>NC_081411.1:435662496-436316662 GCF_030272615.1 Cryptomeria japonica | reverse complement strand
TATTTTGAGAGAGAAGATAAGATAGATAGATGGTAGAAGTGATGAGCGAATATTAAGGCAGATTTTGTACAAGTTTTATGGTTATAGTATGAGCTTAACTGGTATTGAACCTGGCATAGCAGATGCTGAATTGTAGCAGTACATTATATTGGATTTTCATAATCCATTTTTTAAGTCAATGAGACTTCCCTTTTGTGATTAAGCAGTGAGCTCTAGGCAGTTGGCCTTCCTGCATGTGTAGGCCCCTCTTGTAAGTAATATCCATTCATTGGCCAGTGAGTGAATATTGTGGGTCACAAATCCCACCGAGATTTTTCCCACACCGGGTTTCCTCATTAAACATCTTGTGTTATGGTGTGTTTTCTATGCTGTCTTTACTATTCTTATTTACTACATTAATTCTTGTTTACCGGTACACTGTTTTGGAATGCAAAATACTTAATAAGGTTAAAGAATATGTTAACCGATAAGATACTAATTCAACCCCCCTCTCAGTATATTTGGGACTATCATCAATCCTAACCAAAATAATACTGAAGGTACAGAGACTGGCACTGAGAAACCTACTAAGACAGAGATACTGATAGGTGAGCATAGAGAGAAGCCAATAGAGGCATAGGTACACATTGAAGTAGTGAAACTGGTACACTGAGATACCTAAACAATCATAAACACCATTACAGGTTGAAATGCAAACTCAGACTGATCCACCGAAGGATAATACAAGCAAAATGATTACAAATGTTGGAAGCACAGAGGTAATTAAGGTAGATGGTCAGACATCTGGTACTTCATTAAGTGAATTCAGGCCTACTAATGTGACAGAGGTACTCCTAGACTCAATCAAGAAGATAGCTAACTTTAATGCATTGGCTTACAAAGAAATTGATGACACAATATCAATACTTAAGTTGATTGCACCAAATTGTAACATAGATCATGTAAAGGATTCTTTAGGTAAGTTGGACACATTGTCCAAATTCATTACCGACAATGTAATAACGATTGATAAGGTGAATGAGGACACATTCAAAGAGAAAGTTGAAAAGGAAAAGGATAAATTCTTTGAGGATACAATAAAGAAGTGCACATAACACATAAAAAAACTTTTACCAGCACTGAATACTACAATTTTGGAATATAAAGAGTTGTACAGAGAAACATGCAAGCCACATCTTTTGACACAGGACATTGAAAAGGAAATAAGTAGAGTACAGAAGGAAATAGATGACATAGCTGATAACATAATTGGTTCATCCGAACCTATATCAATTATTGAGCAGGAAATAGCAGGTTTTGAGGAAAAGTTGGAGAAATTTGAGAAAGAGAAGGAAAGGATTAAGGCTAATGCCAAAGAGCTTAAATATAAACTTGGTCCCAAGTTGGATAACCTTATCTCTCTGAGAAATGAAATCTCTAAGGCATTACTTCAAGGAGAAAGATCATTGGAAGAGAACATGCATCATCTCACCGGCATGATGATCCAACACACTGAGGCAACCCTGAACGACAACAATAGATTCATGCAGAGTTTAAATTTTGTTTTGGCAGACATATTTCAGATTGTAACCAGCCGGTTACAAACTTTGAGGTGAAAATTTTGCACTCGTTTGACACTTTTTGACAACCTTTGTCATTGATGTCAAAGGGGGAGTAGTGGATAGAGAAAAATGATTAATCAGAGGAGATCATCTACTCAGGGGGAGCACATATTTTTGGTAACTTTTTGGACTTCACTATTTGGAAACAGTTTTTGGATTTTTCTCATGAGTGTTGCCATCAATTGCAAAGGGGGAGATTGTTGGTATTCTACACTCTTATGTGAATAGTTGGTGTTGTCATTGATGGCAACCATTTGGCAACCTACTGGCACTCATCTGGTAAAGCCATCGATAGGCATCAGCACTGGCATTAACATCTACATACACTAGCAGACACTTCACCAGTAGTGGCAAACAATGCATACCGACACCCCAGCCGACAGGGAATAAACTTTTGTTTATTGTATTTAATTATAAATATCTTTTGTAAATCCAACAAGGCATATTGTAAAAGACTCATATATATGTATGGGATCTTATAGGTCATTTTGTGTAGTAGAAAAAATAAGGTAGAATATATGGATGATATTTTTGTATAAGGTGATATGAGTGACAGCGAAGGTTTTGGTTATAGAATGAGCTTAAACCGTTACTGAACCTGGCATAGTTGATGCTAATTTGACGTAGTACATTGTATTGGATTTCATAATCCACTTTTGTAGTCAGTGTGACTCTTATTGAGTAGTGAGCTCTAGGCAGTTGGCCTTCCTACATGTGCAGGCCCCTCATTGTAAGTAATATTTATTCATGGGCTAGTGAGTGAATATTGTGGGTCACAAATCCCACTGAGGTTTTTCCCACATGAAGTTTCCTCGTTAAGCATCTTGTGTTATGGTGTGTTTTCTATGATGTCTTTACTATTCTTGTTTACTACATTAATTCCTATTTATCGGTACATTGTTTTGGAATGCAAAGTTCTTAATAAGGTTAAATGTTCTACTAACCGGTTAGATATTGATTCACCCCCCCCCCCCCCCTCTCAGTATCTTTGGGACTATCATTAATCCTAACATTCCCAACCTATTTTCCCTTTATTCTATGTGCAAGAAACAAGTACAGAGCTCTGATCTTTAGAATAAACATTATTTATAGTGATGAATCAATCTCACATTGGAGTGCAAAAAGTTCGGAGGACCAGGGTGACAAGCACCACGATCTCTACATTTTAGGAGCTCTTTTTGGGAATAGGTATAAATTTGCTTACATTCCTCAGAGCTAGGATCGTGGCTCAATCTCGCGACTGTAGCTTACTGTTTATACATTTCTACTTCAATTTCCAACACTTTTACCCTAATTTCAATAATTCAACTCACAAAAGAGAGTTAATTAATTCACATCAACAACTCCCCCAATCCAATTAGAATTCTTAGTCCTAATCCTTACTAGTTTGTGACTAGATCTATTGGATTGGAATCCTCTTTTGAATGTAATGGTCTTTAAGCCACACAATTAGCAGTTTCTTCCTTCTATGGTGGAAAACCTAAATTTTCACCATTACAATCTTCCTATCAATGGTTCATTCATAATATTTCTTGCCTTGCTAGACATTGGGGAAAACAAATGCATCTTGCTTGTAATCCAAAAAATCCCTAAAAATTGAATAATGTTCTAAAAATATTCTAAATTTTTTAAAATCTCCTTAAAAAGACCAAAAGAATTCCAAAAAATATTTGTAAAACATCCCAAAGAAATCATAATAAAATGAAATCTCCCAAAAAACCCTAAAAACTAAAAACATTCGAAAATCCAAAAACAATAATTTCATTTTGTTAATAAATTGTCTCTTGCAAAGACAGATATTTGAGCACATACAAATAGAAGACATGTAAACATAATGCACTTAACAAACCACACACCAATAGATAAACTATCCAATCACATCAACAATCAGATAGATCAAACTTGTCATATCAATCAATCAAAATTATCAGTCCTCTATCAACTATCATCGGTATAAGACAAGGTGTGGTATGTATTTGAAACTAGATTGTGTTTATCTTAAATGGGTTACTTCATTCCTGAAACTAGAGATCATGATCATCCTATCAAAAAAACAATCAACTTTGATAATAAGATCAAAATGGTTGTTGATTTTCTTAGTTCAATGAGTCTTATCTTCCATTGATTTATTTTTGGTCATTTTCCTATGCTACTTAAGGATATCCACAAGTGATGAGAGTGACCAGGATGGTTCATGGTCTTTTGTTTTTTTTCCTATGCATGGGATGTTTTCATGACATTCTAGGACACATATGTCTAGGATGTCTATGTTGGCACGTTCATTTTGTGAATATCACACATACCTTAACCTTTAACATACAACTATTTCATGATGGATTGAAGCATGTATTGTCTGTAATGTGTTTGTTTTCTGCAAAGGGATCACATTATCACTATGATTGTATATGTCATAGTGTGACACATTCATTTTCTATATTCAATAAAGCTCTCTAAAGATAAAGTGCACTTATGAAAGCAAGGTTTCATCACTACTAACTATTCTTCATCTAATTTGTGTCTCTTAGTAATTGTTCTTTGTCCAATTTTTGCCTCTTACTGACACTTCTTTAGTCAGTCCTCTTGGTCTTGTGCTCTGGTACACAAATTGTAAGTCCATGACTCGTATCCTCGTCATTTGATCTCTAATTTCACTTGTGTTCACATTGTTGGAATCTTGGTGTTATTTTTGACAAATTGGCCTCTTTTTCCAACTTTTTACCCAATTTTTTGAGGAGGAATTCTTGTAACCCATTATGGCTGAGGTTGCTTTTAATGTGATTTTTATTTGAAAAAACACTCTGAATTGCATTTTCTCAAAGAGGGGCAAAATGTAGACACTAAAAACTGATTACTACCTATGGCTATTCTTTTTATTAACATGTCTTCTTGTCAGTCATTTGGTCTTTATCATTCATCGACATTGTGTCTTTCTCTCGTTAATTAACTATTAATTATTTTTTCAAATATGATCATTTTCTATCATTTTGTCCTCGATCACTCTTTTCATCTATCTGACTAAATAATTTTGTCAATTTTTTTACATATTTTGTCCTCTTTGAATTAATTTATCCTAGAGAAAAAAATTATTTAATTATTTTGCCCCCTATCCTAATGTTACTCCTTTGATAAATAAATATTTTTATTTATTTATTTCCTTTTTATCTTTCTCACAATTAAATAAATTTATTTTATGTAATTTCCTAATTAACTAACATGTGGAGAAATTAATAAATAATATATTATTTCAGTCCACTTATCTACTTTTCACGCTAGTTTGTCTCCACTTCTAACTCTTCTACCTTCCACTTTCCTCTCCACTTCCCACTCCCACTTGCTAATTTATCTCCCCACTTAACTCTTCTCTCCTTCTATTTTAACTCTTCTCTTTCTCCACTCAACTTATTCATCACTGTTGTTTTCCTCCACTTTCAAATGGCATATTTTGTTAAAAATAATATTTCTAATATTTATTTTCACTTAACTCTATCTCATTTATATTTCTTGCCCCACTTGGAAATGCAATAATTTCCTATTTATCCTCATTTAACAAGTCCTCCCATTTATTCTCGTTTGTCGATCACTTCCAATCCTAAATCAATCTTAGATATCCAATCAATCCCAATTTATCTATAAATTGTGATCATTTTCCTCATTTTTGATGACCGCAATCCTTCAATCATCCTCGTGATCATGCTATCAAAATACCCTTTCTTATCATATTTTTCACTCACCTATTTGAGAGCAACATCAATTAGAGGAGAAAGAAAAACAATGGAATAGAATGAAGGAGATGCATAACATTTGTTTGAATTCATTTGTTTTATTTATGCATTTAATTTTCATAGTTTCATTGATGTGATTAGGATGTCCATTTGCATGATATTTAAAGCTTTCATGGTTGGATTTTGATATCATGTGCTTTCTAACCCATTTTCTTATTTGACAGATCGTATATGATATTTTGATTTATTTGGCAAAATGCATCAAAGATATGTCATTTCATGGAATGCAATGATATTAAAATGTTTTGGTCAATATGTATGCAAATGTAGGGGCATGTGAATTATTCAGAAAATCAAACTATTAAAGTTTAGATAAAGCAACTAATAATTATTGGCAGATTTGTTCATAGCAGATATGTGTGCAAATTTTTTTAAAGAAATGTGAGATTTCAGAGAATGTCGGCTATATGTTTGAATGATTTTGTTTGTTTCTATGATTAGGTGTTCATGTAGATATGAAATAATTGTGGATTAATAATAAAGCAATTAGTTATGTTTGTGTCTTTTAGTTTCTGGGGTTTTTGTCTATAACTAGAATATCAACAGTTTGAAGGGCTCACTTGTTTTATAAAAGGGAAATTAAGATTGTAGAGGAGGGTTCTATCATGAAGTGTAAAATGGGAAAGAGTTGAGAATAGGCTTGGGACTATGAATGTTTTTCTAGACACAAGTGTCAACCAGATTTTGGATTGCTTTGAAAATATCATAAGATTATCTCCAAATCATGAAAGTAGAATCATATGAATTCTAATATCAAGTATATTTAGGATTTATCATTACAATTTTCTTGTAATTGTATTGTCTCCTCATCTATTTTCAAGGAGAATTTAAATATGCTTTGAACAAACAATTGTGATTTTGGTTAAATGATTTCAATCAGTAAGTAGCATCTTGTGGTTGCATAAGAGGGTTTGTTGATGTAAGGCATCAACACAAAAAAGAAACCTATTGGCTAGATGTTAATTGTTGAAGCAATTTATTTGTAGTTTTGATATTTGACTCCATTCCCCAAAAATAGGTACTTGTCTAATGCATTTTAGAAATCATTTAAATCTAAATCTCTTTTATTTTTAGTTGTAGGAGTAGGTGTTATTTTTTCCATTTTAGTTTTTCATTGCACCTCATGCTAGTGCATAATGGAAAACAAGGAGGTATTGAATGAAGATTTTAATCATGTAAACCTCTGAAATTGTGTGATGTTTTTTTATCTACTTTATCACCATCATTGAACATTGCAAGGAAGTTGAATGGTGAAGTAGATGGTTCATCGACCAAGGTTTAGTGGAGCCCAAAGAGAAAGGGAGTTAAACTATTTTGGTTAATCAAATTCATTGGCCATATCATTTGTTGAACTTGATTATAAAATTTGGCATATTTTTAGGGTTTGATAATTTGTTGATTTGGGAACCAATAGAAACACTACAATTTTTTTCTTTTCCACTTTAATATGATTGTTTGTAATAAATCAACTTGTTTGAAGCATGGTGACATGCAAATAAGTGGTAAACAATGTGCAAGGTTAACACTTGTGAAATTCCCCACTTTAGAGTTTAAGTATTTGGAGAAAAAGTTTGAAGAATATTGAACATAATGTGTTATATCTTCTTTGTTTCAATAGTTTGGCTCTAAGTAGTTGCAATCTGTAGTGAGCCAAGAACAATCTTTGATTAGAATAAGGATTATCTTTTGCAATAGATTTCGGCATCTTTGGTTCTATTGACAAAGAATGCATGTTTTGTATCTTCTTGATTTGGAGATCATGGTCTGACTCTTCCCTTTGAGAGCTCTTGGTGTTGAGTTGTTTAATTGTATTGGGGCCACAAAAGATATTTGGTTAGAATATGGCTATAATGATGCCTAGAGAGATTGGTTTCATGATTTAGTGGGAGATTTGGCAATGATTTTGATTCATCATTTGATGATATATAGTTACCTTTATGTGGTTTGGATATGGTGACATATTGGTTTTCGATGGAGGACTTTGGAGTCTCTGGTGAGGTGTCAGTTTATGATATGATCTTTGGATCATATGGTCTTTCTTTGAGGAGATGTTAGCTGATGATTTCATGATATGTTCTTGATCTTATTATTGAAATTTTCAGAATGGTCTTGTTGGTTCTTTTTGGTTTTGAGTATTAATCATTTGTTTTGAGCTTTATAATTGTGAAGAGTTGCATTCAATATCATAGATTGATTCATAGATGCTCATGGAAACTAGAGAGTCTTTGGTGAGTCTATGAGATCTCATATTTTTTGAGATCATGTGTTGATATTGTTACTCCTTGATGAGGATATGAGGAAAAATACCGAGGATCCTACACCCGGTTGTGGATCTGAATCCATTATGGACTTGAAGATAATATTGTCATTCATTATAAGTATTGATTTTTTAGTGTTGTTTGCTCATGATAATCTTGTATCCCATTCTTGGTCTACTTGGTAGGTTAATGATCTAGGATGTATTATATTCCTAATTATTACATACATTGTTTATTTTATATCCTGTCTTTTCATGTGAGTTGATCTTGAATATAGAAGTTTTGAGGACTTGTTGAGAAGAAGATGCATGGTCCTATGGATTTCCATTGGTCTTCTTATTGTTGATATTGAGTTAAATGGATATAGTTTTGAGGACCTATTTGGAGAGGTACAAAAAATGGTTTGTGGATATGGGAATATTCCCTTTATTGTGGGAATGGTTGGTTTGTTTGATCTACCTTTAGTATGAGATTTTTACATCTATTTCTGTCATGATTTATTTGTTTTCAATGTTAGATGTTGATATACTTTTAGTATAGGAATGGTGGAGGAGATCTTACATTACACAAATTGGTACATGTTAGTGTGGAACAAGGATATGGTTTAATTTATAAGTTCTCTCTTTGGTCTTATTCTTCTACCTAGATATTTATATTCACATGGTTGAGTATGAAGAACTTGGGAGAGCTATGGAGACTGACAGTGAGATAGGTAGTGCAGCATATTTAGTTGCAAGATGTGCATAGAATTGTATGTTTCCTTGACACTATGTAATAGATTAATTACATGTGTCCGCTATTTGAAGTACTATAGATAGACTTGGTATGCTTTGATCTATTTTCATATTTGACATTAATTGTGGAGTGGGAGTTATATATATATATATATATATATATATATATATATATATATATATATATATATATATATATATATATATATATATATATATATGTATGGCTATCCTATTTGATATCTTGGCTTGTTGATTACTAATGTGATTATGTGTTTTAATATTTCATTGGAATAGGATATAAAATTTATGTAATTTTTAGTTGTGTACAACCTATTGATTGTAGTGGAATGACTTAGATGTAGATTGTATATATCCGTGGGATTGTTTTAGTGTTAGTGCAAAAAAAATTAGTTAGCCTCGTCTTTGGTTTTTTGTATATTGGTATGTTGCATTGCAGTAGGAGGATAGATATAAAAAGACTTGATTAAGATTTAGAGTTCATATGTTGATGACATGAAGTTATATCTATGTCAATATACCTTGGTTTGAGGTATGGTTAGCTTGGATGAATTGCAATTTCTTGTGGTTGTTATTTTAGGTTGTATGAGTAAGTTAGTTAATCAAATCCTTTGTTATCATGTGAATATGGTGCTTGTATTCATGTACATATTGGTGTAATTTTCAATGTTAGTTGATAAGTTTCAGCTTGGCATGTGTAATGGTGAAAGTGTTAGGGTTTTCACCATAGAAGGAAGAAACTGCTAATGTTTACTTGGATACCATTACATTATGGAAAGATAGGAATTAGATAGATCTGAACTTAGGAGGTTTGAATGTTGATCTAATTCTAGGAGGTTTGGAATGTACCTCCTTTTTCTCTTGAGTTCAATTGATTTATTGAAGATGTTGAAATTAGGGTAAATGTGCTAGTATTGATGTAAACATGTGTAAATAGTGATCTACAGTCGTTAGATCAAGCCATGAACCTGGATCTGAGGACTGTAAGAGGATTCAGACCTATTCCTAGAAGGAGCTCTTGATTTGTCGGGATCGATCTGCCGATCATTCTAATCCTCCCAAATTTTTGTACTCCAATGGGGGATTGATTCGTCTTTGTAAATAAAGTTTATCCTAAAGATTGCAACTTTGTACCTACTTCTTACACACATAAAAGAGGTTAAATAGATTGGAAATAGAGGTTTTCCTAAGTCAAACCCTAGTTTAGGAATTAACCTTGAATGAAATTTTGTAAATACTGAAATAAATAATGGAAAGATATACCTCAAATCTGCAATGACTAACAATGATGCTTTTCTTCTTGAATGTAATCACATATGTTGTATGAAATGGCATGAACGGGATAAAACCATAATCACAAACACGTGCTTGCATATAAATATTGTGACTTGCTCCTTAATGGTTGAATGAATAACATGCAGCCTTGAAGACCTCTAAAAATGCTTTATGGTGAACACTTCAATTCTTGAATGCTTGATTGCTTGAATGGGAAGACTTCAAGTAGATTCAAATGAATTGATTAATGTCTTTATATATGAGGATCTAGGTCAATTTACCAATTAGACCAGCCTCCAATGGTCATATTGAGTCACCAACTTCATTTCCCACTAGAGAGATGGGTCTCGCCCTCTCCTTGAAAATTGGGCCCCAAAGAGGGGGACCAGGGACCTAGGCACTCTAATCCTCCTCAATCAGGGACCACAATCAAAGTCTGGGGAGGAGGAGATAGCCCTGAGGGATCATTTGGAAGGTGCATGAGACATGAAAGTTGGAATTAAGGCACTAAATAAACCCAGATAGGAGATGAGGGGGGACACAGTGAAGTAGGGGGCATAAGCATGAGGTGTAAATTGGCTCGGTGACAATTTACAATGCTACAACATGTTTCTTTGTCTTTCATATGTGGCATGTTGGAAGATGTGAGAATTTTTTTGTTTGGTGGTGGTTATCATGGTTGTTTTTGCAGATATCTTGTTGGAACATGAGATCATGGTGAATGTCAAATTGTACATGTATGGCTAAGGGATGGTTTTCCCTTATTTGTGATTCCTATGGGTGTATTTACAATGTGTGATGTCAAGTGGGAAAATGGTGGGATTAAGGTGTTATCTACCTTATGTATACTATGACATGGCTCCAACATCCTTGGAATGTGTCTTAAGGAACTTATGGTGAATTGGGAAAATATTTTATAATATTTATTATTTCTATTGTTTGTAATACATTCATAAGGGGTGATGGATTCCACTAGTAGTAGTAAAGTGGTTTGTGAATACAATTATTTAATATTTTTTTCCCTACATGTGGACACCTATAATGGAAAGGTAATGGTTTAGGAAGTGGACAAATGAGTGACCTTTAGGCTTCTCCAAGTGGATCTTGGAAGAATATTTTATCATTTATTACATTTAATGTAATTCTTATCTTGCAATATTGGGTACCCAAGTTGGGAGGGAAGTATTAGAGCTAAAATCGGTGCCCTTTGTACTTCCATAGAGGCAATTGATGTAGATAAGGGGGTGGAAATTACAAGTATGGTATCAAATTTTACACTTGATGATTCATTTCTCCCTTCTATTCAAGTTCTTCATTGTTTGATTGTTCCATATTGATATACTTAGGTCGTTCAAGGCTTCAACAACCCACTAATGCTATCAGAGATTCAAAGCATTCTCTCACACTTGATAGGCCTTTCATAGGGTTTAAATGAAATTTGAAACAACATTTGACCACACAAAGTATTAGGGTTTTTCACCTAAAGAGCCTTTCCCTACCAGTTACATTACTTCCTTGTAGCCCTCCTAAACAATACAATCACTAATATCTTTCAGAGAAGACCTCATTTCCAAACTATGAAGGAATTGTTGCATACCCTTTTAGCTTCCCTAAAACATATCAAATAATTGGTATTGTAATACCCTAAAAATGGTCATCTAAACCATGGGCTCCTAATCTTGACAACATCACAAAGGTCCTAAACAAAGGCAGTTAAATCAATCTTGAGCACATTATTAATTCTTTAATCATCAAATATCACATGGCAAATCAACTAATCAATATTAATTAAATATTTATTTAATTAATCAAATCATTTCCAATAATATCATTTTGATCAATTATCCCATTTTAATTTATTAAATATCCTTGTATATTTAATTAATTAATAAATTTGCCATTCAATCATGCAAAAAGGATTAATTTATTACAAAAGATGAATTAATTTATTACAAAGAGTTGAATTGAAAATAAAACAAAAAGAATTGAATTGAGAGAGAAATCAAACTTGAGATATTATTTCTTTTTCTCAATTTAGAACTTGAAATCAGAAAAGCAATTTAATTGAATTATTGAATTATTCTCTAAAATTGGAACTCAAAGCTTTTCAGAAAAAGAAGTTCAGTTGCATTGAAAACACCTTTTTCTTGAATAAATTAAAGAATTATCTATTTTTATCAGATATGCATGGAATTAATTTATTATTATTTTCCAATGCAACTTGGACTTCTAATTTGAATGCATTTCAATTAAACTATAATGGGAATCTATGTCAAAGTTAACTGAATCTGATTTCTTAATTATTTTCAATTAATCCTAAATTGAGCTTTTTCTCTTGCAATTCTCTATAAATTTAGTCTTCAGCTCTCATTCCAATTTACCCTAGAGATTTTTGAGAACACACTTGGAGATTATTATCACGCTAATTTCGCTCTGGAGTCATTGAAGATTATTGTGCTTTTTAGATTGTTTGCATTCATTTTCCATTCATTATTGCTTGCACCCATTGTTGCTTGAATTGATTATTGCTTGAATTATTCATTCATCTTGCATCCATATAGTTAATATCATATAGATTAAATCCTTCATCTTGGTGTAGTCTAGTCACCAGTATTGCTTATAAAAATCTGAGAGCAATCTTATACTCGCATCTTTTAGAAGGCAATTAGTTGCTTTGCTATGGTTTATTACTTATTGATTATTGATTACTAACCATGCATATAATGACTTAATTGAAGTGTTGTGCTTGCAGCTACAGGTTCACTTTTTCACACACACATCTCTGGCGCCCACCGTGAGGTCTGAAGACTACACTTTTTCGACTTCCAAGACTGACCACTTTTTTTTGTTATTTTACAGATTTCAGATTTTTCAGTTTTTTTCTTCATCCATACATCTCGTACGACAATTTTTATAGGCTAAAACAACAAACTGTAGGTGTCGTACGAATTGCAAATATCCAATCGTACAAGAAGATCCTCTATCGTATGAGCAAAAATCCTCTATCGTACGAGCAGACATCATCAGCAATCTTCTTTCACACGATACTAAATCTTGTTTCGTACGAGTCAAGTATCTGTTGTATGATTCTGTATTTTCTAGTAAAAGAGGAAAATTTCATAATTTTCTCATTTCTGATTAATTATTCTGAGGACTGACCCTGACTGTTTATCTGTCTATCTCAGAATTTTTCATAGCCTAACTAGTTTTTTTAGAATGCTTTGTTGAAGAATATGCTTGTCACACAAAGACAATATGACTACTGATTCATTATCTTTGCAGGTTTCCTGAGGAGAATTGACTAAACATCGTGTATTCTTTAAATTTATTTTTTAGGCACCTAACTTGCTATCTAGTTAATGAACAAAAGTTGTCTTTCATGTTTTAGAAAAATCTGAGAGGTAGGAGAGTATTCTCTTGTCTTCTTCTAGACAATCAGAAATCCAGACCCTTGAAGCTTTTTCTTTGTTTGAGATTTGTACATCTTTAGCAGGCCTGCCCTTCCGAGGGGTTGAAAAACTCTTAAAGTTGTTACGGTCGGTGTGAAGGGAACGACCTAAGTGGGAATGGCTAGACACCAAGTACTCCAACCCACTATAAAATAAACATGATTTGATGAAAATCAAGTCAATGACAGTGCTCAGGAATAGCTCTCCTCCATACCTTCGGGTATATTAAACATTGGTTTTCAAGGTTGGGAGACCTCTTAATTGAGTTTATACCTCGACATGCCGAACGGATCCCTGACTAAATCCAATTCAAAATTAGAAGCTACTCGGTTCACCTCCGAAAGGGGCATAATCTTTGTGCAAGAGAGATAGTAACTCTCCCAAGATACTTGTCATTTTGTGCCCCCATTAGCATTTGGAGGCAGATAATACAACATTGAGAATCCATTGCGTGAGACTCAGTAGCCGTATTCTGATTAGATATTGGGTGTGTACCTGAGTCTACAAGCAAAGGTTTTCTTTCCTCACCAAATTTCTTAGGGTTTGCATGCTGTGATTGGAGTCACTATACATACTACTTATTTTCTGTGTTTTCATCCCTAAAACAAAAACTAAAATACCAAAAATTGGTAAAGACCAGAAACAACTTAGTGAGTCAAAACTCTATCCGTGTTAGAAACTAGTCCATCCTAAGTCAAAACTCTATCCATGTCAGAAACTAGTCCATCCTAAGTCAAAACTTTATCCATGTCAGAAACTAGTCCATTTTAAGTCAGAAATCTGTCTGTGTCAGAAACTAGTTTATCTTGGTCAAAAATCAGTCCATGTCAGAATTATTTATACTCAATTATCATACTCAGCAATCGGAAAAACTCAAAATTTCTAGGCTTTGTCCTGTGAACAGTCGTACGAGTCTGATAATCCATCGAGCTGCAGCAGGTCTTGTGTTGTATGAGTCTATTGGTTTGTCTTCCTATACCATATTATCTGTCATACGAGTCTGAGTCATCTATCATCCTGCACTGTATCTTGTCTCGTACGAGACAGAATTTCCCTCAGTCTTTTGTCATCCTGAACATGCCCATTTGTCGTATGGTACGAGGCAACAACTTGTACAAAATAGAACTATTGTCATCCTATAGCTACTAAATTGTCGTCCAGTCCAAAAAATACCATCGTATGAGTCTTTGGTTTTGTCAGGACAGAATAGTCAAACTTGCCTAAAAATAGCTTACAATGAACATAATACTAGTTATCAATTTTCCTGAGCATAAACAGATCAAGATAGTGTACCTCTGCAATTTGCGTTGCACGATTTGGTCGATCACTTTTCAGCTAGTTCAATCAACTACCTATCAAATTTTAGTCACTTAGATAACATCTTATACAGGATAGATCGTTCCTGAAACCAGAATGAATCTTACACTACACTTAGAATCAACTTAGATAACATCTTAGATAGGATAGATCATTCTTGAAATCAAAATAAATCTTAGTTGTTTCTCCTAAACAATACTCTAAACAGAACAACTAGCTCCGAAATTGATCTTGACCTCTGCATCACAAACAAATTTAGGTCACACAAATCCATAAAGATGCCTATTCAAACCAAGAGTTCTCATAAGAAACAAGCCAAAGGCAAAGAACAAACCTTCACCTATCAAGATAATCCATTCTACATAAAGGATCCTTTCACTGACATGTCGTCGTCATTAGGTGGACCAATTTTTGATGAACCTGAATCTCCCACCATACATGAGACAGAATACAATGATGGAAACAAAAACGACCATAATATTCCCGAAAATAATAATGACTCCACATCATCAAGTGAGACTGACGAAGACACTGAACCTCCAGAAAAAGAAATCCTTGACTGTTAGAAGGACAAAGACTTTAGAAAAATGATGAAAGTTATCATGACCTGAGAAAAGGAAGACTATTTCTTAGAACTAGCAAAACAAGGTGCCAAACTTCCTACTAGATATGATGTTCATACACTTGTTACTAAAAAGGAAGACTCACCTATACTCATGGTACACAAACAATTACTAGCCTTGTGGATGGAGGTCACAGAACTGAAGAATAAGGACAAGTCCCCAAAACAATACTCTCTGGAAACAATATGTCCCTTTCCATTTGACAAGAATCTACACATGACTCCATTTCCTCCATGAGTGGAAATCCCAAAATTTGATAAATATGATGGTACCTCAAATCCTCAAGATCATGTTGGGGAATTTAGTGTTTCTTGTATGGAGTTCATGCACGATCAAATGAACCTCATGCATCTCTTCCCAAGGAGTTTAGGGGGTCAAGCAATGGAAAGGTTCTCAAGTCTACCCAAAGGAATAAAAACATTTGAAGAACTAATCCAACTATTTTTACAACAATACTCATACAACATTCGACATCCTATGACTATGGTCGATCTTTGTAATACTCAATAGAAAACAGGGGAACCTCTTCTTACTTTTCTCCAACGCTGGAGAAAGATGTTCTCTAGGTACCCACGACCTATTCCAGACTCTGAGAAAATGGATATATTTGTCAATAACTTGGTTCCTAAACTAAAATATAGCGTACAAATGCAAGTACACCCATCATTTAACAAAATGGTAGATAATTCCATTCAAATGGAAGATGTGCTCATAAAGAAGGGGGATATCACACCTTGGAAAGAAACACAAACAAGATCTAGCTCTAAAGAGAAGAACAAGTATTGGAAATTTGGCAAAGACAACAATAAGAATATTGTTAATGATGGAGTAGTACACACTGTTAAAACCAACTCAAAATCCACAATATTCAACTTGGCTAGTGGTACACAAGCACTTAAAGCTATTGAGGCTGCCATAGAGAATCCGCCAAAGAAAACAAAGGAATGGTTCAAAGAAAAGCCTTGGCTTTCCAAACCTAAGCATGATTTTACTCCTCTTGAAGAATCATATGAATCTGCTTTCAAAAATCTATTGGCAAACAACTTGATAACACTACCAGATAACTCCAAACCATATGATCTAGATGTCAAACCAAGATGGTGGAGAGAAAATGAATATTGTGACTTCCATCGGAATAAGGGTCATAACTAAAACAATTGCATGAAGCTAAAACATGAGATTCAAGATCTCATAGACGCTGGTAAAGTTTTTGTTGGGAATCATCCAACCAATGCTGATCATAAAGCATTTAAAGACCCTTTTCCTATTTACGAACAAGGTGATTCCTCAAAGACCAAAGGAGGTGCCAAGGTAAATTATACTTATGCCAGCCAAGACAATGTTATCAACATGATTGAGCCTTCACACTCAGAATATTGCAATGTGATTATAGTTCAAGATAAACCAAATGAATTATGATATGCAAGAGCTTTGACCCGATCTCAAAAGAAAGTCGCTCTCCAAGGAGCTAGTTCTTCCACTTCAGCTCAGGAAACATCAAACCCAACAACCTTGCCAAACAAACAAAAAGAATCAACCTTGGACAAATTTAAAAGGTTAACTTCATCATCATCCTTTGGATATAGCATAGTTGAACAGTTAAAAAGGAAAAATGCTCAAATTTCAATTTTTGAATTGCTACAACTCTCATCTGCTCACAAGGAAATCCTAGACAAAGCATTGCTCACTACCAACGTTCCAAAAGATTTAGACATTGATCGGTTTCAGTCTATGGTGGGTCATCTGACTTCACCTCACTATTTGACCTTCTTTGAAGAAGATGACAATTCATTAAATCATCCACATAACCAGCCATTGCATATTGAAGCCATGATCCACAAACACAGAGTTAAACATTTTTTGATAGATGGAGGCGCAGGGTTGAAAATTTGTACTTATCATCTGCTTACACAACTAGGATTCTCTGAAAATGTTATTGATCCCAACAAGAAAATAACAATAAAAGCCTATGATGAGGAAGAAAGGACCTCCAAAGGTCTAGTATCATTACCAATCAAAGTGGGACCGGTAGAGAGAGATGTCCTTTTCCAGGTTCTTGATATTCCATTGTCATACAATATTTTACTGGGCAGGAAATGAAGGCAGTACCGTCAACATATCACCAATGCTTAAAGTTTCCTTATAATGGAGTTGAAGTCAGTATTCCTGTTGATACAAATGTCATCTATAATACATTGACAAAAGGTGCAGATACTTTTGTGCCACATAATAGGGCAGCCTCTGACAGTTTTGATACTTAATATAAGTACAGATCCAATAGCCAACAAGATGAGAGGGGGGGATGAAACATACAAACTTAATCTTCCATAAAAACATCAGATTCAACCTTGGTAACATATACTCTATTAATATAACCAAAACTGCTAAACATGCAAACTCAAAAGCATATAAACATCATAAACCTCATAACACTAGATTTAACATGGAAACCCAAATAGGGAAAAACCACTATGGGATTTCAGACCCACTAAGAAATATACTCTTCTAGAGTATGCTCGGTTAAAAGCAAATCTTGTTAAAGATTACAAACACATTGCTAGATGTGACCTGGTTAAGGGATTTCCCTCAGATCTATTAGGATCTTCACCTTGTTAGAAGTGACCTTGTTAAAGGATTTCAAACACTCAATCAGAATGTCACCTTGCTAGAGGGTTTTACAAATAAGACTGTTAAGTCCACTCGGTAAAGAGATTTTCTGTCACTTTCACAAAATAACAGTAATAAAAATCTATATGCAACTTCACATCTAAAATGCTAAAGCAAATTTTTATTTGTTCAATACAATCTAGACATAGAACTAATCTTGTCCATCTGTTGGGCTTCTATACTTTTTTATTCAAATAGGTCTTCAAGCTTCTGTGCTCGGTAATCATTATGTAGCATCCCTGTGCATACACTTGCCCACATACATTGTTTATCAACAGTTCCCTATTTATAAACAATTATCTAACCACTTAATCTCCTTGATCACATTTCCCATGATCAATCATAACCATCAGATCTTCAAACTTGTCTAGGTTCAATGCATCTTTCGATCTGAAAACATTTTATCCTGCCTTGGAACTTGTGTTAGGGTATTGTGGTTCAATTTACACTATAGATCTTCCCACCGATCTTCCATTACCATAGATTCATTAACAAACTTCATGTGCGACATACCAATCATTTAATCAGTTCCAGCTCATCAACTTCCTTCATTAAATAACGCATGTAACCATTTAATGCATTCTGTTACAGCTTAGTTATAACTCGATAACAACTCAGTTATAACTCGATAAATACTAAACTTCACTCAGTAGACATTCTACCTTCATTAACTGATAGCGATAACCTTAGGGTTTACCGACTAGGTTCCTTAGGGTTTACCGACTAGGTTCTTTGCTTGGTAACATAGTATAGTATTAACCTTACAATTTACAACATATGTATGATGTTAAAACAATCTAAACATCATGATCTCATCATTATCTGACTCGGTAATAACTGCCCATTGAATACCTTATTCATCCCCTTATTCATCATATTCTTTCCTGTGTCTTTTACCGGCATCTTTATACTCTTCAAATCATACTTCTCAAGATATGGCAACATCATACTGAATTAGAAAATCAATTTCTTGACATCAATGACAAAATAATAATATCAAGACAGTAAACATCCTTAACCAGTTATATCCATAATCATCAACAACCTTCTCAATATCCTTATTGAAATGCCAACAATCTTTCATTGTCTATTATAATGCCAAATGCTAACAATCTTCCCCTTTGGCATTGATGGCAAAACTAATTGATTTGACCTTAAAAAGATTTGAATTGCTGTGATTCTATAATTCTGAAATGCTCTCTTGTTGTTAACAGATTTCTCCCCCATACATTAGACTTCTCCTCTTTTTTAGTCTTCATTCCAATCTTCAGTCTTCTCCCCTTTCTCAGTTTTCTCCCCCTTTGACAACAATGCCAAAAAGTAAAGAACTAAAACATAATTTCTTCCTATATGAAGTGAATTCTTGCTGTAATGTGTCAATTCAATCTTAGTCAGAGCATTTTGTCTTCAATTCCTGTTCCCTGTAATATTTCCTGTACACCTTTAGAAAACATCCTAAAGTGTGTAAATTAGCATCAACTCCTAAAAGATATTCGATAGAGTCATCGGATTGATGCTTTCACCGAACTTGGTCAGTGAGTAGAAGATAGGGGTAGGACCCCTAACTTACTTATGAGATATTCAAAAGTGTCCCTTGGTAGTGGCTTGGTGAAGATATCTGCTATTTGTTCCTTTGTGCTAACATACTCCAACACCACTTTCTTCTCTTGAGCTTCTTCTCTAAGATAATGATATTTGGTAGAGATGTGCTTTGTCTTAGAGTTCATAATAGGATTTTTTGAAATATTAATGGCACTAGTATTGTCACAGAATATAGTTACTGGCTCGATAACTCTCTCATTTATACCTTCCAATAGTTGTTTGATCCATGCAATTTTGGTACAATTCAATGCTACAACAACATATTCAGCTTTTGTTGTTGACTATGAAACACATCCTTGTTTCTTGCTAAGCCAACTCACTAGTCTTTCTCCTAAAAAGAAAGCTCCTCCACTTGTGCTTTTTCTGTCATCAATGTTGCCTGCCCAATCAACATCAGTATAAACTTTTAAATCAAAATCATTTCCTTTTTGATATACTAAGCCATAGTCTTCAGTGCCTTTCAAGTATCTAAAAATTCTTTTGATTGTTGTCATGTGTGTTTCCTTAGGATCTGCGGAGAATCTTGCAACTATACCTACTACATGTGCTATGTCTGGTTTGCTGTGAAAAACATATTGTAGTTTTCCAATCATGGATCGGTAAAGTGTCTCATCAACAGATGCAGATTCATCATTCTTTGATAATTGACAGTTGGTAGTCATAGGAGTACTTACTGGTCTGGAATCCACCATTCCAAATTTCTTCAAGATTTCCATTATATACTTGGATTTAGTAATGAAAATCTCATTTTTCATTTGCAGTATCTGTAAGCCTATAAAATACTTTCTCACCGATTAATGACATCTCAAATTCTTTGCTCATTTCATTTCCAAAGTTCTTGCATAAAGAGTCATTTCCACAAAATATAATATCATCAACAAATATGGCTGGGATCAGTATTCCATTTTCATCATTCTTCATGTACATATTGTTGTTCTCACTTGTCCTTATAAAACCAATCTTAATCAAATAAGAGTGCAATCTTTCATACCATGCTCTAGGTGCTTGTTTCAAACCATATAAAGCTTTGTTCAATTTGCATACCTAATCTTTATTATTGTCTTCAACAAATCCTTCAGGTTGTTCAATAAAAACTTCTTCTTCTAATATTCCATTTAGAAATGCAGATTTGACATCTATTTGATATACCTTGAAGTTTTTGAAAGCAGCATATGCCAACAATGTTCTTACTCCTTCAAGTCTAGCAACAGGTGCAAAAGTTTCACCATAATCAATTCCTTCTTCTTGAGCATAACCTTTGCAAACTAGTCTTGCTTTGTTTTGAGTAACCTCTCCTTTTTCATTTAGCTTGTTTCTGAAAATCCACTTTGTACCGATTACATTTTTGTCCTTCTATCTTGGGATTAGTGTCCATGTGTCATTCTTCTTGACTTGATCAATCTCTTCTGTCATAGCATTTATCCAATCTTCACTGTTAAATGCCTCTTTCACTATTCTCGGTTCAAATTCAAATATCAAACATGTGTTATGTCTCAGTTTGTTCCTTGTCATCACTGGATCATCCTTATCTCCTATAATTTTACTTGGTGCATGGTGTCTTCTGACATACTTGGCTAATACAAGCTCGGTAGGCTCTGTATGATCTTCTTCATCACTCGATAACTGGATATTCTCTTTATTTTCTTCAACAGTCTTCTCAATAAGACTTGTCGGTTGAACATATACAAATTCATCATAGTCTTCTAGTTCCTTGGAATTTCCTTCATCATTTCTTTCTGCAAATTCATCAAATTTCACATTTGCACTTTCTACTATTTTGTTAGATGATTTGATCAGACATTTAAATGCTTTGCTTCTAGAAGAATAACCTAGAAATGTTCCTTCTTCACTTTTCTGATCAAACTTGCCATTTCTATCATCTTTGTGAATATAGCATCCACTTCCAAAGATTTTAAAATAACTTACATTAGGTTTCTTATCATACCAGATTTCATATGGTGTCTTCAAAGTACCTTTCTTCAATTGTACTCAGTTCAGGGTGTAAACAGCTGTGCTACACTCAACAAATTATATTTCAAACCTTCAACCCAATAAACATCATTGCATCTTGCATTGTCAAGAAGTGTTATAGATCCTTTACCTTTCACTGGACATGGTGCATCATTACCAAATCTAACATAGCCTCCATCATAATCTTCTAATATAACAAACTTGTGTTTATCTCCTATCATATGATGTGAGCATCCACTATCTATGATCCAAGAATCATTAGTATTTATGTGAGATATTAGGGATTTTTTTTCATACCTTTCTTCATCTGATCTATCTTTGATAGCCACATAAACTACTTCCTCTATATCAGTTTCATCTGATTTATCATCGTTGGATTCCTCATCAGCTATTAAGCATGTCTTTCTATCCCTTCTTTTGAAGTCTCAGTGTCCTCTATAATGATTGTCTTTCTATCTATCATCTCGGTAATCTCTCTTTTCAGTATAATCTTTGTCAGGACAGTTAGAAGCCATATGTCCTATCTTGTCACAGTTGAAACATTTCAAAGGTAGTTTTCATTTGTACTTACCTTTGCCTCTCGGTAATCTTTTGGCTAATAGTGCTTCAAACTCTTCTTGTTTTCTGATTTCCTCATATAGTTTGTGTACTTCTTACATGTTCTTGTGAAATATTTCACTTTCTCCATTGTGATCTCCTTCAGAGTACATATACTTTCTTTCA
Organism: Cryptomeria japonica; assembly: GCF_030272615.1. Lineage (NCBI taxonomy): Eukaryota > Viridiplantae > Streptophyta > Pinopsida > Cupressales > Cupressaceae > Cryptomeria > Cryptomeria japonica. The sequence continues at coordinate 436,294,639 of NC_081411.1, read as the reverse complement.
TTGTAATCATTACAATCATCAAGATGAAAAGAACAAAATGCAGATTCAACTTTATTTACTGAAGATCCACTATTATCAAAGTTACTTAACTCAAATGCATGTAGCTTACCAATAGTAGCATCTAAAGAAACTGGCATATTAGGTACAGACCTCAATTCATTGATTGTAGAGACTCGGATTGCATAAGCCGGTAGAAGGGTTCTTAACAACTTACTTGTTATATCCCTTTCTTCAATAGTTCCACCTGCTCCTTTGATTTGATTGACAATCTCCTTTAGTCTTGTATTGTACTGAGCTATGTTCTCACCTTCATTCATCCTCATAGATTCAATTTTTCCTCTTAGACTATCTACTTTTTCTCTTTGAACATGTTCATCTCCTCCATATACTGATATGAGCTTATCCCACATAGCCTTTGCATCATTGTAGCCTTGTAGATCATTAAACTCTGAATCGGTCAATGCAGATGTTATTTAATTCATTGCTTGGATATGTTCTTGATTTGCCTTTATCTCTTCCATAGTCAATGGATAGGTGCTCGGTGTGATGAAATCATTCTCCAGATAATATACAGCATATTCTCCAACTCCTGAAAGGTGTAGCTTCATCTTTTTCTACCATGTAGAGAAACTTGACTTGTTTAGCTTCGGTGCATCCCTCTTATATATCTTTGGATCTTTGCCTCAAGTGCCTTTAAACTTTTCTTCTGGATTTCAAAGATCTGATACCAATTGATAGTTCTGATACTTAATATAAGTATAGATCCAATAGCCAACAAGATGAGAGGGGGGGGGTGAATCATACAAACTTAATCTTCCATAAAAACATCAGATTCAACCTCGGTAACATATACTTCAGTAATATAACCAAAACTGCTAAACATGCAAACTCAAAAGCATATAAACATTATAAACCTCATAACACCAGATTTAATGTGGAAACCCAAATAGGGAAAAACCACTATGGGATTTCGGACCCACTAAGAAATATACTCTTCTAGAGTATGCTCGGTTAAAAGCAAATCCTATTAAAGATTACAAACACATTGCTAGATGTGACTCGGTTAAGGGATTTCCCTCAGATCTGTTAGGATCTTCACCTTGTTAGAAGTGACCTTGTTAAAGGATTTCAAACACTCAATTAGAATGTCACCTTGCTAGAGGGTTTTACAAATAAGACTGTTAAGTCCACTCAGTAAAGAGATTTTCTGTCACTTTCACAAAATAACAGTAATAAAAATCTATCTACAACTTCACATCTAAAATGCTAAAGCAGATTCTTATTTGTTCAATACAATCTAGACATAGAACTAATCTTGTCCATTTGCTGGGCTTCTATACTCTGTTATTCAAATAGATCTTCAAGCTTCTGTGCTCGGTAATCACTATGTAGCATCCTTGTGCATACACTTGTCTGCATACATTGTTTATCAACAGTTCCCTATTTATAAACAATTAGCTAACCGCTTAATCTCCTTGATCACATTTCCCATGATCAATCATAGCCATCAGATCTTCAAACTTGTCTAGGCTCAATGCATCTTTCGATTTGAAAATATTTTACCCTGCCTTGGAACTTGCATACCTTTCTTAGAACTTGTGCTGGGATATTACGGTTCAATCTGCATTGTAGATCTTCCTGCTGATCTTCCATTGCCATAGATTCATTAACAAACTTCATGCGTGGCATACCAATCATTTAATCAGTTCCAGCTCATCAGCTTCCTTCATTAAATAATGCATGTAACCATTTAATGCATTCTGTTACAGCTCGGTTACAACTCGGTAACAACTTGGTTATAACTCGGTAAATACTAAACTTCACTTGGTAGACATTCTGCCTTCATTAACCGATAGCGATAACCTTAGGGTTTACCGACTAGGTTCTTTGCTTGGTAACATAGTATAGTATTAACCTTACAATTTACAACATATGTATGATGTTAAAACAATCTAAACATCATGATCTCATCATTGTCTGACTCGGTAATAGTTGCCCATTGAATACCTTATTCATCCCCTTATTCATTATATTCTTTCCTATGTCTTTTACTGACATTTTTATACTCTTCAAATCATACTTATCAAGATATGGCAACATCATACTGAATTAGAAAATCAATTTCTTGACATCAATGATAAAATAATAATATCAAGACAGTAAACATCCTTAATCAGTTATATCCATAATCATCAACAACCTTCTCAATATCCTTATTGAAATGCCAGCAATCTTTCATTGTCTATTATAATGCCAAATGCTAACAGCCTCTCCAAATGATGATCCAGAAGCGCTGATGAAAGACTTAGAAAAGAGATTGAAGATTACAAATACCAGCATGGATGGCTACCAGATAGAACCAGTACTTTCATTAGTTTCTCTCCCTCCATCACCAAAATAGTTGGGCAAACCATCAGAGGCTATGAGAACACAAACTTCAGCTCCGAATACTATATATGATGGTCTCTTTGTACAGTCTTCTACCTCCTTGGCGGATGAAATAGAAGAGGATGTTGTGCTTAACTAGCTCTTTAAGGAGGATAGTCAAAATGAGGAGGTACGACATTGTGAGATTTCCTCAAACCAATATGGTTGTGGTTAAAAAATGATTCAGCGCATGGGGTACTCAGGTACTGGTCCACTGGGCAAACAAAAGGAAGGTATTACTAAACCAATTCAGCTACAAACCAAATCCACAAATGATAAGGTTGGACTAGGATACAATTTGAAAAAAGACATCAGAACAAAAACATGTTTCTAAGTCTAAGTGCTCGCAAAAGATATCATCTTTAACATTACATGAAGCTAACACTAAACAAACAAAAGTAGAGTGTAAAAAAGAGAAAGAGGAATCAACAGTCAAGAAAGAAGAAATAGTCAGTGCCCAGGCTTCGATGGTATCAGCTACGATAATACAAGAAGTTGAGGTTCCTGAGGATATAAGAGATGAAGTCGTAAGAATTAGAGAATTGTTTGCACCATTAAAAGTTCTAGTCACATATACTGGCAGGCAACAAGTAGATGATTCAAAGACTGATTCAAATGAGTATGAATGGGGTTCTGACTATCTTTCAGACACATCCACTACAAAAACTCCAGAAGAATCTAGTGGTGTCATAGATGATACTCAAGAGTTGATGCACATAAAACTAGAGAAGGAAATACAAGAAACTAGACAAAAGAGGCAAGCAAATTATGAACAAAGATTGAAAGAAGGAAGAATACCAGAAAGCTTCTCATCTATGTGCCCTTATCCTAAAAGAGAACAAATCAGTTATAGCACTACACAGGAAGAGTTAGAAGATATAGAACAAGAACCAGTCATCAGTCTAGAAGAAGCTGAATGTAGTAGATGACAACAAATCACAGAAACAATGAGATCATGTCAATAGGTGTGTTAGATACAAATGACAAATGAACCACAACATGAAGGAACTTGTAGCATTAAAGATGTTGGTATTGATACCATACATATGCTTACTAAATCACCTAAAAGAGGCTTGGAAACTCCATCTGATGACTTTGATGACTTTGATGACAGTCCTATTCATGATGATATCCACTCAGCCTCAAATTCTGAATCATCTGATACAAACAATGAAAAGTTGCCTACTAGTCTTATTGCTGTTAAACCATGATATGACGTCTAGTTTGGCGTAGTGAATGATGTTACAAGTATGTCTATTGGATTAGATCAATTAAATTCTAACATGACCTTTAATAATCATGATCTGACTCTTCCTGGTCTTGAGACACTTACGCAAGATATCATTCTGGAACTCGACTTTTCGATCCATAGCTGTGATAACAATACCGTGAATGCTCTTGAACCTATCCAAAATTTATCCGTAGTACATCCTGAATTGATTGATTGTACTTTACAGAACCAACCCATGGATATACCTACTTTTGCCAATGACTATACATTATCCTATTATCTCAATGCAGTCGAACCTATAAACTCTTCCACTAGTGAACATAGTGAAAATATGACTAAAGTGGATATCAAGTATCTTAGTTGCAAAAACAAGAAAAATAAAAATAAAAGATCTGATGGCGAAAGCCATATTGTGGTGGTATCAGAATCTAAAAAAGAGAAAATAAAGGATGTACCTAAAGGTGAAAACCTCTTTGAGGCGTCTGAAGGTGAGATACTTGGTATACTGCCTAGTCATTTCCAGGAGTGGTCTTCCATATTGATCGAGCCAACTCAGCCAGTGAATATCGGGAATCAAAAGACACCACAAATCATTCACGTAGCTCAATCACCATCAATAGAAGAATTGAAGGAGTTCACTCAGCTATTCTTAGAAAAGAAAATAAACTTTGCATGGACGTATTCTGATATGCCAGGCTTGGATCCTGATCTCATTATGCACCATCTCTCAATCACGCCACGAGTAAAACCAGTTAAGCAAAAACTCTGTAAGATGCACCTACATGTAGCGCTATTGGTCAAAGCTAAACTAGAGAAACTGCTCAAAGCTAGATTTATCAGAGCAATAGATTATGCTGAATGGATTTCCAATATAGTGCCTATGTCGAAGGCAGATAAATCTATCAGAGTTTGTACAGATTTTAGAGATCTCAACAAAGCATGTCCAAAAGATGACTTTCCATTGCCAAATATTGATATGATAGTCGACATGATAGCTGGGTATGAGATGTACTCACTAATGGACAGATTTTCTTGCTACAATCAGATTAAAATCGCTCCTGTAGATCAAGAAAAGATAGCGTTCACCTGTGCGTGGGGAACCTTTTGCTGGAACGTTATGCCATTTGGGCTAAAGAATGCAAGGGCAACCTATGAAAGAGAAGTTACAACTATCTTTCATGACATGATGCATAAGAATTTGGAAGATTATGTTGATGACACCTTAGTGAAGACTATGAAAAGATCAATGCATATTCAAGAGTTAGGTCCTATACTTGACAGAATGGAAAAATTCAAGCTCCGATTAAATCCAAAGAAGTGTGCATTCGGAGTGACATCTAGTAAACTACTTGGATACATCATTTCAAAGAAGGGAATCGAGGTTGATCCTAAGAAGGTCCAAGATATAATGGAGATGTCACCTCCAAAGAACATCAGTCAAATGAGAAGTCTATAGGGACGTCTCCAATCCATTAGAAGATTCATTTCTCAGCTAGTAGATAAGGCTCAACCTTTCATGAAGGTATTGACAAAAGGAATAATATACAACTGGGATCAACAGTGTGAACAAAATCTTCAACAGGATAAAATAGTACCTGTCTAATCCACCGATATTGATGCCACCTATTCAGGGTAAGCCACTAATCTTATATATATCAGCAACTGATTCATCATTGGGGGCACTTCTGGTGCAACAAGATGACAATAAAAAGGAAAGAGATATTTATTACATCAGCAGGACATTGGTGTCTTATAAAATGAGCTACAGTATAATAGAAAAAGCATGCTTGGCATTAGTCTTTGCATCACAGAAACTGAGGCACTATATGCTAGCACATTCAGTCAAGTTGGTGGCCAAAATCGATCCACTTAAGTATCTTCTTAATAAAGCAACACTCACCGGAAGATTGGCAAAATGGGTTATGATCCTTACAGAGTTTGACATTGAATATGTGGAACACAAAGCCATAAAAGGACAAGTAATTGCTGATCAACTTGCTGAAGCTCCACTTGAGGATACTCAACCACTACACATCAAGTTCCCAGATGAATCAATACTGCATCTTACTCAATAAACCTGGAAGATGTTCTTCGATAGTTCCTTTACTCAAAATGCTTCAGGTGCTGGCATATTATTCATTACTCCTCAGAAGTATTCAATCCCGAAGTCTTATAAGATTCTATTCCCTTGCACAAACAACATTGCAGAATATGAAGCTTTGGTGAATGGAATAAAACTAGCCATTGAATGGAATGTTGTTGAATTACATATCTATGGAGATTCTCAGTTGGTTATCAATCAGATCAACGATACATATCAGACTTGAGATGAGAAATTGATGCCTTACAAGAGGATGGTGGATGATCTTAATTAGTGCTTTGCTTTTGTATCATTCCAACAGATTCCTAGATCAGCGAATAGAGCAGCAGATGCTATGGCCAACTTGGCATCTATACCTGAGTTATAGGAGTCCAATTTTCGCTTTGATTTCCTGGTGGAAGAGTTATATTACCCTTCTTATGATTCTCCTGAGACCCAAATAGTCTGTTCTATTATTGGACATGACTCATCCCGATACAGCCACATCTATTCCTATCTATGCGATCAAATTATCCCTGAAAAACCTTACTCGTAATGAGAAAAGAAACCTAACACAAAATTCTTCATGGTATGTTATCATAGCTAATGATTTATTTAGATGAGGTTTGGACGGTACATTTCTTAGATGTCTACAAATTGAAGAATCTAAATGTGCATTATCGAAAGTCCATGAAGGTATTTGTGGATCTCATTCGAATGGTTTTACTTTAACTCGGAAACTATTATAGGCTAGCTACTACTGGCCAGATATGGAAAAAGATGCCATAAAATTTGCTAAGACTTGTGAGAAATGTCAGCTTCATGGAAATCTCATACATGCCCCAGCAAGGGACCTCATACCATTTATAACACACTAGCCTTTTCAGCAATGGGCCTTTGATCTCATTCGTCAGATATATCCGGCTTCATCTTGTTGGGATTGATTAAAATTGAGTCAAAGTTTGTAGGCCTATTTAAGATTTTTTCTTTTCATCTCCGAGCATCTTCAAATAAGTCAATTTGAATGGCCTAGTTAGCAAGGGGGTAAAATGGAGCCAGTTGATTTTCAGAGGGTAAGGCTCGGGATTCATGTCCCACGCCTTTCATTTGGCCTATTCAGTGATGTACAACTTTTAGAATCCAATTTGGATAAGCTTATGAGGTACCCATTTTGAGGGGTGAGCTGGAAGTGCATTTTAGGCACAAATGCAGATTTTATTGAGTAGCCTACTTTGAGTAATTACATCTTTTGCCCTGTTGATTTTCATGAAGAAATTTAAAGTGGATTCAATTTTATGCATAAATGTGAGTGAGCTCACAAATTTTCAAGTCTTAACGAATCCATTTGCTCAGTTTTCAAAGCCGAATCCGTTTGTAGTTTGTGTGGTTTGACAAGTCCCTGTTTCGACAGCTAGTCGGAGCCCTGTTTTGCACAAGTGTAAAAGTTGCCTCAGTAAGCGTCATGCCATAATGTTTGTTCCGAGATAATGCTGGTATAAATGTTGAGCTACGTTTGAAATTTCAAGCTTTTACCAATCCGTTTGATCGTTTTTCAAAAGAGCTCATTTTGCCATCAAATGCAGTTATTCGTACCTCCAGTGTTGTATCCTTTAATGTAGCCATTTTAGTGTGTGCGCCGTTTGCACCCTGTCAGTCTGATGATCAAACTGAGAATTCAAATATTTAATATGTACTTTAAGGTACCTATGTTCTGAATTTGAGGACCTACGGAGGTCGTTTGATATTTTTGAGAAAGGCGTCATGTGTTGCCAAGACATTGACTTCATCAGGTCCGCAGTGTCGACAAAGCCAGTTGGGCATTTTCGGAAATTATTATCTCTTCACTCGGGACTCATCGTGAGAACCCATTTGGTAGAAGTCATCCTTGTATATCAGAGTACACACCTGTCAGATGGAGAGCTCTAGAAAGATGTTTTGACAGGTTTGAAAATTACATCTTCGCGATTAAATGCGAAAATTGTGGCATAATTGTCTGAAGGTTGTAAAATGCAGATTAACGATCCGAAAGCGATGCCGATCATTTCCAGAGGTATGTTTGAGGTCCATGAAGATATTCCAGAGGCCAGTAGCTTGAAAACGAAATTTTTTTTAGTCGGACCCCCTTTGGGGCTCGACCTGGCTCATGCCTGTGCTTTAATTTTAATGGTGAAATGTTTTTTTTTCCTAGCAATATATGTGTATCCATATTGGCTCGATTTCAATTCGCCATTTGGACGGTGAGAGAGCAGAGAGACTCCAACACCAAATGTACATTTGAATATGGCAAATTAGAGGGTTTTGATATCAAGGATGCTGCTGGAGGCTCATTCAAGATGAGAAATCAGATATTTTATTGTAATTTTGAATGAGAGCAATTTGGGGATCCATTGTTTTGGGTTAGAAAGGTTATATATGCAAACAAATGATAGTAGCAGGAGTGACCCCTTTCTCCATGTGGAAAAATGGTTAAATGAATTAAAATAAAACCCAAGCCAAAGCAACCAGCAGGCTTAAGGCCTAGCCAACACCCTTCTCCTCTCACATGAAGTTTGGTGGGTGTTTAAAATACCAACAATTAATGAATCCCCTCTCACGTGGTTGAGCGGAGTGCAGCATAGAGACATTAGAAAATGGAATTTGTGTAAGAGTGATGTTTAACCAGCAGCCTCTTCGAATTTAAAACTCAGAAATTTCCAAGCAAATGCCCAGCCAATTCTCCCTCACGTGGCATGGCTAAGAAAGCAAAGCATTTAAAGCCTTTAGCAATTTAAATACTTTTAGCAATGGAAATCAACAACAAATGTACATGTCTGGTGCCATTTCCTTTTCTTGGTAAGTGGCCAATATAAAAGGGTAAACCAAATTTCCCCATTTTGGTGTGGCATTGATGAGGGAATTTGATAAATTACAAGGAAATGTTTATGGCAGCCACCGCTATTTCCTTCTTCCTGCGTGGAAATGGAATTGGAGTATGTTGAAAGGACATTGAAACCCCATCAAATACAATTTACAGTCATTTTCCAGATTTGCAATTGGCAGGTCTAGTGCCAACGTTCCCAGCCATGTTATCTTCCAGCAGACCAACGACTTTTAAGGCACAATTCATTTTAATGGACTAAACATGAAGCATCCATTTGACAAAAGAATCATTACAAAGGGAGCTCTTTGTAGATTGAATTCATTAAAAACTGATTTTTATGATGGAATTCATTCCCAGTGGGAAAAGATTTTGCCTCTTCGAAGGAGTGTATTGGAGCAGATTTCCAAGTTGTGCGTGGCATAAAGGAGGCCATGGAAAATATTTCAAAGCAAGATGAAATCAGCCCTCCCAACAGTCCATGTGAGGATTGGTAAAGGAGTTCAGAAGAATTTTAAGATCATGTGACACAGGTCATAGAAACCATTCAACAAAATGGTAATTGCAGCAGTAGTTCCCTCCCTCACGTGGCATAAAGGAGATCTGGAAAGTGTTTCAACATTTTATGAAATCAATCCTCCAGGCTCACATGGTGGCTAAAGTAGTTTGTAGAAGATTTTGCTGTTCACGTGGTGAAGAAAGGGGGGGGTGCAGATCAAAAACTATAAAGCAAACACCATAATGATTGCTGGGAGTGGTGCTTTGAAGAAGGCATAGAAGATTGCAGAGGGACGTGGAAAATGGCAAGGAATTAATCCTCAACGTCCTCCCTCTCTGTTAAAGCGTGGCACGTTGGCATCCTTCAGCAGTCCTCCTTCCCTCAAATGTGGCAAGTGAGCAAGTAGATGCCATTAAAAACCACGGAGAAAACTACAAAGTGCAGCTACAGGCAAAACATAATATCCCACATTCGCTGGGAAGTGGGATACTTTAATGTTTATAAGCAAATCCTTACGGTAGTAATATGTCTAAGCCATAAAGGCTTTTGATGGATGGTGCCCGATGGCGCCCAAGGCGGGCCCACGCGTGAGCATGCTTCCTGAGGCGACAAAGGAGGTGACAGGGCGGTGACCAGGTGGACCCCACGCAGGCATGCTTCCCGAGGCAGACATGCAAAGTTTTGCAGAGGAAGGATGGCTTAACGAGTGAGCAAGTTCGAGAGAGATCAACGGCTCGTGCTATTTCGTGAAAGGAAGATGCACGCGAGTTACACCCCGCGAAGTTGCGAAAGCCAGGTGGCGGGTACAGTCAGATGTCCAGCAGGCCGGTCCCGGTGAGGTGGCAGTGACATGGCACACAGTTGGCGCACAGGTGGCAGTCCAGTGGTGATGACATGGCACTGAGGTGGTGTACATGTGGCGGCCAAGTGGCAGTGACAAAGCAGATGACGTGGCGGTGATGAGGTGTCATCCTAGGTGACGTCTGGTCAACCCCATCAGCCAATCGGAGGCTGCCACGTGGCAAGGCGTCAGAGCACATCAGAGGCAAAAAATTAAAATTAAAATTGTTTATTATATAGTTTAGACTATATTAATAAATGAAAAATTTAAATGATGGTGCACATTGGGGAATTAATTCACCCAGGGTCTAAATTTTGGCCAAAATATAAAGTGTTATATGTTTTCGGAAAGCTCTCGGAGTGAGGAATCTGATTATGAGGTTAATTTTAACAAATGTGAGATGATTTGGAAGCAGTTTCCACAGGAACAAAATTCAGTTAGAGAAGGGACACTTGGCAATTCAGTTGCAGATTTCATTTGGTTCCCTCTCCCTTTTATTCCCAATTCTTCTCAGTTGTAAGGGTTCTAGAATTCTGTGAGGAAGTGCTCCAGTTTTCTTGGCTTCCATTTTCTGAAATTCTTGACCCAAACCTGTAAATTTCTATGGATCTATTCAGGGTATAGAGGCTGCATTGCAGGATGATAGATTGTTTTCTAGTTGCAGGTCTTACTTGTGTCAGGCATGAGTAAATTTCTCATGATATTGTCTCTGTGTATGCATTTAATTGTTATGAATTGAATCCTCAAGGAGGCTTATAATTTGTCATCTCAAGGAGATTGTATGATTGTTTGTAGGCATTCTTCAATGAAGAGTTTAAATTCTATAATCAGTCATAAACAATGGAATGTGTCCGAGATCTGATAATTTAATGAATGGATTGAGTAAAGCAGGGATATGTTGTAAGGAAAACCAATTTGCAACTGTGATTAACATTATGTAGTTCTGTGTGTGTGACTCTGTTGCCCAATGAACAAGGCACTGGTCTTTGACAGATTTGGGAATGGTCTCAGATATACAAATTAAAAGATAAATCTATTTCCCTTTATGTTTAGGGGTTAATGTTCTATCCTTCCAAAGCTCTATTTCACCTATTATTTGTATAAGATCCAGCCCATCTGTACATGTTACCTAATTTGGTGAGCTTGTGGAATGGTTTGTCTGCTCATTGTTGATGCAGTCTTATGTTTGTGATTGTTGTATTCAATGCATCAAAAGGGTGTCCCCCCCTAGGTCTAGCAGAACCTGAAGTGCAGGAGGATCATTAGGATCCTATGTTATGTTGTCCAAACCTTGAGGTGTTTCATTGATTGAGATTGGCTATCTCATAGATAGATTTATAGGTGTCTTGGGTTACCACTTTTGGTGAACAACAAAAATGGTGACTTTACTAGGGAGTAAATGAACTGTGAAGAGCCTCTGGTTAAGAAAGATTTAATTCATATACGGTTGAGATTATCCCATTCGAGTCACCACAGCAAAAATGGCGACTCTACTGGGGAGTAAATGGATATAAATGCTTGATTGATATGGTTAAAGATTGAATGTATTCCTAGTCCTATCAATTTTGTATCCAGCCAGTCTGTCTATTGTGTATGCACAGAGTGTAAATTGATTTTGTAGAGTTAGAATGTGCTCCTTGTTCTAGATCTACAAAATGATATGTGTTTCATATCATATTTTATGAAGGAGTAACAATGAATGCATGGTTGAAAGTTGTGAGAAGTTCTTTCAACTGTATGTGAATTTTTTCCAATTCCTTATTTGGGTGGCGACTCTACGGTTCATACTAGTGTTAAAAACCTTGGAAGAGTGTTGATTGCAGTGAGATCGAAGGAGTAACAAAGAATTGAATAAGTGTTGAGTGGCATTCTGCTGTTCAAAATATCCTCTGCGCAAGAGGTGGCGACTCTGATGTAAAAGACAGTGCTAAAGTGTGAAGTAAATCTCCAGATCTACAAGTCTTACAGTTGTAGATCTCCAAGTATTTTCAGAGGATTTAAATGCAAGACATCTCTTCTGAAAGTTTGAATGTATAATGTAGTTTTCCCATTTAGTGAACAGCACTAGTCTAGAGGGAAAGAGAGAATCTCAAAATTGATTTGCATATCTATGCTGCTAAAATATTCAGTGTATGTTATCCTCCGTAGTATGCAAATGTGGAAGAACTTTATGTCAAGCAGTGTTATGAATAGATCAGTATAAGAATACTTGCTTGAAGTTTTCTATCCAAGATTTTATAATCATTTGTGGAAGTAAGAAAAATGAATAGTAAAGATTTTCAACCTTGTGTATTTCGACATAGAGCCATGCCTGGTGAAGTGTCACAACCGTATAATAGGAGAAGTTTCGTCATGAACCATTATGCTGCTCTAAATTTCGGAGATATTCCAGGTTACCCAAATCCCATACCCACAGAAATTAGAAAGTATTTGCCCATATTCAGTGGGAAGAAATCAGAATCAACATGTCAACATTTGAAAAGATTTTCAGATTTGATAGGAGAATTTGAAATTTGTCAAGAAGATGTATGCATGAAGTTGTTTATTCAGTCATTAAAAGAGGATGCAAGAGATTGGTTCTCTTTTTTACTAGTGAATTCTATTACCTCATGGGAAGAATTGATTTCAGATTTCATGGATCAATTCAATGAGAAGGTGAGTGATTCTGACTTGCTGAAAGAATTCACCTATATACAAATCAGGGAAGATGAATTGGTACCCACATTTAACATCAAATTTTCACAAGCTTTGTCCAAAATTTCTAGAAAGTATAAACTCAATGATAAAGTATGTCTGGATGTTTATATGAGTGCATTTGATGAGAAGATGGGTTTCCTATTGAGAAAAAAAGAACCCAAAACCTTGTATGAAGTCTTTAACATAGCTAGGGATATGGAAAATAACTTGAAGTTTGGAATCTCGAAGAGATTCGTGTCTGCTGTTGTTTCATACCAAAGCACCTTCAATGGTGGAATACCATATGAAGTTGAGCAAACCATTCCGTGTCTAGGTGCATCAAGCTTTGCAGTTCCAAATGGCTTTTATGATCCATGTGTTTCAGATTTAAATGAGAGTCAAGAGTCTTTGCTGTTAATGTCAGTTGTCTCTCGCAGTAGTGATGGAATGATCAGTGGGAAGTGCTGTGAAAATGTTGATACAGAGATTGATATATACAAGGGATATGTACCATTTGATTTGTATGCTGGTTATGCTGACTATGTGGCTTCCAACTACCAAGTGAATCATGCATCTCTCCAGGATAGTATTAATGAAAATAATGATGGTGATGACCATCAATCTTTACATGCTACTGATGTATTTGATGTTGAAATTCCAAATACAGAGGGATTACTAAGTGTTGTTGTTTGTGTAAGTGAAAATGTGCCATATGATGAAAATCAGAATTGTTTAGTGCAAACAATAGTTGATCCTCACTTAGATATTGACAATCTTAATTGTGTTGAAGATGAAGTAAATCTATCTTCAGATTTCACTTCAGATTTCACTTCTTGTAATCATGTTGATAATCTTTCTATTTTGAAAGTTATGCACAAAGTAAATTCAGAAAATTGTGATGGTATGCATGATTGCAATGAAGATATAGCACACATGGATGGAGAAAATTTTACGGAATCTCACATGGAATAGCAAAGTGCAATGCAAGTCCAGAAGATTGCAGAACTTAAGAAAGCTCTTGAGGTTGTGGATAAGAAGGTTCAGATATTAGAGAGCCTTCGAGCTGTTGATGAAGACCTTCTGCAATATAGTGAAGAGGATTCTTCAGAAAAGGACTGTGAATTGAATGTTTGTACCTTTAATGAACATGCTGACCTAACAGATGGTTTTATGACAGAAGATTTTAGTGAACATGCTAAAAACTTATCTGATGAAGTAAATGGCAACGATGTTCATGTTCATTCGTTGGCTGATGACAAGTGTTCAATTGGTGAAGAAGATTAGTTGTGGCAAGATAAGTTTGATTATCTTGATTTTCAGAATGATGGTCATAGAATAAAATCTCATGAATGTGAAACATGGAACACTGAGGATTGTTCCAGCCAAGTTTCATTTTCTTCTTTGTCTGATGAAGATGATTATGAGGATCGAATGGATGGTGTCTTTAGCCATTTTACTAATGCTTTATTCAATGCTAATATAGATACAGACCAATCACTTCAATGCCATAATGCTCATAAAGGAATTGTCCATTTGGTTTCTAACCCTTTATATGAAGAAATAACTAATTAGCCAGATGTTGTGGATGATGATCCAGTCCATAATACTGATGGAATTCCGAACAACAATAGCATGAGTTGTAAGAATTTATTTCATGATGAAAGTAAGAGGCATGGATTATGTGATGATCACTTAAAACCACAAATGAAAGTGTTTCAGGTGGATATAAGTTTGGATGAAAAAGATTCAGCTGAGGATTTGCTTCAGCCAGAGGTATGCATTCTTTTCCATGAAGGGGATGTTGAGAATGCAAAGGTTTTCAGTTTGATAAGAAAGGATAGTATGAGGTGTGATCAGCATAGTGAGTATCACATCCAGATGGTAATGTTCATGTTCCTTGTTTGCATCATTCAAATATTAGTGTCCCTCATTATATTGATTTAAATGATAACAAGGTGAATGCTGATAGGAATTGCAATGTTGAAAATGAGTGTTTTATTTTTCAAGTTCAGCATGATGATGTCCTTGCAAATGATAGAGTTGATTGGGATAATGAGATGCATGGTATCTTGTGGGAAGGCCTCTATGGTGAATTGTCTCATATTTTTACTTGTGTTGAAGTAGTGCGTGGTTACAAAGTTCAGAATCAGACAAGAAGTAAGCACACTAGCTATTTCAATAATGAGACAAAAGAGGTGGATTTTAAAAGCTATGCTCAGTTGTTACTGGAAGGTGCCTTTATTTGGATCATGGTATTAAGTGATGAGAATAAGATTTTTGACAAAGGTAAATACTAAAGATTGTCTGAGCAGCTTGTATTCAGTTTTAAGCATGTTTGTATCTATTGTATAGTCGCTTTGCTTCAGTTGTGTGGTTTTCAATAAAGTGCCCTGCTATTTGGGTAGAATAAGGAAGCCCTATTTTTGAAACGAGAAGGGAAGGATTGAGAGAAGAGTGATCCATTTTTGGGTGGTCTGCTTAACCAAAGATATCTGGATTCTTGTGTTGATCTCGCAATCAACCATCCCCAGTCAGAGCCATTGTTGGGACTGATTAAAATTGAGTCAAAGTTTGTAGGCCTATTTCAGATTTTTGCTTTTCATCTCCGAGCATCTTCAAATAAGTTAGTTTGAATGGCCTAGTTAGCAAGGGGGTAAAATGGAGCCAGTTGATTTTCAGAGGGTAAGGCTCAGGATTCATGTCCCACACCTTTCATTTTGCCTATTTAGTGATGTACAACTTTCAGAATCCAATTTGGATAAGCTTATGAGGTACCCATTTTGAGGGGTGAGCTGCAAGTGCATTTTAGGCACAAATGCAGATTTTATTGAGTAGCCTACTTTGAGCGATTACATATTTTTCCCTATTGATTGTCATGAAGAAATTTAAAGTGGATTCAATTCTATGCATAAATGTGAGTGAGCTCACAAATTTTCAAGTCTTAACGAATCCATTTGCTCAGTTTTCAAAGCCGAATCCGTTTGCAGTTTGTGTGGTTTGACCAGTCCCTGTTTCGACAGCTAGTCAGAGCCCTGTTTCACACAAGTGTAAAAGTTGCCTTAGTAAGCGTCCTGCCATAATGTTTGTTCTGGGATAATGCTGGTATAAATGTTGAGCTACATTTCAAATTTCAAGCTTTTACCAATCCGTTTGATCATTTTTCAAAAGAGCTCATTTTGCCATCAAATGCAGTTATCCGTACCTCCAGTGTTGTATCAGTTAATGTAGCCATTTTAGTGTGTGCGCCGTTTGCATCCTATTAGTCTGGTGATCGAACTTAGAATTCAAAGATTTAATATGTACTTTAAGGTACCTATGTTCCGAATTTGAGGACCTACGGAGGTCGTTTGATATTTTTGAGAAAGGCATCATGTGTTGCCAGGACATTGACTTCATCAGGTCCGCAGTGTCAACAAAGCCAGTGGGGCATTTTCGGAAATTATTATCTCTTCGCTCGGGACTCGTCTTGAGAAACCATTTGGTAGAAGTCATCCTTGTATATTAGAGTACACGCCTGTCAGATGGCGAGCTCCAGAAAGATGGTTTCGACAGGTTTGAAAATTACGTCTTCGTGATTAAATGCGAAAATTGTGGCGTAATTGCCTGAAGGTTGTAAAATGCGGATTAATGATCCGAAAGCGATGCTGATCATTTCCAGAGGTATGTTTGAGGTCCGTGAAGATATTCCAGAGGCCAGTAGCTTGAAAATGAAATTTTTTTTAGTCGGACCCACTTTGGGGCTCGACCTGGCTCATGCCTGTGCTTTAATTTTAATGGTGAAATGTTTTTTTTCCAAGCAATATATGTGTATCCATATTGGCTCGATTTCAATTCGCCAGTTGGACAGTGAGAGAGCAGAGAGACTCCAACACCAAATGTACATTTGAATATGGCAAATTAGAGGGTTTTAATATCAAGGATGTTGTTGGAGTCTCATTCAAGATGAGCCATCAAATATTTTATTGTAATTTTGAATGAGAGCAATTTGGGGATCCACTGTTTTGGGTTAGAAAGGGAATATATGCAAACAAATGATAGTAGCAGGAGTGACCCCTTTCTCCATGTGGAAAAATGGCAGTCCAGTGGTGATGATGTGGCACTGAGGTGGTGTACATGTGGCGGCCAAGTGGTAGTGACAAAGCAGATGACGTGGCGATGATGAGGTGTCATCCAAGGTGGTGTCTGGTCAACCCCATCAGCCAATCGGAGGCCACCATGTGGCAAGGCGTCAGAGCACATCAGAGGCAAAAAATTAAAATTAAAATTGTTTATTATATAGTTTAGACTATATTAATAAATGAAAAATTTAAATGATGGTGCACATTGGGGAATTAATTCGCCCAGTGTCTAAATTTTGGCCAAAATATAAAGTGTTATATGTTTTCAGAAATAGTTTCCATGGGAACAAAATTCAGTTAGAGAAGGGACACTTGGCAATTCAGTTGCAGATTTCATTTGGTTCCCTCTCCCTTTTATTCCCAATTCTTCTCAGTTGTAAGGGTTCTAGAATTCTGTGAGGAAGTGCTCCAGTTTTCTTGGCTTCCATTTTCTGAAATTCTTGACCCAAACCTGTAAATTTCTATGGATCTATTCAGGGTATAGAGGCTGCATTGCAGGATGATAGATTGTTTTCTAGTTGCAGGTCTTACTTGTGTCAGGCATGAGTAAATTTCTCATGATATTGTCTCTGTGTATGCATTTAATTGTTATGAATTGAATCCTCAAGGAGGCTTATAATTTGTCATCTCAAGGAGATTGTATGATTGTTTGTAGGCATTCTTCAATGAAGAGTTTAAATTCTATAATCAGTCATAAACAATGGAATGTGTCCCAGATCTAATAATTTTATGAATGGATTGAGTAATGTATTAGTACAAGGTATTAATGCAGGGATATGTTGTAAGGAAAACCAATTTGCAACTGTGATTAACATTATGTAGTTCCGTGTGTGTGACTTTGTTGCCCAATGAACAAGGCACTGGTCTTTGACAGGTTTGAGAATGGTCTCAGATATACAAATTAAAAGATAAATCTATTTCCCTTTATGTTTAGGGGTTAATGTTCTATCCTTCCAAAGCTCTATTTCACGTATTATTTGTATAAGATCTAGCCCATCTGTACATGTTACCTAATTTGATGAGCTTGTGGAATGGTTTGTCTGCTCATTGTTGATGTTGTCTTATGTTTGTGATTGTTGTATTCAATGCATCAAAAGGGTGTCCCCCCCTAGGTCTAGCAGAACCTGAAGTGCAGGAGGATCATTAGGATCCTATGTTATGTTGTCCAAGCCCTGAGGTGTTTCATTGATTGAGATTGGCTATCTCATAGATAGATTTACAGGTGTCTTGGGTTATCACTTTTGGTGAACAACACATCCAACGAACATAAATTCATCATAACCACCACTGAGTATTTCACCAAGTGGGTAGAGGCATTTCCACTCATCAAAGCAACTGGTAAACAAATTGCCTTGTTCATCCTAAACTATATCATTTGCAGGTATGGGATACCTTCGTCCGTCATGACTGATAATGGAGGACAATTCAAGAATAAAGATCTGGATGAGCTTTGTGAGAAATTCAAAATAAAGCAACACTGGTCATCAGTATATTATCCTCAAGGTAACAGACAAGCTGAGGCATCTAACAAAAACCTACTGACTATCTTGCATAGAACAGTGAACAAATCCGGGAAGGATTGGCATCTGTAGCTCAATCCTGCACTATGGGCTTATAGAACAAGTATCAAAACACCTACTGGGGCTACACCTTTCTCTTTGGTGTATGGGTCCGAAGCAGTATTACCTATTGAAGTAGAAATACCATCTCTAAGAGTTTCGTTGCAAGGTCTTGTTACAGATGAAGATCATAGAATATCTAGATTGCAAGAAATAGAATTGTTGGATGAGCGTCGGCAAGTGGCGTTTGATCATCTTAGAGTGTATCAGAAGAGAATGTATAGAGGATATAACAAGAAAGTTCGACAAAGAGAATTTCAAGTTGGTGACCTAGTCTTGAGAGAGAATCCAAAAAATTAACAGTTTCGCGATAATAAAGGGAAGTTTGAACCCAACTGGCTAGGTCCCTAAATTGTTACTGTAGTATTTGGCTCTGGTGCCTATCAACTCTCAAACTCAGAAGGAGAACAACTCAATGAACCGATTAACACCATCCACTTGAAGAAATTCTTTTCTTATCATTCTTTGCTCCAGCAAAATTTGTATAGTTGGAAAAGGTCCTTAAAAAAATCAAAAAAATCAAAAAAATCAAAAAGAACAAGAAAAAGAAAAAAATATATAAAAGAAAAAAAATTGCCTTGGTGAAAACCTGGTAAACAGGTACCTTGGTAAAATAAAAATAAAAATGAATCTCTACCAAGCAGGTGACAACCTGGCAAACAGGTGCCTCTTGTACTCAAGCGCTCCATCTATCAACGCAACGTTGGCATTTCCCACTTTCATGCATTTTTGTTGTCGCTTGTACATATTTTTAGTCACTTTCGTGACATCTTGGTTCATTGGAACCCTCATGACTTGAAGCTGATCAATGTCCTAGTCTTAGGTTACTCGACAGAGTACATTTCATATCCTAAGTAGTGTTAACCAAGTCATTCTTCTATCAGTGAAACCTGGTCGTCCACTCCGAGTCAGTCACCTGTCTCCTAAGTACCAAAGAGTTTATCACCGAGTTCACAAGCAAAACAACATAATGGAAAACAATCACTAAACAGTTTGAGCTATGAATGAAAATTTTCTTTGTATGTTGTCTTTTATATTGATTTTCGATTACTGTCCCTTTGAGTAACTCGAGGAAGTCTATTGTGACTAAGAGGAGCAAGGATTGGGGGCATAATATTTTCTTTGTTTTCTACTTGTAGGAATGATCTCAATGATCTGGAAACATATAAATTAGCTGGGTGTCTGTGATAAGAGCCTTCACATCAAGGTGAAATTGCCTCACATACCTCGACTCTGCTTATTTGTATGCTACAGGGAGTTCCATCTCATTTCTTTGTTTGTTTTGAGGAAATTTCTTTATGATGCAATTCGAGTCCCTGCAAAATCTTTCCAAGGATATGAACGAAAAAAGGGTCATTGCGGACAAGATAATTAATATTGCACATTGAAAAAGAAAGGAACTCTAACCTGCCTATTGTGTTCGTTATGCTCAGTGATGAATCTTAAGTATTTTAAATACAGTGACTAGGTTTAGGTTGCATTTTGCACGTCATTTTACATATCATTTTGCATTTTTGTGAATCTAGAGTGCTTCCGGTATGGTAATAATCTCTTTATCTTCTGAAGGAGAGCTGAAAGCATCATCATTACTTATGCTAAGTGGTCTTTTTATCATCATTTCTTTGATTGAGTACTTGTGTTTTGAGATGTTTTAGCTACATACATAACATTTCATATAGCTTCATACATTTCATTATTATTCATTTGCATTATCATTTGTTTGCATATAAAAGAAACAAAAATATACATTCATAATCATTTGCATTACATACATTCATATGGAAAAGAAATGCATACATATAGAATAAAGCATATAAGAGACATCTCATAAATGAATCAACACAAGTACGATGAAGTCAAATCAGATCTCATGTATATATATATATATATATATATATAATGTCAAGTATAAGAGTACAAAATGATGTCCAATGACATATACAAACTCCCATTGGAGCAAGAATCGTATAGGCTACAAAAAATGGGGGTGTCTACAAAAAAAATAAAATCCGAATTACAAAAAAAAGAATCATTTAGCTGGCACCCTCTCCCTCATCGCTCGGTGAAGGAGTAGGAGCCTGATGTCCGAGATCCTGGTGTGGTGCTCGTGCTCCCTCTGATCTAGCCATATATTGCAAATAGGGTTGCACCTATTGTGCAACAGGAACTGCGACACTATATGTCGCCACATAATATGCTGCCCTACTGCTCTAGAGAAGGACCTCCTGTTGTAGAGACTCTATCTCTGCTCTCAATGCTATGATCTGATGATCACGCTCAGTCCTCACCTTGACCAGCTGTCGATCTCGCTCCGCTAGTTGAGTCTGAGCCACTTTCAACTATGAATACAACTTTGCAAGATGTTCTCTCATCGACCATCTCATGTCAGCCCCCTACTCTCTCGCAGGCTCTCTGTCACCATCTCCACTGCCATCTCCACTTGTGGCTCCACTCTACTCATCCCACCGCTACTGGACCTGCCTCGGAGCTGCTCGCTCCTCCTCTCCACCACCCAACCTCACGCCTACTCTCCCAAGGGATCCACCCTCACCCCTCTACTGTCCACCCTCAGCTGGCATCCTGTTGCTGCTAGCACTAGGATCTCCACCTATCTGCCTCAGAGCCTCAGCTCTCTGTCCCTACATCTGGCCCTATCCCTGTGTTGGTTTAGGGGCATCATCCTCCACATCGTCAATATGAGGAGCCTGCTCTCTTGGATCTGGAAATTGAGGGAACGGATGCTGCTAAAAGCAATCCCTATACTAGGGCAATACCCCCGCATCTGCTACATCCTCTAGGTAATCCCATCTCAGGCGATGTAAACCTATCAGCTCCTGCATAGCCAAAGCATATGACAACTGTGGAGACCATCCCTGCCTCTCCTCATCAGCATAACATGCATAGGCTGTATACTCCTGCGAGATCCCCTGAGGCCGGCCGTATTGCCTCATCACTCGTGAAATGACAAATCACTCCACAATAGTCTGTGATCTCCCGATTAGTGAGTGTGTCATAAAAAGGTCCTTGCGAACCCTCCGCCAGTCATCCCACAACTCCAAACCTCTGTATGGTCTCTAGACAACTGCTATAAGGTCATCAAGCTACCATCTCCAGAAGTCTGTCTTGCCCAGATGGGGTTGTGTGATATATTTGGCATACCTATAAATGATCGGCTGCCCAAGCACTCTGCTATCATCTACTTTCAACTGACAAACAGGAAGGTGCTCCCAAGCCCACACCTATAAAATGTATACACCCGCGGCCATGCTTCACCCATCTCTATAAACAATCTCATGCATCTCTCGATACATGTGGGCCAATAAATAAGAACCCCAGCCAAGTCTCTGAGGGGTCTCTATCAACCTCTCTAGCATCTGGCCGCATCTGCTCTGGAAACCCTGTTGCCCTCTGTCTGGCATCAAAAAGCAAACGATGAATCCTGCTAGAACACATGCTAGGGGATACTCCTCATTGTACCTGCTCATAAGTATCTCCCAACTCATCGAATGAGTCAAAATGTTTGGGTCCCTAAATACGTTCCTAAGAGCCTGTAGTCCAGGTAACAACGTGGTATCATAATCCACCTTATCCCTAGCAAAAGGGATACAAAGGATCCTATACACATCCTCAGGAGTGATAGTCAACTCCCCAACTAGCAAATGAAATGTATTATGCTCCGAATGAAACCTCTCAACTAATGTCGTGAGCATCCCGTGATTCACATGGATATCAGGTAATCACAATAGATGAGTCAAGCCACACAAATCAACATGAGCCTACTCAACCTCAAATAAATGATGAACTAATGCCATCATAGGTGGATATACACATCTGAAGAGCATAGGAGGTAATCAAACCTACAAAAACCCAACAACGAGCATCTAGAAAACATTCCAAATGAGCCTACAAGAGAAGTTAAACAACACGCAAATCCAAATAAGTCAAATACAAAACCAAAATTTCATGTTTACACTTTTGAAAATGATCACTGTCTTTTGAATGACAAAACACAGTCAAGCAGCATCTCGTATGAGTCAGGAATGGCTCTCATATGAGAAAACAACCTCAAACGATAAACTTTTACACATCGCACAACAATATGGTCTTTTAACAGACCTGTCGTATGACACGAGGGTGGACCCCATACGACAAAACTAGTAGGCTCAAATGAAAAATGATTTTTTACCAGTTTCTCGTATGAGAAAGGATCCTGTCTCACACGATAAACCGAGACACCCAACCCAAAACCCATGAAAAACTTCAAAAAAGCATTAAAAAACTTCAAAATTGGAAACATAAAGAGGCTTAAGATTGATCACTTACCGCTGGCTCATAGTTTCAGGGTCGATTATGTCTTCTCTGGCATTCAAATTGATGCTGATGAGTAGGGACAACCATTTTTCTCGCAGAAAGCTTTTTGAATTTTCAAACTTGGAGGGTTAAAATGATTTGAAAATGACACTTTCATCCCATATATAGCCTAAAACCTAATTTTTCAACTTGCTCCGATGGTCGTGAAAATTGTACCCTTAGCTAATTTGCCTGCTCTGATTCCATTTTCGGGATCGAAATCAAAATTTGAGATCATTTTGCTAGTCAATTTCACAATTTCGACCACTTAGCGCTCTTTTCATCAAATGCTCATTCTTTCTTCAAATTACGCTCAATTTCAACGCTGAATCTTAATTCAATTTCATTCTACACATCAACATAACAATTAACTGTACACTCAATTTCTCATCAATCATTACCGAAATTTTCAAAATTCCTCAGAATCAATTTGTGCTCAAATAACTTAATTTCACCACCAAATTGCCTATAATCAAGTACCCTCATTATCTTTTGATTTCGCTCCTAAGGGGGCATACTCATGACCTTATGACTTCATGTCTCATAGTCGAGAAATTTTTTCAAATCTTCATCAAAAGTCGAGCAAAATCTTTTCAATTAAAGAAAATCAATCCTTATGGCTAAGGGGCATCTCTGCTTCATCGCTTCACATCAAGTTGAGATCTCTCGATCATCTAAATCGAATCAATCACTAGGGGCATATTAGTTTCATTGCTTGAAATCAAGCTGATATCTCTCAATCATCTGAATTAATCTCTTAACGTTAATCAGTTTCATCGCTTCAAATCAAGCATTATTCGTTTAAACTCAATCAAAAGTTTCAAGAGTATCTTTGATCACACTAAATCTAAGCAGGTATTCAGTATTCATTTCTTGATCAAGATGAACGGTTCATTCTTCGCTCATCATGTCTTGATCAATCAAGTTCAAGATCGATTTTTATCATCACTCACTGTATCTAAGATCAATCAAGTTCTAGATCAGTAAGATCCACTTCTTGATCAATCAAGTTCAAGTTCAATATCTTTGTTTTCTATCGTTCCTTAGTTCAATCAAGTTCTGGATCAGTATCACTTTAATCAGACTTCATTCAGCTTTGTCGCTTTGAATCAAGCTAAACACCTTGCTTTTCATCTAGTTCGTGATCAATCAAGTTCAGAACTGGCATCTCCTAGACATCACACATTCTTTGAACCAACGCAATGCTCACACATTAACTCAAAGAAGGGCAAATGTAATACCCTAAAAATGGTCATCTAAACCATGGGCCCCTAATCTCGACAACATCACCAAGGTCCTAAACAAAGGCAGTTAAATCAATCTTGAGCACATTATTAATTCTTTAATCATCAAATATCACATGGCAAATCAACTACTCAATATTAATTAAATATTTATTTAATTAATCAAATCATTTCCAATAATATCATTTTGATCAATTATCCCATTTTAATTTATTAAATATCCTTGCATATTTAATTAATTAATAAATTTGCCATTCAATCATGCAAAAAGGATTAATTTATTACAAAAGATGAATTAATTTATTACAAAGAGTTGAATTGAAAATAAAACAAAAAGAATTGAATTGAGAGAGAAATCAAACTTGAGATATTATTTCTTTTTCTAAATTTAGAATTCGAAATCAGAAAAGCAATTTAATTGAATTATTGAATTATTCTCTAAAATTGGAACTCAAAGCTTTTCAGAAAAAGAAGTTCAGTTGCATTGAAAACACCTTTTTCTTGAATAAATTAAAGAATTATCTATTTTTATCAGATATGCATGGAATTAATTTATTATTATTTTCCAATGCAACTTGGACTTCTAATTTGAATGCATTTCAATTAAACTATAATTGGAATCTATCTCAAGGTTAACTGAATCTGATTTCTTAATTATTTTCAATTAATCCTAAATTGAGCTTTTTCTCTTGTAATTCTCTATAAATTCAGTCTTCAACTCTCATTCCAATTTACCCCAGAGGTTTTTGAGAACATGCTTGGAGATTATTATCATGCTAATTTCACTCTGGAGTCATTGAAGATTATTGTTCTTTTTAGATTGTTTGCATCCATTTTCCATTCATTATTGCTTGCATCCATTGTTGCTTGAATTGATTATTGCTTGAATTATTCATTCATATTGCATCCATATAGTTAATATCATATAGATTAAATCCTTCATCTTGGTGTAGTCTAGTCACTGGTATTGCTTATAAAAATCTGAGAGCAATCTTATACTCACATCTTTTAGAAGGCAATTGGTCGCTTTGCTATGGTTTATTACTTATTACTTATTGATTATTGTTTACTAACCATGCATATAATGACTTAATTGAAGTGTTGTGCTTGTAGCTACAGGTTCACTTTTTCACACACACAGGTATGGGTTGTTTTAGAACATCCCCCTAAATAATGGACTAGTAATGTTGCAATTAGGCCTAATTAGGCATGTTTTCCAAAGCAAGTGTGTGGTTTTGTGACTCCGAGTTCCCAAACCTTTCTCTAGGTCCCTAAACACATGCCATGGGGTTTGAAACAATTGATTTTGTCCACTTCTGTAGTCATCCATTCACTTACCCACCAAACTCTCCTACTACCTATCACTTCTAAGCCTAATACATGAAGATATTAGCCTAGACATCAACAAAAACCCGACCAACCTCCATCCTCTACCTTTGAAACTCAAACATCATTGAAATTAAATACAAACCATCCATGCCACTGAGTGTCAGAATTCCTTCAATGATGGAATGGGTCAAAATTCATGATTTTGGGTACAAACCCTCGAAACCCTAGGTTCAATGGTAGTTTTTAGAAGAAATGCTATAGCTCGGTCCACACCTAATGAATAATTCTTATACCACCTACAAATGAAAGAGGATTCACATCTCTATCCAAAAAACTCAGTTTCATATCCGTACCAGATCGTACATGGTCTTAGAGATCTCTGTAGCAACATAAAAACATTGAATTTTGTAGAAAACAAAATGTATTCTATTGTTTTTGCTTCATACAAAACTCAAAACCTTGTCTCAAGATTCTCCAATAATATATATACCCTTACAAATTATCCCCAATGGTCACAACTATAATTTGAACCAAAATGATCGTTGGGCTGCCCAAAATGATAATATTCCAAAGTTGTAAAACAACTTTTGGCAACAAATTACAAACTTGACAAGAAGGTACTCCAATCAACCCCATGAGACTTATTACATGTAAACTGGTCTAGAGAGACCTATTAGATACTTGATCAGTCCCAAAGACACTGAGAGGGGGGGGTGAATCAGTGTCTAACCAGTAAACCAAAGATTTAAACTTGTTTGCAACTTTACAACCCAACTTAATGTACCGGTAAACAAGCAATAAAGAAATAAAGAGAAATAAGAGAGACAACATTAATGCATGCCATAACACAAGATATTTTGGCGAGGAAACCCGGTAGGGGAAAAAACTCAGTGGGATTTCTGACCCACAATATTTACTCACTAGCTAATATGAATAAATATTACTTATACAATAGGGGCCTACACATGCAGGAAGGCCAACAGCCTAGAGCTCATTGCTCAATCACAAAAAGGAGTCACATTAAATACAAAATTAGATGATTAAATCCAATGACAATGTACTGCTCAAAATAGCATCTGCAATGTTGGATTCAGTACCGGTTTAAGCTCTATCAAATACCTCTTTCATAAACCTTTCTTTTCTCTGCTCTTTTTTTATTCGCTCATAAAATTATTACATCAAAATGCATATACAGATATTCGCTCTCACATTCATTACCTAATTACATATCCTTTAACACATTTTACACTTACAAAATGACCTATAAGATCTCATACATATATGAGTCTTTACAATACATCATGTTGGCTATACAATATAATTACAATACAAAACAATATATTTTCCATGTCGGCTCAGAGTGTCGGTAAGATCTTCTATCGGTATAGTCAGGGTGCCGGTGTGAATAATCTTTGTTGTGTTTGCCGGTGCCAGTAGATGATGTCGCTTGCCGGTGTAACTTGTGAACCATATTACCCGTTGGTTTCCATGAATGACAACATCAACTATTCTCATCTAAGTGTAGAATGCCAACAATCTCCCCCTTTGGCATTGATGGCAACACTCATGAGAAAAATCCAAAAAGATGATATCCAAAAATGAAGTCCAAAAATGATCCAAAAATAAGAGTGATCCCCCTAGCAAATGATCTCTTATGTACGTTTTTCTCCACACTACTACTCCCCCTTTGACATCAATGACCAAGGATATCAAAAAGTATCAAAGAATTCAAAATTATACCTCATAGCCTGTATCCGGTTATGTATAATCTAAAAGATATCCGCCAAAATCAGATTAAGACTTTGCATGAATTTGGTGTTGTCAGAAAGAATGGTTTTAGTCGATTGGATCATCCCGGTCAGATAATGCATCTGATGCTCCAATGCTCTTTCACATTGAATTGTTGCTTTAGACAACTCAATCTTCTGAGTTAAAAGGTTGTCCAATCTAGGACCAAGTTTGTTTTTCAGCTCTCAGGCCTTCATTCTTATCCTTGCTTTTTCTTTTTCCAATTTCTCAATCTTTTCTTCAAAAACCGCCATTTCTTGATCTAAAATAGAAGTAAGTTCCGAAGAACCTATCATGTTATCTGCTACATCATCAATCTCCTTTTGTGTTTTCCTTATCTCCTTATCAATGTCTTCTATTAGGTTGTGAGGCTTGCATGCTTCCTTATACAATTCTTTATATTCCAAAATAGTGGAATTAAGTACTTGTAATAAGGAATCAATATGCTCAACGGAGTCCTTGATAGTTTTATCAGAGAATTAACTTTTCTCCTTATTCACCCTTTCCTTAATAGTATCCTCATTAATATTATCCATAGTTAGAATATTTGAAGCAATTAATTTGGACAATGTGTCCAATTTACCTAAACATCCATCAATATGATCTATCTTACAAGTCGGTGCAATCATTTTCAATATAGGTAATGTATCATCAATGGCCTTAAATGCTAAGGCATTGCAATCCATGATCCTCTTTATTGAATCCAAAAGTACACCAGTCACATTAGTAGGTCTGTAATCCATGGTGGAAGTTCTAGGTTCAATAACTTTCTCTTCTTAGATACTTGTCCAATTTCCTTAACCACTTATTCCTTGTTTCCATCATTGACCTCTTCTTTATTCATTGTTTCTGCCTTTTGCTCACTCTATGTTTTAACTTTGTTTTCAACCTTACTATCATCCTCACTTTCTACCTTGCTGACTATCAGTTCAGCTATACTCTATTCAAGCTCTTTCTCTACCAGTTTCTCTACCTTCTACTAAGTGTCACTATTTATAGGTTCAGTTTGTGCTTTTACCTCTGCTTCTTCTTGTGCTTCTATTGATTTCTCAGTTTTAAGCTGGGTAGCATCTGGGATGGTATCTATTTCCTTAACTTCAGTTGGTATCTCAATTTTTTGAGAGTCAATAGTGTTGACCGGTGGCTCAGAGATCTCAATATTTGTAGCATCGATTTCCTTAACCTCCACAATCTTTTTATCCATGACAATGTTGAAGTCCTGTCTATCCACATTCATGGTAAAAAGAATTTTAGATTCTGGATTAGTATCATCTCTTGTTGTTTTCTCTGCCTTCTCTTCTGGTTGACTATTAGTTTGTACTGGTGCCTCTACAGTTATTGGTGGGGTGTCCTATGTCGATGGAGGAAGGTTATCCTTGACCATTATATCATGTAGACTACCAATTTTTCCTTTACCTTTATCGTTCTGATATACCTTTGCAAAATACTTATCCATTTTCTTCTTTCTTTTCTCTTTCCACAAAAAATATGTCAAACTTGTCTGATGTCTCATCTTCAATTTCCTTAACTTGGCCTACCATAAGGCTAACCTATCAGTGACCACTTACAAAAACTATTTTATTTGCCTTTGAAATTAAGTCATCAATTTCCTGTTTGGAGTTAACAGGATGCACATCAAGTAGAGCCTCTACTTTTAATTTCTTATCTAATTCCATTACCGACATTCTTTTATCTTCTAACCTCAAATACAAATCATTAGGCAGATCATCTACAACCTCAATAAGAACTTTCTTGTAGATATCAAGGTGCAAAATAATTCTTTCCTTGATAGTGTCCTTATTTGAATCCTTGAAAGAATGATAAAGTTTATTCACATTGCTAAGGTTACCTTCTTGTGTGATTTCATTGATCAAGTCTTCCGGTGTAAGAGTATCCGGTGCTTTAGGTTCTTGTTTCTTCTTTGGACCAGTAGGCTCTCTTACAACCTATTGTTTCTTTCTTTGTGTTCTGGTCTTCTTGGGAGATGGAGCAGGTGTCAGTGAGGGTTTTCTTTTCTTCCTGTCCACTCTCTTGAATTCAGTTGCCCTGTCATCATCAGAATCAAAAGAAGTAGCCATAGGGGAAATGTGAGCTACCGATATCTACTTTGATTGGCTTTCTTTCATACTAGTATCCATACCACTAAGATTCATTAACCCTTTTGTAACATCTTTTACCATTTTAGAAGCATCTTTTATAAACTTATCTCTTTTCTTCCTCTGCTTCATCATAGCTACATCACTTTCAATTGTTTCAACACTACCAAATATTTTCTCTGATGGTTCCGGTGGAGCATCTAGGAGTATTTTTGCATATGATTCCAAAATGTGAGAGTCCATCTCATATCCCATTTCAGTAATACATATAGTTCTGGGTCTAACTACTTCCATCCAGATTTCATCTCTCTTCACTACAAAGCATATTTGTTTATCATATTTATCTACAATGCTTTGGGAAATCCTTTTTCTCTATTTCATTCTGGTTTGGAAATTCTTGAAGTAGTCTTTAACCAACTCATTAATGTTAGCTCCCATACTGGTGATTGCCTCCTTTATCTGTTTTCCAATAGAAATATCATAAGCAAAATCTTTATATCCCATACTGGTGATCTCCTTAAAACAGTAAAGAATTAAACACACTAACAAATTTCCAAATTTCAATGTTCCTTTCTTGTCACCTTTTATCTTATCCAAATTCTATAGCAATTCATCCTTCAACCATTCACAAATATCAACCTTTGCATTATTTACAATCATCTCATGTGCACTGTGAATGCATGAACTTGACACAGAATTCAATCTATTTGTATGACCAGCTTTATATCCAATGACCATGCTAGCAAATTTAACATTTTTATCCTTTATGTCGTTAACCCTAAGTGATCGGTTGTCATATGTAGCTCTAGTTAAGCTCATTCCTTGTTAGGGATTTTGTTCTTCTTGTCAGTTCTAGAACAAGTGGAGGGTAAACCAGTAAAAAATTTGATAGCTTGCTTGGTAATCTTAAATACCGAGTCCAACCACATAAATTCTCTGTGAACCCTATTGAGGACATAGCAGATGACTTCATCTGAGAATTATGGCATATGGAGGATGTCTATGAAACCTAAATCATCAACTACCTTATGTTCCAGTTTCACTACCCCATTCTTCTCAGTAATTACATTCATGTACATGCTCATCAAATCTTTGGACCCTAAACTTTCTATGTTGTAATGTATGTATGCCCTAGGGTCTTTAGTAAATGCAACTCCCTTTGGGATTCTAGAAAATAGACCAATAGAATCATCTTGTTTTGCTATCTTAGGAATGATCTTGAAAATGGGTCTAGGTCACTTAATGATCTCCACTATGGTAGGATTTGCTATGAATTCAGGAACAAAAGATGAAGATGACATTGCGAAAGATAAATACCTTTTAACTGTGAAATCCTTGAATGCTCTGAAAAATACCTTTTCTTCTTCGCCTTTAGAATGCCTTTGCTCAATTTCACTCTCTTTGAATGCTTGGTTGCTTTGTGGATTGAAATGAGAGGTTACAATGCCTTTAAAACCAAAATTTGACTTACAATTGCATTAAATGCTTCATCGGTGAAGTGAAAACTCCACATATCTACCAATAAAGAAGAAATATTACTTCTTACCATCAACCGAGGGTAAATGCATGATTTACAACTTTCTGCCTTACCCCTAAGGATTATTCCTTAGTTGGATGAAGAATCACCTGTCAGTGCAGGATTACTCTGTTTTGTCAGTGCAGTGACAGATTCATCACTTCTCTGATCTCTCTTCTTAATCCATTGTTTTGAAAATTCTTGCTTGATTTCAGTCACCTGTTCTTTGCCTTTGTTATTGGATCCTTTATTGTTCATCGGTATAGTCTTGCTTCTACAAAGTTTTGCAATATGCCCAATCTTGTTACATGCATAACAAGTTACATTGTTTCTTTGAATAGCCTTTCCATTGCCTTGACCGGTTTGAGTTCTGCATTGATTAGATAAGTGTCCAAATCTACCACAAACATAGCATTTCATATTCATTCTGCAATTTTCTAAGTTATGACCATTTTTATTGCATTTGGAACATTGACCGGTGGGTTAGTTTGTGTTCTGTTATTCCTAGATCTGTATCGATTTGCTCTATGACCAAATTTGTTGCAATTAAAACATTTCCCATTAAATTTATAAGCATTAGGTTGCCTTACCAGTTTGTCGTGATCATGATTGTTTGCAGTCTTAGAACTTTGTCCATGTTCAAATCCAAGTCCAATTGTTTCTCCATTAGGTTTCTGACTTTTCAGCATATCATCAAGATTATCTGAACTTTTCTTGAATTTGTCTTTGTATTCATTTGTAGTTATCAATTCACTTTCCAAAGTGCTAACTTGTCTCAAAAGTTCCTCTTTGTCATGTTGCATGTGAATCAAATCTATTTTAAGCATATCATTTTCATAACTAAGCCTTTGAGATTCATCTGATCTTTCATTAAGTCTTCTAGCCAAATCTTCCTCATTCTTCTTCCTATCTTCAATATCTTTGCATAGTCTCATGGTTAAATCTTGCATCTCATTCTTCATGTTACTGTTCTCTTGTCTCAAATTGTTTTCAATATCTCTGAGAGTTTCTTTTTCTTCATCATCTAGATTTTGCAATTGCACATGTAGTTATTTTCTCTTATTCTTTGTTATAACCAGGTTATCTTGAAGTGCTTTGATAAATTACCGAGCAGTTATGAGTTCATCTTCTCGTTTGATATTCTTCAATTTTTCAGCATCAAAATCTTCAAGAGATCCTTCCAATTGTTGTTTCAAACTTTTCATCGGTACCAGTTTACAAATCTTCCTCAAGCTATTAGGCTTCTGCAAATAGAGGACTAGGCTCTAATACCAATTGTTAGATACTTGATCAGCCCCAAAGACACTGAGAGGGAGGGGTGAATCAGTGTCTAACCGATAAACCAAAGATTTAAACTTGTTTTCAACTTTACAACCTAACTTAATGTACCGGTAAACAAGAAATAAAGCAATAAAGAGAAATAAGAGAGACAACATTAATGCACACCATAACACAAGATATTTTGGCGAGGAAACCCGGTAGGGGAAAAACCTTGGTGAGATTTGTGACCCACAATATTTACTCATTGGCCAATATGAATAAATATTACCTATACAATAGGAGCCTACACATGCAGAAAGGCCAACAACCTAGAGCTCACTGCTCAATCATAAAAAGGAATCACACTGACTACAAAATTGGATGATTAAATCCAATGACAATGTACTGCTCAAAATAGCATCTGCAATGTTGGATTCAGTACCGGTTTAAGCTCTGTCAAATACCTCTGCCATAAACCTTTCTTCACTCTGCTTTTCTCTTCTTTTCTCAAAAAAATCATTACACCAAAATGCATATATGTATATTCTCTCTCATATTGATTACCTAATTACATATCCTTTCACACATTTCACACTTACAAAATGACCTATAAGATCTCATACATATATGAGTCTTTACAATACATCATGTCGGCTATACAATATAATTACAATACAAAACAATATATTTTCCATGTCAGCTCAAAGTGCTAGTAAGATCTTCTGTCAGTATAGTCTGGGTGCCAGTGTGAATAATCTTTGTTGTGCCTGTCGCTGCCGGTAGATGATGTCTCTTGCCGGTGTAACCTATAAACCATATTACCAGTTGGTTGCCATCAATGACAACATCATCTATTCTCATCTGAGTGTATAATTGGAACAAGACCTTATTATTGTTGCAAGGTGTGTGCCCTTGGTCTCCTTGTATTGTGCAACACAATGCTTAGGTTTGTGACATGGCTTAACTACCTCTTGTGTATTCTATAAGTCTAGTGGTTGTATCATGCATTAAAAGGTAGATATTTTGGTGCAATGACAACCGCACTTGTAACAAGTGGTATCAGAGCTTGGTCACATGTTCAAACCCCTTGCTTGTGCTGGGGGGGGGGGGGTTGTTGCACAGTGTGTGCCCTTGGTCTCCTTGTGTTGTGCAGTTCAACCCTTGGGTTTGTGACATGGCTTAACCGCCTCCTATGGATTCTATAAGTCTAGTGGTTGTATCAAGAATTAAAAGGTCGATCTTTTGGTGCAATGGCAACTACACTTGTAAAAATTGCATCCAACAAACTCAAAACACACAAAAAAAACTTGTGACCATATTGACAAGGTTGACTTGACTAGGTGCCCCTGCACCAACATTCCAAAGGTTGTGGTCATTTGGACTGATGAGTCTTCTTTGGATTCCTTCTTTAGCAGTTTTGGATCTCTTGAAATTCTATAAATTCATCTCTTCAAATGTAGAAAGTAACAAGAACTTGAATGTAGAGTTAATTCACAAGAACAAGGATAGGTGGGAGGCATAAGGAGGTTGTTCATAAATACACAAATGCTGCAATGTGGGAAGAAAATAAGAGAATGTAAGTGAATGCATTGTAATCACATTTATTGTTTATAATGCATACTTGGCCTCTCTTTTTGGTGGACTTTGTTCATCCAAGGGTTTCTTCCTATGTTATGTGGTGTTCTTATGTTGTTGATTTGAGCCTCATAGCTTCTATCTTATGGTATGTTATTTTTTATTCTTTTTTGTTATAATTTTACATAAGATAGGATTTTTAAGCATGATATGTAGGTTATTTTTTTACATCATTAAGAAGAAAGATATAATCATGGTTTTCCACATTAAGGCAACTTATTTTTTAAAATTTGTATGTTGTAGCCTTGTCAAGACTTTGTATCTCATCCTTTGATTGGTTTATTAGATAGATATTAATCTTCATGAGCTTTGGTTATTCAACTTGTCTATTTCCAAATAATTTTAAAATAATGGCCTCTTCTAAAACCTCCTTCTACATGGGAATCTATTAATAATAGAAAGGCTTAAATAAATATAAATGTTGCAAGATGGATTCCTCCTTTACAAAAATGGTAAATTTAAAATTTGATAGAGTTTCTAAGAGTAATCTAGGTCTATCAAGTGGATGTTGTGTGATTAAAGATAATATAGAAAAATTATAGAAAAAAATGTCTTTAGAGAACAATAATGAAGCTAAAGCCTATTCTTTTATAATTGCTCTAGCAATAGAAAATGAAGCAAAATTTAACATAATTCGTGTAAAAGGGGATTCCATACTTATTATTAATGTAATCAAGATTAAAAAAAATGAATAATTTTAAAGTCCATTATATTTTTCAAACCATTTGGCACATGATGGAGATTTTTTACTGCTTTAAATGTGTTCACTATTTCAAAAAGGAAATAATACTACTAACTTCTTGATATAAAACTACTAACTTCTTGATAAATTTGGTAATCCATCAAGAAGAAGAGTTAGAGGATTTTACTTTTCCAATTAAAGAGAATCAATATTTAATAAAATTCCTCCAAAATTACATGGATCATAAAAACATTTATTCTAACCCTAATTAAAGGGGTACTTTATCTGGTCATATGGTCTAGTAGTTCCAGGTTCCCATTTTGATGTTTATTTATCAATTTACTCTCAAATAAGAATAATCAATGTCATAGTTTTATCATCTCATTCTCACTTTAGTCCACCTCTATTATTTCAAGTATATGCAAAGTCATTAGTGAAAGGAGAGATTGTGATTTATTACATCATCTATGGACTCTTTATTTCTCACTACTACAACTTTTTTTGTAGCACTTTGGGCTGTCTCTTGACTATTGGGAAATTAAATGGGTGTATATTATCCAATGGTTCTAATGTATAAATTTATCTTTATAATCCCCTTGTTGATTATTTTTTGCTAATTTTCTTATAAATGCTTAAAAAGGATGTGAAGATAAAGGATATTTAGAAGAACAAAAGGATGTATTTACAAACCTAATAATAGGAGCCAAGGGAAATTGGCCCCTATGATATAGTTATGCTTTATCATGTCTTATCATTTGAGTTCCTGAGGGTATAATATGTAACTACATGGTGATGAGTGATGATCTAGTATCTATTTTTCTTTACAGTATAATGGATCTAGTTCAAGATTCTAAATTTTAGATTATAGTGTCAAAAATTTTAAGTTTACAATTTCACACTTCTTTTTGGGCACTCGCTTTAGTGTGCCCTCTAATAGATCATTTCAAGCCTATCTTTGGTCTTGTCACAACCAAACTATCATCATATGCTCATGAGGTGACTAGATCTTATGTCCTTGGGCCTTCTAATCAATATCCATCCTTCTCCACTCCTATTTTGGATAGAACCATAGTCCAAGTGGATTAGGAAACCTGATGCAATAGCCCCCACCCCCCCAAAAAAGGGTCCAAAAATAAAATGTGTTGGAGTGTCAGTTTCCACAATTTGTTATCTAATTCTGATATTTTGATATGAACATTGGAAGTCAACCTAAAATAGGAATTACCTTGTGAACCCTATATAAAGGTGTCATTCTAATTCATCTTCATCCCATCACAATCCTATCACTTTATCAATAAATCATTATTGCACAAGCATCTTTTTGAATCTAAGTATTATGGAACAACAAGCTACAACAACTTACATACAAGTGTGTTTTCATGATTGATCATGTTATGTATTTTCATGCCATGTTATTGCATCAACCTTTAAAGGTCTTATCCAAAAATCATTGCATCAACATCAACATCAATCCTAAGGTAACATTTAATTTAACATTTCCTTAAGGTTTTCAATCTCTTCTCTACTAGGGGTAAGCTCTCTTTTATACTCAATCATAGTTGTAGTGGAGGTTAATTTTGATGAACTTATAAGGCACTAAGAGGGGGGGGGGTGAATCAGTGATAGTAAAAATAATACAAATCTCAATATCAATTTCACCAATTTAAATCTCAATAGACATGTAATAAATAACACCAAGTATGTAATCACCACATAAATCATAAACCACATGACACAAGAGTTTATACGTGGAAAACCCATATGGGAAAAACCATAGTGGGAGTTAGTACCCACAAGATCCACTAATTGCAGTATAGAGATCTGACCGATTAAGGTCTACAACACCCAGTTAGGGGCACACCCTATTAGAAGTGTCTAAGCCCGATTAAGAGCATTACAAAAAGGCCTGTAAGGACCAGCCTTATTAGGAACTACTCAAGTAACTGGGATTTGCAAACACAAGCTAATGTGTCACTTGGTTAGAGGATTTAATGATAAAAATTGTTAGGATGTGACTGTACCCTGTTAGGAGTGACCTTGTAAGAGGATTTTCTTGCTGCAACTGTTAGGAAGACAACAAGTACAAATGATCTTAGTATAACACCTTTTGTGCTTGATAAGATCCACTTCATAACATTACTACATCATAGAGACTTCATCTCTAAACTCCTCTGATCTTCACACTATCAGAGATAAAAAAAATTGCTCCATATATCACACTATCAAGCTCATGTATATATATCCTTTCATACCTCATCACACAATAAAAATTATCATAAGGTCAGCTAGAACCTTATTACAATTCCCTAGGTTCAATGCATCTAGACAATCTTGCATTGTATGCTTTATTTATATCGCCCACCAACATAACAAATCTAGTTTTGTGTCATGTTACCGATCTGAGTGATTTTCATCACTACCAGTTAACTATGTTTCTCGATCTCTGCCTTGTTGATAAAATCTCATTCATCTGATCAAATCTACTCATGTGGTCAAGAACATATCCTCATCTAATAATCTTCAATGCTATTACAAAATTGCATTCCTTTATCCTTCATGGATTTCATGTTTCGGTTGTCAGTGTGAGACTCTATCAGTCATTTTACTAGTTGAAGTCCTAGTTACCGGTTCTGATAAAACTATCTTTGTCTACCAGTTAACCTTTACCGGTTGCACTGTGTAATATAGATGGTGATAAAATGTAGTCACCATCAATGACAATATTCAGAATAGTCATCATACATCAATTTAACCTTTATGCACAATAGACATATACCAGTTGCATCAAGAAAACACACATTACATTACCGGTTGACCAAATGATCAAATGTCAACAATCTCCCCCTTTGGCATTGATGACAACACTTAGGAAAAAAATTTCAACTAAGTGTACAAAACAAAAATGCCTTCATGACATACACTCCCCCTTAGCAATTGCATGCCATTACAAAAATGAAATCATTACTCCCCCTTAACAGTACATACAAAACTTTGACTCTTAAACTAATTCTACTCCCCCTTTGACAACAATGCCAAATAGAAAAGTAAATTACATACATTACATCAAAATTTGTCAACAAAAACTATATAGTTGAAGTCTTTACTATGCAATTCATAAGAAAATATCACTGAAATGAACCTTTAACTGTTTAAGGTCCTTGTCCCGTATTTCTAATAGTGTCTCAGTGATTTCAATGTGTCAAAATTTGTGCAACAAATTCTTCCATAGCATCAACAGTGCTCATCTTGATGAATACTAAGAGGGGGGGGTGAATTAGTATGCCAAAAAAAATTTGCACTTAAACACTTTACAAGACTGACAGTAAACCGATAAAATAGTTTAGCAGACAAACCGGTTAGCACACATACAAACCAAATAGAAAATAATGCATTCACCCACAAAAGTACAAACACCATAACACATGAGATTTTGACGTGGAAACCCAAATGGGAAAAACCACGGTGAGATGGAACTCACAAGTAACTATCTGCAGAATAGAAAACCAGACCGGTTAAGATCTTTCAATGTTCTTTACCAGAATAGATCCTGTTAGGAATCTTGATCTTTGTTAAGAGATAAGTCCTATTAAAGACTACCTTGCTAGAGGATTTTAGATCCACAGATGTGAACCACCTTGTTAGAGGATTTACAAAAGGCTTTTGGGCCTACCCAGTTAAGGGCTACAGACTTGTCAAAGATGTGAGTAATCAACAAGTGATTGATCTAGCTAATAGCACAAATTGTTTGATTAGATCCTTGATAGCTCATTCCTAATGCATTCCAGCATTACTTTAGTATTCTATACATTCATATTCTCTCCAACTCCTCAACCACCTTAAACCCTAGCAACAACATTAACTTTCACAACAACCTAAAACCCTAGACATGATGTCCTTATAAAGGAATCTGATTTCATGTCCGTCCAATAGGATTTCAAT
The DNA here is from genome assembly GCF_030272615.1 of Cryptomeria japonica. Classification (NCBI taxonomy): domain Eukaryota; kingdom Viridiplantae; phylum Streptophyta; class Pinopsida; order Cupressales; family Cupressaceae; genus Cryptomeria; species Cryptomeria japonica. The sequence goes on along the minus strand of NC_081411.1, from coordinate 436,256,452 downwards.
CCAATTCCCTAGGTTTAATGAACCTGGACATACTTGGTAACATGACACAAAAAGAACCATTAAAGTGTCGGCACCGTCAAACAATCGGTGGATGGTAACTCATCACAAAATGCTAGTTGGTAACTCATCACAGAGTATTACCAGTTCATACAAAATGTTGGTTCAAGCAAAATGCTGGTTGCTAGTTTGACAAAATGAAGACTAGGAAGTATGTGTTCTGCCGCTTTGATCCTTCGTACTGCTTGAGATCCTTGAACTGCTTGGGGTTAACATGCTGCTTCAGATCGGTAAACACATTCTGCAAAACACCAAGAGTCTAGTGGCTATAATACAGCATATTCCGATTGAGCTTAGGCTCATACATATAAAGAAGATCTCAATGCAAGTGTGTGTCCATCAATGACAATGACATCATAAACATCAAAAATGTCAACACATCTCCGGGGTAGACAAAATTGCTTTAGACTCCTTGTATGCTCTATGTAAGATTTCAACTTTCAAAATTTATTGATTCTTTAGCTCCTTCAAGGATCTTATCCACTTCACCTATTCAAAATCATAAATTTCTAATAAGTGTTGTAAGGCATCAATTGATTTTCCAAAATTGAAAGCGAAGTCTTGTACCGATATGTATGCTTCACTTATCCTTTCTAGTTCCTTCTCTGTATCTTCTCTCTTCTTCTTTAAGTTGGAACAAAATAATGATATTTTAGATATAGTGGCCAAAATTTTACCTTGGGTTTCTGTTCTAGTTTTGAAAAGATCTTTGTTCACCATTAGAGCCACTTTGCCTTTATCTATCTCAACCATTAATTGTTCTCCCCTTTTCTTCTTGTAATCTCTTTCTACTAAAGTTTGAGCTGCCTCTTTAAGTGATTTTAGTTGTTTACTGGCATCAACAACTAACTGTCCAAGCTTTGAAATAGGGGTGGATAGATTATCTGTATCAGTCTCTGCTAGGAGACTTGATAAAAGTTCAACAACAGTTTGAATGGTCTCTGCTACTCGTTTCTTCTCTTTCAACTACTTCTTTTGTGCTCGGGATTGCATAGCAGTAAAAATCTCTATTAATTCAGAGGAACTCCAATTGTCCATGTCTATTTAGTTGTTTACTGGCATCAACAACTAACTATCCAAGCTTTGAAATAGGGGTGGATAGATTATCTGTATCAGTCTCTGCTAGGAGACTTGATAAAATTTCAACAACAGTTTGAATGGTCTCTGCTACTCGTTTCTTCTCTTTCAACTGCTTCTTTTGTGCTCGGGATTGCATAGTAGTAAAAATCTCTATTAATTCAGAGGAACTCAGATTGTCCATGTCTATTAGACCTTTAATACTCACGGAGTCCTCATCATTATCATTGATCAAGGTTTTCTTCTCTTCATCCTGTTTCTCTTTTGACTTCTTCTTAGGTTTCTCTTTCCTTGTCTCTGGTTGTTCCTTATGTGTTGTTGTAGTGACCGGTGGCAGTTGACTTTCAACATGGTGTTCTTTTACCGGTGGTGGTTGCATTTTCACACTTTGTTAAGTAGTTGGTTCCTCCTTTGCCTTCTTTTCCTTAGCCATGTCCTTCTGGTTGTCATTGATAGCATCATTTACATTTGTATCTATGGTTGTATTTACCAGTGGAGTTTGTGTTCCTGCGGATTGAGCATTCACCGATTGCTCACTTGAGCTCTTATTAGTTTCCTTCTCACCTTCATTATTTATATCTTGTTGTTTCTCTTGGGGATCATCCATTTGTACATCAACTTGAAAAACATCTACATTGTCAGTAGTGTTCGCAACATTATCTCTGGTATTGTCATTATTAAATACATTACTAATGTCATCATCATCTAGTATATCTATATGCTCAGTATCAACAGGGTCATCGTACAAGTACTTATTATACATCTCTAAATTTATAGGCTTAACACCCTTAGGAAAATCGTCTCCCTTTAACTTATCAAGTTTATCATCCTTATCTTCTTCATCTTTTTCTTCTTCTTTAGGGATGAGACCTAAAGATTTCTTTATCAAAATTTTAGTCTCCTTTTGGACTAATTTAGTATCACCTATCAACATTCTAGTTAATCTATTCTTTGATGTGAACATAGATTTTGAATTTATCTTTATCTGTTCAATTTCCTCTTCATTTGCTTCTGGTTGCAAGTGTTTAATTGTATAATCAATAAAAATTTTGTCAAGGCTAATTTCCCTTGCCACCTAGCATCAATCAAATTATATACGGAATCTGGAATTTTCACTTGTATTTCAATGAGGGCTCTACTAAACTTGTTCATATTGAAGATGACTAGATCTTCAATCTCCCTTTGTTGACTTTCAGACAAATGAGTAAACAATATGTTTAACCTTTATAAATACCATACTCCATAATAATTCTAATCATTCTAGTGAATGAATCTTCTAGTGTCAATATTTTTGTAGTTGCTTTACCTTTTCGAGTAGTCTTCTGCTTCTTAGCACTTTCCCTTAGTGCTCTCTTATCTTCTTCTGATTCTATTTCCTCAATATTTGTCGCCAGTTTGTGAGCTTTCTCCTTCTTTCTTTTTCTGGTTTGCGCAGGCACAACAAGAGGTTCAATAGTTTTACCTTTCCTTTAAAATTATATTTCAGAGGGTTTCCCTCTTTGAGATTTAGTAGGCTTCACCTTAGTTTCTTCTTTCTTCTTCTCAGCTGCTTTGGCTGCTATGGTCTTACTGGTGGGGGTACCGGTTGGTACACTGGAAGTTTCACCTTGTTGAGCCTCATATTTGGCTCTTGTTGCAGCTATCTGCTCCTTTGTGAATCCAGCCTACTCAGCAAAGACATGTACATCTTTTCTTATTTTCTTTGCAATCACCAATTTTTGTACTTCAGAATGCACTTTCAGTAGGTTCTCCTTGTAGGTTCCAAACCTCTCAGCAGTAGCATCTACTGGTTGGCCTAACAAATGATCAGCATAAGCAAAAAGTAGATCTTTGTCTACTTCATATCCCATGGGCATTACCCATGTAGCTCTTGGATTCACAACTTCCATTAGGCATGTATCTGTATCAACCATGAAATAGATGGAATCCTCATATTTGTTACCAACTTCAACTAGAATTCTTTCTCTTTCATTCATTTTCTTTTGAAATTTATTGAAATATTCCCAAATGATATCATCAAACTTGTCTTTGATCATCCGAATATTGTTCTTTATTTGCAACAGTGTTGGAGTACCAGATATCCATTGAATATCACCTATATCAGGGAAAAAGTTTTGGAAATAAAAGAATAAGCCCATGATAAGTTGTCCAAACTTGAATCTCAACTTCTTGTCTTTCTTCACAACTTCTAAAGTTGTCACTAATTGGATCCTCATTACTTCATAGAGATCATAATCAACATCCTTCTTAATCATCCGGTAGGCAGTGTGAATAGCTGTTGTTGGTATGTTGTTCATTTTGATTGAATACAAAATTCTATAGCCAATCACCATAGATGCAAATTTAATAGCAGGATCATTAATGTCATTCACTATCATGACTCTTTTATCCCATCTAGATCCAGTTAACTTCACAACATCATCCTTAGGTATAGACCTAAGCAATGGCACTTCACCGATTGAGCAGAAGCCAATTACAACATGGATTGCCTCCTTAGTGATTTTATGAGGTATGTTCAACCACATAAACTGATCATGAATACGGCTCAAAGAAAATCTCACTAACCCATCATCAAAATTATCACTGAAATTGATCGCATGATGAAAACCTATATCGACTACACTTCTGAATTGTTCTTTCAATCTTCCTTGTTCATTACATAGATATATGTATTGCTCATAAATAACTGTAATTCCCAAGTCTTCAAGTTTGCAGTGATAAAAGGATCTTACATCCTCTACATGTAAAACATCATCCGGTACACCAAATAGGGCACCGACATGGTCAGTTTCCTTCGACTTGTATGGATGTCGTTTGTATTCAGGTCTTTCCCTCTCGATCACATCAACTAGATGCAGAGTATCCATACTACAATATGAAAAACTTTGAAACAAAGAGTAAGATTCACTGAGAAACACCTATTCTGCTTTGGTGCTAGGGTTTCCAACTGTAAAAAACTTTCAATACTCGATCACTGAATCAAACTTTACTTCAATCACCTCAGATGTTGTTAAATAATATGAATGTTCCTTGCACAAACTTATCTCTGCTCTACTCGCTTCACCGAAAGATCTCAAGACACAAAGTGATAAATAAAATTCAAAAAGCTCTATTTATTTGCACTTTAATTACTACAATAAATGCATTTACTGACAAAACCCTAAAATGCCTTAGCAAACTCTAAAGCATATTACTGATAGAAAAAATTCAAATATATTTACCGGTTATGATCCAAAAACACATCAAAATGCATCAAAATATGCAGATTTGACTTACAATACATCATCCAAGGGTTAAACTCAAGACTTGGCAATAAGCTCACCTCAAGTTGTAGAAACAACTTAGTTTGTCAGAGAGGGATTCTCCATATTAGGTGAAGAATTTGATTCCTCGGATGGTTTATCATCACTCTTCTTCTTCCAAGTCTTATTCATCTTAGCTATGGTTTCTTCAATATCAACCTTCTACATTCCTTTCCGGTCTACGGGATGATTCAATGGTTGGTTCTTCTTTGTTCTGCAAAACTTGGCAATGTGTCTCAGTTTGTTGCAATGATAGCATGCCATTCTAGATGCTCTCCAAGATCTTCAGTTGCCTCTACCTCTTCTTCTTCTACAGTTCATTTCCACATGTCCAAAATTGTTGTAGATTGAACAAGTCACATTGACTCTCTTTTTCATCTCATAAGGACTAGACCAATCAGCATAGGATCTTTTCTGATTTGTGTTCCTTCAATCAATGAAATTCCTTCTCCAGTCACCAATAGGTCTTGGATTCATGTGATGTGCAGGATTGTTTTCTCCATATCTACATTCAACTAATCTATGTCCATACATGTTGCATGTATAACAATATCCTTCAATTCTCCTAGGTACATATTTAGTATTAGGTCTATAACCAATATTAGCATCATATATGCTTATACAAACATTAGAAGTATGTCCTGGGTTTATGATAGTTAAAGCAAATAGGTTTGTAAGCTTTCTTACCGGTAGACTTCTGAGCCTTAGGAGCAGTTTTACCTTCATGCATGTCACTCTTCGTACCAGAAGGTTCTCCCTTCTCAGATGTATTGTATCCTAACTAAGATGTATCACCTTTCATCCTCTGAGATTGGATCTATTCATCCGACATAGTAGAACTCTTGTTGAATTTTGATAGCTTCTCATTAGCTTTTGTAATCTCTTTAGTAAGATCTTCATTTTGCTTCATAAGAGTCTCTCTAAGAGACATTTCCATATCAAGATCTACTTTTATTTCTTCTTTCTCCTCATGCCAGTGTTCATACAAAGTTGCATTCTCTTGCTTGATCTTAAAGATCTCATGGTCTTTCTCTTTGATCTAGTCTTCAGCTACCCTCCTAGATTCAAGTTCTTGACTCATACAGATTGTAAGGGCTTCAAGTTCTCTCCTTAGGTTAATTTTCTCACCATTCATTTTCTCCACTTCCTCAACCAATGCATCAATGTTTGCCTCATCTGAAGAGCTACTGTCAGAGATCTCCAATAATTGCTCAATCAGTTCTTTCCTTTTTGCTTGTGAAGCCTTGTATTTGCCTCTTAGAGTTTCTAGCTCATCCTTAGTTTTAACAAGTTCTCTAGCCATCTCTCTATAGATCATTCCTTCACCCATATTTACCTTAGGATTAGAGACCCCTTCCAAGTAGTTAAGCCTTAAGGAAGTTAGGCTCTGATACCAATTGATGAACTTATAAGGCACTAAGAGGGGTGGGGGGGTGAATCAATGATAGTAAAAACAATACAAATCTGAATATCAATTTCACCAACTTAAAACTCAATAGACATGTAAGAAATAACACCAAGTATGCAATTAGCACATAAAGCATAAACCACATACCATAAGAGTTTATACGTGGAAAAACCAACAGGGAAAAACCATGGTGGGAGTTAATACCCACAAGATCCACTAATTGCGGTATAGAGATTTGACTTCTTAAGGTCTACAACACCTGGCTAGGGGCACACCTTGTTAGAAGTGTCTAAGCCTGGTTAAGATAATTACAAAAAGTCTTGTGAGGACCAGACCTATTAGGAGCTACCCAAGTAACTGGGATTTGCAAACACAAGCTAATGTGTCACCTAGTTGGAGGATTTAATGATCAGAACTATTAGGATGTGACTGCACCCTCTTAGGAGTGACCTTGTAAGAGGATTTTCTTGTTGCAACTGTTAGGAAGACAACAAGTACAAATGATCTCAGTATAACACCTTCTGTGTCTGATAAGATCCACTTAAAAAAAATTCTACATCACAAAGACTTCATCTCTCAACTCCTCTGATCTTCACACTACCAGAACTACAAAATTCGCTCATCATATATCACACTATCAAGATCATGTATATATATAGATATATATCCTTTCATACCTCATCACACAATAAAAATTATCATAAGGTCGGCTAGAACCTTATTACAATTCCCTAGGTTCAATGCATCTAGACAATCTTGCATTGTATGCTATAGTTATGTCAGCCACTGACATAACAAATTCAATTATGTGTCATGTTACTGATTTGAGTGATTTTCATCACTCTCAGTTAACTGTGTTTCTTGATCTCTACCTTGCTGATCAAATCTCATTCATCTGATCAAATCTGCTTGTGCGGTCAAGAACATATCCTCATTTGATAACCTTCAATGTTTTTGCAAAACCACATTCCTTCATCCTTCATGGATTTCATGTACCGGTTGTTAGTGTGAGAGTCTGTCAGTCATTTTACTGGTTGAAGTCCTAGTTACTGGTTCTGATAAAATTGTCTTTGTTTACTGGTTAACTTTTACTGGTTGCACTGTATAATATAGATGACAAGAAATATAGTTTCCATCAATGACAACATGTAGAATAGTCATCATACATCAATTTAACCTCTATACACAACAGACATATACCAGTTACATCAAGCAAACACACATTACATTACCAGTTGACCAAATGATCAAGTGCCAACAAATTACTACTTAGGGTTTGACTTAGGAAAGCCCCTATACAACACAACATTTTTCCCTCTTTTCTATGTGTAGGTTATAGAAGTGATAGATGAAATTTGCCAAGTTGCAGAGAGTAGACTAAGACATATAGTTCCAAATTTCCAACAAGCAAAAATTCCTGGTCTATGCTAATTAGCACATGTAACAGTCTATAACGTATCTTGATCCAGAATTCAAATTTTTAACTAATAGAAGAACCTCCAGATCTAGTGCACTAAGAAAATGTGACCAACATTTTTGCACTCAAATTTCAGTGATAGGTTCCCTTTTGTATCATATTTCTATATTTGTACTTCTATGTTTTTTTATGATCTATTTCTATTTGTTTGTTTTGAATCTTGTCAATTTTTGAGCATTTTACATATTTGTTGCATAACTCATCATAATCGTATCCAATCTACCACACACAAACAAAAAAAAGAGAAAATAATATTGTACAACATCCAACTCTCCTTTGGGAATGAATTTGGATCTTATTGATTATCTTCCTCCAATGAAAACTGGAAATAGTGATTGATTAAGCTCTTTACATTTCCAAGCTAAGGCTCTTGTTTCCAACTATTTCATTTATGTGAGCCCGATGTGTCTTACATTTTACATAATTATAATTTTTTCTTTCAAATTTGATTTTTAATTATGGATCTTATGCAATCTGATTGGTTTGCACTTCCACATTTGATTACATTACTAATTAGCTACATTTATTAAAATCATTTGTTGAAAGCTGTCTTATTTCAATTCATATTGCTCACATTGATTCATTGCATTTTAATGTATTGCATAATGATTTTTTCAAGGATGTTTCCAACATTTACTTCATTCTAAAGGCTTTCATAGATATTTCTTATATGATTTTATTTATAAATATGTTTATATAATGTTTGGATTTCATAAAAGACCTAGTGGATGTTTCATGTGGGTTCCTTTGACAATTCTCCTCTAAAAGATGTTGAGATGAATCATGCTTGTATCTCTCCAAGAGTATCCCTTATCCATGAGGAAAGAGCTAATACTTCTATGAAAAATTTCTCCAATGAATATATAGCATTCAAGAGTAATGATGAATCCTCTTCCTATAAGGTTATTTTAGTGCAAGAGGGACATGCTTTAAACATTAATAATTGTTGGTGTAATAAAGGTGTTTTACCTTGGTTATTCTCCACCTAGGTCATAATTACACATCATATAAGCTTGCTTAGGGAACCACATAGGAGTTGTTGGAGCATCTCCACTTTAGGTGGAATTATCATGTCATTACTTTATCATATCCACCTTTCATGGTTTAACTTTTCCATATTTGGTGGGTGATCCACCTTTAGTTGTGTTATAACACTATCACTTTTCCACTTTAGGTGCAATGATAGCCTTTCACTTTTTGTCTCATTTCATAGGATTATGACACTTGTCATAATCTTATGCACTCCCATGTTCTCACCTTGGCTATATAACCAAGGGGTCTCCTATGTAATAATAATCCAATTGATCCATTTTTGTATTGCATCATTGATGAGAATATAGTTTATTCTTGTTACATTTGTTCTCTCTTATTAGTGTGCTTTCCATTAGGCCTCTAGGTCTTGGATGACTACCTTCATAGCCAATTCTTACATGGTATTAGATATTTTAAATTTCCTTTGATTTTCCATTAGAGAGTTTTATTGGTGCAATTTGGGGTTTTGCATTTTGTGGATTTCTATTTCAAGTCAATATTGGATCTTTTTGAGTCAAATCTAAGGTCACCATTGGATTCAAGAGGATTGAGAAAGTCAAAATCATCTTTTTTTTCATCTAAATCTGACACCAGAAGCCAAATCTATAGTTATTTGAAGGTGGAGGGTGGTTTCCAGACCTAAAAGCGATCTACAAGTTTGGAGCACTTAAGGCCAAATTCGACATCGTCATTACACTAAGAAGGCCCGAAAACCCCAAATTTGACTACCAATTCAGCAAATCAAAGCTAAGTACCCTAAGCTTAGAAAAATCCCCTCTATGGCCTATCATATGAACATGCTGTTGTAGGTGAGATTTTTTAATTAAAATAAAAAATTTACTATCAAAAAATTGCATTAAAATTTTTTCATTGGGTGTTTGATTTTTTAGTTTTTGAAATTAAAAAAGTGGTGGAATTTCACTTTTGTTGTTTGAAACAATTTTTTATTTTTTATTTTGGCCCATTGCCTGCATGGCAAGTGTGGAATGCCTTGTCATAGTCATGTCGTGGTAGGTGTAGTACCAATGGTATGATGAAAGAATAAGTACCCGATAGAATACTGAGAGGGGGTGTGAATCAATATACTAAAAAATTGATACAAAGTTTCCAAACTCAAATTTGATCACACAAAGTAAACATATCTCAGTCAAGATCAATATTCATAAGAATACTTGACATCAACCGGTTTGACTATTATGACAACTAAACAGTAAACATCTTCAATCTTGTAAACATCAACAATACTTAATCATATCTCAACATATTCATCTCTCAATGCTTCCAGTTATCATGCCTTATCAAAAGTTAATCAAATCAACAAATAAGATCATAACCACAAAATATTCACCACTTGACACAAATTTTTATACGTGGAAAACCCAAATAGGTAAAAACCATGGTGAGATGAGACTCACAAGGATAACTATTTGAACTCTTATGAAGTTTGCCCTATTAGGAGCCAAGCCTGTTAAAGCTTTACAATAAGTCCTATTAAGAACTAATTCCATTTAGGAATCACCCGGTTAAAGGACTTACAAATATGTCTTGATGAAAAGCATAATACCCTATTAGGAGTAACCTCACTGGAGGATTTAAGAATCCAAGCTAATGGACCACCTTGTTAGAGGATTTAATAAGTAACCAAGCTTGTTAGAGCTTACCGGGTTAAGGGATTTCACTTTTGTTGTAATTGTTAGAAAACAATAGGTTTTCTTGATCTGTTTGAATAGCACTACATTTGCTTGATCAGATCCGTTTAAGCTTCAATCTGCCTTTACTCAAAGTGTAGATCCATTCACCAGTTAGGCAACTACACACTCAATAGGTTTCTGCAATCTTGCCAACAACCTTTACAAACAACTTCATCGACCTTAAATATAAATCAACTAGGTCGGTAACACAACAAAAACCTAATTCTCATCATCGAGATTACAAACAATTCGGTACAATCTTGATCATTAGAAATCATAACAATCTCTTCACATTTTTCAAGAAAATTCCAACCGCTCCATGATCACCACTTTATCAGACTTTGTAACTCATCACATGTTGTGCATTAGATGCAATCCACTTTTCTCCTTCCCTAGACAACAAAAAAATGTACCAAAATAATTTGAACTTATCCTCATACAATGATCACACGTGTCTCCATCATTACCACTCATCAGATAATAAACCAACAAACTTGATCGGTTAGGGTTTAACAACTGATAGGGTTTGCTGGTTACATTGCATAGAAAGGTTTAACCCTTTACACTGGTTCAACTCACAAACTTAACATACCATTTTACAACATCTTCCACAAAGCTCTTCCAACTGGTTACTAGCTAATATCAAAAATAACAATATCAGCAATAACATGAATACCATTACTAGTTCAATTGACATCAATGACAACATATCATTAATGCAATCTATATGCAAAATGCCAACAATCTCCCCCTTTGGCATTGATGGCAATACAAATATCAACGCCTTTGATTGTTGTTGAGATTGGTGAATAGGAATCCTAGTTTACATTACCAAGTATTCACCTTGCTCTGTTTGTCTTTAGCCTACCGCTAGTTCACCTAATCAGACACATAATTCACCTCCTCAATCACATAATTCTTCTCCCCCTTCGACAACAATGCCAAAGTGAAAGTAAAAACATGTAATTTTTCTCTTTGTTCATCAACATCATAGTGCAACTTGATGCTCCCCCTGTGGAATACATCCACTTCTTCATCAATCCATGTAAAATTTTGCAAGTGGTTCAGGGACTGATGCAATCAACATCATGCTCAACTAACTTCATGAAGAGGCACAACCCCCAATTTACTTCTAAGATACTCGAAAGTGGTCTTAGCCAGAGGTTTGGTAAAGATATCTGCAAGCTTATCCTTGGTAGAAACATGCTCCAAGATAACATCTTTACTTTGAACTTTTTTCCTCAAGAAGTGATACTTCAATTCAATGTGCTTAGTCCTTGTATGCAAAATGGGATTTTTAGAAATGTTTATTGCACTTGTATTATCACACATAATCTTTATAGGTTCTAAGATTTCCATCTTAAAACCTTCCAAAATGTGCCTCATCCAGATAGCTTGTGTGCAATTCATATTAGCTCCTACATACTCAGCTTCAGTAGTAGATTGTGAAGTACAACTCTTCTTTTTACTACTCCATGAAACTAACCTTCCTCCTAGAAAGAATGCTCCACCAGTAGTACTCTTTTGGTCATCAATATTTCCTGCCCAATCAACATCTGTGTATGCCTTCAAATCAAAATTTCCACCATATGGATACCATAACCCATTGTCAATAGTACCTTTCAGATATCAAAAAATTCTCTTGGTTGCCATCAGATGTGCCTCCTTTGGATTCTTCTAAAATCTAGCAACTATACCAACTGCATGGGCAATATCCGGTCGACTGTGAATAACATAGTGTAATTTGCCAATCATTGACCTGCATTCCTTTTCATCTACAGACTTAGATGCATCTTCCTTGGACAAATTACAACCTATAACCATTGGGGTTCCAACTGGTTTACAGTCACTCATACCAAAAGTCTTCAAAACCTCTTTCACATGATTATATTGAGTAATGAAAATACCATTTTTCATATGTTGTATCTGCAAGCCTATGAATTTTTTTATTTCCCCTACTAATGACATCTCAAACTCATTCTTCATTTCATCTACAAAACAATTACTCATGTCATCATTACCTCCAAATATAATGTCATCAACAAATACTTCACTAACCAGTATTTCATCTCCTTCAGACTTAAGATAAATGTTGTTGTCATCACTAGTTCTAGCAAAGCCTATCTTCATCAGATGAGTATGAAGCTGTTCATACCATGCTCTGGGTGCCTGCTTTAATCCATACAAAGATTTATGCAATTTGCATACCATGTCTTCCTTATCTGTCAATGCATAGCCATCATGCTACTCTATATAAACCTCTTCTTCCAATATCCCATTCAAAAATGCAGACTTAACATCCATTTGGTATACCTTGAACTTCTTATGAGATACAAATGCAAGTAAAGTTCTGACACCTTCCAGTCTTGCTACTGGTGCAAAAGTTTCTCCATAATCCTCTCCTTCTTCTTGCACATAACCTTTGCAGACTAATCTTGCCTTGTTGCGAAATACAACACCATCTTCATTTTAACTTGTTTCTAAACACCCATTTAGTACCTATAACATTCTTGTTTACCAGTCAGGGTACCAAGGTCCAAGTGTTGTTCTTCTCAATTTTATCCAACTCTTCCTGCATAGCTTTAACCCAATGATCATCTCCAAATGCCTCCTTAGCACTTCTAGGTTCAAAGGTGGAGACCATGCGAGAGTTCTCTCTAATTATCCTTCTAGTTAGTACTCCAACATCCTTATCCCCAATAATCTATTTAGGAATGTGATTCAGTCTCACATACCTAGGAATAACATGATCATTCTCTTCAGGTTCAACTTCTTCATTATCATCTTCTTCTGAATTTATTTGTTCCAGTTGAACAAGTACATCAAGATTTGCTTTACCAATTTCTAATTTAACAGTTTCAGGTTCCAAAAGCAAAATGCAAGGATCTTCATCCTTCTTCTCTAAATTGATTCCTTTTTAAACTTCAGGACATTCATCTATATGAACATCAACACTCTCAACAATTCTCTATGTCCGATTGTTGAAGCATTTATAGGCCTTACTCTTGGTGGAATAGCCAATAAATATGCCTTCATCACTCTTAGCTTCAAACTTTCTTTTGTAATCATCTCTTTTAATAAAACATTTTCTTCCAAATATCTTAAAATAGCTAACATTAGGTGATCTCCCGTACCAGTATTCATAAGGGGTCTTTTCCTTACCTCTTTTCACCAGAACTCAGTTCATTGTGTAGACAGCTGTACTTATAGCTTCTTTCCAAAAAAATTTAGCTACACCTCCTTGTATCAACATAGTCCTAGCAGCTTCAACCACTGATGGGTTGTTTCTCTCTTCTATACCATTTTGTTGTGGTGTCCTTGGTGCAGAAAGTTGCTGCTTGATACCATTCTCATCACAGTACTTAGTGAGTTCCTCAGAAGTAAATTCATCGCCTTGATTTGTTCTCAGACATTTTATCTTTTTCCCACTCTCTTTCTCAACTAAGGCCCTAAATGTCTTGAATTTACCAAAAATTTCATCCTTATCCTTCAATAATGTGACCCACATCATCCTTGAACAATCATCAATGAAGATCATGAAATATATGTCACATTGAATGCTTCTTGTGCTTATTGGTCCACATAGATCTGTATGAACCAAATCTAACAAGTGTTCTGCTGAGAAGGACTTTCTCTTGAAAGTTGAAGAAGTCATCTTTCCTAACTGACATTCTTTACAAAGAGCATTAACTGGTTTGTCTAGCTGAGGCAGACCTCTCACTATCTTAGACTTGCTTACTTTAACAATATTGTCAAAATTTATAAGACAAAATCTCCTATGCCAAAGCCATCTATCATCTATTTTGTCAATCAAATAGTTGCTAACTTTAGGATTAAGATCAAATAGATTACCTCTGGTTTGTTTCCTAGTTGCAATCAATTTACCTTTGTTTTCAAAGATTTTGCACATACCATTTCTAAACTCGAATGGGTATCCTCTGTCATTAAGTTGTGCCACACTCAAAAGGTTGTGCTTTAGGCCTTCAACCCAATAGACATAGTCAGCACTGCTCTTCCCATTAAGAGAAGTAACTCCCTTACCTTTAACCATACAAGGTGAGTCATTGCCAAATCTGACAACATCACCATCAAATTCCTTTAGGGAAAGAAGTTTGCTTCAATCACTAGTCATGTGATGTGAACAACCACTATCAATGACCCAATCATTAGAGTTATCCATCCTAGATACTAGTGCCTTCTGATTTGATATTTCTTCCTTAATATCTACAAACACAATATCTTCACTAGCATCATCATCATATTCTTCATCAGATACCACTATTAATAGTTACAAGACAATATCTCTTGCCTTTACCCTTATACTTCTTAAATTTGTCTCTCTTGTATTCATTTTCACCATTAGGGTAATTAACTGCTATATGAGAAATCTTGTTGCATGCAAAACATTTTAAAGGTATCTTACCTCTATATTTGTCAGTGTCTCTAGGAAATCATTTTCCCAGCAATGCTTCAAGTTCCACTAAGTTGTCTTCATCATCAAAATCTTTGTTGGATCTAGATTCATAACCATGACTAGTATCTCTACTTCTTCTCATAGATGGGTTAGAGACAGAAGCTCTGAATGCAGATTTTGATTTTTGTACACGACCATCATAGCCATTTAGTTCAAAAGCAGTAAGTTTGCCAATAATAGAGTCAAGAGTTACCTTTGTCTTGTCAATGGAGTCAGCTCCTGAATAGCTACAACTCAGATAGCATAGACCAGTAGCAGAGTTCTCAGTACCTTACTGATCACTATGGCATCTTCCAGTTTCCCTCCTGCACTCTTTATTTCACCAACTATCTCTTTTATCCTTTGACCATACTGCTGGATATTCTCACCTTTAGACATTCTCATGTCATCAAACTTTCCTCTTAGACTCTCCTCTTTAGAAATCTTAACATGCTCATCACCGCTATAAATCTCTTCAAGTTTTTTCCAAACTTCATATGCAATTTCAAGACCATGAACATCTACATATTGAGCATCAGACATGGAACTGATAACAACCTCTAATGCTTGGTGATTTTCTTGTTGTTCTTTCTTCTGATCATCAGTCAGGATTCCAGTAGGTGTAATATTATTAGTTCCTATATGATCCCAATACTGACTACCAAGACTCTTAATGTAAATCTTTATTTTGTCGTTCCATATTCTATAGTTATCTTTGTTGTACTTTGGACCTTATTTCTTCATCATGATCTACAAGATCTTTTCCTCAAGTTGATAGGCTTTTAGATTAAAGAGGACCTGAGATGCTCTGATACCAATTGATGGTATGATGAAAGAATAAGTATCTGGTAGAATACTAAGAGGGGGGATGAATCAGTATACTGAAAAACTGATACAAAGTTTCCAAACTCAAATTTGATCACACAAAGTAAACATATCATAGTCAAGATCAATATTCATAAGAATACTTGACATCAACCAGTTTAACTGTTATTACAACTAAATAGTAAACAAATTCAATCTTGTAAACATCAACAATGCTTAATCATATCTCAACATATTCATCTCTCAATGCTTCCAGTTATCATGCCTTATCAGAAGTTAATCAAATCAACAAATAAGATCATAACCACAAAACATTCACCACTTGACATAAATGTTTATACGTGGAAAACCCAAATAGGTAAAAACCACAGTGAGACGAGACTCATAAGGATAACTACCTGAACTCTTCTGAAGTTCACCTTGCTAGGAGCCAAGCCTATTAAAGCTTTACAATAAGTCCTATTAAGAACTAATTTTGGTTAGGAATCACCCGGTTAAGGGATTTACAAATATGCCTTGATGAAAAGAACAATACCCTGTTAGGAGTAACCTCGTTGGAGGATTTAAGAATCCAGGCTAATGGACCACCTTGTTAGAGGATTTAATAAGTAACCAAGCTTGTTAGAGCTTACCCAGTTAAGGGATTTCACTTCTGTTGTAATTGTTAGAAAACAATAGGTTTTGTTGATCTGTCTGAATAGCACTACATTTGCTTGATCAGATCCTTTTAAGCTTCAATCTTCCTTTACTCAAAGTGCAGATCCATTCACCGGTTAGGCAGCTACACACTCAACAGGTTTCTGCCAACCTTGCCAACAACCTTTACAAACAACTTCATTGACCTTAAATACAAATCAATTAGGCCGGTAGCACAACAAAAACCTAATTCTCATCATTGATATTACAAACAAGTCGGTACAATCTTGACCTTTAGAAGTCATAACAATCTCTTCACATTTTTCAAGAAAATTCGAACCGCTCCATGATCACCATTTCATCGGACTTTGTAACTCATCATGTGTTGTGCATTAGATGCAATCCACTTTGCTCCTTCCCTAGACAACAAAAAAACACGTAAAACAATTTGAACTTATCCTCATACAATGATCACACGTGTCTCCATCATTACCGCTCATCAAATAATAAACCATCAAACTTGATCGGTTAGGGTTTAACAACTGATAGGGTTTACCGGTTACATTGCATAGAAAGGTTTGACCCTTTACACTAGTTTACCGGTTCAACTTACAAATTTAACATACTGGTTTACAATATCTTCCACAAAGCTCTTCCAACCAGTTACTAGCCAATATCAAAAATATTAGCAATAACATGAATACCATTACCAATTCAATTGACATCAATGACAACATATCATTAATGCAATCTATATGCAAAATGCCAACATAGTACATCTTACTACACTAAGCTTGAAAAAAAAAAAATTGAATTTTTGAATTTATGTTTTTTTTAAGTTTTAAAAATTTTTAATAAAGTTTTTATTAAAAGTCTTTTAATTTTTCAAATAATTTTTTATTAATTAATGTTCATAAAAAAATTTAAGATGTGAAAATTTTATTAATGAGTTATTAATAACTTAGTTTTTCATAAAATTTAAAAATTAATATTTTTTCTTTATATATTTAATATTTTTATTTTTTTTTGAAAATTAAAAAAAATTGTGTGCTTTTCTTTTTTTTTAAATAAAGGATTTTTTTTTAAAAAAATTGTAAATTTTATTTATTAATTTTAATAAATTTTTTATCATGTGCTTTTAATAAATGTTTGTATTAAACTTTAATGAGTTCTTTAAAAACAAATTTAAACACAATGAGCAAAACTGGGAAACAATTTTTTTCATCCACTTATCATACCTATCTTATAGCATCCTCTAAATGACAACAAAGGGGGCCAATTGCTCCTAATTTATTTTTGGTGACATACCAATCAAAGGGCATCACTTTCGCCATGGGTGCCTACCAACCCTCCTCCAAGTGACTTCTAGCACTAGGGCAATGATGCTATAACAAGCATGTTATGTATAGAATTGCCATCTAGATAATGAACTACTTCTTCTACCACTCGCATGAAGTCTTGCCTACTATTGATTCCGCCCAGAAGACTTTTGATCCCAAAAAATTTGATGTACTATTTGCCAGGTCTATTGTTGAGAGGTTTCTTATTGTAGGGGGATCTACTTGGCTCTTACAGACCTGGTATATAGAGCTCTACCATTTAGATCTATAATCATTGGCTATCGAAACCCACACTCTAGAAACTATAATTCTCCCCCACCCACCCTCTCTTTAGTAATTGCATGCATGCAGGCTCTCCCTTAGAATAGTAGGGGCCTCCCACCTTGTTGTGGCCCCTAAAATTTTATGGGGTCATTTCCCTACTATTCTATGGCATCCTCTACTATTATCAGCCCAACAAACTAAACTAACCCTCCCTTCATTTGAGGAACCTACTTTCTATAGTTAGCCATCATCGATGATCATTTGCAAGACATTTTTTGGTGGCATCTCAATCTTCATGTTTCTAGATTTGCACTATGTCAATGTTGTAATCTCTTGTATGAGCTTGTTGTACACACACTAATATAAAGTGCCATATCTTCCATTGTACTTATTATTGATGCTTCATTGGATATAATCCTCCTATACTCAGTAGGTTAGGAACTATCTTGTGAGACTTGGTACATATCTCTAGTTGAGAACGTATATTGTTTGACTATCTAGTTGATGCTCATACATGTGTATCCATGTCTAATCTCTATCATGTTGTAGTGAGTGATTCATCACCAATTCTTCATCGACAATGGTACATAGTTTTGTCACACTTTTGACATTCTTGGTGCAACATTGGCTCTATTTCTTCCTAATGGGGAAGAATTTTATTCAAAATCATTGGACCATCTTTGCAAGAGATTATAAATTAAGGGGAGGCTTTATGCTCTCTCTTCTTCTCTCCTATCGGGGAGAATTTTTCCTCACACGAGGTTTTGTTCTTCTCATTCATCATTGAGAGAATTGTGTGTTTTCATATCTATTTTGGGGAGAAGTTTTGTCCTATTGGGTTTTCTCCTTTCCTCTATTTCTGAGAGATTGCATTTCATTTGTACATGGTCACCTAACATGTCCTAGTTTCCAGGACCCATCTTGCATTATTAGTTTTTGGATACATTCTCCCTAAGTTGCACTTAAGGGGGGTGTTGGTGTAATTAATGTGTTTTACCTTGGTTATTCTCCACCTAGGTCCTAATTACACATCACATAAGATTCCTTAGGGAACCACATAGGATTTGTTAGAGCATCTCTAGTTTATGTGGACTTATCATGTTATTACTTTATCATATCCACCTTCCATGGTTGCACTTTTCCACCTTTGGTGGGTAATCCTCCTTTAGTAGTGTAATCACACTATCAATTTTCCACTTTAGGTGGGATGATAA
Source organism: Cryptomeria japonica (assembly GCF_030272615.1). NCBI lineage: Eukaryota > Viridiplantae > Streptophyta > Pinopsida > Cupressales > Cupressaceae > Cryptomeria > Cryptomeria japonica. The sequence continues at coordinate 436,237,676 of NC_081411.1, read as the reverse complement.
CTTTTCACTTTTTGTCTCATGTCATAAGAGTATGATATTTTTCATAATCTTATGCATTCCTATGTTCTCACCTTGGCTATATAACCAAGAGGTCTCTTATATAATAATAATCTAATTGATTCATTTTTGTATTGCATCATTAATGAGAATACAATTTATTCTTCTCACATTTGTTCTCTCTTGTTATTGTGCTTTCCATTAGGCCTATAGATCTTGGGTGGCTAACTTCATAGCCCATTATTACAATAATCTAACTCTTAATGCATCTATAACCTTAGATCCACCTTATTATCCTAGAGCTTATCTTAACCATAAACATGTTTTAAGACAAGATGATGTTATACATTTCTGCATTGATATGCCACCTAACATTACATTGAGTAGAAATGAAACTATTGATGATGAAAATACTTCATCCCAGCCATTGACCAGAAAAAGGGATATAGACACCAATCCAAATATATAAGGGTGTAACATGGAAACAAGATTGGAGAAAGTATAGATTAGAAGAAAGAATAATATTTAGGGATACTATCTAAGAGTTGTATCCTTATCAGAAGATAAAAATATAGATAAGAGATGTATTCATTATAATAGAAGAGAGATAGAAGAGTTAGATAATGTAATTAGAGAATATATAAAGACATAAGGAGATATAAGGAATGCACTTGATATGTTGATATATGAATATGAACATATAGCATTATTGAGCCCAATTGTATGTATGATGTTTTCTTTTTGTTTGAGCACTTAGAATAGATCTAGAATAACTTTGAGTACCACCTCAATAGGAATGAATCTAGGGTAATTAGATTAAAATTACATAAATTATTTGGAAATAGAACTTCGATCTGTCGTCTTTAGATTTATTTCTAGCATTGGTTCCATTGCTAAGACCCTAGTTAGGCTATATTGGGGTTTTTGTTGGGAATTGTAGATAAAATCTACATCTTTTGTGAGTTTATGCTCAAGTCATTGATGGAAACATGTCAAAATTAGTCTGAATGAGATCAGGAGCCATGTAGAGGTGATTAAGCGATTAAATATGAGAAAATTTGAAAATCCATTTTTTGGTATTTTTCTATGTTTTAGTAAGTTGCATTTTTGGATTTCTTCAGAGAAAAAATTGGGTTTGAGACTATTGTCATTCTCTTAACTCGATATTCGGGTGTTAAGGGATTGAAATTAGATCTTTTGAAGACCTTTCTAATGATGTAAGTGATTTCAAATTCTGAGCACCCAACAAGGAGTTATGACCAAAGTTGGGATCACCACATGTCAAAGTGACATGACTTCTAGTTAAGGTGCAACCAATTATTCTCACAAAGACATTCAAGCACACCACATATCAACATCGTGCAATTTTAAAAAGAAAAATAAAAAGAAGGCTCTAAAAGTTCTGTTAGCATGCCACATGTCGACAAGTCATAGGACCAATGATGTTTTGATTCTGGGGAGATTTGAAAAGTGCATCATTGTTTCTTTCTATGGCGAAAAGCCACTGAAGGCACCACATGGAAAATCCAAAGGGTGCGAATGCAAAAAAAAGTAAAAGCCCATTCTAAGGGAGTTGCAACATAAGTAATGGATGATCCATGTGGTGTTCATGTTGTACAGATGAAAGGGAAATAATTATGCAGAGATCATTAATATCATGATAATTGCAACAACCTCCATGATGACAATGGACATGTGGCAGGTACATAGAAGCCTACTTGGTTGAAATCACCATTTAAAATTAAAGAGATTTTCTCTATAAAAGCCTTTGGTCACATTGTAATGGGGGGTTCATATTTTCACCAATTCTCAGTAGACATAGTGGTAGAATAATTTTCAATTCTATCAAGCCTTAGCAGATGCCCCTCACAGGTGGGATCTAAATATTTTAGACTATGCCAAAATGGGATTTGTAATTTGGTCTCCCTCAACAATAAAGAAAATGTGGAACTCTATGTTTAATATTCCAAAGTTTTTTGTTTCTCACTATTTGTAAACTTGGTTTTTTAATTTCTAACTATGTGGTTATATCTCATAATTCCAAATCATGCATGTGTTCTTTTGAGGTTTTTGTAAATATTTTATAGTTATCGATTACATTATGCATAAATAAAGGTGAACCTAGTTAAATTTTTGGTGTATCACTTTAGGTTAGGTTTGCAACTTGTTTTCTTTCTATGTATTTCTACCCCTTTCCATCCCCTCTAAAAATCAAATAGTCAACTTCTAAAATATTGAAGGTAATTTTATAGGTCACATTAGGTTCCCACACCTATGAAACTTTCTAACTACCCTTTTAAAAGGTATTAGCCCCTTTGGGGGATCAAAAAGAATAAATTTTCAAAATCTTCTTATTACTAGATCAAAAAAGAAGCAAGAAATGAAATATGACTAACAAAATATTTGTCTTCTTGACATCTACCCTGTGAGAGGGGATCAAGTGCCAAGGAGATGGGAAGTGGAAAGGGAAAAATGCCCAAAAGACCTATGAAAAGATGTGATTTTTGAATAAACCAAATGGATAACCCCATGGTATGCAATATAGGAGTACTGCAAGACCAAATTTTTAACACCCATGACAAAAGGTGATAACAAGAATTTGAGATAAATGATGGAGAAAACTAAAACAAGGAGAGTAGACATAATGGCCATCTCTAATAGAGAGGAAAGGAGTCTTAGACAAGCAATGGAGAGAGAAGAAAGACACCAAAAAACAATGAAAATGACAACAAAATCAAGTTTGGAATTTACCAATAAGGCTGTTGCTGAGCATGCCACTATGGGTGCTTTCGAGAAAAGAGAAAAGTTAAGTAGAACTGAAGAAAAAGATATCCTTGAAAATATAAACTTTCAACTTGATAAAATGCAAGGATTGGTAAGTGGGATACAATTGATCTTTGAAGGGTATGGCAAAAGGAGATTGTTATTGGGGGGAAGTAGTAGCAACATGTCCTCTACCCTACCACAATTCTCGATGAAAGATTTTACTAGCATCATTGTCACATTAGATGATAGATTTAGGGATTTCCTATAGACTTTGAAAAGGATCCCATTTTTAACAAAAGGATCCCAATGAATACTTCGAAAAATCAATTAATTTAAGTATAAGGAGATTAAGAGGAGGAAATGATAAAGAAAATAACCAAGGGTTAAATGAAGAGGTGCAACCAAATAATATGTCATTTAAAAATCAAGGAATAAAAAGGAGCCTTAAAGTGACACAACCCTCAAACTAGAACCCATCCCTAGCCAAATATATCAGTAGGAGGTTTCAGATAGAAAGGATACCACAATGAGAAGAGAAGAGAAAAGAAGAGAAAGAGAAAAAAAAAGTAACCGATGAGAAATACATACCATAGAAAGAGATACTAGGAGAAGAATAATTTTATATAAAAATAGAAAGAGAATGACAAAGAAGACAAGCTATAAAGTACTAGCAAAAAATAAAAGAAACCATCTTAGCCAAAAACTAGTACCTAAATCGGTAATTCTATATAAGACACAACTGAATCTCAGAGTAAATAATAGAATTGATATAGTAATCAGGGTCTCTATATTTAGAACTAATACGGCTAACATAGTAGAACAATTCTTAATTTTGGAATCTATATGAGAGAAGATAGGAAGATTTGTGGATAAGGAAATATTATTGGACTTTGTGGGGTCCCTACAAAAAGAGGAACTAGAATGGTATGTTAAACACTATCCCCAACTAGATGGAATGAAGTCAAGTCCAAAATATTGATAAAGTTTGGGACACCAATAGTTCCCACTAAGAGTGTGACAAACACAACAAGCCTCATATAAGGCACCACATCCATCAAGGTGTATTGCAAAAAATTTAAAGAGGTTTATAAAAAGCTGGAAGAACCTCTAATTTAGAAGAAAGAGATTAAAGGGTTCATTTTAGGAATAACCCAGGAAATACGACTTGGGTAAGATGGAAGAGACTTTTATAAGTATGGAGATCTAATCACAATGGCTTACTAGATAGAGGCCCAAACCTAGAGGATCTCAGAAAAAGACCAAAATTTAAAAATTATAGAGAGTTTGTAAGAAAAAGTTAAGAAATTGGTCATCCAACAATAAATTAGGACATCTAAGAAAAAAATCCTAGAATTTATATGGTGTACTTATTGTAAAAAAGAAGGGAACATCTAGAATGATTGTCCCAAGGACAAGAAAAAAAATACATTACCTACCAAAAGAGAAATTAAACCTAACTCTATGTATTGTGTGTATTCTCAAGAGTGGGATCTACATCTCATCAATAACTATCCTAGAAATAAACTTCCCATCTAGAATGGAGGTAATTCATGTTGTTCAAGTAGAGAATGTATATTGGAAGAAAAAAGATGAAGTAGGCTACCAGATACCACCCTAATAGGACAGCTGGCATGCCTATGTAATGTAAAAGAGTCAAGGTTATCAAGAGGATAATAAAGATTCTAATTACAAAGGAAGATAAGGAAGAGGCTGAGAAAATAGGAGGAATGATGCAACCTACTTCAACTGTGGAAAGATTGGCCACTATGCATCAGAGAATTGAGTAGAGAATAGGCTAAAATGCACATTTTATGGAGAAGAAGAACATAAATGTTCACATGTGAAAAAGAAAATAATTTTTTTATAAACCAAGAGAATAGCAAACCTTCTTGGAGTGATGGGTTACAGAGAGGAGCCTAGGTGATCTGAAGAGTACCACCATAATGAGTAAGAGGATACTATAGGATGGACATGTGGACTTTGGACACTTCATAGGAGGACAACTCTGAAGAAGAGTTGATAATAGAAAAGAAGAAGAAGACAAACATAGGAAAGAAGAAAGCTATTGTGGTAACTAGACAAGGCATTGATACTAGGAAAAACAAGAAGAAATCCTTGGTGGAAGAAGGATTTGAGGAGTATTGTAGTCCAAAAGAAGCTAAAGAAGATGATGAACTAACATTGTTCCAACCAGATAAGAAGAAAAATGATAAGGTAATAGAGAAGCCAAAGAAATCCATAAAGAATTAGCTATAGGAATAAGTGGCATGTTTTACTGAACAAGATGTCAAGATATTAAAGGATTTAGTTGTCATGGTTAGACAAAAATACTTGGTAGTTAAGTAAAAATAATTGAGGAAAGATTGGAATAAACAACCACAAGTGAATCAACTTTCAGAGGGCCAAAAGTGGAATAATGGTCCCTTATAAGCATACAATTAAATGATCATAAGATTAAGTATGTAATGGTTGATCTTGGAGCAAACCTCAATATCATACCCTTTGCAACATGGGAAATATTATGTAGACTCAAACTAGCTAAGACAGACATGAATACTTTAGGCACATGGAAGAATGTAGAGGTTAATATCTAAGGAATCAAACAATGTGTTGACTTGGATGTGTTATAGATGAAGGAAATTTTTAACACATTCTAGGCTCTACTTGGCCTGAGATAGTTTGTAAACTCAAATGGTATTGTAGACTCTTAGAAAGAGGATATCCCATTTATAAATGACACTAGAATAGTTAGAATTCCTATAGTTTACCTAAAGGATACAAGCTATATTGACAAAGTCACCTAGGACTAGGTCAGATGTGATGTTAAGAATCTCTATACTATCTGTAGCCTTTTGGATGAATGAAAGGATAAAAAATCTTAATACTGAAGGATAATTAGAGCTCAAGAGTGAAACCAATAGCATTGATAGTGATGCAATATTAGAAGCATGGATACAATGCCAACCCAAAGTCACATCCCAGAGAATCTATAGCTTCTAGAGAGCATTCTTAATTCAAATTAGACCAAACTTGAGTCATTAAAGAAACTGAAAGATGGTCACAATTATATTAAAAAATAGAAGCATATGTAAACTAACTAAGTCCCAATACACCATGGTAATTCTAAGTGAATTGCAAGAGATATGCTAAAATATGCATCTTATGACAACAAAGGGTCCATGCTAATCAAAGGAAAAGTCGATACTATTAAAACCTCACCATGGCACAAAATTCTAAAAAGGTTCGACATGACATTGGAAAAATACATTAAAGGAACACGTCGACATAACTTACACTTTTGTACTATAATATAATATATTGTAACATTAGGGTACATTGAATGATGATAAATTTAGGTGATAACAACCAAAAACTACTATCCATAGCAACTAACAGAAAAATTATAGTGGAAAATTTTGGGTAATAGCTATAGGAACTAAGGAAACCACTAAGAGAAAATTATAAAAATACTAAGCTATTACCCCCACACTTTGATTGGCCTACATCGCTATCTTGATCAATGATGTACAAACCTTTCTCCAAAATATATAGATTTTGACATCACTTCCAGAAGAAAAAACTCAATTACCACACTTACATGTCCACATTCACCAACTACAAACACTCAAGAAACAATGGGATGAATAGTTCCACACATTAAAGGTCATCTAGAAGGACATTTTTTCATAGAGTAGTTGACTTGACGACAAGTAAAGGTTTTGTTGAGGGGATTATTTTGATTGGAAATCGGGATATAGACACCAATCCAAAGATATAAGGGTGCAACCCAGAAACAAAATTCCAAAAAGTATAAATTGGAAGATAGAATAATCTTTAGAGATACTATATAAGGTTTGTGTCCCTATTAGGAGACATAAGTATATATAATAAATATATTCACCAAAATAGAAGAGAGATAGAAGAATTAGATAATGTAATTAGAGAAGATATAAAGATATAAGGAGATATATTGAATGTACTTGATATGTTGATATATGAATATGAAGACATCAAAATATTAAGCCTAATTGTGTGTATGATAATTTATTTCTATTTAAGCACTTAGAATAGATCCAAAGTAACTCTATGTACCAACTCAATAGGACCATGTCCTAGATAATTAGACTACACCTGCAGAAATCCTTTGAGAATAGAACTTCGATCAGTCTCCTTCAAATTTGTTGCTAATACCAACCCAACAAATTAAGACAAAATTACTCTCTTACCACACAAGTGGAAATGAATGATGCTAATAAATATGTACATCCTCCTATACATATCCATCCTTATTACTCTATTAATCTATTTGATGCTCCAAAGTACACTTACAAAACCGATTTCAATGAGATCTATGATGAAAGTCCTTTCCAATCACATTTGCAAACAAATTATAAACATGGTTTTGACATGATTTATAAAAAAGGATATAGAGGACATGGTCTTGGATATATAGAATAATGAATCAAGGTCCCAAAAGAACCCTCTTCCCAATACACTAGAGAAGTCATGGGATTCCCTACTCCATTCTTATTGATTCCTCCATCAAATCCTAACCTTCCCCTTCTAAAAATAACTTCTCTAGTATAAATAACCTTCTAGAAACTTAAATATGATTCAAAGATCACTTTTCCTTTCTTAGGACATAGGTATAAATTTAAACCAAGAAATGGTAATAATTTTTGTCTCTATCATCATGTCTATACTCCTCTATTTTTTATTGTATAGAGCATTTAAAGAATTTTTTCAAGAATTATATGATAAGGTTTTTATTCATATAACATTTTATGTTGATCATTTCCTAAATCCAAATTTGCATACAATACCCTTGTACAAGTTGATGATACAACCATAGGAGCCAAGAATCATCTACAAGTAAAACACCTATCACACAAAAGAGAAGAAGCCACAATCAAGATGTTATGCGATCTTGAGAGAGAATTGATCCAAAGAGGACTCTGATAATTAGATTAACCTATAAATAAAATTGAATGATTACAAATGAATGAATGACCTTCTTTTATACAAAGAAAGAGATGCCCTAATCCTAAAACTATGACAACTAAAAAAAAAATGAGGAGATAAATTAAGCTCAACTATAGCTTGAACTAAATTAAAGCTAATAGTAGTCTAATTAAATAAAAGGTAATTTAAAGCACCTAAGTTTATCTTAAGTGAATAAATTAATTAAAGGACGTAATTAATAAATAATTAGATAAAGTTTTCTAATTAATCTAACACCCCCCCCTTAAGATTATCTTAGGGAGTAGCTTAAGAGCTAAACATTAATGAAAAATGCATGCATGAATGAGTCCCAACAATGAAGGCCTGACTCAATGTAACCCCTTAAGGACTTCTTATATTATAATAGTACAATGAATGCAACCCCCCCCCCAATAAGAGAGAGAAGATGAGGATATGACTCCCCTTAATGAAGAAGTAGCTATTATGCCAATGACAAAACCCTAAAGACGGAACATGATCCACCACCTGTAAACAACACTTCTCCCTTTAGGAAGAAACAAATTCACTATAGATATGAAAAGCCACTCTCATAAATAGAAAGATGTAGGAATCTGTATCAGAACTATGCGTTCCTCTAGAAAATGCTTAAATGTTGCTATGTCCATGAAAAATGACGATTAAATAAATAAATCATGTACATGCCCAATCAATGTAGGAGGTGACAAATTAGGACTCTACAAGAACTGATGAAGAACAAGCTACATGGAAGATCAAGATAAGCTGACAATACTGAAGTGGCTATCAACAAAGAGGAGATGAATGTCCTCAAAATAATCCTCCAGATCTACAATATGAAACTCTAGAAACAAGGATGATATGTCTACAAGATATAAATCCTAAGTAGAAAGATATAGAAGCATAATGTCTTGTTGCACTAAATTAATGGGGGTATGCCTGAGTCAATGCCAATCTGATAAAAAATAAGAGAATATGAAGATGATTGTGATGAGATTTCAATGTGAATGGGAACATGAATACAAGTATTTGATCCATAGAAACATGCAAGACCTATGATATACTCAAGCTCCTCTAAAGTATTGTCATCTAAGGTTATGAAATCTGCATGTGCAAGGGGAAGAAGACAATCTATTGCAAGATCCTCTAGGAATGGAGAGATATGAGGGTCTTCATGCATCTCCCAAATTTGAGTCCAAACTGTGTAGAAAGTTTCTATTTTTGAAAAGTTTCTATTTTTTGGAAACTTTATGTTCTTAGAAAGTTTCTATTTTTGAGAAAAAATTCAAAAAAATTCTATTTTTGGAAACTTTCTATTTTTAGAAACCCTTATATCCTTCCAAGCCCTAATTGACATGCACTTGGTTATTTTTCCATAACTTGGTCATATAGAGTCAAAATTGTATGAACCATATGTAGATGAGGAAAAAGGGAGATTAGTTCAAAAACCAAAACATGCATACAATATTTTCAAGATAATCACAGAAACTCAAATTACAAGCTAACTTTCCTAATCCTACCAACAAAGTAACTAAAATAAAACACAAAGTAAATTCAAACCATACATTTCTCTTCTTCAATTAAACCTTGCTACTCTTCCTTTCAGCTCTAATGGGGGTATGTTTCTCTCGAGAGGCCAGGTGCATGAAACAACGAAAGCAAAGGAGACGGTGTACATGACTTACTAGGAATATGTGATTAAAATTGATTTCTATTTATTAACTATTGATGATTATTTGGAAAGAATAACATTATCTAATCTAGATGATTACCTGAAAATACAACAGAACAAGGATGTATAAAAGTTAGATGAAAATGCGACAGAATAAAAATGCATAAAAGTTAGATGAAAATGTGACAAAATAAGAATGCATAAAAGTTAGATGAAAATGCAATAGAATAAGAATGCATAAAAGTTAGATGAATTGATTGAAGGGGAGTCCTCAATTTATAGTAAACTGGAGGCTCAATGCATGGGTAGGATCAAAAAGATTCTTGATCAGGTGGATAGAGGAGATCAAACACACGACAAAGATTCCATTCAGGGAAGGATGAAGGAGATGAAGGAAAACGTGATAAAAAAGAAAAAGCAGATTTTTGGGGATGCATACCTCATTTTTAAATTAAAAATTGAAATATAATGAGATATAAAGATTTTTGAAAATCAAAGAAGAATTTTGAGATAAAGTTGCCATTTTCAAAAATCAAGAAGATATTTTCAATTAAAAATTGAAAAACTGGATATTATCCTCATGTGAGAAGATAATTAGGAAAATTAAATAAATAAAGATATTTATTTAATTTTGAAGACATAATTAGATAATTAAATAATTTAAATGAATTATTCAACAATAGGTTAAAATAATGAACTTTTAATTAATCAATTAAGATTGTTTAATTAAAGGGGATAAATTGAAATTAATCAAACAAGGCAATATTATTTAATTAATTTTAAAAGGGGAAGAGGTTTGATGAAATGATGAAAGACTAGGGTAGAATAATTAGTAAAAAAACCTTAATTAATTAATTAAACTTAAATGAGAAAATTAGTCAAACTGACCTCTGAGGACCTTAAAGGGGTCAAATTAAGTCAATTTGGGTTAAATAGATGAAATTGGAAATAGTGGGAAAGCAAGGGAATGATCTGGTTAGGAAATGGACGGGGCAAGATTGTGTGAATAATGAAGATCATACGTGCAATTAGGTTAAAAAGGGAGAATGTAGGTGATACAGATTTTAAGTGTCTACATCTTGTCCCTCTTTGAGACAATGTGATTTAGAGTGTTGTTTCAAAGAAAATTAAAAAAAAAATCATTCCCTAGCAAACTGAGGCATGCGCAAACTGAGGGATGTTCACCAAGGGATGGAGGTAAGTAGACCAATTGATAGAGGTAAGTAGATTGAGGGATGGAGGTAAGATGCCCCCTCATGAGATTATTGATGTATGAAAGAAATGAATGATTTCTCGAAGGAAGAGAAGAATGCTAGATGAAAGAGGAAAAATGATGAAAGATCAAAAAGTTAGTAAGGAACAAAAAGATGAGATGAGGACCAATTAGGAAAGATGAATTCCTTTCTTTTATTTGTGTACCTTTGGTGATAGAGAGCTTTATTTGATATGAAAAAATGGTTACATCACATCATGACATGTAAGGTCAAAGCGAAAGTGTGATCCTTTTGCAAATGGTATAGGTACATTGTAGACAAAGAATGCGTCCATGATATGTATTGAAAAATTGGTTGTACGTTAAGGGTTGAGGTATGTGCAATATTCATAAAATGATGGAACCAACATAGACACCGAAGATATACATGTTTTAGAACATCATCCCACAAACAAAAGATAATAACAAAAGAGGTCATGAACTATCCTAGCCCCTCTCATCACTTGGTGATATCCTCGAGTAGCATAGGAATATAACCAAAGATAAATCAATAAAATATAAGACTCGCTAGGCCAATCAAGACAACAATCATTCTAATCTTGTTGTCAAAGTTGATAGTTTGATTGTTTGTGTTTGATAGGATGATCATAATGTTTGGTTTTAGGAAAGAATATCTCATATAAGATGGACACAATCTGGTTTCAAGTATACTGGAGCTTGTATAAGACACATGATAGTCAGACAAAGGACAAGTTGATAGGTTGATTGATTGATGTGACAAGCTGATCTGATTGATTGCTAACTGGATTAATAGGTTGCCTATTAATGCATGATTTGATAAGCGCAATGTTATGAATTTTTTATTTGTGTCTGCTTAGGTAGTTGTCCATCTGTGAAGGATAAGTTTATTGCTGAAAGAATGATAATGATGATTATTGCTTGGATTTTTTATTGTTTTGTCAATTTTAGGATTTTGTAGTTGTTTGATGTTTTTAGAGATTTTTTAGGACATTTTACAATTTTTAGGATTTTTTCAAGACATTTTGCAATTTCTAGGATTTTTTCAGGACATTTAAGCTATGTACACATGTCATTGTCCATTTACATAGCAAGAAGGACTCCATCTATTGATCATGATCAAGAAGATTCCCCTAGTGTCTAGCAGGAAATAACATTATGGATGGAATAATGGACTAACAGATTAGAAATGGATAGAGGAAAGATAATGGGGGCTTATGATGGCATTGAAGCTACTTTGATTGTCAAGGACTATCTAACGATGTGATAACATGTTTTTGCAAGGATTGGACATGACAAGATAAGATGATAGCATGATGCATTGGATGACATGTGATCCACAAGAAGGGACATGTCAAGAGGCTTTTTGAAAATAATTTTTTTTTGCATTTTTCTATTTGTCTTTAGCTTTGATCAAGATCAAGGGTGGATTAGGAGGATAATAATAAGACATGGATGTGATAAGCAAGATAAAAAATGGATAAGGGATATAAATAGGATCAAGGCATGATAAGGGAACCAATATGGAAAAAAGGGATGTGGACAATGTGAAGTAGATAAGATGTGTGGTGCTTAGGAAGATCCTTAGCCTTGTCAAGATCAAAGGTGGAATGGGGAATATGGATGTAGATAAGGATGAAGGTATTAGGGATGAAGGACAATGAAGGATGATAGGATAGGATATGATAAGATAGCTTGAATGGAACTTGCCCCCAAGTATGTAACATAAGAAGATGAATGATTACACATGATGCCTATTTGTTAGGTTTTCATCATGGTACTTGTCAAAGGCGCTTGTTTGCTAGGTTTTCACCGATGGATGAATTATCTCTTTACTATTTTTATTTTTTTTAAGGATCCCCTTTTCAATTTTTTTTGTACTTTTTTCAAGATCATTTTTCATTTTTTTATTTTTTATTTTCACGAAAGATAATGGATGCATGATAGTACATGGAGGAAGGACTCAAGCATCTTGGTATTTGGATGGTACCCTTGAAACATGTGTTGCAATAGAACATGGCTATGAAGGCATTCTTAAATACATTGATAGGATAATGAAATAGATGATTGGATGAAATGGGATAAGGACTTATGCAATGAATTGGATAAGAGGGATGGAAGGGTAGAAAAGAGGTGTTCAATAATGGATCGGGTGTTAGAAAACCTGTGCATGAGTAGAGGAAAATGTTGGTAAGATCAACATTGACACACACCTTGAGGGACAGTAATGGAGGAAAAGTGAATTTTAGATTTTGAATTTTGATGGAGGAATGGCTATAGATTTTGGGATATAAGGACCCAAAATGGATTTGAAAGGTTGATGGCGTTTAGAAGGAGGGATAGCAATTTTGGATGCCAACTCTGATTTCTCTTTAGGATACTCTGCTTTGAGAATCAGCTTGGAAATCCACATAGCTTTTTACTTTTAGTTATTTTGTAGTTCCTCGGAGGGAATTGCTTGTACAATGGACTTAGTAATCCATATGGCTTTTGAATTTCCTTTATTTTTCACAATGGGCCTTTATGGCCCATTGGATACTTCTTTTTCTTTTTCTTTTTCTTTTTGGGTCATATTATGATTTTATTTTACATGTCGATTAGATAGGAAATGTTGATCCTTAAATACATGTGGGTTGCTAGACTCATGGATTTTATGTTTGGCATCCAAATTTCTTCCAAATGGAATGGAATTTATGGACAGATAGGGATTATATGAAGGTATTCTGGATGGGATGATGTAAGTAGATGGTGGGAAGGTTTTAAGACATGTGTACCTTTTCTAATCTTGATCTATAGTAGGATATGTGGATGGAGAGCTATTTTATGGAGGTATGTATGGACCTAAGATGGATGGAAGGGATTAAGGCTTTTATTTTAGGATATGAGGACTGAAAATGGATTTGGAGCATGAGGAATGTGCATATTCGAACTTAGATGGATGGATGTGGGATATAGCAGGGGTATAAACGTCTTGATAGTGAATAATGTAGTCAAGGCCATGACCATCAACATTTTATTTGATAAGGAGGGGTTCAAAAATTCCTTTTTCATGTAGGCCTAATCCTTTGCATTGATAATACATGCTTTGACAATTATTCTTGCCAATGGGGTACTGTTTATTTTTGAAACAAGATGCAAGCCCATTTTGAGGAGGATATGGCATGGAATAAATGATAGGCTCATGGAGGAAACCAAATTGGATGAAGGTGGAGGAATCCATTTGATATGCAAGGGGTTCATGAACAACTTGCATAGAGGTGTTGGGATCACGAGAGGAACTAGGAGGATTGATGGGATCATCTAGTGAGATGGAATCTTGTGAGAGACATGGAGGATTATGACATGGAGATGAAGGGATGAAGGTATATTGATAAGGATCTGGAGAAATAATGGGATCTTGTTTAGGACATGAAGTTTAAGGGATACTTTGATCTTGACTTGGAAAGGGATCATTGGACTCCATTTTAAGGGTATTTTGTCTTGATTTTGAATGGAATCATTAGGAAGGATGGAAGTTATTTCATAATATTTCTTAGAAAGAAAAGTGTTGATAAGACTTGGAAGGACAACATACTCTTGAGGAAAAAAGGGATCACCTTGGATAGGATGGGTAGCGATGGTGGGATCAACAAAGGAAATGAGATCTTGGTCTAATGTTGGATGCAATGGGAAATTTGTAATATCTTGATCTTGATCTATTTAGAGAGTTATTTCTTTATTTTGGGGATCATCCTCTTGACATGGGGTATCATTTTGAGCATGTGTGAGGGATACTAGAAAGGAATTAATGTGTTGACATGAGGGCAATGACTTTGCAAGGGAATCTTTAGAATAGGAGCATATGGTGTGATTGGGTCTTCAATTTCTAAAGCATGGAAAGGGCTAGAATCATGAGTTGGATAACCTACTATGGATAGCCCTTGGGAGGTTGCATCATTGGATAGAGATTATGTGGACAACTTTTTGTGAAACTCTAGGGGATGAGGAAATGGTGGGAGATATGGAGGCTACTTGAGAGTCACTTCTTTTATGGATGGACGAGCCATTTCTAGACATAGTAAGATGATAATGTTGAGAATGATGAATAATGATGAATAGTAAATACTCAACGGATACTGAGAGGGGGGTGAATCAGTATGGACAAAAACTTTCTCAACACCTTAAATTGCAAAGGCTGCACTAACTGGTAAAAAACATCACCGATCTAAATCAGGGAACTACCGATAAAACACAGAGAGACTGTGAAAAACATAAACTGGTAACACTTATATCTACACACAACCTAATATATCATTTCCACTTCAACCATATGCTTAAACAAGTAATACATCATTAGAAATATAATGACCACTGGATCAACATGCATTACCGCTTAACAGAAAACACTAAAGCATCACATGAAAAAGCACCACACATTGTTGGTATTTTGGTATGGTTTTGTCATTGATGTCAACACCTACTAAACACTTATCAACTCTAGAACTTTGGAGAATCAACAACATTCACAGGCAAGCAAGTGACTTATGCACAGTCACTGGTATCTGGTACACTGGTAGGGTATAATGATCACCGACACTTGGAAAGGCATGGAAAACACTTGGTTATGTTGAAGACATCATGTGGACACCTTGTCTTGGAGTTTTGTTAATTGGCATATTCATATTTGCATATTTTCTATTATCGGCAAATAGGTCCAGGTTATACACTGACAGGTTTATCTTTTCCAGATCAACATGACATGCTATGAAGATGACTTATTATTGTTGTAAATGCATTAAGCCGACATGGTAAATTGGTTATTGCATTGGGTATCAATTGATTTGTAAAATGATTTTATTGTATTATCCTTTAGAGCCAACCTACTGAAATTGGTCTTAGGGTATGGTATAAATGTAAGATCTTATTTGTAAGATCGAATGTGTAATACGAAAAAAGATTGTGTGAAGGTATATGCAAGAATAATTAGAGCTATACATGCCGACATCATTTGAAGTTGAAGGAGGGTTTTTGTGAAGACAATCAGAACTACACCGGTACTAAATCTAGCATATGAAGAAGCTATTTTGAGCAGTACATTCTTATTGGATTTAACCATCTAATTGTAGTCAGTGTGACTCCCATTTTGTGTTTGAGCAGTGAGCTCTAGGCGCTTGGCCTTTCTGCATGTGGAGACCCCATTTGTATACACTTACTATCTGTAGTAGTATCATCTGATTGTGGGTTGTTACTACTTATCAAATTGCCATTAGTTTGATATCCAAAGTCATACTATATTCTAGTCGGTTAGTATTACCAAATCATGCAGTCGGTACACACAAAGAAGTCGGTATGAATAGTCTAGTCAGTTATTGAAGAAAGCAGTCATAGAACACAGTATTCAGCGAGTTGTTTATCGAGTAAAGTTTCATGGCTACCGAGTGATAAAGTTAACTCACCGAGTTGATATTCACCGAGTAAAATGTCTTACTAGATACATTGAACTTGGACATGCACATGAAAACGTGTTACAAGATCGAGGCACATCTAACCATTTTTGCATTGGAAATTGCACTAGGAGATTGTGTATGATTACAAGATCAATCTAACCTATGAGATATTTTGTTTAATTGAAGAATCTTTTTGTAAGATCGAAGCAATAAATCAGATCACCGCTGTAAGAGATCTATATATACAGCATGATTCTAGGATTAGATATATGACACGATATGATGTGATAAGAGATGCAATGAGATAGCAGTGTGTATGCATGAAGGAAGACTATTACAGAGACATAGAGAGGTCACCGAGAAGGTTATCAGTGCACAGTCAAAGAACAAAGTAAACAGAAGGGTTTACCGAGTTTCATTATGGGTTACCGAGGTATGCTACAAGCTAGGTAATCTTATTCAAAGCACATAGAATCTGCTTTAGCATTTTAGATGTAAAGTTGCAAATATTTGTAATGATTTTATTGTAATATTTTGAAGTTGTAAGAGAAACCTTTAATAGGGTAAAAGACTCTAACCAAGTCTATAAATTGTAAATCCTTTAACCAGATGCTACACTTATATAGTGTTGTATAAAACCTTTATTAAGGTAGATCTAACTGATCTTAATACTCCTAATAGGGTAAGCTATCAGAAATAACTAAATGTAGCTCTAACCGAGCATTCTTTATTATTGCAGTAGTGAAGTTGTGGGTGCCATCCCCACCCTAGTTTTTCTCTCTAACCAAGAGTTTCTGTGTGACCAAAATATATGTGTTATGGAGTGAATCATGTATGAATGTTATCTGTTGATTATAGTTTTGTTTTATGTTACTGCACTATTCTGTTTATGCATAACAGTAAGGTTATTACAAAAGAAAAGTTTTGGAGTACTGATTCACCCCTCCCCTCTTAGTACATTAGCTTTCTATATTGGGCCTAACAATTGGTATCAGAGCTTGAATCTTGGAAAAGGGTTTAACCACCTGAAGAGAAAGATCTTAGCAATGGAAGGCTACAAACAATCTCAGAGGATTGTGCATCTTCAAGAAGAGCTGGATAATGCAAATCAAGTGATTGCAGACATGCAGAAGCAAATGCAAAAATATCTGAAAGTAAGGAGAAGATTATCTGATGACTTCCAGGATTCTCAAGAGCTAGTGGAACAAATCGAGACATCATCTGAGAATAGTATATCTGAAGAAACTGAAGAAATGATTGGAATGTTGAAAGAAAAGAACAAAGCATTGGCTGATCAACTAAAAGCAATGAAAAGAGAACATGAACATTTTAGTACACAAATGACTGAAAATCTAGATGCATTAAGGAGAGCTGAGGATAAAGCAAGAGATCTACAAAGAGAGAAACAACAACTTGAAGCACTAGTATCTGATAAGGATGATGAAATCATAAGGTTAACTGGTATTCAACAAAATATGATAGATCAACTAGGTTATGCACATCATGAAGCAATTCTAAAGAATGATGAAAATCAATCTTTGAAACTTGAAGTATCAAGGTTGACTGGTGAACTTGAAATAGAAAAGAAATCCAAAGAATCATTGAAGAAGAGTTATGAAGCATCAAAGATGTTGGATGAGCAATTGAATACAAGAAGACTCTACAAAGATGGAGGACTCGGTTATAAAGGAAAAGACTCTACCGAGAAAGGAAATAATACTACTAAGAGAGGAGAATCATCAAAACAAGCTGAAAAAAGAAATAACATCAAAAGGAAGAAGCCTATTTGCTACTACTATGGAAATCAAGGTCATACTGCCAACATACGCCAGATCAGAAAAGGTAAGCAACCGAATATCTCTAAGTCCAATGGATATTGTTATAATTGCAATAAATATGGTCACATACCTAATCAATGTAGAACAAAATCTGTTAACAACCATTAGAAGGCAAAATTCAAAGGGTTTTGTAAAAATTGCAATAGATATGGACATAGTACCGAGAGATGCTAGTTTAAGAAAAAGAACTACATGAAGTATCCACACTGAGCAAACACTGGAGGTTACCGAATTCACACAGATTCTCAATGACAATATGCAGCAATACCATGGGATTACAATATGAGGAGATGGTGTGAATGTTGTGGAAGATATGGACATATAAGTGCCCACTGTTTTATAAGGTTTGGAATAAACAACCAAAGATCATGGAGAAATATCGGTATGGCATGTTTTCATTGTCACAAAACTGGACATTTAGCTGGAGATTGCAGAGATCAACCGAGAAGAGACATTGAGGAGATAAAGGAAAAAATCAAGATGATTTGGAAAAAGAAAGAAATTATGTTTGATGAAGAAAGCACCTTACCTACCGAGTTAGGTGCACCTATTTCAAATTAGCCAAGAAAAGGTATGAAGGGACTGCATTCTTTAAAAGTTAAATCATAACAGTTCCTATTTTATTATGAACAAGAATTCAAAATCTGCATAGTTAAGATGCAATTAGTCAGTTAGTATACTATATAGGAAACCTGTCAAGTCGGTGTATACAGGAAACCTGTCAAGTCAGTTATCAAAGCAAAGTTGAATACTCGGTGAAAATAGAAAATGAAGTAAATCGGTAAAAGGTGAACCGAGTGCATTTAATACCATGACCTAACCTGCACAGAGCTCGATAAGGTATTTTTGAGCACTTAAAAGTATTTTTGCGGTCATTTTCATTCACCCAAGTTTTCGAGAAGTAGAGCAGAGCGAATCAAAGCGACCAAATTTCATTCAGAGTGAATTTTCAAGGTATTTACATCAATCTATTCACACTGTTTAGCTGGTTTCTAAACTAGTCAAATTGCTAGTGTCTACCGAGTGTGAAGAGTAAGCTACTTGTAAACCCTAAGGATAACCTGTCAAATTTTTACTCAAGATCTACCATGGTGCCCAAGATCCAAGACCCTGTAGTTGTCCAAAATGTGGAGAAGCCATCTCTGAAGTATTCCCTAACTCCTAAAGTCGCCTCAGAACTGGATGATAAAATGACATTTTCACTCATCTCGGATCGAGTCTTATTGGTAGAAGATGTCAAATTCTTTACCAAGTGTCGTGTTGAGGAACTCGGTCATGTAGAGATTAGTAACACATATGATGAACTGTGCACTGACGACAAACTGGATAGTAAATTTGAACATATCAGAATCAAGGGATTAACTGAAGCCCTAGTCTATCCTTGTGTGTTCAAACCCCAATGGGTTAAGTTTGTACTGAGCATATTACATGACAATTTCATGTGGCTACAAGAGCAACCGTTCAAGATCATGAAGGAAGTCATTCACCTGATCATCGGATATCCCATCTACGATCATGCTCATGCACAAAAAATGATATCACAAAAGGAGCTAATCAGTCTAACCGGAGTAGAATCTGATTACCGAGGACTGAAATTGAATAATGTCACTGATGCTGAACTGAAATTTGCAATCAGAGTCATTGGTTACTGTTTCTTCCAATCTGCAAGGGAAAATAGTGTACCATGTGCTGCAGTGGACCTGGCCTACAAAATAGTAAAGAAGGGAATGAAAGTAGACTTGTGTGAAGTACTACTAAAGAACTTATTTGAGAACCTGAACACCATAAGGAAGCCGAAGAAGAACAACTCGGCAAACACACTCAAGTTTGGTTCACTACTTGTCTATATGTTCTTCTATTTTGAAAAGTTCTTTCCCTCAGTCAGTAAAATAGTATGGGAGCTACACCAACCTATCACCCATCAGATCAATGATTACATCAAGAAGTTAGGAGATAACTTTAATGATGTCATGGATGATTGCTTTAGATAATTCCAAGAGAAAATGCACAATAGGTATAGGATCCCACCACAACTGGTTGAAAAATACAAGGAAAATATTTGTTTTGAAGTTGACACTGATTACTGCTATGTAAATGCTGTTGAACCAAGAATTCAGTCATTGCAACCAATGGGTTATGAAATTGATTATGACATCACACAACAACAAATTGATGTCTACCTATCATTGCCAAGGCATGCAACTGAACTAAGGTATGGAACCTATGAAGAGGTAAAGGAGAAAGTAAAAATGAGCATTATAGTTCCTAAGGCTACAAGGAAAGCAACAAAGATGATAAAAGCTTTGTCTGAGAAATTCGGAGAAGAATCTTCATCTACACCTATCAAAGGAAATCTTGCCATTACCGAGGAAGAATCAAAAGCACAGGAGGCTGCAATAACATTGAGCACAAAGTTGCCAAAGGGAAAAGTTATAAAAAGAAAGAAATAGGACATTACAAAGGCCCTACTGACTCCACCAACAAAGAGACCAAACACCAGAGCATCAGCTGCATCACTGAGCAAGAAACAAAAGACTATTGCCACTCCTAAGGTAAAAAAGACTTACAAGAAATCTACTCAGAGACTCATTTTGGCAAAAGAGTCGAGTGATATAGAGTCTGATGATGCTAACAAATTCTAGATTGTGAAGAGAAAAAAGGCAAACATTCACAGTGTTGAAAACTTTTGTGCCAATCTCAAGGAATACGGTGGATTTGCAGGATTCAGATATGTTAAGTATGAGTCTAGGAACAATGATGAGAAACAATAGATTGAAGAAGCTGTCATATGTACACTTCTGAAGTTTCAGTTAGCACCATTGGAACTAGCAAAGTCACTTCCAAGTGAACTCTACTCACATATTGATAATAGATGGAAATATGCAATGGATTCAGAGAGACAAATAAGAGAAAGAAGTCTTGTCCACTTATTTCCTGA
Source organism: Cryptomeria japonica (assembly GCF_030272615.1). Classification (NCBI taxonomy): domain Eukaryota; kingdom Viridiplantae; phylum Streptophyta; class Pinopsida; order Cupressales; family Cupressaceae; genus Cryptomeria; species Cryptomeria japonica. The sequence continues at coordinate 436,216,831 of NC_081411.1, read as the reverse complement.
AATGTCCGTAGCTGAAATCAAGGAGCATTTGTCCACATACAATTCAAAATTTCTTGTGAAACAAAGAGCCTTAAAATTGATGAATGGGCTATATATTGATGTGGAGAATGAGACTAAGGCCAAGTGGCAAGAGATCTTCAAACAAAAGGATGTCGGTGAACAATCTCAAACTGAGATTGTTGATGTCACCGAGCAAGGTCCAGACTCGGTTGACACAATACAAATTGATGAAGATGTAATGGATGAAGCCACACTGGAGAAAGAAATGATTGAAGGCACCACTTATGCAAAACTTGTGTCTAGTGAATCGGTCTTAGAACAAGTTCAGCCTTATCCCCCGGTGAAGCCAACAGTACCAACCGAAGCCCCCAAGGACACCAAACAAGTTACCGAAGGTAACAAATCTGAAGCTGCAGAAGATACAGGTAACAAGTTTGAAGCTACAGTAGACACAACAAAAGATCAATCGTCTCAGGGACAGACAAGCACAACAAATATTACAGCAGAGACCCCTAGCACCGAGCCATCCAAAGACACTGCAACTGCTACAGGAACAATGCAAAGTGTTGCATCTACTGAGTAACCTATTGAGGGACAACAAGCCTCACAAGCACTTGTCTTAGTGCCCCAAACAAAAGGAAAAGAGAAAAAGGTGAGAAAGCATGGTTTTAAATTTGACTTATCTAAACCGATCATGTTGCCCAATGTGAACATCTCCAAATTAAAAGGGCAAGCATTCACAAAATTTAGTGAACTATGTAAAGCAAAGGCCGAACAGGAGAAACAACTAGCAATACAGAAAAAGAACAAAGTACTTCAAAAGGTTAGAACACTGCTCACAGAAATGCTACCATCAGCAACAATGTCAACTAATGCAGCCATCCATATTTAGTTGGATGAACTCCTTAAACAAATTGAAACATCTAGAGTTGATGCATCCGAATACCTAAGCAAGCTCAAGGATAAAGAGCTCACAGCAAAAATGATAGAGGAAGTCCAAAAATCAATTGCTGTTGGCAAGGTAAAACTTGTCAAATTCATTGTTGAGTTGACCCCTCAACTCAAGCACATTCTTTATTTATTCTAGAAATTGTGTACATTTTCTTTATTTATTAAAGACATCAAAAATAAAACTAATGCAATTGAGAAAGAGATCACTGATCTCTCCTCCAAGTTGACCACTGAGCCTAATTCAGTTTATACCTTTTTCAAAAAGCTACAACAACTCATGGCTCAACAGTTAGAACTGAGGAATGAAGAGCATAAAATTAGGATGGATATAATGACCCTTCAAACATTATTCCTTCCTCATCTCTCATCAGTCCAAGAGCAGCTTAACCGAGCTACAAGCTTATCAACTACCCAAGAGGGAAGCACTCTTGATGGCTTGATATCACTCTTATCTGATATTCAAGCATAGAACTCATTAATGGAAAGTCTCAAGGACTCACTCTCAGTCGCCCTCACCGACGCCCGGACCAAGTATAAAACTATTTTTGATCAGTTACCGCCTCTAGATGCAAATTAAGTTTTTAATGTTTGTCAAAAAGGGGGAGTACCATTATGTTACTACACAGGAGAGGAAAGCCCAGCAAAGGGGGAATAATTTTACACTTGGAGACTAGTGCAGTTTTGATAACACAATTTTGAGTATTATATACAAGGGGAGTCTACCGAGCAGAATATACAGAGCATTCAGAGTACACAAGTACAGTACAAAACTGAACCGAACATGCAAATTCAGAGTTATGTACAGGATAATGATAAGGGGAGTATATCTTCATATACTATTGACTATTGTACATATTGTCAAGTATAGTCATTTTGTCAAGTATATATTTTTTTTTGTTTTGTTATGACTTTGTAAGTAGTTTTTGTCAAACATCTCAACTAATGTCAAAAGGGGAGATTGTTACTACTTATCAAATTGCCATTAGTTTCATATCCAAAGTGATACTATATTCTAGTCGGTTAGTATTATTGAATCATGCAGTTGGTACACACAGAGAAGTCGGTATGAATAGTCTAGTTGGTTACTGAAGAAAGCAGTCACAAAACACAGTATTCACCGAGCTGTTTATCGAGTAAAGTTTCATGGCTACCGAGTGATAAATTTAACTCACCGAGTTGATAGTTACCGAGTAAAACGTCTTACTAGATACATTGAACCTGGACATGCACATGAAAACGTGTTACAAGATCGAGGCACATCTAACCATTTTTGTATTGGAAATTGCACTAGGAGATTGTGTATGATTACAAGATCAATCTAACCTATGAGATATTTTGTTTAATCAAAGAATCTTTTTGTAAGATCGAAGCAATAAATCAGATCATCGTTGTAAGAGATCTATATATACAGCATGATTCTAGGGTTAGATATATGACACGATATGATGTGATAAGAGATGCAATGAGATAGCAGTGTGTATGCATGAAGGAAGACTGTTACAGAGACATAGAGAGGTCACTGAGAAGGTTATTAGTGAACAGTCGAAGAACAAAGTAAACAGAAGGGTTTACCGAGTTTCATTATGGGTTACCGAGGTATGCTACAAGCTAGGTAATCTTATTCAAAGCACATAGAATCTGCTTTAGCATTTTAGATGTAAAGTTGCAGATATTTGTAATGATTTTATTGTAATATTTTGAAGTTGTAAGAGAAACCTTTAACAGGGTAAAAGACTCTAACCAAGTCTATAAATTGTAAATCCTTTAACCAGGTGCTACACTTATATAGTGTTGTATAAATCCTTTAGTAAGGTAGATCTAACTGATCTTAATACTCCTAATAGGGTAAGCTATCAGAAATAGCTAAATGTAGCTCTAATCGAGCATTCTTTATTATTGCAGTAGTGAAGTTGTGGGTGCCATCCCCACCGCAGTTTTTCTCTCTAACCAAGAGTTTCTACATGACCAAAATATATGTGTTATGGAGTGAATCATGTATGAATGTTATCTGTGGATTTTAGTTTTGTTTTATGTTACTGCACTATTCTGTTTATGCATAACAGTAAGGTTATTAAAAAAGAAAAGTTTTGGAGTATTGATTCACCCCTCCCCTCTCAGTACATTAGCTTTCTATGTTGGGCCTAACATGGGTAAGGTTTCCCACCATGGTTTTTCCCCTTATAGGGTTTCCATGTACAAATATTGGTGTTATGTGTTTTGGTTGACTTTGTCTTTTTGTTTCATGCATTAATCTTTACCGGTATTGCAATTATCTGATAAAACTGTCCACCGGTATAACAGACTATTTCACCGATAGTAAGTAGAAAGTTGATTAAGTAGTTTTGGGTTTAAATTTATTTGAAAATTGATTCACCCCCCCTCTCAGTTATCTCTGGGACCTAACAATTGGTATCAGAGCCTACTCTTTTTGCAGAAGTTTAACAGCTTGAGGAGATCAAATGTCTACTAACTATTTCAGGAAGGACAGTCCTAAGCTTGATGGAACCAACTATGGCATATGGAAGATCAGAATGGAGACACATTTAAACTACATTGGAAAGGACATCTGGGATGTTACAAAGAATGGTTATACTCCTCCTACTCCTGGTCAGCCTAATCCACCTACCTTGGGAAAAGATGAAGAAAATGATTGCAAAGCAAGAGAAGCACTTTTGAGCGCATTAATAGATCAGCAAATCATGGGACTATTAGATAGGTCTACTACTAAAGCTATTTGGGATCATTTGAAAACACTGAATGAAGGAGATTCCATAGTCAAGATTGCAAAACTTGAAAGCTTCCGAGTCAGGTATGGACATCTGAAAATGGAAGAAGATGAAAGAATTTCTGCTTTTATGGAAAGAGTAAATGAAATTATTTTGGGTATTAAATGTTATGGAGGAACTTTAAGTGAAGATGAAATTGTTTCAAAAGTTTTAAGAGGATTTCCACTGGCATATAAAATGAAATTCACTGCTATAAATGAGTTAAGAACAATGCCTAATACATCAGTAACTAGGAATACATTGATTGGAAAACTTTCAGCTTTTGAAATTGAAGAATTTGGTCCTGTTGCTACTATAAAGACAGATTTAGCCTTTAAAGAATCTACATCATCTGCACCATCATTTGACAAATCAGATTGGAAAGCCTTTTATGCAAGAGAACCTGAAGAAAGCAGGAAAGAAAATGAAGAGCTTGAAGAACTTGAAGCACTATTTGCAAGGAAAATGCCTAAAGGTCCAGTTGGAAGTAAGTACGAAGGTAAAGCACCCTTTAAATGTTTCAACTGCAATAAGATTGGTCATATGGCTTCAAGATGCCCTGATAGACATGCTAGACTAAGAGAAGAAGCTAGAAGGACATACAAGCCTAACCCTGAATATCAGAGATACAAATTTAAGAAGAATAAAGACAAATCTTGTTATCTTGCTGATGAAGGAGTGACTGATGATTCTGATGAGGATCCAATAGACAATGGATGGGTTTTTGTTGCTATAACAAAAGATCAACTGGCACGTACAGTCCAACTGGTAGAGCAGGACTTGGCAGCTAAAATTGAAGTAAAGGATGAATGGATCATTGATTCAGGATGCTCACATCATATGACAGGTGATAAAGGTAAATTCTTGAACTTTCAAGAATATAATGGAGGTCTAGTGAGATTTAGAGATGATAAAGCTTGTCTGATCAAAGGTAAAGGTACAATATCTCTTGATGGTAAGCATAATACTAACAATGTTTACTATGTTAAAGGTTTAAAGCATAATCTTTTGACTGTTGGTCAATTAGTTGAGAAAGGATTTTAGTTACAATTCAAAAATGGAAAATGCAAAATCATGAATAGAACTGGTTTGGAAATTGCAACCGGTAATTAGACTAGAGGTAATATCTTTCATTTGAATAATAGTGAAAAGACATGCTTGATTGCACATATTGATGAAATTTTTCTATGGCGTAAGAGACTCTATCATGTAAACTTTGATTGCATAGTAAAAATCAGTACTACTAAGGTAGTTAGAGATTTACCTAAAATTGTCAAGCCTCACAATACAGTATGTAAGGAATGTCAATTTGGAAAACAAGTTAGAGCTAGTTTCAAAAGTATTCCTGAAAAATCCAATAATGCTCTTGATTTAATTCACACTAATTTATGTGGTCCATATAGAACTAAAAGCTTACAAGGTGATAGATATTTCATGTTAATCATTGATGACTATTCTAGAATGTGTTGGGTTACTTTTCTCAGAGAAAAATCAGAAGCAATTTGAAAGTTCAAACTGATCAAAGCAATGGTAGAAAATGAAACCGGTAAGAAAATAAAATGTTTAAGATTAGATCAAGGAGGAGAATTTATATCTAAGGAATTTAATACATTCTGTGAAGTGAATGGAATTAGAAGATAGCTATCAGCACCTCAGACACCACAACAGAATGGAGTTGTTGAAAGGAAAAATAGAACTATCCTGGATGCAGCTAGAAGTATGTTATCAAAAGCAAACCTACCACATGCATATTGGAGAGAGGCAGTAAGTACAATGGTCTATACATTCAACAAAGTTCACATCAAAGGTGAAACCGGTAAGACCCCTCATGAACTATGGTTTGGTATTACTCCTACTCTTAAATATTTCAGAATATTTCAAAGCAAATGTTATAACAGAAGAGATGAGTATATTGGAAAATTTGATCCTAGAAGTGATGAAGGAATATTTCTTGGTTATTCATCTAAGAGAAAGGCATATAGATGTTTTAACAAAAGATTGCAGAAAGTTGTTGAGAGTACAAATGTAAAGATTGATGAACAATTCAGAGGAACTTCAAGGTATATAGACTCTGAACTGGCAATAAAAATCTTGACAAATGAACCTACACTGAATCCACTGGTACAGAATGAAGTTCTAGTTACACCGGTATCATCTGAAAATTCCATAGTAACTGAGGAACAACAGGAAACAAAGACACCCCGGTATGTAAGCCTGAATCATTCTGAAGATCAGATAATTGGAAACAAGTACAAAGGAGTTATGACAAGAGGAAGACTGGAAAATGAAGAGGTATGTCTTATTTCTCAAATTGAACCATCATCTGTTAATGAGGCATGTGAAGATAAATATTGGACTAAAGCTATGGAAGAAGAATTAGAACAAATTGAGAAGAATAACACTTGGACATTAGTTCCCCGGCCTAAAGATAAAAATGTAATTGGAACCAAATGGGTATTCAGAAACAAACTTAATGAAGATGGTAAGGTTATTAGAAATAAAGCAAGACTAGTGTGTAAGAGATACTCTCAGAAAGAAGGAATTGATTACAATGAAACCTTTGCACCGATAGCCCGAATTGAGGCAATCATATTATTTTTGGCTTTTGCAGCACACAAGAACTACAAAGTATATCAAATAGATATTAAATGTGCATTTTTGAATGGAGATCTTGAAGAAGAAGTTTACATTGAACAACCTGATGGATTTTCTTTGATAGATAACAAAGATATGGTTTGTAGGTTAAGAAAAGCTTTGTATGGATTAAAGAAAGCTCCAAGAGCTTGGTATGCAAGATTGGATAAGTATCTTTTGAAAATTGGTTTTTCTAAAGGTAATACTAACAACAACTTATACTATAAAGTGACTAATGATGACATCTTAGTTATAGAAGTTTTTGTTGATGATATAATCTTTGGAGGAGAAGATGGATTGTGTAAAGACTTTTCTATTAAAATGCAGCAAGAATTTTTTTATTTTTTTTCAAATGCCTGGTAAACTTTTTAACGTGACCGGTGACGATGGCACAACACACCCTCCGGCTCCACGTGAACGCTTTTAACCTGGAGCTATGAACCAGTGAGGCCACAAATAGGGGACCTCATCTCCACACTTCACTTGTTCAAATCTGTGAGCATAATGACCTAGTGAAGGCACAAGGCCTTGCGAGCACAATGGCCTAGTAGGGATTTGAACCTTGGTGGCCGCTTTACCAATGAAGTGTTTTAACTATGACACTACATGTTCGAAGACAAATGCAGCAAGAATTTGAAATGTCTATGATTGGAGAAATAAAATTCTTTTTAGGATTGCAGATTTCAAAGACTAACAAAGGTGTATTCTTGAGTCAATCCAAGTACTTAAAAGAGTTACTAAAGAAATTTGGGATGGAGAACTCTAAACCAGTAAGCACACCTATGACTACAAATGACAAACTATCACTAAGGGATGAATCTACACCTATTAATCCAACTAGATACAAATCTATGATAAGAGGTTTACTGTATTTGACACAAACCAGACCTGATATTATGAATGTTGTATGTATTGTTTCAAGATTTCAGAGTAATCTTAGAGAAAATCATGAATCAACAGTAAAAAGGATTTTCTAGTACTTACAAGGCACTATAAATCTTGGATTATGGTATCCTAGAGATGAAAACTTTGAATTATATGCATACATAGATGCAAATTGGGCAGGAGATGTGGATGATAGAAAAAGCACCAGCGGCAAAGCATTTTTTCTTGGAAGCAGACTAGTTTCTTGGTTGAGTAAGAAACAAAGTTGTACATCTTTATCAACAGCAGAATCAGAATATGTTGCAGCAGCAACTAACTGTACATAGGTATTATGGCTTAAGCAAATGTTGAAAGACATAAAGGTAAAATACAAGAAACCTATTACTATCTATTGTGATAACACTGTAGAAATTGATATATCTAAGAATCTGGTATTAAATTCTAAACCAAACATGTTTCTATCAAACTGAATTTTCTAAGGGAAAATATTGAAGCAAAAGAGATAAAACTAGTTTATGTGAATACTAAAGAACAGATTGTAGATATCTTCACTAAACCTCTACCTAAGGAGACTTTTGAATATCTCAGAGATCAGCTTAGGGTCATACCCCCATCGGTAGAGTCTTAGGAAGTTGATGTTGGTCATCAACTAGCAGAATTAACAGAGAAATATATTACTCAAACTTTGATGAGGAAGATACTTCTTAGGGGGAGTAGTTGGCATACTAAATTGATTGGTATTTTGTATATGAACTTGGCTTGGTAATAACTTTGGCATTTGATGTCAAAGGGGGAGAGATTGGTATGGAAAAACACAAGAAAAACATGACACTCCCAGGGGGAGAGATTGTTATTTGGGAGAGATTATTACTCTCTGTATCTGTATTTTGATTTCTGGTTATGATCTCTTTTTGGGAGATTGTTGGTTTTTGGTATTTGGCATTTCTGCTTTGGCACTTTGATGGTTTTTCCATCTTGTGTTGCCGTCAATGCCAAAGGGGGAGATTGTTGGTATTTTGGTATGCTTTTTTCATTGATGTCAACACCTACTAAACACTTATCAATTCTGGCACTTTGGAGAATCAGCAACATTCATCGGCAAGCAAGTGACTTATGCACAGTCACCGATATCTGGTACACCGACAGGATATAATAATCACCGGCACTTGGAAAGGCATGGAAAACACTTGGTTATGTTAAAGACATCATGTGGACACCTTGTCTTGGAGTTTTGTTAATTGGCATATTCGTATTTGCATATTTGTTGTTACCGACAAATAGGTCCAAGTTATACACCGACAGGTTTATCTTTTCTAGTTCAGAATGGCACGCTATGAAGATGACTTATTATTGTTGTAAATGCATTAAGTTGACATGGTAAATCGGTTATTGCATTGGGTATCAATTGATTTGTAAAATGATTTTATTGTATTATCCTTTAGAGCCGACCTACTAAAATTGGTCTTAGGGTATGGTATAAATGTAAGATCTTATTTGTAAGATCGAATGTGTAATGCAAAAAAGAATTGTGTGAAGGTATATGTGAGAATAAGTAGAGCTATACACATAGGCATCATTTGAAGTTGAAGGAGGGTTTTTGTGAAGACAATTAGAGCTACCTCGGTATTGAATCCAGCATATGAAGATGCTATTTTGAGTAGTACATTCTTATTGGATTTAACCATCCAATTTTAGTCAGTGTTACTCCCATTTTGTGTTTGAGCAGCAAGCTCTAGGCACTTGGCCTTTCTGCATGTGCAGACCCCATTTGTATACACTTACTATCTGCAGTAGTATCATCTGATTGTGGGTAAGGTTTCCCACCGTGGTTTTTCCCCTTACAGGGTTTCCACGTACAAATATTGGTGTTATGTGTTTTGGTTGACTTTGTCTTTTTGTTTCATGCATTAATCTTTACTAGTATTGCAATTATCTGATAAAACTGTCCACTGGTATAATAGACTATTTCACCGGTAGTAAGCAAAAAGTTAATTAAGTTGTTTTTGGTTTAAATTTATTTGACAACTGATTCACCCCCCCCCCTCTCAATTGTCTCTAGGACCTAACACACATAACATAGTCATTTTTCACGTGGAAACCCAACTGGGAAAAACCACAGTGGGGATGAATACCCACAAGTTGTTCTTGAACTCTTTTGAAGTCCGCTCATTTAGGAGCCTAGTCCGGTTAAAGACTTTTACAACAGGTTTTTCTAGGAACTGATCTTTCTAGGGATCACCCGGTTAAGGGATGGCTAAATACCCGATTAAAGGTTAAAACCTTGTTAAAGGTTACCTCGCAAGAGGATTTGAAGAACTCAATGATTTTGAGTCACCCTGTTAAAGGATTTACAAAAAGCCTGTTAAAGCTATCCGGTGAAGGGATTTTCCAACTGTTGAAATGGTTAGAAGTTAACAAGTAATACACTGATCCGATAGCAACACTCAATGCTAAGGGAGATCCACTTTAGTTCCTTTACATTTGCAATCACACTCTGTAGATCTTAACTCACTGCACTGGTCTAGCAAGAATCAAGTATCTCTTCACTTGGATACACACATAACATTTTCCAACAATTTCACAATGCAAATCATCGTCAACCTTATAGACAACAATTAGGTCGGTAGCATAAACCCTAAACCCCAAGCATCTAGGTTATCAATACAATCGGTCCAATCCTGAACGTTTAATCACATTGCCTAGAGTAAAACAATCTTGAACAAATCTCAAGATGTTCTCCATTGTCTGTTCTTCACTGCTTCTAGAAGCTGATAACCCATCACGCACTCTCCATCATTTGCTGAGATTTTGCACATTCTCGAGGTGGATAGAATCAATCTTCTTCATGCAAGGTCCTCAAGAAGATTCTTCACGTGCACATGGCTAACATGGAAACGTGATCTCATCTTCATTTCAATTCTAACTCATCATAGGATGTCATCGGTCAAATCACACAGACTTGGAATGCATCAACCAGAAACCCCAATACAAACTTTCCATATATTGGCTCACATACCGGTTCACTTTCTGCATATATCAGTTTACCTTTTCACATATACAAGTTCACATCATCATACTGGTTCACTTCATACCATCATACTGGTTCTCTTGCCAGTTTGCTTACTTCAATATACCGGTTCATACTTTAGCATATTGACATCAATGATAACATACAAAACTGCCATGTCATCATACTCTGCACATATGCCAACAATCTCCCCCTTTGGCATTGATGGCAATATATAAAGATATCTATACATCTTCACATCTTCTCCTGATCTCTTCCATATTATTTGTCTTCAATACTGCAGATATCTTCTCTGCTTCACATCTTCTCCCCCTTTGACAACAATGCCAAAGTGGAGGCATTAACATTCATGATCTACTATGCTGCTCCCCCTAAGGAGTAGCATCCTTCAACACATCAATCCTAAAAAATATTTGTCAATGCAATACCTAACTGATGTGGAGCACATACCTTTAGTTCACTTGTTGAAGGGGCATAACCCCTAATTCACGTCTTAAATAGGTAAATGTAGCCTTCAGTAGAGGCTTAGTGAATATATCTGCTAACTGCTCTTTATTGGAAACATGTTCCAATACAACCTCTTTGTTTTGAACTTTCTCCCTCAAGAAATGATACTTGAGCTTGAAGTGCTTGGTTCTAGCATGCAATACCGGATTCTTGGAAATATTAATTGCACTGGTGTTGTCACAAAATATACTCATCGGTTTAGATATAGGGACTTTGAAACCACTTAATACATGCTTGATCCAAATTGTCTAAGTGCAGTTCATAAATGTTGGTACATATTCTGCTTCTGTTGTATACAGAGAGATACAACTCTGCTTCTTACTCATCCATAAGACTAGTCTACCACCAAGAAAGAATGCACCACCGGTTGTGCTCTTCCGGTCATCCACATTACTAGCCCAATCGACATCTGTAAACACTTTGAGATTGAACTCATTACTGTATGGATACCACAATCCATAATCTATAGTTCCCTTCAAATATCTAAGAATCCACTTGACTGCTACCAAGTGGGATTCTCTTGGACTTTTCTAAAAATGTGCAGCAGTGCCCACTGCATGTGCAATGTTCGGTCTATTGTGTACTACATAGTGCAACTTACCAATCATTGACCGGTAATCTTTCTCATTCACCAAAGTTGAGTCACCTTCTTTTGACAATTTACAACTGGCCATGATCGGTGTACCAACCAGTTTACTTTCTTCCATGCCAAAGATCTTCAACACCTCTTTGACATACTTGGATTGAGTGATAAAGATACCATCTTTCATTTGTTGAATTTGTAGTCTAATGAATAACTTAATCTCTCCGATTAGTGATATCTCAAATTCCTTCTTCATCTCATCTGCAAATGTATGGCTCATTTTGTCATTTCCACCAAAAATTTTGTCATCAACAAACACTTCATAGATCAGAATATGATCTCCTTCTGACTTTAGATAGATATTGCTATCTTCACTTGTTCTTTTAAATCCAATCTTCACAAGATGGGAGTGTAAGCATTCATACCATGCTCTAGGTGCTTGTTTCAATCCATACAAGGCTTTATGTAGCCTACAAACCATATCAGTGTCTTCTGGTAGGGTAAACCCATCTGGTTGCTCTATATACATTTCCTCTTCAAGTATACCATTCAGGAATGCAGATTTTACATCCATCTGATACACTTTGAATCCCTTAAAGGCTGCATATGCAATAAGCATTCAAACTCCTTCCAATCTAGCTACTAGAGCAAAGGTTTCTCCATAGTCTTCTCCTTCTTCTTGAGCATAGCTCTTACATACTAGTCTTGCTTTGTTTCTTACCACTATGCCATCTTCATTCAACTTGTTTCTAAAAACCCATTTGGTGCCAATTAAATTTTTATGCTTGAGTCTGGGTACCAAGGACCATGTACCATTCTTTTTTATCTGGTCAAATTCCTCTTCCATAACCTTAATCCAGTCTTCATCTTTGTGTGCCTCTTTAAATGTTTTAGGCTCAAATTCAGAGATCATGCAAGAACTTTCTCTGACCTTTCTTCTTGTTAGTATTCCTACATCCTTATCCCCTATAATCTGCTTTGGATCATGGTGCAACTTTACATACCTAGGAATGCTCTTGGTTGATTCCTCTTTCTTTTCCTCTTCATCCTCATCTTCATCTACATCAACATCTACCGGTGTAGGAGTACAGTTTCTTGTACTTGGTTGTTTTGCAACTGGTTCCTAGAAGGTTACGATCGATTCATCTACCACTTTCTCACTGCCGGTTTCCTCAGGTTTCTCAGAGGTTTCATCAACTCTTACATTGATACTTTCAACAATTCTCTGAGTCCTATTGTTAAAACACTTGAGAGCTTTTCTCTTGGTGGAATACCCTAGAAATATTCCATCACATTTTTCATCAAACTTGCTATGGTATTCAATTCTCTTGATATAACACTTGCTACCAAACACTCTAAAGTAGCTTACTACTGGAGTTTTACCAGTCCAACACTCATAAGGAGTTTTATCCTTACCTTTCTTGATGAGTACCCGGTTCATGGTGTAGACTACAGTGCTCATCGCTTATCTCCAAAAAGTGTGAGCAACCTTCCCTTGAATTAGCATCATTTTGGCTGCTTCAACTATAGTCCGGTTGTTCCTTTCTGCTAGGCCATTCTATTGTGGAGTTTGGGGGGTAGACAATTGCCTCTTGATGCCATTTTCTTCACAGTACTTATTGAATTCTCCAGAGGTGAACTCAGCTCCTTGATCGGTTCTTAGGCATTTGATCCTCTTACCACTTTCCTTTTCAACTAGTGCTCTGAAGGCTTTAAACTTTCCAAAAGCTTCAGACTTGTCTTTCAAGAATGTGACCCACATCATTCTTGAGCAATAATCAGTAGGAATCATAAAATACCTACCTCCCTGAACACTCCTAGTTTTCATAGGACCACACAAATCAGTATACACAAGGTCAATTAAATTATCTGTCATGAAAGATTTACCTTTGAAGGTTGAGGAAGACATTTTCCCCAGTTGACATTCTCTGCACAAAGGATTCTCTAGTTTGTTCAGCATAGACAATCCTCTAACTACCTTGATCTTACTGGCTTTCACAATATTATCAAAATTTACATGGTAGAGTCTCCTATGCCATATCCAACTGTCATAAAACTTAGCCATTAGACATTGACTGATATTTTTATTTAACTGAAATAAGTTACCTTTGGTCTGCATACCGGTGGCCATCAGTTCACCACTCTTTCCTTTTATTTTGCATACTCCATCTTTGAATTCTAGAGTGAGTCCTTTATCATTCAGTTGAGAAACACTCAAAAGTTTATGCCTGAGACCTTCTACCCAATACACATTATCAACATTGCTTTTTCTATTTAGAGAGATGGACCCTTTGCCTTTTACCATACAGGGTGCATCATTACCAAATTGGACTACACCTCCATCATACTCTTCCTGAGACAGAAACTTTCTCCGGTCACCAGTCATGTGGTGAGAACAACCACTATCAATAATCCACTCATTGGAATTATCAAAGTGGGAGACAAGAGCCTTCTTGTCTGACACATCTTCCTTAACAACTACAAATACTATGTCTTCACTTTCTTCATCTTCTGATTCATCATCAGTGACACCTTCATCAACTGCAACAAGATAGTTTCTCCTATTTCCTCCTTTGAACTTTTTGAACCTCTCTGATTTGTCCTTATTATCACTGTTAGGATAGTTTACAACAATGTGTCCTATCCTATTGCAAGAAAATCATTTCAAAGGGAGCTTAACTCTGTATTTTCTAGTTCCCTTAGGAAGTCTCTTGGCTAGAAGAGCTTCAAATTCCATCAGGATCTCCTCATCATCCATATCTTTGCTTTGTCTAGGTTCACAACTAGTACTAGCTTCTTTACCCTTTCTAGATAGTGCAGTAGATGCTCTAAAGGTTGAATCAGTCTTCTAAACACTGCCATCATAACTGTTTAGCTCATATGTGGTCAACTTAGCAATAATAGAGTTAAGGGACACCTTTGTCTTGTCAATAGATCTCAACTCTTGAATAGCGGAAACCCTTATTGCATAGACCATTAAAAAGGTTCTCAAAACTTTGCTAACAATAGTGGAATCATCCATTGTACCTCCTACACTTTTGATGTCTCCAACAATAATTTTAATCCTTATCTCATATTGTTGAATGGTTTCTCCTTCAACCATCCGCATGTCTTCAAACTTTCCCCTAAGGCTTTCTTCCTTAGCTTGCTTCACATGCTCATCACCACCATAGATAGATTCTAGAGTATCCCATACATCCATGGGATTGTCTTTGTCTTGAACATCTATAAACTCAATATCAGATAGATTGCTGATAAGAGCTTCCATGACTTGCCCATTCTCCTGAATTTCTCTTCTTTGATCATCGGTGAGAGTACCAGTAGGAACAACATAAGTATTTTCAACATAGTTCCAGTGTTGAGCACCCATGCTTTTAATGTAAATCTTCATTCTATCCTTCCATATCTTAAAGTTATCTCTGTTGAACTTAGGACCTTCCCTCTTCATCATCAGAATAGGATCTTTTCATCAAGTGGTTAAGCTTATAACATAGAGGACCTGGAGGACGGCTCTGATGCCAATTGATGAATAATGATGAATAGTAAATACTCAACATATACTGAGAGGGGGGGTGAATCAGTATGGAAAAAAAATTTATCAACACCTTAAACTGCAAAGGCTACACTAACTGGTAAACAACATCACGGATCTAAATCAGGGCACTACTGGTAAAACATAGTGAGACTATGAAAAACATAAACCGGTAACACTTAGATCTACACACAACCTAATATCTCATTTCCACTTCACCCATATGCTTAAAAAAGTAATACATCATCAGAAATATAATGACCACTGGATCAACATGCATTACCGCTTAACAGAAAACACTAAAGCATCACATGAAAAAGCACCACACATAACACAGTCATTTTTCACGTGGAAACCCAACTGGGAAAAACCACGGTGGGGATGAATACCCACAAGTTGTTCTTGAACTCTTCTGAAGTCCGCTCTATTAGGAGCCTAGTATGGTTAAAGACTTTTACAGTAGTGTCACAACCCTCCTTTATCGCCTTTTGATTTAAATACAAAACTTTATTATATTTCTTTGGATAAACTATTGAATGAATATTGTAAGGGAATAAAAATAATAAACCACACACACACATGGAAAATGCATATATATTTTTAATTGGTTATTTAATTTCCCTCACCCAAATTAAGGCACATGTTGTAGGAGGAATAAGAAGCTTCTAGAGGCTTCTCCACCACCCTTGCATGTAACTCCTCCCACTAAGCCTAATCAATTTGCATGGAGGCCAAATTGGGAGAGAATCTCTTTTTTTTCAATTAAAAATTAGGTAGTGGGAATTTGAAATTTCTTTTATAAAAGAGGTACAAGTTTCAAAATGAGTGGTTGGCTATTCCATAAGAAATTCTGCAAGTAAAATTTTCCTTTGTAGTTAATTTTCATTTTCAGCTAAGATTTTGTTGGGAGGACTTCTCTTCAAATTTGGAGGATCAAGGAAGACTCTACACCACTTTCAAGCACCCAGGTTCTTCCAAACTTAGTTTTGTGCATCTTATTCTTGTTGTAGATTAGATTTGATTAAATTATTTAGGAAAGTAGAATTATTTGATGAGAATGAGATTCAGGTTTTGATAAGAAATTAGTTTCAGTTTTTGATAACAAGTAGATTAAATTGTTTGATAAAAAAAAACAAAAAGTAGATTAAATTGTTTGATGAGAATGAGATTCATTGTTTCAGATTCTTGATAAAAATTAGTTTCAGATTTTGATAAGAAGTAGATTAAATTATTGATGAGAATGAGATTCATTTGTTTTAGATTCTTGATAAGAAACTAGTTTCAGTTTTGATAAGAAGTAGATTAAATGGTTTAGGAGAATAGAGTCATTTGATGAAAATTAGATTCATTTTTTTCAGATTTTTTAATAAAAATTAGATCCATTCATTTCAAAATTTTGATAAGAATTGGATTCATCCAGATTAAATCATTGGAATATCTTATTAAGTTTTAGATTTGAATTGATTTAAAGTCTGAAATGTATTCTTTTTTCTGGTTAATTGATTTAAAGTCTGAACTGTGTATTTGAAAGGATCTTGCTGTAATCAATCTCTCTAAGATTTCTCATCTTCTGGTTTTCTAAATCCTCTGTAAAAATACGTTTAACACCTCCCCTTTGTGAAAGTTTTTTTTTCCTGTGTGCACAAATAAAATTATCTCTTTTTTTCTCTGTAAATAGAACTCCCTGTGTGTACAAACAATTTTCTCTTTTCTCTGTGAACAGATCTCCCTGTGTGTGCAAACAAATTTTCTCCTTTCTCTATGAATAGATCTCCCTGTGTAGAAAACAAAAGAAATGGAAAAAAAAAAGAGAAGAAGAACCTCTCTGGTTACTGCTTCATTGTATTTGTCCCTGAAATTTAATCTGTGATTATTATTATTATTTCTATCAGACCTGTTATCCACCCTTCTCTGAGTGATTTCAATAATTTAAAAATACAATACTCCTGCATCAAAAATAATAATATATATAAAAACATAAATATTTATACACACACACACACACACACACACACACACACACACACACATATATATATATATATACATATATATATATATATATAAACATACAAAAAAAAAGAGAGGGAAATCATTCAACGTTAAGAAAAATCGTTCAAATCCCCGTAACGCACGGCGTTTAACGCAAGGGCATGCACGACGGTTACGTTGTAACCGTCGTAGGGGTACGGAGGGGCCCGCGGGTCCCCTCATCTTTGCGGACCTGCGCATGCAGAGCTGCAGGGGTGATGGGACCCGTGGTCCCCACCCCGCACCCTATTTACTACCAAGTATAATATGTTATTTAATTTAAAAGTTTCTTTTCCCTTTCAAATTTGTAGATTGAAATTTTAAATTGGGAAATTAATACTGGTTGTTTAATTAAAAAAAAAAAAAAAATTATTTTTTTGATAGAAATGGCATTTAGGAAATAATGAATTCCTTTTTTATTGTTTCGACTTAGAAAAAAAAATTGGGCTAATATGTAGCAAGTTCATAATTAAATTACCCTTAGTAAGTTTTAAAATTGTAGACTATATTCTTCTAAAATTAAGAATCATTGGGACACTTGATTGGTCTTTAGAGATTAACTTACATTAATACAAATGCTTAAATTTAATCGTTAAATCTTCTTACGTCATCCAAATTTCTCATAGATTAATTGCTTTTATTAATGGTTCATAGCATGCGAATTATTTATGGAATAATTATATCCTTCATGCAATTACTATTATGCAAGTTTCGTGATGGTCATTATTATGCAAATTACACTTCAAGTAGTTATTTCAATTATTACGCTTTCATTTTTGTTTTCGTAGTTAGAAAACTAAACAAAGGAAGTTGGAAAACCAAAACTAGTAGCGTTCGATATATATGGTGCCTCTGGGTCACGCTTACGGGTAATGCCATCGTGTTGAACTACTGCACTTAATGCCTAATAAAGCTGCATTAACGACGTCTGTGGCATCGTCCCTATAAATCGTCGGGGAGTAATAAGGGACATTTGGAAGTTAAAATCCAAGGGGCGGGTAATCCCTCTTGGATCGATAATTTAATAAGATAACTTTTAAATGATTTTCACATCCGTTGAGATACACCATAGTAAACCCCTTTTTAAGGATGGTCAAGTTGAATATCCTCATGAAATTTACTTTCTTTATTTATTTAATTCATCTCGAAGGGATATTGGTGATTTGCAATTGGGTGACGCTCATGATAAGTATTAGGGTCTAGTTATTTTGTTTAGGCCACAAGCAATAGGCCATCTTGAGCCTTCGCTTAAGTGCTACCATCGTGGGTAGCAACCGCAGAGAAACTATCTGGGACACTGACCCTAGAAAGGGTTGCGTACCCACAAATCAGTTTACATCAAACCATAGATTAGAAAATAGAACTACATACTTTACGCCTTGATCCCGTGCCGAAGCGGGTATGTAGGCAGTCTTGGGACGGAGTTGTCCCTCGTACTCAGGCGTTCGTGGGTGGGGTCTAGGCTTGGTTGGGTAAGAATCCTAAGTGAAAAATAAGATAATCAATTAATTCAATGCATACTCAGAAGGAATCCCGTATGGATTCGCTTGACTTCCCAACGCTTTAAGCCAAATTCCGAGGTGGAATTCAAGCTTGTGTTATTTTTAAATTACTCCTAAGGACGGCGACCTCGGTGCATTCTTGTTAGAAGAGTGTAGTACTTAGTGAGTGGCTCAAGACCCGAATGGTCCCGATGAGTCTAAGTCTCTGGCCAGAGCATCTCCTATCCCGTTTGGATGGATACCTACCCCGTATGGGTAGATGCCTATCCCATATTGGATAGATGGAAATTTACGTCCCGTATGGACAATTGCCTAACCCATATGGTTAGAAGCTCATCCCGAATGGATGAATGCCTAATCCTAATTGGATGGATGCCCAGAGTATGCAATTGAATAAAACTTAATGAAAAAAAAAAATACTCAATTTTTGTTGAATCAATTTTGGTGGGTTATTACAAATAGGTTCTGCTAGGAACCGATCCTACTAGGGATCACCCGGTTAAGGGATGGCTAAATACCCGATTAAAGGTTAAAACCTTGTTAAAGGTTACCTCGAAAGAGGATTTGAAGAACTCAATGATTTTGAGTCACCCTGTTAAAGCTACCCGATGAAGGTATTTTCCAAGTGTTGAAATGGTTAGAAGTCAATAGGTAATACACTGATCTGATAACAACACTCAATGCTAAGGCATATCCACTTTAGTTCCTTTACATCTGCAATCACACTCTGTAGATCTTAACTCACTACACTGGTCTGACAAGAATCAAGTATCTCTTCACTTGGATACACACATAACATTTGCCAACAACTTCACAATGCAAATCATCATCAACCTTTAGACAACAATTAGGTCGGTAGCATAAACCCTAAACCCTAAGCATCTAGGTTATCAATACAGTCGGTCCAATCCTCATCATTTAATCATATTGCCTAGAGTAAAAAAATCTTGAACAAATCTCAAGAAATTCTCTATCATTTGTTCTTCACTGCTTCTGGAAGTTGATAACCCGTCACGCGCTCTCCACTGTTTGCTAAGATTTTACACATTGGCAAGGTGGATAGAATCAATCTTCCTCATACAAGGTCCTCAAGAAGATTCTTCATGTGCACAAGGCTGACGCGGCAATGTGATCTCATCTTCATTTCAATGCTAACTCATCACAGGATTTCATCGGTCAAGTCACACAGACTTGGAATGCATCAACCAGAAACCCCGATACAAACTTTCCATATACCAGTTCACTTTTTGAATATATCGGTTCACCTTTTCACATATATCGGTTCACATCATCATACTGGTTCACTTCATACCATCATACCGGTTCTCTTGCCAGTTTTCTTACTTCAGCATATTGACATCAATGACAACATACAAAATTATCATGTCATCATACTCTACACATATGCCAACAGAGAACTAGTCTCCTCTTTGTAACCTAGTTGTTGAAGCAAACTATCAAGAAATTGAGGTTGGTGTTTTCCTTGTTTGGGCGATCGTGTTTGTGATATTGTTTCAATGTTTAGATGTTGCAAGGTAGTTGTTGATTGACCTTGTTACATGGTAGGTGACACATTGATCATTTTCGATTGATGTCCAAAGGGTGACATGTTTGTAATTATGCTTGTGTTCAATTGGGACACCCTTGGTGGTGTATTTGAAGACATATGAGGATATTCACTGACATGTAATTTGAGTGAAGGAAAAATTGATTGTGTAATTGTGTGTGAACTTGGTAGGGATTGACTTGCTTGCACAATTTGTGTTTCTAGGAGTTGTGTAACTGCTTGAGAAACACTTGATTGGATCGAAAGAAAAATTGGTTCAATCTTTGGTGGTGGCCCTTGTTGAATTATACCAAACTCTAGTTGTGTTGAATTGGACAATTTTTGATTCAATATGGTTGAATGGAGTTTGATATGAGAGTTGGACCCATGAAGTTTAATTTGGGACTTGATTGAATGGGGTTTGATTTGAAATTTGATCAAATGAGATTCAATTTGAAAATTGATTGTATGAGGATTGATTTGGAATTTGGTCAAATGAGACTTTATTTGGGTTCATCATTTGAGATTCATTTTTCATGTTTATTTGTGGGAGGAGGGATGGTAAATTTTATTTAGTAATAATATCTTGTATGTCTATTGGCTCTAAGTTTGTATTAGGACCTCTGAATTTTGAAAATAGCTTGGCCATTTGGGATCTACTCTCTTCACTTTTTTTAACTTTTTGTTCTAAGATCTATATTGCTTGAGCTAGTTTTTCTTCAAGACACTTGTTTGTTCTTGATAAGTTTGATACATGTTTTGGGAGATGTTTATGTTAGATTGACATAACTAATTTTTTCATTGCAATGACACGGTCTCATGAAAGTTGGAAGTTTGATAGGGGTAATGTTGTCTCCTAGAAGATTGAGAGCTTTTTTCAACCATTGCACTGTATGCCATTTTTTGGATTTTTGAAGTTTAGGGATGAAATGCAATGCAACTAGGGGATGGAAAATGCAACCCTATTTTTGGGATTTTGAGAATTTTCAAAATGGACAAATGCAACTAAGGATGACAAATGAAACCTAAGTTTTTTGAAATTTTTGACAAATTGGATTAAGGAATGACAAGATGCAATCCTAAAGAATGACAATACAACGTATGTTTTTGTTGTTTTTTGAAGATTATGAAAAACCTTAGGAGTACAATTCTAAAGAGATACCCAAGGGGATTGAAATGAAATCAAGACCTTTAAAAGATAAAAGGATAAATTGATAAAAGGACAAATTGGCAAATTCTCACCTATGGCTTGGATACTAAGCTAGGTTTGATGATATAATGTTGTTGATAAAAGGAAAAGGGTTGATCAAGGTCAAGAATACCTAATAATGACTTTGGATATGATCTAAAGATTTTATTCTTCAAGTTTGACAAATATAATGTAATGCCCACCATGAAAAACCCTAGAGAAACTAACACATAATCTAGAAAAGTAGAGATAATTTTTTTTTTAGATAACATCAACTCATTAAACTACATTAATATTGTAGGCATCTAAAAATGGTCAACGCTTTTGTGTCATACTTTAACATGTTCGTGTTACCTTCTTTTAGGTTTTCATATTTTAGTAACACTTCCTCTATGTTGCACATTTGGTCGTTATCATTTGTCAACATCACGTCATTCTTCTACTTTGTCTTCCTATTTGATCCTATTTAGTCATTTCAATTTGGGTCTTATCTATGTCAATCTCAATTGTCATTTCATAATCATGGTTAGCTACCAATTTCATATAATCATTATTTTTAATCATAATCAATTCCAATCAATTCTCAATGTCATGTCATCAACCATTATCAATCAATTATCATTTATCAATCATCATTCGATTTTCCATCAATCATTTATCTTCGTGAATTGTTCTTGTCATTTCAATCATTATGGTCAATCTTGAGCATTGATTTCAATAAATTTTATTTAATTTATCAATCATTATATATGAATCAATCAATTCAATCATTGAATCATTATCTTGATCATGTTAATTATTTCATGACATCATCTTGATTTATGTCTCTCTTAGGGTTTAATAATTCTTTAATTATTAATACTTTACTAATATTTCTTTTAAGATAAATGAATTTATTTATTTACCCTATGTCTTGTGTCACAATTAAATACTTCATTTAATTTGCTAATTAGTCTTTTATGAATTGATTAATAAATGAGAATTTATTAATTAATGCCATATAATTGCTATTTCCTAATTTCCTAATTCCCCAGTTTCCATCTAATTTCTAATTTTTGAATTTCAAAATCCCATTAATTTTCCCTCCTAACTTTTCCCACTAATTTCTCCACTTTTTAAGCTTCCCTCTGTCATGATTTGTGAAGCTATTTTCATGGCCAATTTTTCATATTTTTTAAAGCTATTTTTGT
This sequence comes from Cryptomeria japonica, assembly GCF_030272615.1. NCBI lineage: Eukaryota > Viridiplantae > Streptophyta > Pinopsida > Cupressales > Cupressaceae > Cryptomeria > Cryptomeria japonica. The sequence goes on along the minus strand of NC_081411.1, from coordinate 436,194,488 downwards.
GCTCCATTTGTCATAAATCAATGAGCAAATTTCAAGTCCAATTTGTCATAAATCATGAAGCATAAATGTCTCTTCAATTTGTCATAGTTTTTCATAGAAATTTGTCATATTTTGTCATATCAATTATGACATTTTTGAATCAATTTGCCTCTTCCATTTTCCTTGATTTTCTCATGTCATTTTGGAGACAATTTCTTTATAAATTGATTTATTTTTTTAATCATTTGAATAACCAAATCTTGAATATCCTCATGCCATTGATTTCACAATCAATCATCTTTCCTTTTTGCTCACTTTTTCACTTGTAGGTGAGATCCACAAACAAAATATTTGGAGGAGAAAGAGAAACAATGGAGAATCATGGAGAAAACACTTTGTTATGGTTTTCATATTTGTTTTAAGTGCTTTGTCTTCATATCTGTATTGGATGTGATAGGATCGATGTCTTAGCTTGTTATGTTATGTGGTTGCATAACTTAGGCTTTGATGCCTTCCTATTTTCCTACCTCACAAATACATTTCTCATTAGAAGTTACAAATGTAATTTTAACATGAACAAATTAAAATAAAGTACACAAGCGAAATAATCATATAAACATATAACAATATTACCTAGGGTATCATAACATCATTACTGAATTACAACATCAAATATGGTAATATGCAAAATCCATTAATAATCAATGTCCATTTACAATTTATATCCATATCTCTCTATCAAAATTACATAAGTATTACTTTGTGTATAGACATCTTGATACAAATATACATCATCAATTACAAATAAGTAATTAGAAAATACAACTCCTCCATAGTACAAGATCTAGAGAAAGTAGAAATATCCACCATGCTCATGAACATTCAATGCAAATAAAATATCCCAATTGAAGAAAGTCATCAACCACCCGACCATGTGGAACCAAAAGGAACCACCCCTCACGCCCAGAGAATGATATAAGGCCCCACACACACAAAGCTTTAACTGACACCTAACTCCAAAAGAACACAACCAATGACATAAACAAAGACTATCAACACAAGACATAGGCTCAAATATAAAACAAAGACTTGCTAGAGACTTTCAAAGAAACAAAGGCTAAGATCGAGGACACACCTAAGGGAAAGAGTCATCACATGTTGTCATCAAGGTTATCCTAGTAATCTCTGTGGACCTTGGTGCCAAGTCACACCCATGAAAAATTAACTGAACCTCTCATGAAGACAAGGGAGTACAATCATGCCATCAAGGCCTTTCCAATCTCATCGTAAGCCTGTACTATCACTCTAGGCAATGAGTGGGGCACCAAACCATATTATTATCTTATTAAGGTGAAAACTACCCAATCCCCTAAATAAATTAATTAAGGTTATCACTTGTTTAAAAAAAAAATTCCAATGAGGTCTCCTAGTAGCCACACGTAGGCCCTAGCACTCACTTGGAAGTCACTTCCCCTAACATGCTCCTACGATCTAAGGATAATTAAAAATCATAAATATAACTCATAATCATATGTAATGTATATTCCAATGTTTCCCATATTACAAACTGAACCATTACAATAAGCTGATTTTCCAAACATAATATAATTCCAAAAGAGCATATCTTATGCAATATCAAGAGTATCAAAAAAATCCTTCAAAAATCCAATTAGTGAAGTTTGGAAATCATCATAGGGAAATACAAATCTGAAAACAAGTCTCTGGTATGACTCGGAGTGACAAAAATTCCAAAAACAAGAAGAAAAGTAAAAATAACTAGAATCACACATTTGTAAATTCTTTTAGCGCATTTGCACATTCATATTGCGCATTTACACATTCTTTTCATGCATTCATTAATTATTGTCATGTATTCATTAATTCTTGTCATGCATTCATTAATTCTTGTCGCGCATTTGTGACCCAGTTCTGCACATTTGTTATGCAATCTAGCACATATAGCAAATGTTTTAGCCCATATATTATTATTTTTGCACATATGTTAATTATTTTAGCTCATTTGAAAAAGTAGTAAAATAAAAAACAAAACATAAATAAAATCTACAAACAAACTTTGGAAAGCTCAAATAAGATCTGACACAATAAAAAACAATCCAAGGAGAGATGCCTTTACTCACAGATAAGGTAACTAACTCCAAAATAGAAATTATATTCACAAATACAAGCCCATGGATAAACTCAAAGCCCAATCAAATCTTTCAAAGAAGTAAAAATACATTCATAGAAAAGATTGCAACCAAACTCCTTGCTACTTCAATAATTCAATTGCAACAATAGAAAATACAAAAAAAAATTCAGATTATAGAAATTTCACATGAATTCCATTCTCAACAGAAACATGCATATACCCAATTATATAAATGATGGAAATTCTAATTTTAAATAATACTAACTGTATTAATTAAAAAAAATTCTCCCAATAATCCCAAAATGCAATTTTCGGACACAAAGTAGACAATTTTTTCTCCTTTTCAAAAATCAAGATACATAAAAAAATTAAGATATAGAGATAATAAATTCTCCAACCTGGAAATTAGAAAAAAAGTCTAAATTTGAATAAATTTGAAGTGCAACCACAATCCAAAAAACACCAATGCAAATCCTTAGCAATAATGAGAATTCTCAAATATGCAACTACAATGAGCAATTGCATAGAAAATCTCTTTGAAATCCAAAAGCAATCTTTCACCCGAAAAATCCCAAATCACAAAAAATTCTCTAGAGAAATAATGCAAAACTTCTACCAAAATTTCAAACACAAAATAACAATGCAAAACTCTCTTAAAAATTCTCAAAAAGCCTTAAATAAAACTTAAAGCAAAAATCCTAAAAAATAATAATAATCTTGCATGCATAAAACTCAATTAGAAATTTCAATGCAAACCATAAAGCTCACTCCACTTCCACCCTTGAAAACAAAAACAATAATTAAAAATAATAAATAATAAATAAAACTCCTAATTAACCAATAAAGAAAAATAAAATAAAATAAAAGATGAAATAATTAATTAGCAATTAAGTATAAAAGCTCCAAATAAAATAATCAATTAAAATCCTAATTAATTATAAAAGCTCTAAATTAAATAATTCCAATAAAACAATTTATTTAATAACACTAAACTCACAATACATATTATTTATTAATTACACAATTAAACTTATATTATTAATAAATTAATTACCATAATAAAACCAACCCACAATGTGATAGGACATTATATCATTCTCCATTTTCAACTTGCCATTGGGATTAGAGACACATGCAGTCCTGTAAATCCAGGTAGATCCAATGCCTAGTACCTGCAATGCTACATAACACCAAACATTTATGCACAACATATATATGCAGTCACAGAGTAGACACGCTAGTGTAAAGAGAATCACAACGTCACACCTCGCTTGCAATGAGTGGTATGACATCATCCCTTCCACACATGGAGTAACAATACATCATAATGAAGACACATCATCATATCATATATGATCATGAAGTAAAGTTAGCACAAAACATAAGTCACTGAATATACATATATAAATAAACATGAATCTCAACATCAACATAGTCCATAATGTACCATCATCCATATAAAGCATAATATATCATATGTCAACATGTAAAGTCCATCATAAAAAACATAATCAAAACCATAAGCATCTACCAAGAGTATCATAAACGCATCTAAGCAAGTCTATAAATGTCTAGTAGTGCATCAAAATAAAAGTATGTCAAGGAGGGACACTACATCTAATTTTGGAGACTAAATGCGAGTGTGAAGATTGATGCTAAGGAAATAATATGATTTAAAACAAGGATAGCAATGATATGTGCTAAGGGGAAATGTAAATGGATTAGTATGACAACTTTGGACTTGGACTAGGGAATACCCTAATTTTGAAGATAATGCAAAATGGAGATAATGATTTGACCCTATGACTTATGAGGATTTAGACTATGTAAAATCTTATCCTAAAATGATATGGGATTGATATAAACATAGATTTTTGAACAATGCTAGGATCATCCTAGAGACTAAGGAGGACAAAGATTACTAAAATATTATACTCAAATGATAAGGATTAATGCAAAGATGACTCTAAGACTTAGGATAATGGATAATGATAATGATATGTGAATAAATCCAACTAAGGATTATGACAATGATATGGAAATGACTCCTAAGTTTGGTTGAAATGGTTTTGATTTCCCACATGATGTTTGACACATTTTTCAATTTGTTGGACAAGTTTTTTATTTGATTGTTTGGAATGTTTTAAGTGTTTTGGGCAAGCGTTTAGATTTTCATTGCTTGGAAATTTTGAAGTTTTTGAACAAGTTTTTGGATTTTGAAAAATTTTAGCATGAACAATCACAAAAGACAAAGTAGACATAGATGGTTTTTTGTGACTTGACTTTAAAACACACTCAAAGTTTGAAAGAGGGGCTTGAGATAGCCCAAATTTTACTAGTATAAATAGATAAAAGCACTTGGAGCATGCACTGCCTAGGATGGAAAGATGATTCTACTTACTGATCCCCACCTAGATTTCTCCTATATATATTGAGACAGAGTGGATAGATAGACATCTAGTAGCATTGGCTCCACTCCATGATACTCACTTCTCGATCATACTAGAATCTCATACCCCAAAGATCCGAAGATCTTATGAACCAGGGGACATCTATCTCTACTCTTAATGATACATGTGGAGCCACTTCAATAGTTCAACCTCCTACATCAGCAAGCAAAGGATTTGGGTTTTTTATAACACTGGTTTGTAGTAATGTTTTCAAGGGATCCCAATCCAATGACAGATTCTCAAAGCAAGCCACTTAAGGCTTTAATTGATCTTATTGATGCAGAGAAGGCCTCCACATATGTCGAATTCACTCAACACTTCAGCCACTTAACCAACGTATTTATATAGTGGCTCGAAAAACAATGCTCAAAATTCCATTGGGAGAGATGATATCCTTGTGAGGTGATCAAATCCCCAATCAAAGACATCCCTCTACTACAAGAGAAAAACGTGGGTGTTTGTTACCCCTATATTTTTGCTCGTGCCTACAGCCTCATAATCAACTAAAAACCAGTTATTGCTAATGTTTTAATGTTGAAAGTGTTGGTCACCTTTGTTCAAACTTTCAAGCACCCTCTTGGACATCCCCTACCTACCAGTCACAAAGAAGTCATTATTTTTCAAATTCTATGAAAGATGATATAAAATCTTTTTGCAGAGATAGTTTTAACATCCTCTTCTCCAAAATGACCAGTTTTTATGGCCAAACTCCATGTCGGCTGGGATATTTTAATTGTTTAATTTTTTGGGTTACCCATATGCCCAAACAATTAAATCTCAATTTTTATGTGTCATATGCAAAAATTATTTCTGGGTTATTCTCTACTCACCCTATTTATTCTATAGTTAAAAGTTCATAAGAAACGGAGATTCCAGTAAAATGTTATGCAAGTTTTTATATGGTAGCCGAAAAGAACAATTGTCATTGAACTTGAACCTTGAACCTTTTCAAAGTTCAAAGTTCGGGTTCAAGTTCAAAGTTTGGGTTCAAGTTCAGAGTTCGAATTCAACTGGAGCAGGCTTTGTAATTTTTTTTTGAACTTGAACTATTGAACCTTTTTGGTTCAAGCCCGCAGGTTCAAAAGGTTCAAAGTTCAAATTTTTGGTCGTTGAACTTGAACTATTGAACCTCGTAGGTTCAAGGTTCAAGGTTCAAGGTTCAAGGTTCAAAGTTCGCAGGTTCAGAGTGTGGATGTTTTTAAAAATGATCATCAAGTTGAGAGTAAAAGTGTTTGGATGAATTTTGAGATAGCCACACTAACACATACAAATTCCAACCTTCATGTTACAAAGGAAGATTTGGCTTTTTGAAAGATGGATTTAATTATTAATTCATATATTGATAACAAAGGATAGTAGTTGATAATATTTTCAAAGAATTGTTTCAACAGCTCACTGTATTACAAAAAATCTGAAGAGTTACAATCCTCCTCTATTATAAAGAGAGATTTGTCATAAAATAGAGCTCATTCCTTCAAATGGTAGCTCAAAGTCGTGATCCATGTGCAATTTTTGACATGAATATTGTTTATAGTTTTCAATGCAACCTGTAACCATGAATTTTTTGAGATTTGTCTCAGTGCGGGGGGCATAACTTTTATTTGCACCATTGGATTTGGCTGAAGTTTTGACAGGTTTTAGAAAACCTAGTTTTCTAAATCCTCACTGGAGCGATTGGACAAATATTATCGTGTTAGAAAGTTAGTGATATCTGAGTACATGTCTATACAAATTTCTAAGAAAAATATTATTATGAGAAGCTCACGTTTGAAATGGAGATATAAAATAAATGACCACGTGTCAACACATAATTAGATGTGTTTAAATTAAATTCTCTTAAAATATTTTTCAGAAAGGAATGAAGGATAAAAGATTTGAAGCAAAATTAAAAATAGTTGTCGGAAGAAGATAGAAAATAAAGGAAATGATTAATTAATAATCTTTTCAAGAATCAGTTATTGATAACTAAAATTCTCAGCTATATATATGGAATGAAAGAAAGGAGAAAAACTTCTTCCTTTTCTTTTCTTTCTCTTTCTGCTGTAAAAAAAGAAGGGGCAACATTGTTTTCTGGACTGCACAATTTTATTTTCAGAAGTGTTGAGTCTGTGAGCTCACATTTTTTAGCATTGATAGAATGAAGAAGATTTTGTTGATCTGTGGATTTGTCAATATTTTATTTTTATTACAATGAGCTTTGTCTCTCTTGTAATTTCCTTTCATTGCCTTTTCTGTTAAATCAAACTATGTATATGGATTTGATTTTGAAACTTTGATTTCAGAAATAATTTGTATTTGGAAAGAAATCTGCTGATAATTCTTTGTCTGGGTATTCTGATCCCCCTTGTCCTTTGAGGCATGAGAGAGACTCGATCAAAGTCCAGAGCATTTTTATTTATTGGAAAGGGTATTTTCCTGGGTGTGGATAATTAAACTATGTTTTACTTATCTTCATTCACTTCATTATAAATCTATTATTCGCATCTATGTCATGGCTATGAGCAGATGTTAGTTGCCTTTATTGCTTTTTGGTTAAAAGCATATTAAGAAAATATACATTTTTATCCAATGAAGGGAGTTGTACCTTCATATCAAAATTCAGAGAGCACTTGCACTCACCATTGCAAGTGACTCAACTATTGGTTCTAGTTTTTGTCTTTCAATTTGGGCATTAGGGAGTCATTTTTGAAAGGTATTTAAGAAGGACAAATCTGTTTACCAATAGTGTCCTTATCACCTTTCCCTCTCTCCCAAGACCCTGAAGGTGGGTGGAATGGTACTTAATGTTAGGATTCCCACAGATACTGAGAGGGGGGTGGGTGAATCAGTATCTAACCGCTGTACAAAATTTCTTATCTTAAAACATGCAGAACATATTATAACAGTGTACCGGTATGCAAGAAATAATGCAATAAACAGAATTAAGAACATCCACATAAAAAGCACACCATAACACAAGGATTTAATGAGGAAACCTCGGTGGGATTTATGACCCACAATATCCACTTACTGGCCAATAAGAGAATATTACTTACAATAGGGGCCTGCACATGCAGAAAGGCCAACTGCCTAGAGCTCACTGCTCAATGGGAAGTCTCACTGACTTACAATGTGGATTATACAAATCCAATATCTTGTACTGCTTTACAATAGCATCTATAATGCCCGATCCAGTACCGATTGCTGCTCTTCTTCTTACACAAACCCTTTAACCTATATTTCGCATAATAGGTCTGCCTTAATATTTCGCTTACATGACTTTCATAATTTTTCCACTTACACACAAAATGTCTACAATGATCTCTTTTATATATAAGAGTCATTTTACAACATGCCAAGTCGGCTTACAAATTTTTTACAATAATAAACAAAATATAATATAACAAAATCCTGTCGGCTTTTGTGTCGGTAACCTTCCTTTCTTTGTGCCGGTGCCGGTGTCCTGAGTGCCGGGGTAGACTGTGATCTGTTGATGCCAGTGTACTAACTTTTCCAGTGTAATGCCTTGCCGGTATAATGCCTTGCCAGTGCCATAGGATTGTAAGGTTGCCATCAATGACAAAACCTTCAATCACCTACAATGTCTCATTGGAGTGTGCATATGCTAACAATCTCCCTCCTTTGGCATTGATGGAAACACTCATGAGAAATTTCAAAAGTGTATCCAAAAATGTGAAGTCCAAAAAATGTTACCAAAAATGTGTGTGCTCCCCCTGAGCATATGATTCCTGTGATATTGAATTTTCTCATCCCACTACTCCCCCTTTGGCATCAATGACAAAGGTTGTCAAGATGTCAGTAGAGTTAGTAGTTTCAACCTTGTAACTGGGTAGTTACAATTTGAAATAGATCTGCCAAAATCAAGTTTATACTCTCCATAAATTTTTTACTATCTCTTATTGTTGTCTCTATTCTCTTAACTGTACCAGTGAGATGCTGCAAATGCTCTGCCGGTGTTTTCTATCCCTGTATTAGTGCCTCAGATACTTCCTTCCGCAATGATGCTAGATAGTCCAATCTTGGACTCAGTTTTAATCTTAGATGCTTTGCCTTATTCACTATTCTCTCTTTTTCTCTTTCCAATTTAAGTAATTCTTCTTCAAAATTTGTTATCTTCTGTTCAAAAACTGATAGTGTATCAGGTGAGTTAACAAAATTATCTGCAAGTTTATTGATTTCATCCTGTACCTTTCTCATCTTCTTATCTATATCTATAGTCAAAAAGTTTGTCTTACAGGTGTCTTTGTACAGAGTTTTAAATTCTTTCAATAAATTACACAGTTCCGGTAGAAGTGTGTCAAAATCTCTAGTACACTTCTTTATCTACTCATCAAAGAATTTTTTCTTTTCAATTTCCAATTTGTCCTTCAATGTCTCTTCCTTTATTTTCTCAATGTTTTTTTTTGATATATTTACACAAGGTATCAAGTTGTCTAAAGAATCTTTATTGTCTATATTACAATTAGGAGCAATTACCTTCAAAATTGGTATTGTGTCATCTATTGCCTTATAAGCTTGTGAGCTGCAATCTATTATCTTTTTAATTGAATCTAAGAGTACCTCAGTCACATTAGTTGATTTGTAGCCTGATGATGAACCTACATTCTGAGTACCGCCAGTGGAAGTAACCAAGCTTGTATTGACCTCTGGTAGGTCTGTTTGTGTTTGCATTTCTTTAAGCAATGGTTTTTGTACTTCTCCAGTTGCCGGTGGCACTGTTTCCTTATGAACCTGTTCCTGTTTCTGTTGTTGTTCCTGTTCAAGAGCCTTTTGCTCTATTTTTTTCTCTATTTGTTGCATTGTCTTAGTTTGAGTCTGAGTTTCTACCTTTTTCTCTTTATCATTTGTCGGTTTCTCCTGTGTGTTATCAGTTTGCTCAGCTACCAGAGGCTCACTAGCCATTTTAGTCTTATCAGTTATATCTTTGTCTACCACAATGTTGATCTTTTGAGTATCAACATCCACTATATATAAGACTTCAGGATTAAGATTAACATCCTCTACATCCATACTTTCAACTGACGGTTGATCTTTTGTAGCTATTGTTTTTACCGGTGGAGTAATAAAAGGAGGTGGGGGTAAGTTGTCTTTAACCTTGATACTAGGTGGTACACCAACTTTACCTTTACCCTTGTTTCTTTCTTTCTGATATACCTTTATAGGTTTGTGGCTCATGTATTCTTCTTGTTTTTCTTTTTCCACTAGGAAAATGTCCCATGCATTTTATGTCTCCTCAGTCACCTCATTAACTCTTCCAACCATTAAAGCAATGTGCTGGTGTGTAGTAGAAAATACTGACCGGTTGGCTTGAGCAATTAAGTCATCAATTTCTTTGGGTGAATTCACTGGATATACAGCAAGTAGCTTTTCTATCTTTATTTTCTTGTCAAGTTCTACTACTGCTTGTCTCCTTGCTTCCAGTATTTTAAATAGTTCATATGGTACTTCATCTACTACTTCCATCAAAAATTTCTTATACATATCCATATGCAATATAACACTATTTTCTAATTGTTCTTTTTCATCAGCTATTAGAGTGTCATATAGTTTCTCTATATTCTTCAATTTCCCTTCCTCTGTAATTTCATTCAATAGTATGTCAAGAGGGGCCAAGTACTTGTTTGTCCTCTTCTTTTTCTTGGGTGTCAGTTTCTTCTTCTTTGGTGTAGCCTTTCTTACCAGAGATCTCACTGCTTGTTGTTTTGTCTTGTCCTCCTAGGTGAGGGTTTGGTTGCCAGTGAGGGATCTCTTTTCCTTACAACTCTCTTGAAAGTTGCAGGCATGTCATTCTCTAAAGATGTACCTACCAGTGGTAGGTGAGTTTCAGGTTGTGGAGCTGCTAACTCATCCTCTATTATACCAGTTTGTTCCATTACTTTATCCTTGATCTCCTTTGCTTGCCTAGAACCTTTTCTTACAACTGTCTCAACCTTTTTCACTCTTTTTTTAGATTGTATTTGGCTTTCAATAGTTTCTACACTACCAAATATTTCTTCCTTAGGTTCTTTAGGAGCTTCCAGAAGTGCTTTAGCATAAGTTTCAATTATATTATCATCTGTTTCATAGCCCATCTCTGTTACCCAAACTATCCTAGGGATAACTGCTTCCATCCAGATCTCATCCTTCTTGATTACAAAGCATATTTCATCCTTATATTTGTCAACAATCTTTTGTGATAATCTGATTCTTTTCTTCATTTTGGCCTTTAGAGCTTGAAAGAAATCATGGATATTGTTTTCTTTATCTTCTCCCATATTATTGAATAGTTTTGTTAACTGTTTACCTACCAATATATCATATCCAAGTTTTTTGTAGCCTATACTAGGAACCTGTTTGGTTATATATAGCATCAGACATACTAGCAAATTTCCAAATTTAAAAGTTCCTTTCTTGTCCTTCTTAATCTTGCCTAAGTTGTCAATTAATTCATCCTTCAACCACTCACATACATCAATCTTTGCAGTATCTATGACCATATCATAAGCACTCTTAATGCATAAACTTGAAACTGAATTAAGTCTATTTGCATGAGTAGATTTATATCCTAATATCATGCTGATAAATCTCACATTAATGTCTGTTACATCATTTACTCTTAAGGACCTTCTGTTGGATGTGGCACCAGTTAGGTTTATAACTAGGTCATTGGAAACCTTCTTAGTTTTGTTTGACCTTTTACCAGTGGTTGGTAACCCTGTGATAGCTTTCATAGCTTCCTTGATGATTTTGTGAATTGCATCTAACCAGAAAAATTCACCATGTACCCTGCTTAAGACTATCCTAATCACATCCTTGGGGAATTAAGGAATGCTAAGGATCTATGTAAATCCTAGGGTTTCAATGATCTTGTGTTCATCTTTTACATTTCTAAATTCATCACATATGATAGTTTTAAACATGTTTTTAATCTCTTCATCTCCTAGTTCCTCAATGTTACAATGAATGTAAATTCTGGGGTCTTCAGCATAAACAACTCCCCTAAGAATTTGAGAAAAAGCACCTAAGGTATCATCTTTCTTTGCTACCTTAGGAACTAATTGAAATATGGGCCTAGGTCTTTTTATAACTTGAACAATAGTAGGGTTTGCTATATATTCAATTGCAGAGGTGGATGTCATGATAAAATACCTTTTACTGCCTTTAGGATGGATGATTGCTTGAAGTGTTCTTGCCTCTTGCTCGAAATGCCTTAGCTCGGAATCTTCACGCTCTTTGTAGGTTTGAAATCTTGGTGAAATGAAGTGGAGCCAAAACCTCAAATTTATAGTGTCTTTTCATCATCTACCACATTAAATGCATGCTGGTTAAGTATTCACTTGACATTATCTACCGGTAATAAGTAATTTCCAACTTCTCATCTCTAACCGAGGGAATAATAGCACATGTGTCATTAGATTGCCAAACCCTCAAGGAAACTTTCCTTAATTAGATAAAGAACTTCCTGCCGGTGGAGCATTGCTCTATCCTACCGGTGAAGCATTGACTAGTTCTACCAGTGGAGGAGTATTCCCAATATTTAGATCAGCTTATATAATCCATTGTTTTGAAAATTCTTGCTTAACCTCTTCAACTTTTTCTTTACCTTTCAAGCTAGAACTTTTGTTGTCTACCGGTGATCCTTTACTTCTACAGAATTTTGCAATATGCCCAATCTTGTTACATGTATAACAAGTAACATTATTCTTCTGAATAGCTTTCCCATAACCTATGTCGGTTTGTGTTCTGCATTGATTAGATAAATGTCCAAATCTTCCACAGACATAACATCTCACATTCATTCTGCAATTTTTAGAGTTGTGACCAACTTTGTTGCATTTTGAACATTGACCAGTGGGTGTGTTGATATTCTGATAATTTCTAGATCTACATTCATTTGCTCTATGACCATACTTATTATAGTTAAAGCATTTTCCATTAAAATTTATAAGCATTAGGTTGTCTTACCGGTTTGTTGTGATTGTGAGTATTTGTAGTACCGGAGCTTTCACCAACTTCAAAGCCAATTCCAAAAGTGTCACCTTTAGGTTTTTGATTCTTCAGCAAGGTGCCAAGTTCCTCTGAGCTTTTCTTCAATTTTTCTTTATGTTGATTTGCAGTTTCTAATTCTCTTTCTAAGACCTCTTTCTGTCTCATCAGTTCATTGGAGTCATTCTAAGTGTGCATCAGATCTGTCTTCAACATGTCATTTTCATATCTAAGTCTTTTGTTCTCATTTGCTACATCACTTAATCTTCTGGTCAATTCTTCTTCATTCTTCTTCCTATCCTCAATCTCTTTACAAAATCTCATAGTCATATCCTACATCTCATTCTTTGTTGTCATGTTCTCTAGTTTCAGCTTGCTTATCTGATCATTAAGTGATTCCTTTTCATCCTTCTCATTTTGCATCTTTTCACAAAGTTCTCTTCTCTTATTTCTAGCAATAGTAATATTCTCTTGAAGTGCTTGAATGATATCCTGAGCTGCCTTTAAATCATCTTCTAGTTTGATATTTTTCAATTTTTCTGCATCATAGTCTGAGAGAGCTCCTTCAAGTTGCTTCATCAGATTTTCCATATTTATCAGTGTCAAGATCTTCCTCAAGCTATTAGGCTTCTAAAAATAGAGGACCAAGCTCTAATACCAATTGTTAGGATTCCCACAGATACTGAGAGGGGGGGGTGAATCAGTATCTAACCAGTGTATAGAATTTCTTATCTTAAAACATGCAGAACATATTATAACAGTGTACCGGTATGCAAGAAATAATGCAATAAACAGAATTAAGAACATCCACATGAAAATCACACCATAACATAAGGATTTAACGAGGAAACCCGATGTGGGAAAAACCTCGGTGGGACTTGCGACCCACAATATCCACTTACTGGCTAATAAGAGAATATTACTTACAATAGGGGCCTGCACATGCAGGAAGGCCAACTGCCTAGAGCTCACTGCTCAATGAGAAGTCTCACTGACTTACAATGTGGATTATACAAATCCAATATCTTGTACTGCTTTACAATAGCATCTATAAAGCCTGATCCAGTACCGGTTGTTGCTCTGCTTCTTACATAAACCATTTAACCTATATTTTGCATAATAGGTCTGCCTTAATATTTCGCTTACATGACTTTCATAATTTTTCCACTTACACACAAAATGTCTACAATGATCTCTTTTATATATAAGAGTCATTTTACAACATGCCAAGTCGGATTACAAAGTTTTTACAATAATAAATAAAATATAATATAACAAAATCCTATCGGCCTCTGTGCCAGTAACCTTCCTTTCTTTGTGCCGGTGCCGGTGTCCTGAGTGCCGGTGTAGAGTGTGATTTGCTAATGTCGGTGTACTAACTTTGTCAGTGTAATGCCTTGCCAGTATAATGCCTTGCCGGTGCCATAGGATTGTAAGGTTGCCATCAATGACAAAACCTTCAATCACCTACAATGTCTCATTGGAGTGTGCATATGCCAACACTTAATGCAATAGTTGGCCCACCCTACAGAACAAGCAAGCACTCAAGAGATGACAAACAAGAGTTCATTTCCTTTAAAGATAGAATTTGTGAGACAGTCTAATCAGAAGGCATATCCATGTCCATTTTAAACCAATTTGAAAAGATATCAATGTTGAACTATGCTACTCAAAAGGCAAATGCATGTCCATTTATTAAACCAAATTGAATAAGATAGAAATGGTGAGCTATTCTACTAAAACATCAACCACATAATTTTGTTTGATTTTCAATCTTCGACATTCATTATGAATTAAACAAATGTAACCTACTACGCAACAAATTGGACCAACTGCACAACAAATTGAACCAAGTGTGTAGCCAATTTGACCACCTGCGCTAGACCAGGTGCCACTTGCACGAGAGGTAAATAGAGCTTTCAATTTTATATATTGATAAAACAAAACCCTAATTTAAGCATGAAAAAATAGAAAGAGACTGAAAGAAAGATTCTATTGTAGAGGTGCAAGATTTGTCTGATTTTATTGTTGTACACATTTTTGTTCAAGTATTCTTTGCTCTTGTTCATGTTCTCTTTATAGGGTTTTATTTTTTGAAGCTTGGGAAGATTGTAACTTGAAATTTCATGTTCAATTATTCTCCTAATTAGGACTAGATGAATGTTGTAACATGAATTGAAATCAATTAGCCTCCTAATTAGGACTAGATGAAGATTATAACTGAAATTGAAAGTTAATTGATCTCCCAATTAGAGCTATGTGAAATTTGATGCATGAAATTGAAAGATCAACCCAATCCTAATTAAGAGCTAAATTAAACTTGTTGCATAAAATGAAAGTTTAATCCAAGCCTTATTAGGTCCTAGATGAAATTTTTTTGTTCAATTTTAATCCTTTTGATTGATTAAGTCCTACAATATGAATGTCGAACCTTTAAGTCCTACAATATGAATGTCGAACCTTCTAAAATTTGCATATAAACTTGTTAGATCAACCAAAATATTTCAAATGACAAACTCATTAATCAAACCCTGCATGTGATGCAAGACAAGCTGATTGGGCAATCTTACTGACCAACTACATAGTATAGAGTACCAACTACACAATAAATGCGACAAACTATAAAATATGCACAACCAACTGCACAGTATGCCTTACCACCTATAGAGAAAGCACAACCAACTATGCAAGACTGGGTGCCACCTGCATAGGACTAGTGTCAAGCATGAAAATTATGATTCTTTGGTCTTTCAGAACCTGCAATTGGTCAAAAAGATTAAAAAAAAAAAAAAAAGATATCGAATTTGGTGTGTATTCATGTCAAGTTCACCAGATGTAGACAAGGAAAAAGGGATGTTAGTTTGAAAACCAAAACATGCATACAATCTATTCAAGCTTATCACAGAAACTCAGATTGCATGTTAACTTTCCTAATCATACCCAAAAAGTAACTAAAACAAAACACAAAGTAAATGCAAACCATCCATTGTGCTTCTTCAATTAGACCTCGTTGCTCTTCCTTTTATCTCTAATGGAGATATTTCGCTCTTGAGAGGCCAGGTGCACGAAACAACGAAAGTGAAGGAGACAATGTGCAAGACTCGCTAGGAACATGTGATTAAAAAATATTGTTATTTACTAATTGTTGATGATTATCTGGACAAAAGAACATTATCTAATCTAGATGATTACATGAAAATAAGATAGAATAAGGATGCATAAAAGTTAGATGAAAATACAACAAAATAAGAATGCTTAAAAGTTAGATGAAAATGTGACAAAATAAGAATGCATAAAAGTTAGATAAAAATGTGATAGAATAAGAATACATAAAAGTTAAATGAATTGATTGAAGAGGAGTCCTTAGTTTATAGAAAACTGGAGGCTCAATGGATGGGGAGGATCAAAAATATTTTTGATTGAGTGGATGAATGAGATTGAATGCATGATAAAGTTTCCATTTGAGGAAGGATGAAGGAGATGAAGAAAAAAGCAATAAAAAAAAGTAAAAAGCAATTTTTTGGGGGGATGCATACCTCGTTTTTGAATTAAAAATTGAAATATAAAGATTTTAAAAAATCAAAGAAGAATCTTGAGATAAAGTTGTCATTTTCAAAACCAGGAGGATATTTTCAAATAAAAATTGAAAAAGCGGATATTATCCTCATGTGAGAAGATAATTAGGAAAATTAAATAAATAAAAATATTTATTTAATTTTGAAGACATGATTAGATAATTAAATAATTTAAACGAATTATTCAACTATAGGTTAAAATAAATGAACCTTTAATTAATCAATTAGGATTTCTTAATTAAAGGGGATAAATAAAAATTAATCAAATAATGCAATATTATTAATTAATTTTAAAATGGGAAGAGGTTTGATGAAATGATGAAAGATTGGGGTAGAATAATTAGTAAAAAAAGGCTTAATTAATTAATGAATTAATTAAACCTAAATTTGAAAATTAGTCAAACCGACGTCTGAGGACCTTAAAGGGGTCAAATGAAGTCAATTTGGGTCAAAACAGATGAAATTATGAAAGAATGGGAAAGCAAGCGAATCATCTGGTTAGGAAATGGACGGGGTAGGATCGCACGAATAATGAATATCATATGCACAATTAGGTTGAAAACGGATAACACAGGTGATACAAATTTTAAGTGTCTACACCATACATCATTAGATAGATAGTTTAGAGGGATATTTGAATCTATAGATGGTTTGATTTGACTTTGCTCTTAGTGATTATAGCGGACCATTTAAGTCAACTCTCTTTTTTGCACTTCCAAGACCATAAATTGCACATTTAGACTCCACTTTTCAAAAATTAGATATTGTTGGAAAGGTGGTTCAATACTCTATCCAAATTTGCTATTATTTTTTCTAGATTTTTTCTTAGTAGTTTTTATTTAATCTTTTTTTTTTTCACTTTTTGGCTAATTACTTGGTCATTTTCACTACTAGAAACTTTTTGTGTTGGATAACTTCTCCTGGGCTATTCTACATGTATTTCTTTCACTTCACCCTATTTGGGCATTTTGAGCATCTTTTTCACACACTTATTTGTTTGTAGATGCACTAAAATAGCATGCCACTCTTATCTATGGTTTTCGAGGATTTTGCACATTTGGTTGTGCCTTATTTTATACATGCACTATATTATAAAGTGCCATGGGAGGTTGTGTAGTGCCTTTTATTTTTTCATCACACCTTTTGTTAGCAATTTAAGTTTACTTTTATCATTAATGTCAACCTAATATGTGTGGATTATTGCCTAATATGTTAAAGTCCAGAAATGAGTGTTCAAATGTTGTTATTATGTTTGGTGGTGATATTGAGTGAGTATATGGTGTTTTCAAAAGGTGACAGTATTAGAAGCTAAAATATGTAGGAAATAATATTTAAAGTCTTTATGGGATAATTCTTTGCAATCCTCCAATTTTGAATATGATGGCTTGTGGTCCTAGATTTAATGTCTATGTTTTGTGGAAGTTGTACTATTATGCTTTCAAGTCCTCAACATTTTAGTTTTTGAAGTTGATTGTTGTAGTTTACTAGCATTGAGGCTGTTTACTAGGGCTAGTCTAGAGAATGCTCCACAATAATGGTTTGAATGTTGTGGCATGGAGGACATGTTCATATTGTTTGTGCAGTGTTCTATTTTAGAATTCAAGTGTTGGCTTGATCTACAAGTGAAGTTATTGTTTTGTTGTTTGACATTATCATTTGTGCCAGCCTTTGGCTTACTCAAGTGGTTCATCTTATTTGGATCACACTCTTTTAGTCTGGATATGCATTGGAGGCTATGTTAAGGTGCTATGGTTCTTGTCATGTGATTTGAAGATCTACATTAAGTCATTTGTATTGGATAATATTTTTGGGCCAACTGGTTAACATGCTTCACTGTTTATCTACATGTTATGCTTGAGTTTGAATTTGGAGTACGCATTGTTATGTGTGGTTCACTTAAATCAACTTAGGAATACATGTTGTGATGTATTTGGGTATTTTTTATCTCTTGGACTGGACCAAATTTAGTGTAGTTGCTCAGGGTGGTTGACTTTGTGTAAATTATATATTTTTTGTTTGTGGCCAACCTAGTTGAGAGTTTTGATGAATAAGATAATATATTGATGTGTGGATGTGTGAATTTGGGTGTGGATTGATTGAATTAATGTGGAAGTATATGTGGGAAGAAGAAGTTTGAATATTAGTTTGTGATGAACTTTGATGATCATGTCTTTTAGTATGACAAAGTTTTGAGGTAGTGAATGTGTGTGTTGTGTTTTCCATGATATTGATTTCTTGAATCAAGGGTTCATGGATAGTTTCATGATTAGGATATCTTATTCATTTAAATTCATCATTCCTCTATGCCTACTAAAAGATGGTGAGTCCTTTTGGCAGCTTGTGCAGATTTGTATCTTGCCCTAGGATCATGTACCTCAACCTACAAATCCATTGTATCTTCTCCTAAGGTTGTGCACCTTAGCCTGCAAGTCCAAATTAGGAGAAATGAGATTCCTTGGCCTTGTGCCTAAAAAAATATATTTAGTTATTCATATAGTGAGTGTGATTCTCATCATGGTTTTTCCCATATTGGGTTTTCCAAGCAAATATTTGGTGTCTATTGCTTCATCTTTCATTAGTGTTTGGATGGCTAAAGATAATTGATTGATTCATGATTTTCCTTAGGATTACTCTGAAATCTTGAAACAATACATACTGCATTCATAATATCAGGTCTTGTTTGTGTCAAATACAATTACCTCCAATCATAGATTTATATCTTGTTAGATTAACAGGTGTTGATTCATCCTTCAATGATAGTTTATCAGTTGTAGTCATAGGTGTACTTACCGGTTTAGAGTTTTCCATGCCAAATTTCTTAAGTAATTCCTTCAAGTACTTTGATTGATTTATGAATATACCTTTTCAATTTGTGAAATTTGCAATCCTAATTTTTTTTTTATCTCCCCAATCATAGACATTTCAAATTCTTCCTGCATCTTCTCCTCCAAAAATAATATCATCAACAAAAAGTTCTATATCCAAGATGTCATCATTAGTCACTTTGTAGTATAAGTTGTTGTCAGTATTACCTTTAGTGTAAGCAAGCTTCAAAAGATATTTGTCCAATCTAGCATACCAAGCTCTAGGAGCTTTCTTCAATCCATATAAAGCTTTCCTTAACATACATACCATATCTTTGTCATTTCTCAAAGAAAATCCATCAAGTTGTTCAATGTAAACTTCCTCTTCAAGATCACCATTTAGAAATGCACATTTAACATCCATTTGATATACTTTATAGCTCTTGTTTACTGCAAAAGCTAAGAATAATCTGACTACCTCAATTCTAGCTACCGATACAAAGGTTTCATTGTAATCAATTCTTTATTTCTGTGAATATCCCTTACACACTAATCTTGCTTTGTTTCTGATTACCTTACCATCTTCATTAAGTTTATTTCTAAATACCCATTTAGTTCCAATTACATTTTTGTTTTTAGGTCGGGGAACCAATGTCCATGTGTTATTCTTGTCAATTTGTTCTAATTCATCTTCCATAGCCTTAATCCAATGTTTATCTTGATATGCCTCATTAATAGTTGATGGTTCAATTTGAGAAATTAGACATACCTCTTCATTTGCCAATCTTCCTCTAGTCATAACACCTTGATACTTATTCCCAATTATCTGACTTTCAGAGTGATTCAATCTTACATACCTAGGTGTATTCACTTGTTGTTGTTCTTTAGTCACTGTGGAATTCTCAGATGATTCCGGTGTGACTCGATCAACATTATGTACCAGTGTACTCATTGTAAGTTCATTTGTGATTATCTCAATTGCCGGTTTAGAGTCCATAGACCTTCTAAACTGTTCATCAATCTTCACATTTGCACTCTCAATTATTTTCTGCAATCTCTTGTTAAAACATCTATATGCCTTGCTCTTAGATGAATAACCAAGAAATATTCCTTCATCACTTCTAGGATCAAATTTGCCAATATAATCATCTCTCCTAATATAACATTTGCTTCCAAATATTCTAAAATATTTAAGAGTAGGAGTATTACCAAACCATAGTTCATGAGGGGTCTTACCAGTTTCACCTTTGATGTGAACTTTGTTGAATGTATAGATAGTTGTATTGACCACTTCTCTCCAATACACATGAGGTAGGTTTTCTTCTGATATTATGCTTCTAGCTGCATCCAAAATAGTTGTGTTCTTCCTTTCCACAACTCCATTTTACTAGGGTGTCCGAGGTGCTGATAATTGTCCTCTGATTCCATTCACTTCACAGAATGTATTAAATTCCTTAGATGTGAATTCACCTCCTTAATCTGATCTCAAACATTTGATTTTCTTATCGGTTTCATTCTCTACCATGACCTTGAATAGTTTGAATTTCCCAAAAGCTTTTGATTTCTCCCTGAGAAAAGTAACCCAACACATTCTAGAATAATCATCAATGATTAGCATAAAATATCTATCTCCTTGTAAACTTCTAGTTCTTGCTAGACCACATAAATCAATATGAATTAAGTCAAGAACATTATTGGATTTTTCTGGAATACTCTTAAAAGTTGCTCTTACTTGCTTTCCAAATTGACATTCCTTACATACCAGATTGTGAGGTTTAACAATCTTAGGTAAATCCCTTACTTTCTTAATTGTACTGATTTTCACAATGCAATCAAAATTTGCATGACAAAGTCTTTTATGTCATAACTAACTTTCATCAATATGTGCAATCAAGCATGTCCTCTCATTGCTATTCAAATGAAAGATATTACCTCTAGTCTGATTACCAGTTGTTATTTCCAAACTAGTTCTACTCATGATTTTACATTTACCATTCTTGAATTGTAACTGAAATCCTTTTTCAGCTAATTGACCAACACTCAAGAGATTATGCTTCAAACCTTCAACATAATAAACATTATCAGTATTGTGCTTACCATCAAAAGATATAGTGCATTTTCCTCTGATCAAACAAGCTTTGTCATCCCCAAATCTTACTAGACCTCCATTATATTCTGAAAGGTTAAGAATTTGCTCTTATCACCAGTCATATGATGTGAACATCTGGAATCAATGATCCATTCATCCTTTTCTTCAATTTTAGCTGCCAAGGCTTGCTCTACTGGTTGAATAGTAGGTGTCGGTTGATCTTCTATTATTGCAACAAAATCCCATCCATTGTCTATCGGTTCCTCATCAAAATCATCAATAACTCCTTCATCAACATAGTAACATGATTTGTCTCTATTCTTCTTAAATCTGTATCTCTAATATTCAGGGTTGGGCTTATATGTTCTTTTAGCTTCTTCTTTCAATATTGCATATCTGTCAGGACACCTAGATGCCATATGACCAATTTTATTGCAGTTAAATCATTTAAATGGTGCTTTGCCTTCATACTTACTTCCAACTGGACCTTTAAGCATTTTCCTTGCAAATAGTGCTTGAAGCTCTTCAAGTTCTTCATTCTCTCTTCTGATTTCTTCAAGTTCTCTTGCATAGAGTGCTTTCCAATCAGATTTTTCAAATGATGATGATGATGATGCAGATGATGAAGCTTTGAAAGCCAAATCTGTCTGAATTTTAGCAATAGGACCAAATTCCTCAAGTTCAAAAGCTGAAAGTTTTCCAACTAGAGTATCTCTAGATACTCATGCATTAGGCATTGTTCTTAATTCATTAATAGAAGTTACTTTCACTTTGTATCCTGGTGGCAATGCTCTTTAAACTTTAGAAACAATTTCATTAACTCTTTCCATAAAAGCATAAATCCTTTCATCTTCTTCCATTTTCAGATTTTCATACCTGACCCAACAAAATTTTAGTTTTGCGATTTTGATAGTGGTATCACCTTCATTCAATGTTTCCAAATTGTCCCAAATAGCTTTATCAGTAGATCAGTCTGATAATCCTATGATTTGCTAATCTGACAATGCGCTCAAAAGTATTTCTCTTGCTTTACAATCATTCTCCTGATCTTTAGCCAAGGTTGGTGGATTAGGTTGACTCTATGTAGGACCAACATAGCCATTCTTTGTAACATCCCATATTTCTTTTCCAATGTAATTTAGATGAGTCTCCATTCTGATCTTCCATATACCATAGTTAGTTCCATCAAGCTTTGGACTATCCTTCTTGAAATAGTTAGTTGCAATAGAATCTCTTTAAGCTGTTAAACTTCTGCAAAAAGAGGACTTGGCTCTATTTCCAATTGTTAGGACCCAGAGGCAACTAAGAGGGGGGGGTGAATCAGTTGTCTATTAATTTCAACCCAAATATAACTTAACCAAGCTTAGTACATAATACCGATAAACCAAACTTAATGTCGGTAGATAGTTTAACAGTTAATAACAGTACTGATAAAGTTTAATGCATGAAACAAAAAGACAAATAACATCCACAACACATAACACAGCTATTTGTACATGGAAACCCTATAAGGGGAAAAACCACGGTGGGAAACCTTACCCACAATCAGATGATACTAATGCAGATAGTATGTGTATACAAATGGGGTCTACACATACAGAAAAGCCAACTACCTAGAGCTCACTGCTCAATCACAAAATGGGAATCACACTAACTACAATTGGATGGTTAAATCCAATGATAATGTACTACTCAAAATAGCATCTTCATATGCTAGATTCAGTATCAGTTAAGCTCTGATTGTCTTCTTCATACCTTCCTTAAATCTTCAAATGATGTCTACATGTATAGCTTTGCTTATATTCGCATATACCTTATTACATTCATTTTACACCTTCTCCTTATTATCATCCTATCTCATAAATGAGATCTTACATATATACCAGAACCTAAGACCAAATGTGTAGGTCGGCTCACTAAGATATTACAATAAAATCAATTACAAATGAATCAATATGCGATGCATGATGTCAGCTCAATGCATTTACAATAATAACCAATCAATAAAACATATCCATAGCATGTCATGCTGATCTAGAATAGATAACGCTTGTCGGTTCATAACCTAGACCTATTTGCCGGTAACAACAAATATGCAAACTTGATTTGACCAATAACCAAATCACCAAAACCAAGTGTCCAAACAATGTCTTTGACATAACCAAGTAATCTCTAGATGATAATAGATCATCCTTAGTGTCAGTGAACAATATAACCTGTCGATGAACTAGATACCGGTGACTGTGCATAAGTCACTGAACATGGTGGTGAACATAACCAAAGATGTCCACAAGGATAAGTATTGACATCAATGACAAAACCAATGCAACACTTGTCAATAACAAAACCAATGCAACACATCCATAATACCAATAGGGTGAAGGAAACCCTAATTGCCCTAAGTTTGAATTGATTCTTGGCGGGAAAGCTCAAGTTTAAATATGATGACTTGAGGCTGTTGTTGCTGCTGGTGTAGAGTGAAGACAAGTGCGAAATTGTTGTATGAGAGTTGAAGAGATTACCACACACGAAATAGAAGTGGAGATGACATTATTTGAATGCCTACAAATGGTTATGCATTTAGGGACATGGAGGAAAAATGGCCACACTTTAAAGAAGAACCTCATAATCTCAGGCTTTTATTGGTAGTAGACGGTGTCAATCCATTTGGAGAGATGAGATCTATTTACTCGGTGTGGCCTGTTTTTGTTATCAACAATAATATTCCTCAATGGATGTCAATAAAGAGGGAGCACATAATGTTGGCAATTTTTGTTCTAGGTATTTGTTTACATAAATTTTCTTTAACATAGTAAAATATCATTTGTATTATTTATTGCATAAAGACATATCTTTTTCATTTAATAGTCATGTAGATTAATTTATATATATATTGCAGTAAAATGGTTATAATAATTATGTAATGTTTATCTTCATTCAACTAGGTAAGTACCAAGTTAAAGATATGAATGTATATATAAAGCCTCTTATTGACAAGTTACTAAAGTTATGGAATGGCGTCGCTGTGTATGAAGTCTCAAGACCAATAGGAGAAAGACACTTTCAATTCCATGCAATGCTTGTATGGACAATTCATGATGCACCAAGGCTAACACATTTTTGTGGTGTGTTATAACGTTCGACTGCACTTTAATGATATTTAATTTTATGAAGTAGATATCATGCATGTTTTTAAAATAAACTATTCTTTATATATAATTATAAAAATTGATATATTTAATCCAATTATATATGGCATTGCAAGTCTTCAAACAAAGGGAAAATTTGCATGTCTAGTTTGTGGTCCAAATATGAAATCTCTTCATTCAACAAGTTTAGGAAAGTAGGTGTTTGATGAGTATAGGCACTTCCTCCATATAAATCATAAGTATCAAACTACTAAAAAACAACTGTTCATTGGGAAAGAAGATACAACATTAAAACCACAAAGAATGACACCTCGCCTTTGGAAGTTAGAATATAATAGAATTAATTGTCAAGGTTTTACATCAGATCAAATTGTTTATCTGTCATATATGATATGTTTGGAATTTATATTTTTATGTTGTGTGTTTGTTGACTCATGTTGTAATTGACAATGATTGTCATTAATTTATTTAACTTATATACTTCATGAAGGTCATCAAGGCATTAATGGTCGGCTTCCACAAGGACTCAAAATTTATCCCAAACAATTTAGTAGTTGCCCTACTATGACCAGCTACAAATTGTGCATTTTTTTGATACAATACATATCAGAAATAATTTAACATAAATGTTATAGAAAATATTGGATGGAAGGCATGAAAAAGAAAAAAATGTCAAAAATTGTAGTGACATTCAGGAAGCCAATCATGCAATGAAAAATGTCATTTAATTAAATAGCAATGGAGACCAAATTAATATAAGCACCCTTCCTTGGTTATTAACAGAGCAACAAAGCAATGCTATAAAAGAAGACATATGAAAAATTCAATTTCCCACAGGATTTGTTGCAAACATAAACAATTTCATAACAAAGAAAGGTGAATTTGGGTCTAGGATGAAAACATATGATTGGCATACCTTCATTAAGGTAATTATTCTAGTATATATATATATATATATATATATATATATATATATACTGCATGTACTTTTTAGTTTATTATGTTTACTACTTTTGGAAAAATAATGAAAAGATCATTTTATAATTGTTGCAATACGTTTTACCTCTATCTCTCCCAAACAACTTTGACAACAATGTCAAGAAAGTTATATATGATCTTGGAAAATACATGAGGTAAGTAGCAATATTTGTTCAATTCGTTGTATATATCTTATATTTGCCATTTTTTAATTTGTTATGTAATATATTGTATGTTTTTATTAAATCTTGTTAATATATTTGTGACTTTAATCACTTGTAGTTGGCTGCCATCTAAAGAAATCCATAAAGAAGATATAAATTATTGGAAGAGAAAAATTCCTCATCTAATGTGTGAAATGCAAAAGCATCTTCCTTTGATATTTTTCAATGCACAAGAACACTACCTCATTCACAAAGTTGAGGAGATTGAATTGTGTGGACCTATACACAAAAGGTCAATATGGATGGTTTAGAGGCACTTGAAATTTTTTAAGGCTTTGGTTAGACAAAGAGCATATCTTGAGGGTTCTATGGTGGAGGGATATATGGTATACCAGACCATGGTGTACATCACTGAATATCTTCCCAAGTTTGCATCAATGTTCCATGTAGATCACATTTGGGATCCCAACTCCATTAACAAATTCGAAGGGGATTACCTGATGGGGAAAGGTAGATTGAGGAAAGTGAGAGGTAATTATAAGATGGTCATGGAGATTAATTAGAATACATTTTACATTTCATTTTAATGTATTGTAATTATTTAATTATTAATTTTTAATATACATCAATTATAAATTAAGGTTGTGTACCGTGGTAATTAACTAATTATACATCGTTTGTGAATTTCAATTTTTTTTATACAATAGGTTGAGAGTGGGATGCACTAAATTTGTACGTCGCAAACAATCTTGATTGGATGAAGGTATGGATTGAACGATGTCAATAATCTGGTCATGCATTAACATGGGAAGGTGTGGCTTCATTAGTTAAATAAGATCATTTTAATGGAGATTCTAATGTTACACAAAGGCAAATTGATTTAGAATATGGTTTAAGAGATAAATAGGTATGTATAAATATATTAATCACCCATATTATTTAATTATTTTCAATCACATTATTGATGTATATATATGCTGATTTTTTTTTCTTTACATACATTAGGCCAAGAATAAATATGTTTATCAACTGATGATGCAATAATTTTTATATGTTTGAAATATTCCAGGTGAAACACCACAAGGCTATGTGTTGCAATGGTTGTAAATTTTGAACCAAAAAGTTGGATGACATGAAGAAAACTTGTAATTTTGGGATAACTACAGTCTTTTAGGTGACTAATGTTTCATCCAAAAGTGACATATATCTAGAAGTCTCAAAAAATTGATACTGTGGGGCTTTGGATGATATACTTGAGTGTGACTTTAAGTCCTTCAAATTAGTTATGTTCATTGTACAATGGTACAAGCTACAATTGAATGAAAATGATCCCAAGAGAACTATTATTGAACATGATAATGGATTTACCATGGTTAATACAAGGTCATTCGAGTGAGCTAGAAATGAGCCCTATGTTCTTCCAAGCCAATGTGAGTAGGTATTTTACTCAGAGGTTCTAGGTAAACTGGGTTGGTCATTTGTTGTTAGACATGATCCAAGAGGAAGGCTGGTAAAGTATAATGTGGTTGAAGAAGAAGATATCGAAGAACTAGAAGATGATGTAGATGATGATCAGGATCAACAGTTAGTTGATGATGTTCCTAACAAAGATGTCGAAGAAGATGAACTAGATCATGATGATGTAGGATTTAATGTTCATGAAGATGATATATGTGTCGATGATGATAATATCAAAACTGATATCAATGACGATGATGATATGACCAATCCTTACAATGTCGAATCTGTATTGGATGATACAGACAAAGAGTTGGATGAAGAAGATGATCAATGACTTGTTGTAATTTTTACATGATTTGTTGTAATTTGCTATATTTAATCCATGATTCTTTGGTGTTATATCTTGATTGATGAACTGCTTGTTAAATTGTTTATTATATTATCCTAAATTAATTTGAGTTGTTGTACATTCTAGTTTCCATTATCTGCTAAGTTTATATCACGTTCCATCTTCTTGTGCTACAACCTAACTGTTCATATTGGTTAATATGTTATCATGTTGTAAAATAAATAAATAAATGTGGACAAAGTTCTTAATGATTATAGGAGGGCAAGATTTAATATGTAGATTTTTGTGTCATGTCCTATTTGAAATCAATTCTCTCTTTCCCCTTCCTTATCTCTTGACATGTGGATGAAAAGATTGGTAAAATGAATCTTTGTGTCGAAACATGTTTGGAAAGCTAACAAAACTTTTATGCCTTGATGTATGAGAAATTAGAAACTTATGAGTAAATAAAGACATTTATAAGTGTTACATGAAATATGTATGTCTGAAATCTCAAATATATCTTGATGGTCCAACTATGTAACATACAATTTCTTCACACGATGACTTAGACTAGCAATTATCAGCCGTAGATAATTATAACAGAGAACTGAGATGGAAATAAAAAAATCCACAACACATTTGAAAATAAGACAACTGGCTTTTGTATTGCTTGAAAATAAGGCAACTGGCTTTTGTATTGCTTGAAAATAAGAGTCTTTACAACTGATTAATTATCATATATGTTTTGTATATCTTAATATTACAAAATGATTTCCCCTATATAGGGAAAATAAGAGTTCTTTCAATTAAAAGATGTCTTTCTAAAAGAGAATAATTTTAACAACTAATTATCTCTAATGAAGATATTAATAGACCTTAAGTGGTCAACTTATTCCTGAGCCTGCTAAACATTAGTATTTGCAAAGAGATGGCCCATCATGTATTAATAATCACAAAGGAATTCATTTGCACAAGTTTTAAAAATGGCAATTAATTCCTTGAATTAATAATCACAAAGGACTAATTTGACAAGAAGGTAATTCCACACCACAATTGCAGAGAAAAGAAACTAGATCTATATATTAATATTCAAAGTATGATTACATGGTATACTGCTTCCTCTAATCTAGCTCCTATTATATTTTCTAATGTCTTTTAGAATTCAGTCTTGGTTTCTCCTTTATACAAAATGAGGAGAATCTCCAAGCTTCACATCATTTATAATTGCATCCTTTCATAACTAACAACTTAAGATAAAACATAATAAACTAACACATCAGGAAGATAACTATAAAAAGAAATTGGAGAATATCATGCATGAAACGAGGAATAAATAACCCCAGGGTCTGATTAAACTTGTGATTTTCTACCAGTTTGCTCCTTTCATTCAAGTACATGTTTCTTCTTCTAGGAAAACATCTTGGTGGGTCTTAAGTACTCGTCTACCCATTCTGATATTTGAACATGAGTAGGCCATTGGTAATGGAGAATATCTAGCATACTAAGTAAATGGTATATCCATTTCTTGCTAGTAATTGCTTGAACTTCGACCACAAACTTTGAGAATCTATTTTCCAATACAACAACCCTATCTAGGAACATGTTAAAAATTTTGACATTGAAGTCTTTATCTTCCTTCAAATGGGAATGATCTGTGAAACCATTTCTTTATACTCTATTTTCCATTCTTCCAAACTCTTTACACAACCCTCTTTATCAATGAATTCAGGGATTGTCCAATGCTTAATACTATGAAATGAGGATAATTTGTCTTTTATTCCCTTCTTCTAGTTCTATGTAATCTATATCCTTCATAATATTATCGATCATTTCCTCTATTTTTTTATTTCACTAGGTGCATCTAGATCCCTTTGAGTAACCTCACGAAGCCTAATAAAATCATAATGAGAGGGTTGTTGGCATATGCACACTCCAATGAGACATTGTAGGTGATTGAAGGTTTTGTCATTGATGGCAACCTTACAATCCTATTACACCGGCAAGGCATTACACCGACACTAGCAAGATCAGACTCTACACTGACATCGGCAGAGAAAGGAAGCATACCAACATAGAGGCCAACAGGATTTTTGTTATATTGTATTTTGTTTATTATTGTAAAATCTTTGTAAGCCGACTTGGCATCATTGTAAAATGACTCTTATATAAGAGAGATCATTGTAGAACATTTAAAAGAAAGAAAGAAGATCATTTTTAGGTGAAATAAGGTAGACCTATTATGTGAATTATAGGTTAAGGGTTTATGTAAAAAGTAGAGAAGAAACTGGTACTGGATCTGGCATTATAGATGAGATTTTGAAGTAGTACAAGATACTGGATTTGTATAATCCATCATTGTAAGTCAGTGAGACTTCCTATTGAGCAGTGAGCTCTAGACAGTTGGCCTTCCTGCATGTGTAGGCCCCTCTTGTAGCAGTAATATTCTCTTATTGGCCAGTAAGTGAATATTGTGGGTCACAAATCCCACTGAGGTTTTTCCCACATTGGGTTTCCTCGTTAAATCCTTGCGTTATGGTGTGTTTTTCATGTGGTTGCTTTTAATTCTGTTTATTGCATTATTTCTTGCATACCGGTACATTGTTATAATATGTTCTACATGTTTTAAGTTAAGAAATTCTATTCACCGGTTAGATACTGATTGACCCCCCCCCTCTCAGTATCTGTGGGAATCCTAACAATTGGTATCAGAGCTTGGTCCTCTATTTTCAGAAGCCTAACAACTTGAGGAAGCTCTTGACACCGGTAGATATGGAAAATTTGATGAAGCAACTAGAAGCAACTCTTTCAGGCTATGATGCAGAGAAACTAAAAAATATCAAATTAGAAGATGATCTAAAGGCAGCCTAGGATATAATTTAGGCACTTCAAGAAAATCTTACCATTTCAAGAAACAAGAGAAGAGAACTTTGTTAAAAGATGCAAAATGAGAATGATGAAAAAGAAACTCTTAATGATATGATAAACAAGCTAAAACAAGAGAATATGACAACAAAGAATGAGATGCAGGATATGACTATGAGATTTTGTAAGGAAATTGAAGATAGAAAGAAGAATGAATAAGACTTGACCAGAAGACTAAGTGATGAAGCAAATGAAAACACAAGACTTAGTTATGAAAATGATTTATTGAAGATAGACCTAATGCACACTCAGAATGACTCCAATGAACTAATGAGGTAGAAAGAAGTATTAGAAAGAGAACTAGATACTGCAAATCAACATAAAGAAAAATTCAAGAAAAGCTCAGAAGAACTTGGTAACTTGCTGAAGAATCAAAAACCTAAAGGTGACACTTCTGGAATTAGCTTTGAAGTTGGTGAAAGCTCAGGTACTGCAAATACACAAGATCATAGCAAACCAGTAAGGCAACCTAATGCTTATAAATTCAATGGAAAATGCTTTAACTGTAATAAGTATGGTCATAGAGAAATTGAATGTAGATCTAGAAATTATCAGAATATCAACACACCCACCGGTCAATGTTCAAAATGCAACAAAGTTGGTCACAACTCTGAAAATTGTAGAATGAATGTGAGATGTTATGTTTGTGGAAGATTTGGACACCTATCTAATCAATGTAGAACATAAACCAGCATAGGTTATGTGAAAGCTATTCAGAAGAATAATGTGACTTGTTATGCATGTAACAAGATTGGGCATATTGCAAAATTCTGTAGAAGTAAAGGATCACCGACAGACAACAAAAGTTCTATCTTGAAAGGTAAAGAAAAGGTTGAAGAGGTTAAGAAAGAATTTTCAAAACAATGGATTAGAAAGTCAGACCTAAATATTGTTGGGAATACTCCTCCACCGGTAGAACCAATCAATGCTTCACTGGTAGGACAGAGTGATGCTTCACCGGTAGGACAGAGTGATGCTTCACCGGTAGGACAGAGTAATACTCCATTGGCAGGAAGCTCTTCATCAAATTGAAGAAAATTTTCTTGAGGGTTTGGAAATCATGAGACATATGCTATAATTCCCTTGGTAAATTGTGAGAAGTTGGAAATTACTTCTATACCGACAAACAATGTTAAGTGACTACTTAACTGGCATGCATTAAATGTGGTGGTAAAATAAACATTATAAATTTGTGGTTTTGGCTCCATTTCACTTCACCAAGATTTCAAACATTCAAAGAGCATGAAATTTGCAGAGCTAAGGGATTTCGAGCAAAGAGACAAAGCACTTCAGAAATCAATCCATCCAAAGGCAAAAAAAGGTATTTATCATGACATCCTCCTCTGCACCTGAATTCATAGCAAACCCTATATTCAAGGTTATAAAACGCCCTAGGCCCGTATTTCAACTAGTTCCCAAGGTAGCTAAGAAAGATGACAATATAGGTTCTTTTTCCCAAATTCCAAAGGGAGTTGTTTTTGCAAAAGATCCCTGAATATATATTCATTGTAACATAGAGGAATTAGGAGATGAAGAAATCAAAAGCATGTATAAGACTGTTATATGTGACAATTCTGGTAATGTAAAACCAGAACATAAAATTGTTGAAACCCTAAGATTCACTGAAATCCTCTGCATTCCTGAATTTCCCAAGGAGGTGATTAGGATAGTTTTAAGTAGGGTACATGGTTCATTCTTTTGGCTTGATTTAATACACAAAATAACAAAGGAAGCTATGAAAGCAATAATAGGGTTACCTTCCACCGGTAACAAACCAAACAAGACTAAGAAGGTCTCCAATGACCTAGTAATGAACTTAACTGGTGCAACATCAGATAGAAGGTCTATGAGAGTTAATGATGTGACTGATATAAATGTGAGATTTGTTAGCATGATTTTAGGGTACAAAGCAACTCATGCAAATAGACTTAAATCAGTTTCCAGTTTATGCATTAAAAGTGCTTATGACATGGTTAAAGACAATGTGAAAATTGATGTATGTGAATGGTTAAAAGATGAGTTGATTGATAACTTAGGCAAAATCAAGAAGGATAAGAAAGGAAATTTCAGATTTGGAAATCTACTTGTATGCTTGATGCTACACATAACTAAACAGGTTCCCGATATTGGCCATAAGAATATTGGATTTGATATACCAGTAGGAAAATAGTTGACAGACTTATTCAACAACATGGGTGAGAACAAAGAAAATAACATTCATGACTATTTTCAAGAACTAAAGGTTAGGATGAACAAAAGAATCAGACTCTCACAGAAAATTATGAACAAATACAAGGATGATATATGTTTTGTAATAAAAAAGAATGAGATCTGGATAGAAGCAGTCATCCCAAGAATAATCTGGGTAACAGAGATGGGTTATGAGACTGATGATCATATAATTGAAACTTATGCTAAAGCACGTCTAGAAGTACCAAATAAACCAAAGGAAGAAGTATTCGGTAGTGCTGAGACCATAGAAAAACAAATTCAATCTAAGAAGAGAGTGAAAAAGGTTGAAGCAGTTGTGAGAAGAGATTCTAGATAGGCTAAGGCTATTAAAGAAGATGTATTGAAACAAACCGGTATCACTAAGGATGAGTTAGGAACTCTACAACCTGAGACTCACCTATCACCGGTAGCTACTTCTTCAGAGAGTGACATGCCTGCATCTTTCAAAAGAGTTGTAAGGAAAAGGGATCCTTCATCGACATCCACACCTTTGCCTAGAAGGACTAGACAAAAACAACAGGCAGTGAGGTCACTGATTAGAAAGACAACACCAAAGAAAAAGTTGACACCAAAGAAGAAGAAGACTAAACAAAACTTGGCCCCTCTTGACAAATTGCTATATAAAATCACAGAGGAAGGGAAACTCAAAAACATAGGAAAGGTCTATGATACACTGTTAGCAGATGACAAAGAACAAGTTGAAAACAGTGTTATCTTACACATGGACATCTATAAAAAGTTCTTAATGGAAGTAATAGATGATCTACCAGATGAATTGTTCAAAAGATTGGAAGCAAGAAGACAAGCTATTGTAGAGCTTGATAAGAAAATCAAAATTGAAAAGTTACTTGTTGTTTATCCAATAAAATCACCTAAGGAGATAGATGACTTAATTGCAGAAGCCAACAGGTCAGTATTCTCTACTGCACACTGGCATATTGCATTAATGGTTGGAAGAGTGAATGAAGTAACAGAGGAAATAGAAAATGTATGGGACATATTTCTTGTGGAGAAAGAAAAATAGGAAGAATACAGGAACCCCAAACCAATAAAAGTATACCAGAAGGAGAGAGACAAAGGAAAAGGAAAGGTTGGTGGACCTCCGAGCATCAAAGTAAAAGACAACTTATCCCCACCGCTTCAAATTGCATAACCGGTAAAAACTACTGAAGATCAACTGGTAGATGAGAGTATGGACACAAAGGATACAAATCCTAATCCTGAGGTACTATACACAATTGATGTTGATACACAAAAGATCAACATTGTGATAGACAAAGAATCAACTGGCAAGACAGATATGGCTAGTAAGCCACCGACAACTGATAACATTGACAATACTGAAAGGAAAATTGAAGTTGATAACACAGAGCAATAGGTAGAGACTCAGACTGAGACTAAAACAGAGACAAGCAGAGTAACAGGCTCCAGAATAGGAACAGGTTCACATGGAAATAGTGCCACCGGCAACAGGAGAAGATCAAAAACCATTGCTTAAAGAAATGGAAACATGGACTGACCTACCAGAGGTCACTGCAAGCTTGGTTACTTCTTCCACCGATGGAATTCAGAATGTTGGTTCCTCCTCAACAGGTTACAAATCAACAAATGTAACTGAAGTACTTTTGGACTCCATCAAAAAGATAACAAATTATAGTTCACAGGCTTATAAAGCTATAGATGACACAATCCCAATTTTGAAGGTAATAGCTCCTAACTGTAACATAGACAATATAGATTCTTTCAAACAACTTGATAATTTATGCAAATACATCACTGAGAACACAGTGACTATTGAGCAAATAAAGGAAGAGACATTGAAGAATAAGGTAGAAATTGAAAAGCAAAAATTCTTTGAAGATTAGATAAAGAAGTGTACTAGAAAATTTGACACACTTCTACCGGAACTATGCAACTTATTAAAGGAATTTAAAACTCTGTATAAAGATACTTGCAAGACAAAATTTTTGACAGTAGACATAGATAAGAAAATGAGCAAGGTATAGGATGAAATCAATAAACTTGCAGACAATTTTGTTAACTCACTTGATACATTATCAGTTTTTGAGCAAAAGATACAAGTTTTGAGGAAGAATTACTTAAGTTAGAAAGAGAAAAGGAGAGAATAGTAAATAAGGCAAAACATTTGAGACTAAGACTGAGTCCAACATTGGACTATCTAGCATCATTACAGAAGGAAATATCTGAGGCACTAGTACAGGGACAGAGAATACCGGCAGAGCATATGTAGCACCTCACCGGTATAGTTAAAAGAATAGAGACAACAATAAAGGACAAAAAGAAGTTTATGGAAAGTATAAACTTGATTTTGGCAGATCTTTTTCAAATTGTAACCACCCAGTTACAAGGTTGAGTGAGACTACAATCTTTGTCATTGATGCCAAAGGGGGAGTAGTAGTATGAGAAAATAACCGGCAAAAGACTTATCTACACAGGGCGAGCTCTTATATTTTTGGTAACATATTTTTGGAAACATTTTTGGATTACAATTTTGGATACACTTTTGAATTTTCTCATGAGTGTTGCCATCAATGCCAAAGGGGGAGATTGTTGGCATATGCATACTCCAATGAGACATTGTAGGTGATTGAAGGTTTTGTCATTGATGGAAACCTTACAATCCTATTACACTGGCAACACATTACACCAGCACTAGCAAGATCAGACTCTACACCTGCACTCAGACCACCAGCACTAGCAGAGAAAGGAAGCATACCGACACAGAGGCTGATAGGATTTTTGTTATACTGTATTTTGTTTATTATTGTAAAATCTTTGTAAGCCGACTTGGCATCACTGTAAAATGACTCTTATATAAGAGAGATCATTGTAGAACATTTAAAAGAAAGAAAGAAGATCATTTTTAGGCAAAATAAGGTAGACCTATTATGTGAATTACAGGTTAAGGGTTTATGTAAGAAGCAGAGTAGAAACCGGTACTGGATCTGGCATTATAGATGCTATTTTGAAGTAGTACAAGATACTAGATTTGTATAATCCATCATTGTAAGTCAATGAGACTTCCCATTGAGCAGTGAGCTCTAGGCAGTTGCCCTTCTTGCATGTGCAGGCCCTTCTTGCAGCAGTAATATTCTCTTATTGGCCAGTAAGTGAATATTCTGGGTCACAAATCCCACCGAGGTTTTTCCCACACTGGGTTTCCTCGTTAAATCCTTATGTTATGGTGTGTTTTTCATGTGGTTTCTTTTAATTCTGTTTATTGCATTATTTCTTGCATACCGGTACACTGTTATAATATGTTCTACATGTTTTAAGTTAAGAAATTCTATTCACCGGTTAGATATTGATTCACCCCCCCTCTCAGTATCTGTGGGAATCCTAACAAGGGCTTCCACCTCCTAGAGAGCTCATCTAATTGTGACTTATGTTTAGAAAATGTTGCTAACATGTCTAATAGAGTTAGTATCCAACATATACTTCATCACATTTACTAATCACTAAATCAACCATGTATGTTAGTACTTTCTCTAAAGCATTTAACACCTGCTTAGGGATTTCTTGTAAAATAATTTCATTTGTACTTTTTAATTGGTGATTTTCCTCTGCATACTTATCCATTTTTTCTTTTGACACTTCATCATCCTTTACATCAATTGGTATAGAGGAAGTATCCTTATGTATTACTAGCGCCTTTCTCTAGTTACTACTCTTTAATCTTTGCAGTTCTTTCTTCATATCAACATTCTCAAGGTACAATTGATTAATGGCTTTGTTCATTTGTGTCTCCCTAGTTTGTGCCTTCTCTAATTCCTCTTGCATATGTTTGACCTAGTCTTTATTAAACATTGCTTTGTGCATTAATTTTGTAGCTGATACCAAAGGAGAAGTGTTTTCCATTGTTTTCACTGATGCTATTCCATCATTTCCTTTGACAATGTCAAGTAATTTGGGCTTATGAGGGCCCTTAAAACTCACCCATGTGGCCAAAAATTTAATTTTGGGATTGTACCCTAATCCATGTATCTTCTCATCAGTATCAAACTCAACAAAAAATGTAGGGTCCTCTTGTTTTCTTACTTGGTCAAGCAAGAACAAATGTTTGAGAGTCATCTCTAGAACAATAAGCATACCACTTTTCTGCACCATCTCTCTAGCCTCTTTCAAGTTACAATTAACCTCATCAAGATGCAACTCCTTAAGTGTTTGTTGAATAACCTCATCATGTCTAGATTCTTCAATCCCCATCAATTTCATTCAATTTCAAAGAGGTGGAAAATCTAAAGCCTAATGGTTAGTGTATAAACCAAATAAAACACAAAACAATGCATTCAAATACACAAATAAACCATTATACCTTAGCTTCTACTCTTCCTTCGATTGGGCCTTTGATGACGTGGAATGCGCCCAAATTCTCCATTTGATTGGATTGGCTCCAAGATGGGATGTGGATTTATCTCCACTACACAACAAGATTGGATAATGTTTGATAGATGGATGGATTGGATGATAATGACTAAGTGTGGGATGGGGCATTATGATGGAATGATGGATGATTTTGATTCCCAAATAGACAACATAAGATTGGATGAAAGTGGATCAAGGGATGAAATGGACAGTATAAGAATGTATGAAAAGTGGATGATTAGATGGGGGGAAGAGACCCCAATTTATAGATTGGAGGAAGCCAAAATCAAGGGCCAAGATTGATTTTGGGATGAAGGGTTGAGATCAATTTTAGGGAGCACATGGAATGAGAGGACATGGTGTGGGATTCAAGAGATATTCCATAAAGGCAGTTCTTGTCTCCACACCTCTCAAGGTTCAAGGAGAAGAGCTTCCAAGTACATTTGGAAGAGAAAAAGGAATTAAAAAATCCTTGGAGAAAGGGGAGAGGAATTAAAAATTCCAAAATAAGAGGATGTGCGAAGAATAAATGGATAAAAGAATTAAAAATTCCTTGGGAAGAGGATGCATGGGGAGATTCAAAGAATTTAAATTTCTTTGAAAGGATCAAGGTGATTAGGGATGTACAAATGATTAAGGAGATTTATTAGGTGGCTTAATGAGTGATTAGAGAAAGTTAGGAGGATGTGACATGAGGAGAGAGAATGAGTGGAGGAATATGAAATTGGAGAATAATGATAAGTATGATTAAGGAAGAATTAATTAGGCTAATTGGAGATTAGGGAAAGTGATTTGTAGGAATCACTTTAGTTAGGTTAATTAATTAAAATTAATTAACTAAGTGGGATTTAGAAGAAATAAAGGTTGACGTAACTTTGGAAGAATGGGGAAATAATTAATTTATTGATAAATTAATTATTGGAATATAGTGATAAGATTGATTAAATTTGATTTAATTAACCTTAAGAAGAAGGTAATTAACACAATTAAACCGGTTAATTATGTTGACATTAATTTTAGGTGTCTACAACTTTATCTCCTCAAAATCTTCCATTTTCATTTGAATCCAAAAGTCCTTGAATTCTTGTGTTTTGATAAAGTCTTCATCTTCAACAAATCTGGCTGATATGGCTTCCCTTTCATCCATAAAATCAATAGGTTCTTCACCTTCTGCAAGTTGAGCCTTATAGCCATGGACTTCCTCTTGAAATAGTAATGCTAAGCCAAGTGATGTATCCTCTGCCTCTTCACCTTTACCAAGTGATTTGAGTGCACTAGAAGCTTCTTCAATATCTCCCTCTCCTTTTGAATCATAATAAGGGACTATAGTTACCTTCTCATCTTGTTTTTCCTCTTTAGAGGGGTAAAATTTGATGCATTCTCTAAATCTAAATCATGGATAATCAACTTTCTATGCCTTTTTGGAGGATCAGGCTTAACCTCTTGTGATACACTGCTTGTAGCTTTTCTATATAGCTTCTCAAAATCTTTCAAGCACAACTCCATCCTCGATATTTCATGGGTTTGATCATGATGAAAATGTGGTTGCCTCTTCTTCTATCTATCCTCTTCTAATTTCTTTAATAAGTTCCACTTTTTCCACCTTTGCATAACATCTTGAGGAGTCATGCAATTATGAGTAATATCTTCCACCATGTCAATTTTATGTTTAAATTCTTTTTATAAAATAATTAATATAACCTTTAGGATCATAGACCCTCTCACTTCCATCCTTCAGACAATATGCTTTCTTTAAATTATCCTAAACTTGTTCAAGGGAACCAGAACCAATAGACAATCGAGCATACCTGACTACATGGGGCAAGAAAGTCCCCTTCTTCCTTGGTCCATTCATTTCCTTCTCAAACCACATCATCTACCAAATAAATTCTAAAAAGGCAACCCTTTGTGATACAAAGATTGACAACTAGTGGGGGGCCTAAGTATGATCATTCTTGAAGATCCAATCACTGATATTATGAGTGTGACCCTTTTTAAGGTTGTATCCCAATGGCCTTAGAACTATCCTTATCTTAGAAGGAATCCTTTCAACCTGAACACCAAGTGCCCTGAATATCCACACAACAAAGGCATCACAAAATGCCTTGTAATCACAGTCTCTATTGTTCTTGTCCCATATCCTACACCATAACTGAACTGGGAGTCATTTTCCCTAACCATCCATAGTAGTTAACTTCATCATGTCTCTAAACACATTTCTATTTTGGAAGAGTATTAAATGACATAGTAGAGAATAATCCTTAAAAGTTCTACTAGTATTCCAGTAAACTAGCTGATTGCGCAAAATTCTTTCAAGCTCACTTGCAATATCAAATTCCAAGTTAATGTTAGGGTTTTGGATCCTCATGGACATATACATTAAATCCACTATTATTCTACTTATATGATTATCACCATTAAATTGACACCAACCATGATACGTTTTTTGAAAGAAATCCATAAATTCGAGTGTAGAAAATGGAGCCTTATCATTCACAGCCATTGGTCTGTTATCCTTGCCTCTTTTCTTGAAATAAGATACCTCTCGTAGTCCAAAACTCTTTATCATCCTTTCATAATCCACCAGATATCCTTCCCTATCAATCTTGGTAATTGCCTTCCTATTGAAGCCAAAGAATTCTCCAATGCATGATCTTGTGATGACCAAAATAGGGTTTCTATGAATTCCTCTAACTGTTCTGGTTTCTTTTTTATAATTACGGGCCAAGACCTTAATAAGTTCTACATCTATAAACATATTTGTCACTATGACCTTCACTAAGTCAAGATTCCAGGGGTTGGACCGAGGCACTTTCTCATCTCTATTATTGTAAAAATACCAAAAAAGGGATCCACCAGTGTGAGGAATGGCAGCATCTCTACATTCTCCCCAAGCATCCTAAAACATTATTTTAGTTCTGGTATCTATCGACCCTAGTAATGCATCTAGAAGGGCTTTTTCTAAAGGGACCTTGGGCTGTTCCTTTTTTCCTACATCCTCCTTCTTCTTCCTAGGCATTTTTCTTTTAAATGCAATTTGAGCAATGGAGAAGAAAATGGACTTACTTGTTCATCTTTGTCTGCAGCGCCCAGCTCCCTGTGACTTCTTACACCAGCTCAGCTCTCACTTCCTCACTTCTTCAACACTCAATTTGTACTTTTGATATAATTATAATCAAATGCCAACTCATTTAATTCAAGTTTGCAACATTTAATTCTTTTCGAGCCTCCACATGTGTGCATTGTCTTCTTAAATACTATTGACACCATTTCGCAAACCCAATTTATTCATCCTTGCAAAGTGGTGACCTTTTCGCCGATTCACAAGTGGTAGTTGATGCCCTTTGCAAAATAGTATTGAGTTCGCTATTTCACAATCATCACTTTTGTCTTTTATGAAATGGTGATCTCTTCGCTATTTCTCAATCCTCACTTTTGTCTTTCACGAATTGGCAATGTCTTCACTATTCCACAATCCTCACTTTTATATTTCATGAAATGGCTTTTCTATTTCACACCCTTCATTTTTAGACTCCGTGAAACAACAAAAGGTTCACCATTTTGCATCCTTTTTTTTTTACTCTTGTGAAATAGTGAATAGCATATGGACAGAGGTCCTCATTGATTGCACATGCTACCTTAAAACTTGTTTTGAAGGCTTATGAGGTATGGATCGTGTAAAAATATATAAGGATGTGAACAAACCCATGGGATGGTTTTTGGGATAATTAGGATAAATATGCTTCACAACATTCACATTCTGATAGGTGGGAATAAACATTTTATCCAGGGTACTGTTGTGAAAACTTTTGTAGCTTCAACCTCTATTAGGGTTACAATGAGGGTTAGGGTGTATATCATGGTCAGGGTTAGCATTAGGGCTAGGGTTATAATGAGGGATAGGGTCTATATCATGGTCAGGGTTAGCATTAGGGTTAGGGTTTGGTTTAGATTTATTATTATGATTAGGGTTAGGGTTTAGTGTTAATATTTGAATATTTATAATCATGGTTAGGGTTTAATGTCAAGGTCATAATTATGTACCTAGGGTTAGGGGTAGAATTATGGTTAGTTTTGGGGTTTGGATTATAATTATAACATGTTTTGAGTTTACAAATAGGGTTTTGGTTAGCATTAAGGTTAGCATTGGAATTACTACTAGGGTTGGGATCAAAATTATAATTAGGAGTAGGGTGAAGATTTAGATTTGCAAGGGCTAGGGTTAGGGTCAAGGTTACGATTAAGGTTAAGATTACCATTAGGATTGTGATTTGGTTTAGGTTTATGATTGTGATTGTCAAACCCCAACCATCAAACCAACCTCCAAGCCAATCAACATCATTATCATACCAACCTTTATTCTCTTACAAAATCATGTCATCTATTTGAACCTATTAATCATACTAGTCCAACTTATCTATGCCTCAAAGCTATCCAAAATATTCATGAACCTCATATTTATAAAATTGGTTTCTCCACTTTGATCACTTTGATCCAATCCAATTTACTTCATGAGACTATCATTCATTCCATATCATACCCTCTTCAAATTTGACTTGCATCTTGTTTTAAAATAAATAAAAGTATCCCATTAGTAATATAATTTGTCAAAAAATACATTTTCAAGGAAAGAGTTAGGCCTCCATGAACAAGGAATATTAGAAATCTATATTGAAT
Organism: Cryptomeria japonica; assembly: GCF_030272615.1. Taxonomy (NCBI): domain Eukaryota; kingdom Viridiplantae; phylum Streptophyta; class Pinopsida; order Cupressales; family Cupressaceae; genus Cryptomeria; species Cryptomeria japonica. The sequence goes on along the minus strand of NC_081411.1, from coordinate 436,153,177 downwards.
CACTAGGACCCCACATGACCCCTAATGACACCATATGACCCCTTAGCACACCATACAACCCTTTTGGACCATATGATGTCTTAAGGGTTTGTATGGTGTCCTAAGAGGTCGTATGGTGTTCTAACACATGTGTGGTCCCATTAGGACTCCGCATGACCCCTAACGACACCATAAGACCCCTTAGCACACCATACAACCTCAATTAGGACCATATGATATCCTAAGGAATCATATGGTGTCCTAAGGGATCATATGGTGTTCTAAGGGGTTGTGTGATGTCCTAGGGGGTCATATGGTGTCTTGAGGGGCAAGGTGAACCATTATTAAAATATAAAATGCAGTGCCAATACTACTTACAAAAAAAAGTTTAGATCATCCCCTGAGAGAGAGTATCAGGTTCAAGGATGAAAATAATAAACCAATATACTCCCCCTCTCTCCCTCCCTCCATACCCTCTCTCTCTCTCTCTCTCTCTCTCTCTCTCTCTCTCTCTCTCTCTCTCTCTCTCTCTCTCTCTCTCTCTCTCCCCACTCTTTCTAGTCTCTCCCTTCCTTTCCCACTCTCTAACATAACCATAATCCATAATTTTATTATTCTTAGAGGATCCGGTTAATAGTAAGAGGCGGGCCGAATCACTATTAACAATAATTTAAACAATGGAAACTTAGATTCATAAAACTTTCACCAAATCAAATATAGGCCAACACTAGACTCATTTACTAGTACTGGTATCTGCTGATAAATGTTTACTAAATTGATATATCAATTATGCACATTGTGTGTTCATTAACCATGCATACATTGAAAGTAAAGCATACCATCATATATAAAAAATTCACCATATGAACACCATGATTTTCATGTGGAAACCAAAATAGGGAAAAACCATGGTGGGAATTGGTACCCACAAATATTTTGCACTCTTTTGGAATGCACCCTGTTAGGAGCCAAGCCTGGTTAGAAGCTTGCAATGATACTCTATTAGGATCAAACCCTGTTAGGAGTCACCCAGTTAAGGAATTTACCTCAACCCTATTAGGATCAACCTCGCAAGAGGATTTAGAACTCAGATATTGAGTCACCCTGTTAGGGGATATTACAATGTGAGGCCTATTAGGACCTACTTGGTTAAGGGATTTTATCTGTTGTAATTGTTAGAGAACAACAATGAACTTTCTATGTATAGCACTCAACTGCTTGCTTGATCAAATCTAATTAAGTTCTAAGTTTGCATCATTTTGGTAGATCTTCTCACACACCCTGGTTTGGCTTCACACACTTCTCAAAATCACCAACACATCAAAGCATCAACCTTACCAACATAAATAACCTTTACAACTAGGTCGACATCAAAACCCTAAGACTTACTCCATATAGCATTGCCACTTATTACAGATCATCATATGGATCATTACAATTAATTACAAATCAATATCAGTCGTTGAATGATCATAAGTCATCACAACAAATCGATTTGGTACAAAGTCAAGCCCTTAGCTCATTCTGCTCAGCACTTTGCACATTCCCAAGAAATTCGCTCTCCAAATGCACCAAAACATCTTTCAAACACTTTATGCAGTTTCTTTCATATTATCATCAACATGTGAACTTGATGTAGATGACCGCCAAACCAAAAATCATTACTAGTCAAGAGAATTCTCTACCGGTCCTTAAACCCTTGCAAAAACTCAATAGAAATTATAAACATAACTTTCAATTGTCACAACATGATGCAGTTCCAGTCAGATACATGTTACAATGATAGAAACTCACATTCAAAACCATAAAGCCTCAATTATCCCCAATTGCCAGATACAATCATAATATTTCCTCATATACTGGTTAAGGTCCTAATTCCCAGTTTCTTGATTCTTTACTGGTAAGCCCTCTCTGGTAGACCAAAAGATTTAGATGACACAATACAACATAGGTAAACATCAGTAGATATGAATAAACATTAGTTTCCATCAATGATAACAAAAATAACTGATCAAAGTCATCCATCATGCAATCTCAATCTCTTCATCAGAATGTCATCTCAAATAGTCTTGTACTAGTTCAATCATCATTCTCCATCTATATCAGTTATGCCAAAAATGCCAACAATCCGCCCCTTTGGCATTGATGAAAACACTAAACATCAACATACTCAACTCATAATGTTCTTCTTTGTTTCGGACCTTCTCTACAACTCTACTCTTCTTTTTTGCACCTGATCTATCAGTTACACTATCTTCAATTACACATCTTCTCCTTCTGATCAAATTTCTTATCTTATGACTAATCATATTTCTTCTCCCCCTTTGACAACAATGCCAAAGGTGCATAGGCATCATCGTTCATCAAATCTATTGCTTCTATCTTCAACATGTCTGCAAACTCATCTAAGTTGCTCCCCCTATGGAGTAGCCTGGATCTCATCAATCCAAAGTGAAACATAGTCAATAAACCCACAAGATTGATGCATCTTTGCATTCTAGTTCTTCTTGAGTAGGGGTCTGACCCCTAACTTACCACTAAGATATTCAAAGCTTATCTTCAGCAATGGCTTATTGGAAATTTTTGCAAGTTGTTATTTGCTTGTCACATACTCCATTCTGACTTGTTTTTCCTAAACTCTTTCCCTTAGAAAATGATATTTCAATTCTATGTGCTTTTTTCTTTCATGTAGCACAAGATTTTTTGAAATATTAATTGCACTAGTATTATCATAGTAAATAGTGACCGGTTTAGACATATCAAATCTAAATCCTTCAAGCACATGTCTCTCCCAGATCACCTATGTGCAATTCATTGATGTTGCAACATACTCTGCCTCTATTGTTGACTGCGAAACACAAGTTTGCTTCTGACTTGTCCAAGCAACCAATCTCTCTCCAAGAAGAAAAGCTCCACTAGTAGTGCTTTTCTGCTCATCAACATTGCCTGCCCAATTTGCATCAGTAAACACATTCAAATAAAAATTTCCTTTATAAGGATACCATAAACCATAATCTATTGTGCCTTTTAGGTACCGAAATATCCTTTTCACTGCTACCAAGTGAGTCTCCTTGGGATCCTTTTGAAATCTAGCAACCAATCCAATAGCATGTGTGATGCTGTGCAAAAAGGATTAGAAAATCTGTTTGATGGCAACACACACAAGAGCACAAGAAACAAACGTTAGTGTTAGCAATAAAAGATTATCCTAAACAGGCATATCAAGAGAGATATTAAGCATGAAATAGAAAGCATATAAACATAGAATAAAATAGCTAATCAAGATGCTCATAGTTGCTCCTCCCTTATTCCTCTCCTCTCCAAGTCCCAAATGAGTGTAGCTCTCAGCTTTTAGCACTAGCCATGGATGCCATATGGAGATTCAAGATGGTTGAATATGATAAGCAAATGCTATGCAAGTGTAGATAGTAATGCTATGAAAAAGTTCTATGCTAATACCAGTATAACAACAATACTCTAATGCTTCTCTTTTTTGCTTGAGAAGAAGGGTTCTATTTATAGAAGAAATGGGGAAATGAAGGGTTAAGATTGAGTAATCTTAACAAGGGTTAGGATTGAAAGATATTCAATCCATGTGAGACTTTCAACCCAATCCCATGTTGACAAGTGTCACCATGAGGAGGCTTGAGAGGAGTGATAAGGAGAATTAAATGCTTGAGGGGACATGATGGTTACCCTAGTCAAAGAAATAAAAGCTTTGAAGAGACACATGGGTTACATGAGGGTTAAGTTAGGGGTCAAAGTCCTTAACCATGGGTGCAAGTGGAATTAACCATTAATGGTCATGTAAGAGCCATAAGTGGTTTGGAAGACTTTAGAGGTTAATTTGTTGAACACACAAAGCATTAATTGATTTTCAAAGACTTTGGAGTCTTTGAGAAGTGACTTCAATTTGCTTAGGAATGTGACAATATTTAGGGGATGGATTAGGTTAATTAGGAAAGGTTTAGAAGAATCTAGAAGGGGTTTAGAAATGCAAGTGGATTTTGTAGGAAAATGCAAGTGGGAGAAATTTTGGTATTTTCAATTAAAATAAAATCATTTATTTCAATTAAATGGTGTAATTTGCATTTGGATAAATATTCAAATAAATATTAATTTATTTAAATGAGAAAAAGGAAGATAAAGCATTAAAATGCTTGAAGACTTTGAGGGAAACCATTAAAGGCTTGAAGACTTTAAGAAAAACCATTAAAGTCTTAAGAAGACTTTAAGGGAAGCCATTAAGTTTGAAGACTTTAAAGCCATCAAGTTTGAAGACTTTAAGGGAAACCATTAAAGGCTTAAGAAGACTATAGAAGGAAGCCATCAAGTTTGAAGACTTTAAGGGAAACCATTAAAGGTTTCAAGTGGGTGAGGATAAATAGGATTTTAAATAAATAATTTATTTAAAATAGTTGTGCAACTTGCTTTTGTAGGAAAATACAAGTGGGTGGAGGATAAAGGTGAATTAAATAAATTATTTATTTAAAATAATTGTGCAACTTGCATTTGTAGGAAATTGCAAGTGGGTAGAGGATAAAGGTGATTTAAATAAATGTTAATTTATTTAAATGTGAGAGGTGGGATTTTGGGGGATTTAAATAAATATTAATTTATTTAAATGTGAGAGAATATTTAATTAAATAAATATGATTTATTTATTTAATTAATGGTTTGAATTTGGTTAAGTGAATTAAATCAAATAAATTGAATAATTTATTTAATTAATAGGAGAAGAGGGTTAAGATGAATTAATTAAATATATTAATTTAATTAATTATTAATTGATGGTTAAATAATCAAATAAATATTAAATATTCATTTAATTAAGTGGACAGATTTATGTGATTACAATGTGCAATATCTGGTCTGCTATGAATGACATAATACAATTTACCAATCATAGTCTTGTATTCTTTCTCATCAATAGATGGTGAATCATCTTGTTTAGACAACTTGCAGCCTATCACCATCAAAGTACCAACCAGTTTACAATCCTCCATGCCAAAAAAATTCAACACCTCTTTGACATACTTACTCTAACAGATAAAAATTCCACCATCCAATTGTTGGACGTGCAACCAAATGAAAATTTTAATTTCACCAATAAGAGACATCTCAAATTCCTTCTGCATCTCCTCAGCAACATCCATACATAAATCATCATTACCACCAAAAATTATGTCATCCACAAATACTTCAGCTATCAATACTTTATCTCTATCAGTCTTTAGATATATGTTATTGTCTTCACTGGTATGCTAGAATCCTATCTGGATCAGATGTGCATGCAATCTCTCAAACCATGCTCTCGGTGCCTACTTCAATCCATGTAGTTCCTTATGTATTTTGCAAACCATAACTATGTCTTTAGACAAAGAAAATCCATCTAATTATTCTATGTATACTTCTTCTTCAAGGATGCCATTAAGAAAAGTTGATTTAACATCCATATGATAGACTTTAAATCCTTTAAATACAACATAAGCAAGTAGCATTCTTACTCCTTCCAATCTCACCATAGGTGCAAAGGTTTCCCCATAATCTTCTCCTTATTCTTGTGCATAGCCTTTGCAAACCAATCTTGCTTTATTTCTCACAACCTTGCCTTCTTCATTTAGCTTATTTCTAAAGAGCCATTTAGTTCCAATCACATTCTTATCTTTCAATCTAGGAACAAGTGTCCTTGTCTTTTTCTTCTCTATATGATCCAACTCCTCATTCATTGCATTAATCCAGTCATCATCCTTTAATGCCCCTCTTACTATTTTTGGCTCAATAGTAGAAATCAGACAAGAATTTTCTCTGATTTTCCTCCTTGTTTGTACTCCAACATTTTTATCTCCAATTATTTGTTCTTCTATGGAATAAACAGTTCCAGTGTTGGGCTTCCTGCTTCATGTTCTTCATCTTCTTAATCACTCTCTGTATTTACCGGTTGAGCACCTATTTTTGCAACATTTTGCTCATCAATCTTCTGCACTTCTGGTTCTATAAACAAAAGTCTTTATTCATCTTTCTGAGGCTCAATTCTATTGGTCTCTCCATATTTCTTAAAGAGATCATCTATCTTCACATTATCACTCTCAATGATTTTCTTAGTTCTCTTGTTATAACATTTAAATGCCTTACTCTTTGTAGAGTAACCAAGAAAAATGCCTTCATCACACTTAGCATCAAACTTTCCAATGTAACCATCTCTCTTAATATAACATTTACTCCCAAACTTTTCAAGATAACTTACACTAGGAGTCTTTCCATGCCATAATTCATAAGGTGTTTTATTATTACGTTTCTTGACAAGTACCTAGTTCAAAGTATAAACAGAAGTGTTGACTGCTTCTCTCCAATACATCTTTGGTACTTCACCTTGAATCATCATAGTTCTAGGAACTTCAACAACTATTCTATTCATTCTCTCAGCTATCCCATTTTGTTGTGGAGTTCTAGGGGCTGACATATGCCTCTTAATTCCCTGTTCATCATAGAACTTCACAAACTCATCAGAAGTAAATTCAACTTCCCAGTCAGATCTCAAACATTTTAGATTCTTCCCAATATCTTTCTCAACAAGAGCTTTAAATAATTTAAACTTACTGAATGCCTCAAACTTTTCTCTCAAAAAATTTACTCACATCATTTTGGAAAAAATATCAGTAAAGATCATAAAATACTTATCACCAAAATAGCTCTTAGTCCTTATAGGACCACAAAGATCAATATGCACCAAATCTGTTAGGATAACCGGTGAACAACTGAGAGGGGGGGTGAATCAGTTGTTAACAGATTATAAATTTTAATCCATAAAACAACCTTAAACCAAATTAAGTACCAGTAAAGCACATATAGATACCAATAAACAATACAACTTAACAATTAACCAGATAATCAATTTAAAGCAACCATACCACATAACACCATGATTTGTACATGGAAATCCTGGAAAGGGAAAAACCATAGTGGGAAGCCTACCCACAGTCAAATAATACTTGTACAAAAAGTATGTGATACAATGGGGGGCTTGCACATGTAGGAAGGCACACTACCTAGAGCGTACTGCTCATTACAAAAGAGTCTCACTGACTACAAATAGGCTACAACCATCTCAAGATAAATGGACAACAATCCAATAGAGTGAACTACAAGAACTAGCATCTACCATGCTTGATTACAATCCCGGTTAAACTCAATGTCGGAGGACTAAATCCTCTTTTGAATCTAATTCAATCACCAATGATCGACCAACTCCTCTGCCTGAATGATAATAAATTATTCAAACATTAAATTCCTTGACGATGACCTTCTCAATAACCATGATTCTCTATAAAGATTTTCTACCTCTTATTTATACAAACCCTAAGGCCTAAACCAATTAGGTCAGCCACCTAAAAGATATTACAATAACATCATTACATAATTCCATATTATAATGATATGCCATGTCGACTTACGATCAAAACAACAATAAAAAATCCATAGATTATCTCAAAACATGCCAGTAACATGTAGAGTACACATTAGCATGATACCAGTCCATAACCTAGATAGGCATCGGGCCTATTTTGGGTCCACCATGACAAAGCAATATCTTCAAGCAGTTGAAGCATGACCAAAGAACATCTTTAGTGTCCCGAAATCCATCTAGAAGCTGCACCAACACCACTTATGCATCCTATCATGATTCCTTGGTAAAAGCTCTGTCGGTAGAGCCTTAAACCAATGTCAATAAGGGTTTACCAAAGTGTATGATAGAATTTGATTACCAATCCAATACCAACTGACCAAAACATTATCATTGATAATATAACACATGAAATCAAACATACTCACTGATCCAAACATGTCAGAAATGACCAACAGATAGTCTCTTATGTCGGTAACACTAGATCTTCTATCGGTAACTGGAACCTGTCTTTCGGTAATCAACCATAACAACTAGTGTTGACATCAATGAAAAAACATCAATGCAACACATAATCAATTTGTCCATAATGCCAACAATCTCCCTCTTTGGCATTGATGGAAACACTAGATGTGAAAAACATCTAAGTACCAAAAAGTGCCAAACAAGTCTCCCCCTGTGGAAGACAACCAACAATCTCCTGAATATCAATAGCTATCCCCCAGTGAATCATATCACTTTAAGGTTCTGAATTGATTTTTCACATCACTATCATTCCCCCTTTGACATCAATGCCAGAAATCTGACAAAAATATCAAATAAATAATGTAAACCTCAAAGTTGACTACTCCCCCTAAGTAGTAGCACCACTCATCAGTGTTGGAATGAATAATGTCTCTACTAATGCATGTCAAACTGATGACAAACTTCATCAATCAAGTCTCTATTGGAGGGGCAAAAACTCCTAACCTGACTATCAAATACTCAAATGATTCCTTAGACAGAGGTTTAGTGAATATATCTGCAATTTGTTCTTTAGTGTTCACATAAACCAATTTGACTTCCTTTTCTTCTACCTTGTCTGTCAGAAAGTTATACTTTATTGAAATATGCTTAGTCTTAGAGTGAAATACTGGATTTTTAGACATGTCAATAGCTACAAAGTTATCACAGTAGATAACTACCGGTTCACTACAATTTACCTTGATATCCTTCAACATTTGCTTCATCCACAAGACTTGAGTGCAATTAGTTGTTGGTGCAACATACTCAGCTTCTGCAGTAGATAAAGAAATACATTACTATTTTTTGTTGATCCATGAAACTAGTTTCTTTCCAAGAAAAAAAAGCTCCACCAAAAGTGCTCTTCCTATCATCAGTATCTTCTGCCCAATCTGAGTCAATATATGCACATAAAGTGAAATCATCATTTTTAGAATACGATAAGCCATATTTTGTTGTTCCTTGCAAATACTGAAATATCCTCTTTATTGCACATTCATGATTTTCTTTAAGATTACTTTGATATCTTGAAACAATACTTACTGCATTCATAATATCAGGTTTAGTCAGAGTTAGATATAACAGACCACCAACCATAGACTTATACCATGTCGGATTTACTGGTGTAGAAGTATCCTTGATAGATAATTTCTCACTTGTCGCCATAGGAGTACTTACCAGTTTGGAATTATCCATACCAAACTTCTTGAACAATTCCCTCAGATACTTAGTTTGACATAAAAAAATGCCTTTGTCAGCTTGAGTAATCTACAAACCTAAGAAAAATTTCATCTCACCAATCATGGACATTTTAAATTTATTCTTCATGTTGTTATCAAATTCCATGCACAATTTATCTTCTCCTCCAAAAATGATATCATCAACAAATACTTCAATAATCAGAATATCATTATCAGTGATCTTATAATATAAATTACTATCAGCACTACCTTTAGTAAAACCAAGCTTCAAAAGATATTTATCCAACCTTGCATACCAAGCTCTAGGAGCTTGTTTCAAACCATATAAATATTTTTTCAATCTACAAACCATATCTTTATCATCTGTTACTGAAAATCCATTAGGTTTCTCAATGTATACTTCTTCCTCAAGATCACCATTCAAAAATTCACATTTAACATCCATTTGGTAAACCTTGTAGTTCTTATAAGCTGCATAGGCAAGAAATAGTCTAACAACTTCAATTCTAGCTATAGGTACAAATGTCTCACCATAATCAATTCCTTCCATTTGAGAATATCTTTTACAAACCAATCTAGCCTTGTTTCTTACAACTTGAACATCCTCATTTAGTTTATTCCTAAAAACCCATTTAGTTCCAATAATATTCTTATTTTTAGGTTGGGGAACTAAAGACGAAGTTTCATTTTTCTCTATCTGATCTAATTCATCTTCCATAGCCTTTAACCAATTTTTATCCTTACAAGCTTCAATAACAGTTCCCAGTTCAACTTGAGAAATAAGACATACCTCTTCATTTGCCAGTTTTCTTCTAGTCATAACTCCCTTGTTCCTATCTCCAGTAATTTGATCTTCAAAATGATTTAATCTTACATACCTTGATGTCTTTTGAACTTCAGGTTCACTACTCTGATCATCAGTCATAGTTGAATTTTTTGATTGTGCCAATGTGACTATCTCAACTTCCTGTACCGGTTGAGGCATTGTCGGTTCAATTATGATCGTTTCCATTGTCGGTTCCCTATCATATGATATAGAATGTTTTTTGTACTGCTCATCCACTTTCACATTAGCACTCTCAGCAATTTTTTGCAGTATTTTGTTATAACATCTATATGCTTTTCTCTGAATTGAATAACCAAGAAATATCCCTTTGTGATATCTAGGATCAAACTTTCCAATTGAATCATCTCTTTTGATATAGAATTTACTTCCAAAAATTCTGAAGTATTTAACAATAGGTGTATGTCCAAACCATAGTTCATAAGTGGTCTTACTGATTTCACCTTTGATGTGAACTTTGTTGAATGTGTAGACTAATGTACTCATTGCTTCTCTCTAGTAGATATGAGGAAATTTGGCTTCCATCATCATAGATCTTGTTGCTTCCAAAATGGTTATGTTCTTTCTTTCCACTACTCCATTCTACTGAGGAGTCCTACGAGCAGATAGTTATCTCCTAATTCCATTTGTCTCACAATAACTATAAAATTCATGAGAAGTGAACTCACCGCCATGATCTGATCTTAGACATTTGATTTTCAATCCAGTTTCAGTTTCAACCTTTGCTTTAAAGATCTTGAATTTCTCAAAGGCTTCATACTTCTCCCTTAGAAAAGTCACCCACATCATTCTAGAATAGTCATCAATAATTAGCATGAAATACCTATCACCTTGAAAGCTTCTAGTCCTTGCTCGACCACATAAGTTAGTATGAATAAAATCAAGTACATCATTAGATTTATCATTTATTCTCTTAAAATAACTTCTAACTTGCTTACCCAATTGACATTCCTTACATATTGGATTATGAGGCTTCATAATCTTAGGTATATCTCTAACTGCCTTACTTGAACTGATCTTAACAATACAATAAAAATTAACATGACGCAACCTCTTATGTCATAGCCAACTCTCATCAATATGAGCAATTAAGCATGTCTTGTTACCAGTGTTCAAGTGGAAGATATTACTTCCTGTCTGAATACCAATTGCAATCTCCAAACTAGTCTTGTTAATGATTTTGCATTTTCTATCTTTACACTGAAGCTGAAAACCCTTATCAACCAATTGACCAACACTCAAAAGATTATGATTTAAACCTTCTACATAATAGACATTATCAGTATTATGCTTTCCATCCAAAGAAGTAATACCTCTACCTTTGATCATACATGCCTTGTCATCTCCAAATATGACTTGACCGCCATTGTATTCTTGCAGGGACAAAAAAATATTTTTATCTCCAGTCATATGATGTGAGCATCCACTATCAATTACCCATTCATCCTTATATTCAACTTTTGCTACCAGGGCCTTTTCTTCATTCTTGATAGCCGGTTTCGGTTCATCTTCCTTCAAAGCATAGAACACCCATTCTTTTCCATTACCAGATCCACTAGTAGAGTCTTCTGTCGGTTCATCTCTAGAGTCATCAGTTACTCCTTCCTCATCTGCAATGTAGCATTGTTTACTTTTCTTGAATCTATATCTGTTCTGGTTAGGCTTAAAATATTTCTTAACTCTTTCCTCAAACCTTGCATTCCTTTTAGGACATATAGATGTAAAATGACAAATTTTATTACATGCAAAACATTTAAAAGGTGCTTTTCCTTCATACTTACTTCCAGTTAGTCCTTTAGGTACTCTTCTAGCAAATAAGGCTTCAATTTTCTCAAGTTCTTCATCTTCTTTCCTCATGTCTTCCAATTCTTTTGCATATAGGGCTTTCCAATCACTTTTTCCAGTAGATAATGATGATGATGCATGAAAAGAAGGTTTAGACTTTACAGCTCCAGAAGATCCAAATTCTTCAAGCTCAAAAGCAGATAATTTCCCAATCAGATTGTCTCTATTAACTGAAGTGTTTACCATTGTTCTTAACTCATTAATTACAGTTGCCTTCATCTTGTAATCCAGTGGAAGGGCTCCCAATACTTTGGAAACTATTTCATCTTCACTTACAAATCCTCCACAACATTGAATTCCCATAACAATCTCATTTACTCTTTCCATAAATACAACAATTCTTTCATTATCTTCCATTTTCAAGTTTTCATATCTTACCTGGTAACCATCAAGTTTAGAAATTTTGACAGTAGGGTCACCTTCATTAAAAGTTTGTAATTTGTCCCACATAACCTTAGCCGATGATTTATCTGTCAATCCCATGATTTGTTGATCAGTAAGTGCACACAAGAGGGCTTCTCTAGCTCTGCAATCATTTTCAATATTCTTATCCAAGTCTGTAGGAGTATGATTGCCAGATGCCGAATCATAAGGTGTGTATCCTTTCTCAATGATCTCCCAAATATCCTTGCCAAGACATCTAAGATGAGTCTCCAATCGAATTTTCTATATCCCATAATTTGTTCCATCAAGCTTAGGGATTTCTCTTCTGAAAATGGTTGTTGGTAGATTAGAAGTGTTAGTTCCCATAGGATCTACCTCAAGCGGTTAAGCTTCTGCAAAAGAGGACCAAAGATCTGATACCAATTGTTAGGATAGCTAGTGAACAACTGAGAGGGGGGGTGAATCAGTTGTTAACAGATTATAACTTTTAATCCATAAAACAACCTTAAACCAAATTAAGTACCGATAAAGCACCTACAGATGCCAATAGGAATAGATACCAGTAAACAATACAACTTAACAATTAACCAGATAATCAATGTAAACAAACCATACCACATAACACCATGATTTGTACGTGGAAAACCCAGAAAGAGAAAAACCATAGTGGGAAGCCTACCCACAGTCAAATAATACTTCTGCAGAAAGTATGTGATACAATGAGGGGCCTGCACATGCAGGAAGCCACACTGCCTAGAGCGTACTGCTCATTACAAAAGAGTCTCATTGACTACAGAGAGGCTACAACCATCTCAAGATAAATGGACAATAATCCAATAAAGTGAACTATCAGAAATAGCATCTACCATGCTTGATTACAGTCCCGGTAAAGCTCAATGCCGGAGGACTAAATCCTCTTTTGAATCCAATTCAATCACCAATGATCAACCAACTCCTTTGCTTGAATGATATTACAATATCCGCACATTACATTCCTTGACCATGACCTTCTCAATAACCATGATTCTCTACAAAGAGTTTCTACTTCTTATTTATACAAACCCTAAGGCCTAAACCAATTAGGTCGACCACCTATAAGTTATTACAATAAGATCATTACATAATTCCATATTACAATAATATGCCATGTCAGATTAAGATCAAAACAATAATAACAAATCCATAAATCATCTCAAAACATGCCAGTAACATGTAGAGTACACGTTAGCATGATATCAGTCCATAACCTAGATAGGCACTGGGCTTATTCCGGGTCCACCATGCCAAAGAAATGTCTTCAAGTAGTTGAAGCACAATCAAAGAACATCTTCAGCATCTTGAAATCCATCTAGAAGATTCACCAACACCATGTATGCATCCCGTCATGATTCCTCAGTGAAAGCTCTGTCGATAGAGCCTTAAACTAATGTCGGTAAGGGATTTATTAGAGTGTATTATAGTATTAGATTACTAAGCCAATACTAACTGACCAAAACATGCTCATGTAGCATATAACACATGAAATCAAACATACTCCACTGGTCCAAACATGTCAGAAGTGACCAACAAATAGTCTCTTTTGTCAGTAACACTATATCTTCTACCGGTAACCAAAACTTGTCTGTTCGTAATCAACCATAACAGCTAGTGTTGACATTAATGACAAAACATCAATGCAACACACAACAAATTCATCCATAATGCCAATAAAATCAAGAATATTCTCTGAAGAGAAAGACTTAATCTTAAAAGATACAGAGGTCATCTTACCCATCTGACAATCCTTGAATAACACATTGTCCGGTTTCACAAGCTGGGGCAAAGCTCTCACAATACTTGACTTACTAACTTCAATAAAATTGTCAAAATTGACATGACAAAATCTCTTGTGCCACAACCAGCTGTCTTCAATCTTTGCCACCAAACAATCATTTACATTAGTATTCAGATGAAATAGATTACCTCTAGTCTGCTTCCCAGTAGCAATCAATTCTCCATTATTTCCAAGAATCCTTCATACTCCACTTTTGAATTCAAGTAGATATCCCTTATCATTAAGTTATCCAGCACTCAAGAGGTTATGTTTTAGTCCTTGAACCCAAAAGATGCCATCTGCATTACTCTTCCCATTTAATGAAATTGATCCTTTACCTTTAACCATGCAGGGAGAGTTATTACCAAATCTTACAACACCTCCATCAAACTCTTCAATGGATAAGAATTTACTTTTGTCACTGGTCATGTGGTGTAAGCAACCACTATCTATTATCAATTCATCATTGTTATCCATGTGAGACACCAAAGCCTTCTCATCAATCAGATCCTCCTTCACAGCAACAAATACTATCTCCTTATTGTCATCTTCTTCTGATTCATCATCAGTCACACCTTCATCCACTACAAAATAACAATGTTTCTTGCCTTTTCCTTCGAATCTCCTCATCTTATCTTTCTTATCAGTGTTAGGGCAATTAGCAGCAATGTGTCCAATTTTACTACAAGATAAATACTTCAAGGGTAATTTACCTTTATATTTACCTGTTCCTCTAGGGAATCTTTTATCTAGTAATGCCTCAAGTTCCATCACATGATCTTCATCATCACCTTTTCTACTACCATGACTAGACTTGTAGTCATGATTGTGACAAAAATATTTTCCTTTCCTTGCTGATGTACCGATTACAGAAGCCTTAAAAGCATATTTAGAAGGTTTGGAAACACTATTATCAAAACTGTTTAGTTCAAATGCAGTTAACTTTCCAATTAGAGAATCAATAGTTACTTTATCTTTTGAGATGGATCTCATTTCTTGAATAGTAGACACTCTGATAGAATACTATGGTAAAAGAGTTCTAAGCATTTTACTAACAACAATATCATCTTCAATCTTACCTCCGACAATCTTTATACCACATACAACTTCCTTAATCCTTTGACCATATTGAGATATGTTCTCACCGTCAATCATTTTCATATCATCAAATTTTCCTCTCAAGCTCTCTTCCTTTGCCCTTTGTACATATTCATCTCCTCCATAAATTAGATTTAATCTCCTATACCTCATTAGTAGTCTATAATCCATGAACATCAATATACTCAGAGTCAGACAAGGTACTTACAATAGCTTCAAGGGCCTGAATATTTTCCTGGTGTTTTTTAAGTTCATTTGATGTCAAGCAATTGGTAGTCAAAGAAACATACTTGGTTATCACATGGTTCCAATACTGTGAACCCATTCCTTTAATGTAGATCTTCATTCGATCACTCCATATCCAATAGCTATCCTTCGTAAACTTGGGACCCTCCTTCTTCATCATCTTTCATAGAATATTTTCCTCAAGTTGTTAGTATTTTTGCACACAAAGGACCAATGCTCCAATACCATTTGTTAATCTTAGAGAATCTAGTTAATACTAAGAGGGGGGGTGAATCAGTATTAACAATAATTTGAAATCAGAAACTTAGACTCATAAAAATTTCACCAAATCAAATATAGACAAACACTAGAATCATTTACCAGTACTGGTATCTGCTGATAAACTTCTGCTAAACTAATATATCAATGTTGCACATTGTGTGTTCATTAACCATGCATAAATTGAAAGTAAAGCATACCATCATATCAAAAACATTTACCATGTGAACACCATGATTTTCACATGGAAACCCAAATAGGGAAAAACCACGGTGGGAATTGTTACCCACAAATATTTTACACTCTTTCCGAATACACCATGTTAGGAGCCAAGCCCGATTAGAAGCTTACAATGATTCCCTGTTAGGAGTCACCCGGTAAAGGGATTTACCTCAACCTTATTAAGAGCTTTGATCTGTTAGGATCAACCTCACAAGAGGATTTAGAACTCAGATATTAACTCACCATGTTAGGGGACTTTATAATGTGAGGCCTATTAGGACCAACTCAATTAAGGGATTTTAGTTGTTGTAATTGTTAGAGAAAAACAATGAACAATCTATGTATAACACTCAACTACTTGCTTGATCAGATCCAATGAAGTTCTAAGTTTGCAGAACTCTATAAGATCTTCTCACACACACTAGTAGGTTCGGCTTCACACACTTCTCAAAATCACCGACACATCAAAACATCAACCTTACCGACATAAATAACCTTTACAACTAGGTCAACATCAAAACCCTAAGACTTACTACATAGATCATCACATATCTTTACAACTCATTACAGATCATCAAATGGATCATTACAATCAATTACAAATCAATATCAGTCGTTGTATGATCATAAGTCATCACATCAAGTCGATCTGGTACTGTAGACGCCTAAAATTGTCATGTCTAATTAAATAAATATTTTATTTATTTAATTATCTAAGCTTAATTCTTCTATTAATTAAATAAATCTTTATTTATTTAATTAATTCATTTATCCTCTTCTAGCCTTATTTCTCATTTAAATAAATACATTTATTTATTTAAATTATCATTTTCCTAAATTAAATAAATATCTTATTTATTTAATTGATCCCACTTCTTCTATTAATTAAATAAATCTTTATTTATTTAATTAATTCATTAGCCTTTTCTACCTATGACACATGTCATTCATCTCTTAATTCATACACTACCTACCCCTCTCATTATTTTATTATTTCTTCTACCTACCCTTTAATCATAGCCGACCTCCTTTTGCACCTCTCAATCTTATCCCTCCATTTCATATTGTGTCTTCTATTTAAGGAGATGCCTTCTTCATTATCAAACCCTAATCGACAATTTGGAGGACTTGACTACACTTCGATCCTACTTGCAACCACATTCCGTTCTTTGTTGAGCTCTTGTGCACATAAAATCTGAGAGCAAATATATCAAGCAAGATCAATGGAGATAGGAAGAATGGAGATCAAAACCCTATTGGACATGTGATGGTATAATCTTTGTGATTTCATGTGATTTGCATTGTCTTAGGTAATCTTCATATGTTATGGTGGATCTTTGTTGATTGTTAGGCTAGGGTTTTGTGGTTGAATTCATTTAGCCTTTCAATATTGTTATTATTATTATCCATTTTCACCATACACATTTTGGCACACCCGGTGGGACACTTGTCCCTTTGCATTTAACCTCGTTGCAGATCTTGTGTTTTGAAGTTGCAGATCGGACATTTTTGGTATTTTCGCATCTGCGCACTTTCGGATCGCATTTTTGATTTTCAGGCGTGTCTGCGACAACTTTATCCGCGTCTGTGTTTTGTCAATATTTCGTTTTGCAGGTTCTAGGGAGGCGCGTCTATGTTACTTAAACACGTCTGTGTCGTTTTCACCTGCGTCTGCGTGCAGAAAGCGCGCCTGTGGTTTTTAATTGCATCTGTGTCTCACAGAACCACGTTTCTGTTGTGGAGTCGCGTCTGCGTAGAAGGTAATCACGTCTGTGTATTGCCTGTTTCAAAATTTTGGAAATTTTATTGATTCAGTTTTTGGATTTTGCATTTAGGGTTTCAGATCTGGTTTATTTTTGGACTAACATTTTCAGATCTAGCTAACACAATTGGTGCATCTTGCCTTGGAAGCTAAATCATTTGGTTGAAGGCCCCTATTTTCACAAAGTCTTTTGGGTTTTAAAATTTACCTAACTTGTGTGTTTGCAAGAAGGGGTGATTATTTCAAACAACCCAAACTACTAACAACTCTTTGTTGCAGGTCCTTGGCAAGAGTTTTTGGATTTTTATTGTGTGCCTTGTTTTCATAGACTAGCAAACACTTCCATTGGTGCACTAAAATTGAATCATTGTCTTTTGTGTCTTGAGCAATAGGCTCTTTTTGTTTAATCTTTAGAGGGTCTGTCTTCCCGTGTGGTCATTAGGACTACTAGTGAGAAGAGAATGACCCAAGTGGTAGCAAAAGAAAAGCCATCTTCTTCCGAACCACTATAAATAAATGTATTCATGGTGAAAACTATGAATAACGTGTGCTGATTAGTTCATACCGACACTATGTCTCCCCATAAACCCGTTTGATCAAATTTATTTCATCAGTTGTAGGGCATAACCCCTACCAGCTGGGAGCCTTCTGTATTTACAAAGCTGAAAGTGCCACATGTATGGCCACACGAGCGGATGCCCTTACTAGCACCTTTTTGTTTTAGAAGCCCAAATCCTTCTAGTTGTTGGGGAAGGAGGTCGGACCTCTGGTAGCAGCCCACACACATACGGTTCTTAGTAGAGATACAAAGTTCTCCATGGGGAGTTTTCATGGGGACTGATGCTTGGCTGACCCAAGAAGTGAGTGCCGAGGGTGGAGCCAGGGAGGTCAAGCATCTAAGTATCCGCTCTGAATAGCATAGCCTCGGGGGTAAAACCCCATGTGGGATCAACAACTATTGTCTTGGCCAGCCATAAGAATTGTGCTTGACTTATGTTAAACATTCAAAACATTCAAGACCAAACAGCAAAACATTGTGTCTTTTGTGTCTTCAAGTGTATGCAAAACATTTTTACATCAAACAACACACTTTTCTTGGAGTCATTTTGCAATCTAAATACTAGCAAACATTGAGTCCTCATCAACACTGTGTCCTCTTGTCACAAAAATCAGTCAAACAGTCAGATTGAGTCACAACAAAACGACTTCACAGATTGGAAAAAAGTGCACAAATTTTACAGAAACGCATCTATGTCTGTTTTAACAGTGTCTGTATTGTCTAGGCGCATCTGTGAAGGGCAGAATAGTGTCTGTGGGGAATATAAACCCGTCTGTGTCGGGTAACCGCGTCTGTGGAGTATACAGGCGCGTCTGTGTCCAAAAATTGCAAAAAACTTACAGTCTAGCAAACATAAACAAAAAATCTCAGAAGTGCATCTGTGTTAAACAGAGTAGCATTTGTGTCAGGAAACCACGTCTGTGAAGTATACAATCGCGTCTGTGTCCAGAATTGAAAAACTGTTACAGTCCAACAAGCAAACAAAGTCAGTTTCGGAAATCTTGAGCTTCCCAGGTCATCTCTCTAAGGTTTCATTTAGCATTCAACCTGTCTTTGGGTCTCACAAAGTCCATCATTGCTTTACATCTCTCATTACATTCACACTTGTCTAAACTTGAGTCAAAAGGTCACTTGCTTGTCCTCATCATACTTTGTCAACACACTACATACAACAACACTTTGCTAGGTGGTCCCTCATCAAGGTTTCTTACCTTTGGGTCTCATTTGGTCTTACTTAGGGTCAAGGTCAGCTTACCTCATCAAGAGAAACTATCCTCTCTTTGGAAGTCATACCTACTCTACTACATACATACTTGGTCTTACACTTTGGACATTGCAAGTACACTTTAGACTCATTTACATTTCATCCAACTCTTGGTCTTCCATACTCTTTCCATTTTTCATCTAGTCTCACACATCTTGGTCAATACCTAGTTCATGGTTGAAACCCGTCTTCAAAAATCTAGGAGAGAAACTAAAGAGGCTCAAGAGTCCACAAACATGAGTGCTTATGAGTATGACAATGATTTATTTTCAATACTGATCACACTACATTGCCGGACATGGATGTCTATAGAAACATTCCAAATGTGGAGAACGCAAACACTACAAACAACAATGCTACACATAATGACAATATGGACAATTTTTCAGTACATTCAGCAGATGTGGAGGAATCCATTATGAATCCCCATTTCAATCGATTGGTTGAGGAAATAATGAGGAGGGATAGACAATACTTCTTACACATGATGGCACAAAGTGGAGCCAAGATAACTCATGATTTTGACATGTCTCAAATAATGGAACATAGACCTTTGCAACAAACTCACTCCAACATGGATCAAAGGATACCTAATAGTGGAGGAAATAGAGGACCACACATGATACCTGAATCACCATTAGCTTTGCTTCAAAAAGCAGAGGTCCCACATGCACATGGTCAAACATATGATACTCACCTTTGCAGACCATTATGGAAGTCTTATGGAGAAAAATATGCTCAATCACATATCAATTTTAAGGATCAACCACCAAAGCAATGGGATATTCCAAGGCATGCTCAAAATTTGGACACAAGGAAACCTCATGTCAAATTTGGGGGCAATACAATAGAACATGACATGCCTGTAGAGTATGGTATACATGCACAAAATAGATATGGTGTTCCTCAACATGAATCTATACCAAGTGGTCCATATACGCAGCATCACTATAGACCTCCTCCATATGAACATGTGTATGATCAATATCATCCATATATGCAACATGTACCTCCTCCAATGGGTACCTCAAACATAGGATATGGTCCAAGAAGTAGATCTCCACCTAAGAGCAGTTTGGAACAACAAATCAGGGACTTACAAAAGAAAATGGAGGACATAAATGCACCAAAGCCAACATACACAATGAGAGACATATGTCCTTATCCATTTCACAGGAGCATTCCAATGCCTCCTTTTCCTACACACTTTGTGACGCCTAAATTTGATAAATATAGAGGAAAAGGGGATCCTAAGGCACACATAAGACAATTTTTCACAGCTTGCATTGAAGTAGCTTCAAAAGAGACATATTTGATGAGATTATTCCCGCAAAGCTTAGGTGATCAAGCTATGGAATGGTTCTCCCAACTTCCACCTGGTATTAAGTCATGGGGTGACTTAGCAGAGGCATTTATTCAACATTTCTCCTACAACATAGAGACAGACATATCAGTCACTACTTTGTGCAACACCAAGCAAAAAGAGGGAGAATCTTTTGCATCATTCTTACAAAGATGGAGAAATTTAGCTAGCAGATGCTCTTATGAAATTCCACAAAAACAAATGGTAGAGATGTTCACCCAGAATGTTAATAAAGGCATTGGCTATGATCTAAGGAAATCTTGTTTGTCTACCTTCAAGGACGTTATCGAAAAAGGCTTAGCAACAGAGAAGGTCCTAATTGAGCAAGGAGTCATTAAGATATTCAAGGAAAACAAAGATGACTTTAAAGGAAAAGACAAGCCAAGATTTTGGAATAAAAACAAGAACACAGTCAATGATGGTGTTGTTGATGCCAACATAGTGCGACCCAGAGTCATCTTTTCAGGATCAAGTTCTACAAACAATCAAGTGAATACTCAAACAACTTCCAGGTCATGAAGGAAGTACACTCCTTTGGGAGAACCACTTGAGTCAGTCTTCAAAAAGCTAGTGGCAAACAAGGTAATCACAGTTCCAGATTTTCCTCCATATGAACCAAAGGTTAAACCAAATTGGTGGAATGATGATGAATATTGTGAATTTCATAAGAGCAAGGGTCATAAAACAGGTAATTGTCATCGACTGAAGAATATTGTGCAAGATCTCATTGATAGAGGTGACATTGAGATTCAGGGACACTCATCCAATCAAGAACATGAGATGTTTAAGGAACTGTTCCCAAAGCACGATAAGGGAAAAGCTAAAGTCACAGATGATCAAGCCAACTATACTAGAGCACCTTACAACTATGATTCAACTATCAATCATATCTCGATGGACAATCATATCTCTACTATTACCATCAAGAACAAAAACCCTGAGAATCCTCCTCAGCGACCCAAGATTGTCCTAAGAGGTGTTGGATCTTCTTCCGAACCTACTTCTGAATGTCATGTTACAACTCGTCGAGGTAAAATTACTTTGCCAGGTGCTTCAACTAAAAACACCGCTTCTTCATCTACCAAACCTGAGTATGACCTTGTAGAACAGTTAGGGAAGACACCCGCGCTCATCTCCATCCTTGAGCTCTTACGCATATCCCCCGCTCATAAAGCTATTCTTGACAAAATCTTGAGAGACACCGCCATTCCTACTGATCTGAACGTGGACCAATTTCAAGCCATGGTGGGATACCTTTCCATTCCACATTCCCTTACATTCACAGAAGCCGATGACGCCTCCGTAAGTCAGCCACATAATGCACCATTACATATTGAAGCCTTCATACACAAACATCGAATAAAGCGAGTCCTGATAGATGGAGGAGCTGGTCTAAACATTTGTACATTGAGCACCATTAAACAATTGGGATATTTCGATAAAGTTGTGAATTCAAAAAATCAAATCACCATCAAGGCATATGATGATGAAGAACGCTCATCCAAGGGCACGGTCACCTTACCTCTAAGAATTGGGCCAGTTACAAAGGATGTGGTTTGTCAAGTCTTGGATTTAGATCTCACTTATAATATATTGCTAGGACGTCCTTGGATTCATGAAATGAGGGTAGTCCCATCGACATATCACCAATGCATTAAGTTTCCTCACAACGGAGTCGAGGTAACAGTTAACGATGATCCTAATCCGTTCATATACTACAATAACTTGAGATCACATACTGAGATCATCATTCCCAGTAATCGTGAAGCTGTTCCTTCTTCGACATACATTGACCCTGAGTCATTGAAACCTTCGACATCAAAACAGGGTGAACTTAAAGGCAGATTTCAGGATAGAGGCATGGGAGAATACACTTTAAATCAGACCATGTATTTACGACAAGTCATGAGCTCTCCAAAAGAATATGGAAGGCCACATCCTAACAAGCAAACATACATCATGATGCTCAAATGGGACCCTACTACCTTTCAAAGATGGGGTGAACTAGAAGAGGAAGGTTTATACAAAATGCTCTACAAAGACATTGAAGATGACACACAAGATCAGATCAATATACCCTGTGAGAAATATGGCAAAGGCTTCAAGATTCTACAAAAATTCGGGTATGATGGAAAAATCCCTCTGGGGTTATGCAAAGAAGGCGTTATGGAGCCCTTACAACCTGAATTGACTGTAAAAAGGGAACACTCGAAGGGACTCAGTTTTCTGACTTCCAAGATCCACACTAAAAGGACAAAAGAGGCATCATGAATCAAAATTGCCAAAATTCAACAAGAGGATCGCTATTCCACAGACTCCAATGAATGGGAATGGGGTTCAGACAAATCCTCCAGTGACTATGAGCTCACTGAGACATTTAGAGAGCCAGATGAACCCACAGAAGAGGAGGAGTTTTATAACAAATTCAGAGTTGCTCAAGAAACAACCCATGAGGAGTCTATACAGTCCTTGTCTCAAGGTTCTAGGTTGAAATCACATAGGACGAGAACACCTGTTCCGGAATGCGCTACTAGTGATGATAATTTGGATTCGTTCGCGATCGAGACTGATGAGGAGAGTGCCATCGATGACCTTGATAATTACCTTGACATACCCGAATATAACCACATCTTCACTCTTACCCCCGCTAACTTCGAAGACATTAAAGGCCTTCCCCTTGTTCACCACCAACTCATTGACTGGGATTATGAAGGACCAGCACAGTTTGACACATTCCAAAATGATGAAGCTGTTATTGACTATCTTGGCATATGAGATGATCTTCCCCTTGGGGACCATAAAGCAGGATACACTATAGAACTCAACAACATGGCATATTTTGGTGAGGGTGTTGGACCTTCCAGTCACAAAAATGTGAAAATAAGAACAAATCAAGGGTCTTATGGTGAAAACCACACTGTGGCGCTATCTGATCCCAAAAAAGTAAAAAGAAAGGACGTATCTGAGGGTGAAAACCTCTCTGAGGCACCTGAAGATGGAAGGCTCGACATTCTCCCAGCCTCGTATGAGGAAAAGTCATCCATGCTGGTAGAGGAGACTATCAAAACAAACATTGGTACAGAAGAGGTTCCACACAACATATTCCTGGCTAAATCATTGACAGAGTCCGAAAGGTCACAGTTCATAAGTTTCTTCAAGGAACGACAAATCAACTTTGCATGGTCATACGCTGATATGCCTGGACTGGATCTGGATTTGGTAATGCATCATTTGATAGTCAAACCGAGGGCAAAGCCAGTGAAACAGAAATTAAGAAAAATGCATCCACAAGTGGCATTACAAGTCAAAGCAGAGCTAGAGAAGTTACTCGATGTCGGATTCATATGCCCAATTGATTATCCTGAATGGATCTCCAATTTAGTACCTGTCAGTAAACCAGATCGCAGTATTAGAATATGTACAAATTTTAAAGACATCAATAAAGCTTGTCCAAAGGATGACTTCCCATTACCAAACATTGACTTGATTGTTGATCTCACAATAGGTCATGAAATGCTATCATTAATGGATGGATTCTCTAGCTATAATCAAATAAGAATTGCACCCGAGGATCAACATAAAACAGCATTTACTTGTCTGTGGGGAACTTTCTGCTAGAATGTCATGCCTTTTGGGCTAAAGAATGCAGGTGCTACATATCAAAGAGCAATGACCACTATCTTTCATGATCTCATGCACATAACTATGGAAGATTATGTTGACGATCTCTTAGTCAAATCAATAGACAGAAATACACATTTGGACATACTTTCAGTTGCCTTTGATCGGTTGGAAAAATACAAAGTAAGATTAAACCCCAAGAAATGTGTCTTTGGAGTAACCTCTGGGAAGCTCCTAGGATTCATTGTATCCAAAAGAGGAATTGAAGCAGATCCAGCAAAAGTCAAAGCTATCTTGGAAATGCAACCACCAAGAAATATCAGTCAACTTCGATCCTTACAAGGCAGACTCCAGTCCATTCGAAGATTCATAGCACAACTGGCAGATAAGTGTAATCCTTTTCAGCACCTGCTACATAAAAACATCAAATTCAAATGGGATGACAACTATCAACAGGCTTTCCAGACGCTCAAAGATTATCTTCTAAATCCACCAGTTCTGATGCCACCAGTTCCAGATCAACCATTGTTACTGTACATATCAGCTACTCCAACAGCACTGGGGGCACTCTTAGCACAACAAATCGCTGAAGGCAAGGAAAAAGCAGTATACTATATTAGTCACACATTGGTGGGATATGAGCTAAACTACACACCAATTGAGCGCGCATGTCTTGCTGTGGTCTTTGCTTCACAGAAATTACGACATTACATGCTTACTCATAAGACAAAGTTAGTTGCAAGGATTGATCCATTAAAATACCTTCTAAATAAAGCAACACTTATGGGGCGACTGGCCAAATGGGTAATGATCCTGAGTGAATTCGACATTGAGTATGTGGACAGAAAAGCAATAAAGGGACAAGCCATCGCAGATCAGTTAGCGGATGCCCCCATGATTGATGATGTTCCTCTAAATTCAGAATTTCCAGATGAATCCATTTTAACGATATCACATGCAAAGCCATGGCAACTATACTTTGACGGCTCATACACACAGCATGGGGCAGGAGCTGGTATTCTCTTTATAACTCTTCAAGGAGATTCTATACCAAAATCATACCGCTTATCATTTCCTTGCACTAACAATATAGCAGAATATGAGGCATTAACAACAGGATTACGAATTGCAGTTCAATGGAAGATCCAGGAACTTCATGTTTTTGGGGATTCCCAACTTGTCATCCATCAAGCAACTGATGATTACCAAACAAAAGATGAAAAATTACTGCCTTACAAGCAAATGGTGGATGATTTGAAACAACACTTCACAAAGATAGATTTTGAGCAGATACCAAGAGAGCAGAATCGTGCTGCAGATGCCATGGCTACAATTGCTTCACTGATTGATCTACCTCAAAATGAGACCTGCTATGAGTTCTTGGTGGACAACCTATTGGTTCCTTCATATGAGATCACTCCTACTAAAATGATATGCGTTGTTGGCCCCGAATCCCAGTTATATGGTTCCATCTTCACATACCTTCGTGACAATACCCTACCTCCTGATCTATCAAATAACCAACGTCGCACTTTCATTCGCCAATCCTCTCGATATGTCATTTTAGCTGATATCCTATACCGACGAGGTCTAGATGGCACTCTTCTTAGATGTTTAGAAAGCGACGAAGCTCAGATTGCGTTACAGGAAGTGCATGAAGGGATATGTGGTCCACATGCTAGTGGTCCTACCTTGGCCAAGAAACTCATTAGGATTGGATATTACTGGCCCAATATGGAAAAAGACTCATATCAGTTTGTCAAGAAATGTAAGCAATGTCAAATTCATGGAGACCTCATACATGCGCCAGCACAAGAACTTCAACCACTTGCGTCTCCTTGGCCCTTTTATCAGTGGGGACTCGATCTCATAGGCAAGATTCACCCTCCTTCCTCTAATGGTCATAAATTCATTATCACAGCCACAGAGTATTTCACAAAATGGATTGAAGCTGTGCCTCTCACACAAGTCACTGGAAAACAGATTGCTACATTCATCCTTAACTATATCATATGCCGATATGGTATTCCTGTTTCCATTATCACTGATAACGGACGTCCCTTCAAAAATTAGGATGTTCATGAACTCTGTGACCGCTTCCATATTTCCCATCGTTTCTCCACACCATATTACCCCCAAGGTAATGACCAAGCTGAGGCGTCTAATAAAACAATCCTTCAAATCCTCAAGAAAATAGTCGACGACGCTGGCCGTAATTGGCATATCCAACTCAATCCTGCACTTTGGGCCTACCGTACAAGTGTCTGCACACCTACAGGAGCTACACCCTATTCACTTGTTTATGGCGTTGAAGCCATCTTGCCTATTGAGGTCGAGTTACCCTCTTTATGGGTCTCTTTGCAAAACATCATCACTGATGAAGATTACAGGGTCTCTCGCTTACAAGAACTAGAACTGCTAGATGAACGGAGACAAACTGCTTTTAATCATCTCAAGGCTTACCAACAACGAATGAGTCACAGCTACAATCACAAGTTCAAGCCTCGCACATTTGAGGTAGGTGACTTGGTTCTTCGAGAAAACCCCAAGAATCAGCAAGACAGAGAGAAGAAGGGCAAGTTCGAACCAAACTGGCTTGGTCCCTACATCATTACAGCAACATATGGATCTGGGGCATATCAGCTCTCAACTACAGAAGGTGAACCTTTGGAGGATCCTATCAACAGCATGCACCTTCGCAGGTTCTACACATAGCTTATCGGAATATCCTAATTCAAAAATACAAAAAAATCAAAAAATTCAAAAATACAAAAAAATCAAAAATTTCAAAAATACAAAAAAATCAAAAAAATTCAAAAATACAAAAAAATCAAAAATTTCAAAAATACAAAAAAATCAAAAAATTCAAAAATACAAAAAAATTATAAAAACAAAAAAAAATCATTACTTGGTGAAAACCTGGCAAACAGGCGCCTTGTGACACAAAAAAAACATTGAAAAATCGAAAAAAGTAAAGAGAAATAATTTTGTCCAACGGTGAAAACCACTTCGGTGGTGCCCTAGGCAAGTACCATGGTGAAAAATGGGTCACCAGCGCCATGCGTAGAGACATTGCTCCTCCCTCCTTCAGGATTCTCTTTCATCCTTTCACTTTGCACACACTCACGACCAATTCATCCATAATAAACTTACCCATTCCCATCATGGCTTGTTATTGATCTACCCAAGATTGGTTAGCCATTCATAATAAACCTCTCTTTTCACCTCCCTTTCCATCCATAATAAATCAGATCCTATCTGTGGCTAAGGCAATTCCTACGTCTAGTAATGGGTGTGGAACTGAGAACATCACATGTTTCGAGGAGTATAGTTTCTTCCAGCTTTCTTTAGTTTATCCGCACACAATCCGTAATAAAGCAACATTTGCATCACAGATCCGCAATAAAGTTTCATCTTCTCCGCAATAAAGTATCAGTTTCATGGATTCAGTCAGTTTTAGATGACACAACAGCAACAATGGGCTTCAACAAAATCAAATCTTTCAACAGACTCAGACAACATTATGGTTCAGTGCTATCTATCCATTTTGTGAAAGTAAACATTGTGACCACAATCAAATAAGACTTATACAAGTGACAAGAGACACTAAACTTGAGGACTACAGTGGATGTTGGTGTCAAGTCTTGGTTTTCTTTTGATTTCATCTTTTTTTGGTGACATGTCTTTTAGCTTTTCCGGGATGTCTCTGACTAGAGATTCTATCTCCAGGATGTCTTTGACTAGAAAGGCGAGGATGGGGTATCGTCACCTATTTGTATTTGCTGTCTCTAGATTGTCTTTTAGTAATGCTATGACTTGTCCAAGGATATGAGGACACTGTGAGTCTAGTGTGAACTAGGGCATTCCTTGTTTGTGACTGTCTTATCTCCATGCAAATAGGTACAATGACTTTCTGGGTCGAACATATGCCTCGATTGTCATAACCTACTTGCCATAATAAAGCTCAATGATGATAACACACAAGAAGCTCTTTCACTTTCATATCTTCTATCTTCCATCCCCCTTCCTAGATTGACTTCCACCGTCCTTCTCGAGTCCGCGTAGCCCGCTATCACATGACTGAGTATAATGACACACCAAAAATATTTGCATTTCCTGTAGTTGCACCTACATTACCACATATAAGCATTTCATACATACATATAGATATCACAACTACATCACATCCTGCACACAACACCCATTAGCACAATTTACATTTGCATTATCATATTCATCTGCATTACATACATTCACATTTGCATCATGCATACACATATAAAACATAAATGAACAAAAAAAAATAAAAAAAATATTGCATTGCATCATATACATATTTGCATCCATATCATAAGCATCACATAAGAACATCTCATCACATAGGTACACATGCATATAGCTGCCGCAAAGATGCATCATCTCATATATATATATAAAGTGTCATGATACAATGATGTCAAAATCATATGGCTACAATCACCCGCAGGTGTCTACATCATTATACAAAATGGTACAAAATTGATACAAAGAAACTCACTGATCACTCCTGCCAACACTATTGGTAGTGCTAATCCTATCCATGTCATGGTATCCCATGCCACGTGTCCCACCCTCATCTCCAGTCTTGGATCCTAGAACACTCGTCTAAGGGCATCCTTGTCTCCGTCTCGATCATACGGAATCAGCTCCCCATCAATCGGTATCCGCATAATCCTATATACATCCTCAAGGGTGACTGTCATCTCACCCATTGGCAGATGGAACGTGCACGTCTCAGAGTGCCATCTCTCAGCAAGCACAGTCAGCAAACCCATGTTTGCTCGAAACTCAAGCACATATAGTACATGTCTCAAGCCCATCTCCTCGATGGCAGCTCTATCCTTGAGCGACAACTCAGGTCGCAACCTCTGCGTCGATAGGAATCTCTCCCGTGACTCCAGCATCGGCAAATACTCCTGCAGTCAAGCAAATCAATCATGTCAGTTATAGTGGCATTCACTGTTTATCACAAAATGCTCCTTTTTATCTAAATGCATATGGCTATCTACCCTAGTGACACTCACTGTTCATCACAAAGTGTTGATATTTATCCTAGTGGTACTCACTGTTCATCACAAAGTACTACGTGTGTGACACTCCCTATTCATCACAAAGTGTTACTCACATTTGCACTCCCTGTTCATCACAAAGTGCTACTCATATTTCAGTACTCCCTGTTCATCACAAAGTACTTTATCTTGGTACTCACTGTTCATCACAAAGTGCCTTGATCTATCCTAGTCTTCCTAGAGGACCTGCTTGAGTGTATCCTCTCAGCAGCTTATCCAATCGACAGCCTATGTTCATCAAAACTGTCAATTTGACCTAGAAGATGCAACTTCATACTTTTTAAACGCAAACGCCCTTACATGATGCAAACACTTTTAAAGACTGCACAGAAGTGCCTGTCTGACACAGACACGCCTGCCGGACACAGACGCGCCTATGCTCTGCATAGACGCAGCTATTTGACACAGACATCCCTTCTTGGCACAAACACGCCTGAAAATCACAGACGCAGCCGCATTTGGCATAAACGCGCCAGGCACAAACATAGACGCGCCTAGCAAACATAAACGCACCTGGCACCAACGCAGACGCGCCTGGACATTTTTGGACACTTTTTGGACGCTAGTATAAGCACATTTATTGCCCTATTCGACATGCATTAATGACAAAATTCAATTCGTCAAAGTACGAGGAGGTTTGGCGGTACTTACCGGCTCTCCTGCCTCTGCTGGCCTCTGGAATCGGCGAACGCGGTCGAATATATGCACGAAAGCCATCACTGCTGACTACTACTGCTCTATTCTTGCTCTGCACTCTGATCTTTTGGATGCGTGGATGACAATGAGGATGTATTTTCCCCCGTGGCCTATCTTATAGCCTACCCTAGCCCTCGCCTTCATTTCTTGAGTCAGTCTTCATTATCCCGTGACTTTGTCGCTTTATCTGGTCAGTCCATTCTATCCCGTCTTTCTTATCAAGAGATTGTCTACAATCTTTTCAGACATTTTCGTCCAATCTCTCGAGGGGGCATATCATTCCCATTCTGGGGCAACTCTGTATCAGTTCATCTTATCTTCTTTGAAACAACGCGACAAGCCGCATTGTCTCAAAGAGGGGCAAAATGTAGACACCTAAAATTGTCATGTCTAATTAAATAAATATTTTATTTATTTAATTATCTAAGCTTAATTCTTCTATTAATTAAATAAATCTTTATTTATTTAATTAATTCATTTATCCTCTTCTAGCCTTATTTCTCATTTAAATAAATACATTTGTTTATTTAAATTATCATTTTCCTAAATTAAATAAATATCTTATTTATTTAATTGATCCCACTTCTTCTATTAATTAAATAAATCTTTATTTATTTAATTAATTCATTAGCCTTTTCTACCTATGACACATGTCATTCATCTCTTAATTCATACACTACCTACCCCTCTCATTATTTTATTATTTCTTCTACCTACCCTTTAACCATAGCCGACCTCCTTTTGCACCTCTCAATCTTATCCCTCCATTTCATATTGTGTCTTCTATTTAAGGAGATGCCTTCTTCATTATCAAACCCTAATCGACAATTTGGAGGACTTGACTACACTTCGATCCAACTTGCAACCACATTCCGTTCTTTGTTGAGCTCTTGTGCACATAAAATCTGAGAGCAAATATATCAAGCAAGATCAATGGAGATAGGAAGAATGGAGATCAAAACCCTATTGGACATGTGATGGTATAATCTTTGTGATTTCATGTGATTTGCATTGTCTTAGGTAATCTTCATATGTTATGGTGGATCTTTGTTGATTGTTAGGCTAGGGTTTTGTGGTTGAATTCATTTAGCCTTTCAATATTGTTATTATTATTATCCATTTTCACCATATATAGGTACAAAGTCAAACCCTTAGCTCATTTTGCTAAGCACTTTGCACATTGCCAAGAAATTCACTCTCCAAATATGCCAAAACATCTTTCAAAAAAATTATCATCAACATGTAAACTTGATGTAGATCACCACCAAACCGAAAACCATTACCAATTAAGAGAATTCTCTACTGATCCTTAAACCCTTCTTAAACCCTAGCAAAAACTCAATAGAAATTATAAACATAACTTCTAGTTGTCATAACATGATGCGATTCTAGTCAAATACATGTTACAATGATATAAACTCACATTCAAAACTACAAAGCCTCAATTATCACCAATCGCCAAATACAATCAAAATATTTCCTTGTTTACCGGTTAAGGTCCTAATTCCCAGTTTCTTGATTCTTTATTGGTAAGCCCTCTCTGGTAGACCAAAAGGTTTAGATTACACAATACAACATAAGTAAACATCATTAGATATGAATAAATATTAGTTTCCATCAATGACAACACAAATAACCAATCAAAGTAATCCATCATGCAATCTCAATCTTTTCATCACAATGTCATCTCAAATAGCCTTGTACCAATTCAGTCATCATTCTCCATCTGTATCAGTCATGCCAACAAATTCTAACCCTCACTCTAACCATATGCTAAACCTAAATCCTAACCCTTATAGCCATAATCTCAAAACTAATCCTAAACCCAAACCCAAACCAACCTTACCTCAAATACTAACCATGATGTAAATGTCAATCATAACCATAATTCCAACCCTATCCTGCGTAACCCTATCCCTAAACCCTAACCATAACCATAAAACTAAACCAAATCATAATCCTAATGCTAATCTGATTGTAAACCATGTATTATTATACATAATTTTGACCATGGCATCAAATTGTAACCATGACTATAAAGCAAATATTAACACTAAACCCTAACCCTAATCATAATAAATTTCCTATAGCACTAAAATGTCCCTAACCATAATTCTAATCCTAACCCTAATCATAATAAATGAGAATTCCTAGGGCCACCCATTTGTTATAAATTGCTTATAGCACTAAAATTTCCCACTTGTGAAGCATGCATTGAAGATCATAATTTATATATGAAGAGCACATCTTGTTTAAACTATCCATTTTAAAATAGACCCAAAATCATGAATTATTAAAAGCCTTCATGGCATAAGAAAAGACTCAATCATATAATCATATCCTTATCTACCACCAAGAAACTTTGCACCATCTACTCTAATTGACTAGATACTTTGCACCATCTACTCTTGTTGACTTGGCATATATTTACATATTTATATCTATCTTTTATTTAAGCTATGAAGAAGTTTATTCATGCAAAATAAAGAGATTACTTAGAGGAAATGTTGCAATATATTAGATGTTGGATCAAACTCTTTAATCAAAAGCCAACCAAAATGGACAAATAATATTACAACACATTAATTTAGTGAAATGTGCATATTATTCTAGAATGTCAGAGCAATTTCTGATATAGCATTATTATTAGATTATTATTTGTAGGCCTTGATATCTTCTAGGAGGTGTTCAAATAAAGTGTTTTGTAGACATTTTGTTCTTCAAGTTTACATAATAATTAAAATGAAGGAAAATAATTGGACCCAAATTGTATTTGAAATTTGAAATTTAAAATTTTCTTTTGAAAGTATAATAATGAATTTATAGTCTATTTGGCATGTTATTTGAATCCAGCGTGTGCAAGAGTGGATAGTTGGGTCTACGATACACTAGAAAGCATAATCCAATTTTGTAAGCAATCCTAGTAGAACCCCCATTTCCATAATGACTGCAAGGATCAATTGAAATACCAAGCCACCCACAAAGCATCCAGCCAGTCAGAAATTGAAAAATATTTCAAGCCGCCAACAAAGCATCTAGCCAACCAAAAATTGAAAAATGGAAGGAGAAAGAGAATGAACAAGTGCAAGTGCGAGTAAATCCACTGTAAGTGTTGTATTCTATATTATGGTCAACTCCCATTAATCTTCAAATCCACTATAAAATTATTCCAATTTACTAAACAGGGTTGAAATGGTAGTGTGAATTTTTACATTGAGTGGGTAGGGCTTATTGGGGCAGAAAATTGTGTTTTTTGCAAAACCTACAACAAGCGTTGTGCCTTATGAACCATTCATTATAGAGCCTTTTAGCTCATCAATTAAATAACTTGATTACATAGAGATTACAAGATCCAAACTAAAAACACCTCAACTAATATTGTCCAACTATGGACAACAAGAGATTTCCAACAAATTATACAAAGTATGAACAGGAGGCAACAAAATTGAAGAAGGGAGACAACTAATATCAAACCTAATTCAGCACCCTTCCGAGATCTGCTCATGCAGCAATGTCAGACTCCTAAGATGAGGCATCATGCATTGCAAGAGGCAATGCAGAATGTGTTCCATGCGGATCTAATAAATCATGCTCCCTAAGACCCCAAACTGCCTAAAACTTTGTCATTGCTATTGTAGCCAGGGGCTCACCAATTTGGAGGGTGTGCTATCAGACCCATTGAAGAAAGAATTGTGGAGAAGCATATCCAAACCTATATATGAAGGAGAGAAAAACTAAATATGGTATTGAATCAAAAAGAAATAAATCTCTATTTACGAAACCACCCCACCAAATATCTCCAGCAAAAATATCATATTTGTTTAACTATAAATTGATCTCTTCCCAAGAGAAAAGAAAGGAGTGATCAAAGGCCCCAATTATCAGCCTAGTATAGACTTTTGAATGTGTGAGATCCATAAACACTGAAGCCAGCCTAGAAGCCACCATGCTTAGAGTAGCCAGTGGATGTGTGATAATCCATTCTTCACCCATGACTGTCCTCACAGCCCATTTGACACTTGCACACGGTATTGCAAATGTGTCAAACATGCTCAGTGGATGGACATTTGTGTAAAGACCCAAGTTCTACATTCTCCCACGAAGCTAGATTCTTGATGCCATAATAACTACTTATGAAGGTAGACCACTCAAAATTGTAGAACACTATTTGTAATGAAGACCTCAGAGCTAGAACACTTTGCAGAGATGAATTTAACCTTTCGACATTGTAAAAAACTTTTGGAACATAAATATATAAAATTACATGACTAGTGAGGAAGGACATTGGAATTTTAGTTACTCATATGGAGTACCTCTATACTCATGTGGAGTAGATCTGTATGAAGTCCTTACTCTATCCTAAGCTTCCACATTGGTAGCCTTTGCCTGCATCAAATTGAATTCTAAAATGATTTCCATAATTTCATACATAAGAATCTCCATTGTAAATAATATGGATTATTTTTCAAATCCTTTACCACTTTTGAATAGACTATTTACCTGGTTCTTGATTCTCTATGTGTCTTCCTATCTCTAGCCTGATGTCATGAAGTGATGCCTCTATGAAAAACATGCTCTTTAATTCCCATTTTTGAACATTGTGCAATGTTATTTCGAATGTGAGATCCAACTAATTTGATTCAACTGTACACCCAGTATACAAGCCATTATTTCCAAATACATCATTGCACTGAATACTTCGCATCCACCTGAACTAGCATTCCAAGTCATGGGAGTACATTTTCAGTTGTGTCCTAGGTCATAAGCCCAACCTGCCATATCTTTATCCATACAATAGTTAATAAAAAAGAAACCTATTTTTGGATAAGACATTTACATTTTGTCTCACTGATTTATTTCACAGAAGGTCTTTCCTACGAGCAACAACAATAAAATATATTAGTAAAATGATACTTAAACTTTGTTGAAATCACTCTCCACGTGCTCCATTAGAATTCTATCTTCATGGAGCTCCCTTGATGAAAGACTAATCTTTTTCTCTTCTTGTTCACATCCCCTATTTGCAAAAAAATGTCTACCATCCTGTTGGCTTCTCTGTAGCAATGCATAATCTCATATGAATCTAGACGAGAGAGCAACTCTCTTGCTTCCTAAATGATATAATCTAACTACCAGTTGGGGGTTTGAGAATTTATCAAAATTGTGATAATAATCTGGGAATTCCCTTCAATTATAATATTATTGACTCTATTTTTAATTGCTAATTTAACACCAAATAGCAGAGCCCTTGCTTCTACCAGGTTGTTGGTTTCATTTGGTATCCTCCCATAGCCTGCTACCACCACATGATCTTCTGGATCTCAAATGATAAAAAATGACATGTCTTATATTTATCAATGCCTTTTGAAATCAAATCAAATTCCATAAAAAATAACCGGCCAAGTTGAAGGGTGAGGAAAACTAAGTCCATGAAAAATAATCGGCCAAGGCGAAGGGAAACTAAGTAGGATTCCCAATCCCAACACACTCACTCAACTTACTCCAATTGATCAATAAAAAAGGGATTACTTCCACACATCAACCTTACAATAAAATCACAATACCAATGGTGGACATCACTCAATACTAGACAACATACCTCTACCTATAGCCCCTACTCACACTAGGCCATATGCACTCAAAAAACTCAAACACCAACAAGAAATCACAAACCCAAACCACCTCCATACCATGTCAATTAACATCCCACTTGACATGTTCCATTCATTGGAAGTTCTCTACAAACTTCCTAATATCCTTGTTCTTCACAAAGGCTTCACAATCCTTGTTGCCCTAGTTTTTGAGTCCTTCGGGTATAACTCACAAACTTCCAAAACCAATTGAAAAAATATTTACATACTTGAGTACCCTTTTGATCCCTCTATAACATATTTCATACTTAGGTGGGATTCATTTGGACCATATGTATGGAATACTACCTATCCTAATTGGTCAAGAGCCCCAATTAGGCATGTTCTACAAAGAAACCCCTCTAGAATGGACTCACAAAAACTTCACAATCATTTGGACACTTATAAAATGTGTCAAAACCAATGATTCCACTAGAAGTTTGGGCCTTCACTCAATTGGTTCCCCACAAACTAATCTACCCCTCTATAATTGCTTGCCATTACACAATACCAAGCATTTCAGTGCACCTTTCTCTCCCCTCAACTCACGAACACCTCTATCAACCCTACCATGATATGATACACCTATTTTTCCAAAATCCCCTTGAGTTTGAGTAAATTCACTCTTGGGAATGTTTGGAACCAACCGTGTCTTATGAAACCCTCGGTAGGGTTTCCTTAGAACCCAAAACTGAAGAAAATCAATCCCCTGGCTCCAAACTTTGTTTAAACCCATTAAACCACTTGGATATGTTATATGTAACATTTTTTCAACCCTCCAAACACATTATATGCATTCACCAATTGGATACAATAATGAAACAAAGAGAATACATGGACTGAGACACAAATTCCTGCAACAAAGATGGCTTATCATTCATCAAATCTTCATCAATCATACAAGTTTCGCCTTAGAGGCTTTTATATGCATCATCCAACATTTCCCAATGTCCACAACTAAAATTTGAACCATATGACCAGGGTGAATTCACAAAGCTGGTTCCCACTTTTGCCAACGAAAGAATTTGGCGAAAGTGGGAATTTCGGATTTGACAATGTTCGAGCGAAACACAAATGTTCGCTCGGACTACCCCTGGGAGTCCGAGCGAACCAAACTGTTCAGTTGGGTTCGATCGAACAGTGGGCGGGTTTTGGGTTCGAGCGAACCCATTAAAATATCAATATTTAATGGGTTCGCTCGAACCCCCCCATTCGCTCGAACCCTTTGCAGTTAGGGTTTTTTTTTAATTTTATAAATATCAAAAATGACAGTTAAAAGGTCATTATTAAATTTGACTTTTTCTGTCTGGTCGGGGTTGGATCGAACCAGTCGTCAGCATCACGTCATCGAGCCTTGTCTGCAGCAGTTAGCATCTTTCCTATTTCAGTTTTCAACCTTTGTTATATCAGGTGCACAAAATAACCCTTTGTTTGGTTTAATAATGTCTTTTTTTATTAAATTTGTAAATAATTTATTTGTTAATTTAATTTTTTAATTAAATAATTATATATAGTTATTGGTTTTCAACATTTTAGAAAAATGTTTGATAATTTATTGTTTTTCATTATTTTAGAAAAATGTTTGATAATTTAATGTTTTGATTGAAATGTGTAAATTTGTTTTTAAAATTACATAATTGTATAGATGTATATTTTTTTCAACATTTTAAAAAATTGTTATGAAAAACATAGAAAACTACCCTGTAGTAAATCAGAACTTAGAAAAACATTAGCAAAAAAAGAAAAACGTTAAAAAAATTAATTTAAATAAACATTAGAAAATTTAGATACCAAATTTAAACAAATTAGACAAAATAAATTTCCTCTACAATGTGACCCATTTTCACATCCTATTACACACACAACATGACCCCTTAAGACCACATATGACACTATACGTTCCCTTAGGAGGTCATAGAGGATCACATATAATATAATAGTGTACATGTATGACATTCCCTTTAGGATCACATCTAGTGTCCTAAGGGGTCATACGTGGTTCTAAGGGGTCACACGTGTTATAACACATGCGGGACCCCTTAGAATCGCATATGACCCCTTATAAAATTGTAGGGTGAATGACATACCCCTTAGTCCATCAAATAGTGTCTTAACACATGTGTGATCCATTAGAATCGCATATGACCCTTTATAAAATCAATCCTAGTGTGAACAACATATCCCAAAACCCATCACAAAGCGTCTTAAGGGGTCGTATGTGGTCCTAAGGGGTCATGCATGAATTAACACATGCGTGACCCCTTAGTAGGTCACATAGGACCCCTTATAACATCCTACTATACATATGACATTCCACTTAGGATCACATAGTGTCATAAGGGGTCATATGTGGTTCTGAGGGGTCATGCATTTGTTATAACATATGCATGACCCCTTAGAACTGCATATGACCCCTTATAAAATCCTAGTGTGAATGACATACCCCTTAGTCCATCACATAGTGTCTTAAGGGGTCGTATGTTGTCCTAAGGGGTCACACATGCATTAACACATGTGTGACCCCTTAGTAGGTCACATATGACCCCTTATAACATCCTACTGTACATATGACATTCCCCTTAGGATCATATAGTGTCCTAAGGGGTCATATGTGGTTAGACCCACATATGACCCCTTATAAAATCCTAGTGTGAATGACATACCCCTTAGTTCATCACATAGCATCTTAAGGGGTCATATGTGGTCTTAAGGGGCCACGCATGCATTGACACATACGTGACCCCTTAGTAGGTCACATATGACCCCTAATAACATCCTACTGTACATATGAAATTTTCTATGTGTCCTAAGGGGTTGAATATGTGGTCCTAAGGGCTCACGCATGCATTAACACATGCGTGACCCCTTATAGAATCCTAGTGTGAACGACATACCCTTTAGTCCATCACATACTATCTTAAGGGGTCGTATGTGGTCCTAAGGGGTCAACATGCATTAACACATGCGTGACCCCTTATAACATCCTACTGTACATATGACATTCCCCTTAGGATCATATAGTGTCCTAAGGGGTCATATGTGGTTAGACCCACATATGTATGACCCCTTATAAAATCCTATAACCACATATGACCCCTTATAAAATCCTAGTGTGAACGACATACCCCTTAGTTCATCACATAGCATCTTAAGGGGTCATATGTGGTCCTAAGGGGCCACGCATGCATTGACACATACGTGACCCCTTAGTAGGTCACATATGACCCCTAATAACATCCTACTGTACATATGAAATTTTCTATGTGTCCTAAGGGGTTGAATATGTGGTCCTAAGGGCTCACGCATGCATTAACACATGCGTGACCCCTTATAGAATCCTAGTGTGAACGACATACCCTTTAGTCCATCACATACTATCTTAAGGGGTCGTATGTGGTCCTAAGGGGTCAACATGCATTAACACATGCGTGACCCCTTATAACATCCTACTGTACATATGACATTCCCCTTAGGATCATATAGTGTCCTAAGGGGTCATATGTGGTTAGACCCACATATGTATGACCCCTTATAACATCCTACTATACATATGACATTCCCCTTAGGATCATATAGTGTCCTAAGGGGTCATATGTGGTTAGACCCACATATGACCCCTTATAACATCCTACTGTACATATGACATTCCCCGTAGGATAATATAGTGTCCTAACATACATATGACGTGTTAGATCTCTCTATTCTTGAATTTTTTATGTATGTCAAAGATTTAAATATGTACATGTACATTAGATCTCTCTATCTCTCTGAAATATATGTTATCTCTAGATCTGAAATATATGTTCTCTCTCTCTCTCACTGAAATATTTGAAATTTTTACATGTATTTTTTGAAAATGAAAATGATCTCTCTCTCTCTCTGTCATGAAGATTTATATGTATATAATCTCTCTCTCTTTCTCTCTCTCTCATGAAAATGATCTCTCTCTCTGCTTACGTATTTATTTTAACTTTATGACATGTACCTAGATAGATGGCATCCCAGGATATACCTTCACAGGCTCCTGATTAGGATCCACCTTTGTAGGCTCCTGATCAGGATCCACCTTCGCAGGCTCCTGATCAGGATCCACCTGTGCAGGCTCCACATCAGGAGCCACCACAGCAGGATCCTCCACAACAGGATCCCCCCTTGCCCGACATTGCTACTATTTTTCATTACAGTGATCAAGAGTTGCATAGGTTGAGGGCCATACTAGATGACCCTCGTACTGATGGCGTGTACAAGAGTATGTGCATGTCCATTTTTGACAGTTTGCAGACATTGAGGGACCGCTTAGTATCTCATACCTCATTCTCACCTGAGGTTATAGAGGATATATATAGACAGTTGAGGAGTGAGGTGAGGGGTCCTCATTCTTTTGCTGATGTGGTTGGGGTGGTCTCGAAGGAGACCATCAAGGAGAGATGCTTCCCATAATATCAGGAGAAGAGTAAGGTGAGGGGATATCAGATTACCAGATGTATCGACCCACAGGTTGCATCACTGATTTACCCATGATTCTTAGCAGCCCATGGTCGTTATCCTAATAACGACCAGATTCCATTATACTTTGCACAGCAGGTATTTGCTGAGGTTCATTGTCAGATGAAACCAAACTACCTTGATATTCCAGGATATTATGGACAGGGGAGGGGCAGGATTGCTGATAGAGATGCATATCGTAGGCGTGATAGAGCTCCATCTAGACACAGGGACCTTGTTGGCCAGAGATTTCTTGCAGTAGTCCCAGCCGTGGCACCCATAGTAGATCACGTTGTGACTGCTTCTCAGAGAGAAGCAATTAATAGGATTGGACATATTGCATCAGCAGCAGCCACCATATCTTCTGACAGGGTGGGCAGATATATGATGAGTCGACCACGTTCACGATCATCCATAGATCATGCATCTTCTAGTCATGGGGGGGCTTCAGATTCAGATGATCGGTATATTTTTGCTGGCATCCCCTCCCCAGATGAGGTAGCAGCTATAGTCGGAGGTAGTAGACATGTACAGATGTCGCAGTATT
Organism: Cryptomeria japonica; assembly: GCF_030272615.1. Lineage (NCBI taxonomy): Eukaryota > Viridiplantae > Streptophyta > Pinopsida > Cupressales > Cupressaceae > Cryptomeria > Cryptomeria japonica. The sequence continues at coordinate 436,112,345 of NC_081411.1, read as the reverse complement.
TAGTCAAGGACCTACTACATCCTTATAGTTTTATTTCATCTCGACTTGGGATACCATTGGGTGATGTTAGAGAGGAGATTCTCAAAGATGTTCAGGCTACAGCGGCATCGATGCATACCCCAAGGCAGTCACAGCATTCTCATCACTCTACACATGCTCCAGGCACTGACCCACCTACAGATCACTCTGTTGCTGCAGAGGAGGAGCTACGAGCTGATGAGCTCCATATCACAGATGAGGGCCGGTTGGATTCATGTGAGGAGATACGAGCTGATCAGGTACATATCACAGATGAGGGTTTGGACTCATTTGAGGATCAGCTGAGAGATTTGAGCCATACTGGATTTATGGACATGCTACTACAGTCAAACACTTCATCCACGATGCCCACCCATCTAGTTAGCCCCTTCAACTCCTCAGTGATACGTACAGCTAGAGAGAGATATGTTGGCACGAGTGATGTTGTTGATATGATCACGGGACAGGATCAAACTATACAGCCTACTCCAGGTGATACACAGGTATGTACATGTACATGTGCATTTAAAATTTTAGAAGATATGTATACATACATTGCAAATTTGTACCTGATAAATCTATATATATAGATCTCATGTTTAATAAATAATCTAGAGTTCTAAGTTTTAATTTGTAGATCATTTAAATTGATTGTGGAGTAATCCTTAAATTGACAGTTAGCTCATGTCACTCCTTCCTTGAGCTCTGAGCATGTGCGTAGGAGAGATTCTTTAGATGTTGTTAGTGTACAGGTTAGTTATGGTTTTTGGTATATATATATTTGATGTACATGCACGTCTAGAGAGATATATATATTATATTTAATATTTAAATAAATTCTACTTTTGCAGGACTCCCCCTCAGATGGTCGCTCAGTTCGTAGCCGACATGATGATCCCTATTGATTTTCTCCAAACTTTATAGCTCATTTACATTTATCTTTTTATATACTTTCATATTATATATATTCATGCACGTACATGGAGTTTAGACTCTAGATTATACTTTATACCTGGTTTATGTTTGACTCTGGATTATACTTTATACTTTATACATGGAGTTTAGACTCTAGATTATACTTTATACCTGGTTTGTGTTTGACTCTAGATTATACTTTATACGTGGAGTTTAGACTATAGATTATACATGTTATAAGTTTTATACATGTTTGATTATATTATATTTATACATGTTTGATTATATTCTAGATTTATGTACATGATGTTTGATTAAATTAGATTTAAATACATGATTGATTAGATTGTATATTTCATGCATGTACAACGACTTGTTTAGACTCTAGATTATACTTTATACCTGGTTTGTGTTTGATCATCTATTATACATGTTTGATTATATTAGATTTATACATGTTTGATTAGATTAGATTTAAATACATGTTTGATTAGATTGTATATTTCATGCATGTACAATGACTTGTTTAGACTCTAGATTATTTTGTATACCTGGTTTGTGTTTGATCATCTATTATACATGTTTGATTATATTAGATTTATACATGTTTGATTAGATTAGATTTAAATACATGTTTGATTTTCAAACAAAAGATTATGTATTCAATTATACATGTTTGATTTTCAAACAAAAGAGTATGTATGAAATGAACAAACTAAACTTAATAGGTCATGTATTGAATAGTTCACATCCAGTACATGTATATTACATAGGTATGTATATTTGTAGGTATGTGAACTTCTAGGTATGTATATTGTAGTTAAATAGTTCACAACATGTACATGTCCTAATTCCATATTAAATATATCAATTTTACAAATGTACATATTACATTCTAATTTAAATATGCATTTTTTAATTAAATACAAATACAATTACATACAATTAAACGTGCACATTTAAATACATCCTAATTTGATATAATGTATAAATAAACTTAAAAAATATTTATCCTAAATAGTTTCAAAACAAGTTACTTGAGATCTAGAATTTATCTTGAACTTGTACATTAAAATTCAATTCATGTGGATTACTAAATGTATATATAGTTCATACCACATCAAGTGGTTCACAACGCTCTTCAATAACACTTAATATTTTGTCATGATCTTTACTATCTAGTCTCCACTTTTGAGACCGCCCTCGACATGGAACTATTTGAAGAATTAGGCCAACAACAATGACCAAGTGACTATACTGATATACCTTGTTATCAATTTGGTATTCAGTGAAATGAATCCCATGTTGAACAATTTTAACTTGTTTGAAATATGTCCCTTGCACTACAACTGATCCTGCATGTACATGTATATAAGAAACGTGAGAAATTAAAAAATTTCACACAAGCGATTTGTATGTATGTACATATTCAAATCAGAACTCAAACCTGTGGGAAATGACATTCCATCACTCATCTCAGATTTTGATAACTTCTTTCTCTCTTCTGTGCAACGCAATAAATAATAACTAACACCTTCTATATTTCCATCTTCTGATATGACTGCAAAAATATCTCCTGCAATTTGACACAAGTTAAATAAATTCTAAGTTATATGTCATTTTTAAGGAAATGTTTACATGTGTACGTCATGTACATACATACCTTTTTTAATCAATCCTGAAATATGATCGTAATCACCAGAAATCAAAGGAATGTCTTCAAAGTTTTCATCCTCATTTGAATCCTCGTATGTTTCAGAAACATCTAGTGGCACCATTTTCCATTCACTAACATATCCAAGCTCTTGGTTCTTGCAATCAACATAGTTTTCGAAAATGCATTCAGACCAAAAACATGAATAATCTCTAGTGTATAATGTCCATGGGCGATTATCTGTACTCATGACACAATGCAAAGATCTTGTCCTCTCCACACTCTTGCATCCATGCATTGATTTTCTATCCACATCTGTAAAATGTACATGTGTACAAGAATGTACATGTAGATCAAGTTGTTAAATTAAAAAAAATTAAATAAAATACTAAAAGAGAACACGTACCAGTTATCTCCCAAAACACTCTATATGGAATGGGCTTATATGTTCTTGATGATGATTCCCCAGGATAATTAGGTTTCTCAAAGTGTTTCTTACACCATTCAACAACATCATGTGCATTTTCTATACGTTCTCCTGTCTACTTTATTTGATGCTTTCTTAGAGCACGTTTGATACAAGCTCCTACACCATCATGTTCACCCTTTCCATGACCACTCTCAAAAAAACTCCAAACATGTGGTATTTTGTCATTTCGATGATATCTACATAGTGCATAAAATGGCCTCGAAGATTTGAATTGTGCCGCACATCCATCAGACCAAACAAAATGTTTAACTATTGTTATGCCTCTATCTTTCAAATATTCAAAAAACTTCTTAAAGCAATGTTGTACAAAAAGTGTGTCATGCTCCTTATCATCACTTATATAGAAGTGGTACTCTTTCTTAATGACACAATTTTCAAATGTACTTCAACACCATCTAAATTCATCTGTGCATGTCGATAACACACATGCACGAAAATAGTGATTTGCTTTGAAAAATAATACTCTGATTGAATCTCTTTTTGATGCACAAAAGAGTAATTCTCTGCGAAGTCAACTACAGATAAAATAGTTCCAAGTGGGAAAGTGTCTCTTAATCTTTTAAACTGTTTTTCTTGCCACTTGGCAAAAAAACCATGGCATATGTATGGTTTTATCAACTTACGAAAATTTTCCATAAATGTTCCAATAGGTATTTCCTCTTCTACATAATCTAGTCTTGTAGATTCCTTTCCAAATTTTGTTTCAATTTTTTTGTACTTATAACTCTTGCAATTTACCATCTTCCTCATGTCAGTATCTTCATCTCTCAAAGGCAATTTAGCCAAGTCCTCGCATGTTCCACAAATTCCTCTTATGCAATTTATTTGACCAGTTGCATTATCATCTGATTTATCACATAAGATGGATGCTATGAATTGACTTGTTCGTTTAGGAGGAGCATTTTCATAACCATCATTATCTTCTCTAATCTTTCAAAACACCTGATAGTACAAGTCAAATTCGATGTGATAACGACAACAACAAGTTTCGAAAACTTTGTTTAACTTCACATAATATGGCCTTAACCGTTCAAACATGGTTTGTCCAATCTTTATATGAGGGTTTGTTTTAGTAAACAATACATACAATTCATGTTTTGTTGTGTCTATCCAATGTTTTACATGGAGATCATAATGATCAGGACCAATCCTTTGCTTGATAACATCTCTACTATTTGATGAAGGGCAAGTATTATCATTCCAAAAACTTGTCACAAAGTTCCTAACAACATCTTCAATTCTATCAGAACGAGGAGCTCTACACATAATTGCCCAATTCCCTTCTGAGGTAGTATCATCCAAAATCTTTCTCCTTTTAACATATTTAGATATTGTCCTTCTACTAAAACCAAACTCAGATGACAGTGAAGAGATTTGTCTTTTTTGAGGCAATCTTTCATTTACTAAAGATGTCAACATCACTCTTCTTGAAATGGTCTTATCTAGTTTTCGAGATTTTTTACCAATGTTCACCAAACCTTTCTTAACATTATCAACAATAGATTTTTGTAGCTGAGAAGATTTCCTCTTTTGATTTGTTGTATCTATACCCAATAATTTCATTGGATCTATTAAGTCTTTATGAGTAAGTACAATTGATAACAATTGAGCTTTTTCTAGTGTAGTATCAAGATTGTTGAAATGCGACATTATTTCTTTTGCACTTTTATTCATTGACCTCCTTTTAGTATGTCTAGGTTCTTCACTGAGACGTTTCAACTCATCCACATCCATTTCAAGTAAATGATCTAAATTTTTATAAGAAATATTTCTCTTCACCTGTTTAGCTAGATCCACAATATGCTCATCCATATCAGTGGTAGGAGGTAAGGAGCCTGACCCCTCTCCTTCAAAGGTCTCCATTGGTTCAACTTGGACAATCTCCTCCCTATGTTCATCAACTATATTGTGTTCTTCAACAGGTTCATTTGCCCGTTCTGCACATAATTTAAGAGTTTGTGTAAGGTTCTTGAATTAATCAGAGATTATTCAATTAGGATTAAGAATAGGGGTGAATTTGGCTTAAAGCTTTACATGTTAAAATTAGCCCATTCAATTTGGTTTATTAAATTTAAATACTTTTAGGACCTTATTGTTATAACTCTAATTAAATTACCTATTTAGGTTTAAAGTTCAATTTGTTCTCAGGTTAGGATTAAAGTTCAATCTCTGATTTTGAGCACTAATTTAACACATAAAATAAAATTTTGATAAATTAGAAATTCCAATTTTGAAAATTAAAAGTACAAATATTTTGATGCATGCATACGATAACTTAGGTGACCTCATATTAATTTGTTATGGACCATAATGTAAGTGGACTATAATTTGTCACATGTGTGTATATTTAAGACCTATTATTGCATAATAGACCTCCTAATCTGAAATGTTTTTGCATGTACGTGAAGTTGAATATAAATAGTTCACCTAGATTATTCAACATGTTTAATAGGTTATAAATTTATGTCACATTTAAGAACTATAATCAATGTAATAGTCCTAATAGGCCTTATTATTAAAATCAATATGACCACATTTGAAAAAACATTTCACAAAATTAATATACTTAACTACCCTTAAGACAAATATATTATGTGATATTAAAGGACCTATCACATGAAATTACTTGTACATGTAGATTAAATATTCAATATATATAATTTAGAACCTAAAAATTATGACATAATAGGTCTTATTAATTTTATGACTTAATAGGTCTTATCTATTATAAATGAACTTAATTATATAGGAGAAAAATGCAATTACACAACAAGCAAGTTGATGGAATTTGAAATTTGCAAATACACATGTATTATCTCAAATTAATTATGTTTTCCAATTAAAACAAAATTATTTTTAATACTATTAAAAATATTAGATAAAAAATATTGAATTCTAATTAATTGATACATAATACATATTAAATTAAATAGAAATAAAATTAAAAATACATACTTGCATCATGATATCTTTGTCTTCTTTGTTCTCGATATCTTTCTTCCGTTTCGGGAGAATAATTCCTTGAAGTCTTATTTTGCCTTCTCTTCTTGTTCCCCATGCTTTTACAAAAAACCTTCAAATTATTTGCTTTCAAAATAATTTTCAAATATCTTCTCTCATCCAAAAATGCGAATTATTTTAATCATTTGAGTGATAAAAATCGAAAAAAAATTATGGACATTTATACGATTCCACAAATGAAAAAAAAAAAAAAAAAAGCGTCGGCCCGAGTTCGAACGAAAGCCGATAGTTAAAAATTGTTGGGTTCACTCGAACATGGCAGTTACAAAAATGTGCGTGCCAAAATCTAGCTCGCTGGTTCGAGCGAATGGGGGTTCGCTCGAACCCCTTTTGGTTCAAGCGAACCCAATCCGATCGAACACGTGTTCGATTGAAACCCCAAAATTAGAAGTTTCTCCACAAAAATTTCAGAGTTATGAAGAATTAATGACTTCGGAGCTCTGGTTCAATACACGAATGAAATAATCTTGATAACCCAAAAATATTAGATGGTAGTACTCGAAGCAATCTTTCCAACGAATATAATTTTGTTATATTTTGAATTTATTATGTTCTTGATTTTTTAATTTTATTAAAAATTGGTTTTTCACCGAACATGAACTTCTCTGTTCAACGCATTGGAAAAAATAAGAAACTAATTCAAAAAAAATCTGAAAAATATCTATGCCCTTGGTATTGATGTTTTCTTTCTAACAAAAAAAAAAAAATTGAATTTCGATTTATATAGAACAAGTTATGTGTTCAAATGTAAACCTATGTTTGAATTATGACTAGTCGGACTTCAAAACTTTATAAAATGAAAAATATTGAACATATCACTATAAAACCAAATACAAGCCCTGGATATTGATGTTACAAACCAAAATTCGAAAGAATTGAGTTTTTATCATTTATAGAAAAAAAGTTATGCATTTTGGGAGGCACATCACTCTTAAAAAATGTAGTTTGTTCTAAAAAACTACTTTTCGAGGGAGATGGAAAAAATTTTTAAAAATATTTCAAAAAAAATTGAAAAAAATGTATATAGAATCTACAAACAAAATGCTAGAAATCACTAATTTACATCATCTTCAAATTTTTAATAGTTTAAAAGTTATAGTTCTCGGAAGTTGAAGATTATTTTAAAAATGTACATCTCAGTGTCAAAAGTGGCAAAAAAGTGGGAACCATTATTGTGAGTTCACCCACCAATAGAGACCAACTAGCCACAAAAGTTGTTAAATTGACAACAAAAGTTGTCATGACAATTTGACAACAATGTACAACTTTGCAAAGTTGGCCTTAAAACCGACCAAACCAACACAAAACCATTACATAGGAGTAAAATATTCCCACACAAAACAAATAACATCTGATAGGGAGGTTGCTAGAAAGTCCTCAACAAGGTTAATTCGGTCTCATGGTTCAATAGGTTTCCAAAAAACTTGTTTGTGACTATTATATATGTTTGCAAATCAATTTAAGGTTATAATGCTAAGCATCTCATGCATTAGTTCTCCAACATCCACACTTTGTGTAGGCTCGTACCCCTACTCACTTCACTCCTCCTTGTTTGAATATGCTCCAAATCAATACACAGCTCTCTAGGCATTCAGATCTGCTACTCTAATTCAAGGAAAACTCCTCCAAAAGGTTCCAAGAGGTTAGGCAGAAGTTTTGTCTTTGATCATATACAATTTTGTAGTCACTTAAGCATTTTTTTGCTCTCCTTACTCAACCCCTTTGCTAGGTTTCAACCCCAAAATGTCTTTGTCATACTATCAAGAAGGTGGAAGGGTGTCCTTCAATGTCCTTAGATAGTTTTCCAAAGGTACTTCAAGTTCTACCAAACCCAAACAAATCGAGTTCTTGAAAAGTGTATTTTTGCAGTCAAAAAGGCTTATAGCCCGTGGAGGGCTAATTGTCACTTTTTTTGCTCACCTAGCCCAATGATGGGAAATTCCTCCAAAAAAATTGTCTTGAATGATGTTTAGGAGGTCTAATCTCAAATAGTTTTTAGGTCTTAGGCTCCATGAAGAGAGTTTAGTGATTGTCCTAAATTTTGGGCATAAATGTAGGGTTTAGCGAGGGTTTTGAACTTGCAATGTTTGATTTCACAACTCCTTCTCAAACCAAGGCCCTACAATGATTTTTTAGGTCCTGCCACACCTTGGATAATACTATCCAACAGTTACCACTTGTCATTTTCACAAACACTTATCATACTAGCTGTAGAAGATGACAAAAATAGTCATTTTCCCTATTTTCACTGTCTTTCACTGTGTTTTCTGCACAATAGAGGGTTAGGACTTCCAAAATTCCTACACCATACCATAAATAAACCTTTTAACAACAAGTTAACTCTTCATTGAACAAGTATGGTAAAGTCTTGATGTATGGAAGGTCTCAAAGACAAACTGGATGCCAAAAACCATTATATTTCCCAAAACAGCAAGTTCGTTGCCCTTCACAAACAATGACACTTTATAATGCAAAATGGATAAATTTTGGTGCTCCAATCCCTTCAAAATGCTTCTAGGATAGGTACAAACCTCTTTCCATGTTTTTTTCAACACTTGGTGCTTTAGAATCCAAATTTTGAGCATTAATGAAGAACATTAGCCAAGCTAGACAACTTGCCTAATAAGTGCTCAAATTCACCTTTCCAAGCATAGCTCTAGCATAAAATTAACATATATACACTATTTATATGCATACCAACTTGACCAAATCCATTTGGTTGGAGCCCAGACTTGGATTAGTCAAGTTGTTGCATTTTGAAACCCCAAACCTTTGACAGGGCAGTGAGCACACAAAATGAAAGAAATTTTATTTAATCAACTTGCAAATGGAAAACCAATACAATGATCACTTGAATAGAATTGGAAAACTAATATGTACACTTCCTAAAAGGTACAGTATGGACCAGATATGCTACAGTACGGACTGTTGCTCTAAAAGAGAGAAAAACACATTAAAAGCCAGAATTTCATCTTTTTCATATTAGGAAAACTTAGTTAATATGATCACCAACCTTTTTCAAGGAGAAGGGAGGCATTTTTATAGTCTTTAAATTCAGCTATCAATCCCAGTATGGACATGAGGCTTCCACAACTTCATTAACTAGAAAATGACCAAAAATGACAACCTTTTCAAGCCCAAATGACAACATTTGTTGCTCCAAGAGGCATTTTTGACAACCTAACCTCAACAACCTATCTAATCACCTAAGACATGCTTAAAAACACTTAGAAAAAATGTTTCAATTCTTTGGAAAGAATTTCTAGATCTTTAGGCAATTTTACACATTTTTGCCCTTTTTGGCCTAAAAACACAAAATTGTCAACTCACATCCTGAAAGGCAAAACTTGACCTCTTGAGCACAAAATGAGATCAAAACCACTTGAAAAGACACACAACCTAAAACAACATCATAAACCTAACACAAGACATAACAAACATGAAAGCATTAAATACTCAAAAAGGAGAGTTTTTACTTAACTAGGTGCTCCTGCACCATACTCCCCCAAAGACAAAGAAGTCATGTGACTCCTTGAGGCAGAAAAGAAGAAGGGATTCCAGCTTTCTAAAAGTCAGATTTAGGCATCCATGTGGCCTCTGAGATAGGCTTATCCTTCCATTTGATTAGGTGCTCCATATAGGTGTGATTCCTTGTCTTCTTGAGAACCCTGGAGTCTAGAACCTGTTCTGCTTGAGGTATAGAAAGAGAAGGGAAAGAAATATCAGAAAGGGATTGTGCAACATCTGAAACTCTTTGAATCTCCTCAGGTGGCTGCCCCTTGAAAGCAATCAAATCTGTAACATTAAAAATGGGAGACAAAGAAATATCAGTAGGCAAATCAACTTTGTAAGCATTAGACCCATACTTAGCCAAGATTTTGCAAGTGCCTATTCTCCTCATATGAAGTTTGCTTGGAACTCCTTTTTGTAGCCTTTCCTTGTTCAAATGAACCATCACATAATCTCCTACAAAAAACTAAACATCTCTCTTTGTAGCATCCACTCTTGCCTTGACTTTTTGGGAGGTATCCTGAAGAGTCTTTCTGACTTGCTCATGAACCTCCTTCATGGATTGAGCCATGTCATCTAATGTTCCACTCTTAGGCTGAAAGTTAGTTATATCTCTCAACTCCATTATACCCCTTGGATGCATACCATAAACAACTTCAAAAGGGCTTTTACCTGTAGATCGGTTGACACTATCATTGTAGGCATACTCTACTTGATGAATGAGCTGATCCCAACTCTGTCCATATTCCTTTGTCAAACACCTAAGAAAGTTTCCAAGAGACCTGTTCACAACCTCAGTTTGGCCATCAGTTTGTGGATGATAAGCTAAACCAAAAGAGAGATTAGTACCCAGTCTCTTCCACAATGTTTTCCAGAAATGACCAAGAAATTTCACATCTCTATCTGAAACAATGCTAATAGGTAAACCATGTATTCTAACAACTTATTTTAAAAAGAAGTAAGAAATATGACTTGCATCATGTGTTGTCTTACAAGGAATAAAATGAGCCATTTTGCTAATCTGTCAACTACAACAAAGATGCTATCAAATCATGCTTGAGTTCTAGGTAATCATACCACAAAATCCATACTAATGCAATCCCAAGGTCTATGTGGAATGGGAAGAGGCTGATATAAACCAGCATTGGAGGAATTACCTTTTTCTTTCTGACATACCAAACACTGCTCAACATACCTCCTAATGTCTCTCTACATCTTGGGCCAATAGTAAAATCTTTGAACCAACTCTAAGGTCTTGTTGAGACCAAAATGTCCACTTAAGAACCCATTTTGCTTCTCCTGAATGAGGTTCTCTCTCATAGAACCTTTTGGAACACATAACTATCCACCCCTGAATAACAAACCATCCTACAAAGTGAAATCAACATATGTACCATGGAAATGATTCTCAAAATCTTGACAAACTTTATAAGCTTCAGCAAAATCATCATCAATAGAATACATATCTTTAAAACTATCAATACCAATGCTCTGTACTTGAATCTCATGAACAGTTAACAACCTCCTACTTAAAGCATCTGCTTCTTTATTCAACTGACCCTTCTTATGCTTAAAAGTAAAAGTGTAAGCTTGCAAGTAATCTACCCATTTAACATGCCTATGTTTCAGTTTATCATACGAATTCAAGAAACTCAATGCCTGATTATCTGTGTATATAACAAACTCTTTAGGAAGAAGATAATGTCTCCATTTCCTAAGCTTGTACTAATGCATAAAGTTCTAAATCATAGGAAGAGTAATTTTTCTTGGCATCATTTAACTTCTCACAAAAGAATGCAACTGGTCTATTGTCCTGACTTAAAATAGCTCCTACAACAATATTGCTAGCATCACATTCAATAATAAAAAGTTTATCAAAACTAGGTAAAATGAGCACTTGTTGAGAAGCTACTTTAGTTTTCAATAATTCAAACCCTTTATTGGATGCATCTATCCACTAAAACTTTACCTTTACACCCCCTTTGATTGTGTCTAACATAGGGCCACAAATCTCACTGAATCCCCTAATGAATTTCCTGTAAAATTGTGCTAAACCATGAAAACTTTTGACATCACTAGCTGTTTTAGGAGTTGGCCAACTGGTTATTGCTACAACTTTAGATTGATCCATTTTCAGATTTCCTCCTGATAAAACAAAACCAAGATAGACCAATTCTTGCTTCAAGAAATCACACTTTTCTAGATTAATGGTTAGTTTTTTCATCACATAACTTTCTCAAAACAATAGCTAAATGATTTAGATGCTCTTCCTTAGTTTTACTGAAAATAAGAATATCATCTAAATACACAAAAACAAACTTGCCAATGAAATCATGTAAAACTTCATTCATGAGTCTCATGAATGTGCTGGGAGAATTAGAGAGTCCAAATGGCATGACAAGCCATTCATAGAGACCCTCATTTGTTTTGAAAGTTGTCTTCTATTCATCACCCTCTTTGATTCTTATCTGATGGTAACCACTCTTCAAGTCAATCTTACTAAAATTCTATGCACCCCCCAAGCAATCCATCAAATCCTCTATCCTAGGTATGGGAAATCTGTATCTAATGGTGATCTTGTTTATGCCTCTAGAATCTCTACAAAGTCTCCATGTTCCACCCTTCTTAGGTGCCAACACTGTAGGTACTGGACAAGGACTAATGCTCTTCCTAATTAGCCTGTGGTCTAAAATTTCTTGTATTTGTCTTGCTACTTCTTCATTTTTTTCAAAGGTCATCTTATAGGCTCCCTTATTGGGTAAAGAGGCTCTAGGTATGAAATCAATCTGATGGCTTATGGCTCTAGGAGGTGGTAAGGCTGCAAATGTACCATCACTAATTATTGCTTTGAAGTTATCAAGGATCTGATGCACCTCATATGGTATCTCAGCTTTCTTTGCTATCTTTTATTCCTTGGGTTTCACTATGAGTGCAAATCCCACTCCTTCACCTTCTTCAAGTATACTTATAAACTCTTTCTCACTCACAATTAAGACATTCTGATTTGTTGACTTGCTGCCCTCTTTCTCTTCATTTATGGATTGAATTTTGTATGTAACTCCATTCGTCTGAAATAGGTAGGACTTCTTTTCCCCATTGTGGATGGATTTCCTATCAAATTTCCAAGGTCTACTGAGAAGTAGATGGCAAGCATCCATTGGAAGTATGTCACATAGGATCTTATCCTGATATCTTCCTATGGTGAATTCTACCCATGTTTGTTCATTTACAAGGACATGCTTCTCCCTATTCAACCATGTGACTCTATAGGGATGTGTGTGTGGGATTCTCTCAAGTTTGAGTTTACCAACTGCTTCTTCTGAGATTATGTTATCTATGGATCCAAAATCTATGACCACCTTGCATACCTTTCCCATGATTTTGCACTTAATTTTGAACAATGATCTTTGAGTAGGTTCCTCCTTGATTGGTTCTTTTATTAAAACTCTTCTCATCATCAGACTTTCCCCATCTTCTGATGCTAAGCTCACTTCATGAGTTGTACTACTTGCTGCATTTTCTTGCACATAACTCACTCTTCTTTCACCTACCTGTGATGAGGTGGGTTTCTTTGGACATCTATAGGTAGGGTGTCCCAACTTCTGACAGTTGTAGCATTTCATGGTGGAGAAGTAGGACCCTCTTCCTGGTCCACTGGATCTACCTCTACTTGGGTTGCTAGATCCCCTTCCTCTATAGCTTCTCTTGCTATATGAATCCCCGGTTTGCTCAATAAGTTTGGATTCTCCTTGGGATCTTTGATCTCCTCTTCCACCAAAACTTCCTCTATGGCCTCTACCATCTCTACCACTACCTCTTCCTCTGTTGTTCTGTTCTTGCTTTCTCCTACTTTTCTCTTCCACCTTAAGTGCTAGTTGATAACACTTGTGTACTGTTTGTGGGCATAACAAGTTCATCTCTTCCTGGATGTTCCATCTCAATCCATTCAAGTACCTTGCCACTTTTATACTCTCTTCCTCTACTACCTTGGATCTCATGCATAGTTTTTGAAACTCCTCAGTGTAGCTACTGACATCTAAGTCATTTTGTCTCAAATTTTGTCTTCTCCTGTGAAGTTGGATCTCATAGTCTTTAGGAAGATAGGTTTCTCTAACTCTGGCTACCATTTCTTTCCAGGTGGCTATTGGTTGCTTACCTTCCTTCACCCTTTCCTCTTTGATGAACTTCCACCAAGTTAAGGCTGCCCCTCTCAACCTTGATTTTACTACTTTAACCTTTTGTGCTTTAGTTATTCCATCACATTCAAAATGGTTTTCTAGACCTTCAATCCACTCTATAAGAGCATTTGGGTCCATCTTTCCACTAAAAAGAACCACTCCCTCTAAGGTTTTACCACTCATAGCTCTCAAAGCCTTCAAGAATGGTTCTTGCTCAATAACAGGGTCAGGTATGGGGACCTCATCTTCTATTGCCACCATATTGCCCTGATCTCCAACCTTATCATGGACTTCTTCAGTTTTTACTTCTACTTCAGCTAGTTTCATTGCTAACTGGTCCAACCTCTTTCTTAGTGCCCTATTTTCTTCTTCTTGGTCTTCAACCTTCTTGGCTAACTCAGCATTAGTCACCATGTTTTCTCCTAATGATCCTTTTCTCCTGAATCTTTTGATGGCTCTGATACCACTATGATAGGGAGGTTGCTAGAAAAGTGCTCAACAAGGTTAATTGGGTCTCATGGTTCAATAGGTTTCCAAAAAACTTGTTTGTGACTATTATATATGTTTGAAAATCAATTTAAGGTTATAACTCTAAGCATCTCATGCATTACCTCTCCAACATCCACCCTTTGTGTAGGCTCATACCCTTACTCACTTAACTCCTCCTTGTTTGAATATGCTTTGACTCAATACCTGGCTCTCTAGGCATTCAGATTTGCTGCTCTAAGTCAAGGCAAACTCCTCCAAAAGGTTCCAAGAGGTTAGGCAGAAGTTTTGTCTTTGATCATATACAATTTTGTAGTCACTTAAGCATTTTTTTGCTCTCTTTACTCAACCCCTTTGCTAGGTTTCAACCCCAAAATCTCTCTGTCATACTATCAAGAAGGTGGAAGGGTGTCCTTCAAATTCCTTAGATAGTTTTCCAAAGGTACTTCAAGTTCTACCAAACCCAAACAAATCGGGTTCTTGAAAAGTGTATTTTTGCAGTCAAAAAGGCTTGTAGCCCGTGGAGGGCTAATTGTCACTTTTTTGGCTCACCAAAGCCCAATGATAGGAAATTCCTCCAACAAAATTGTCTTGAATGATGTTTAGGAGGTCTAAGCTCAAAGATTTTTTAGGTCTTAGGCTCCATGAAGAGAGTTTAGTGACTATCCTAAATTTTGGACATAAATGTAGGGTTTAGTGAGGGTTTTGAACTTGCAATGTTTGATTTCACAACTCCTTCTCAGACCAATGCCCTAGAATAATTGTTAGGCCCTTCCACACCTTGGAGAATACTATCCAATAGTTGCCACTTGTCATTTTGACAAACACTTATCATACTAGCTATAGAAGATGACAAAAACAATCATTTTCATTGTTTTCACTATCTTTCACTGTCTTTTCTGCACAATAGAGGGTTAGGACTTCCAAAATGTCTGCCCCATAGCATAAATAAACCTTTTAACAACAAGTTAACTCTACATTGAACAAGTATGGTAAATTATTCATGTATGGAAGGTCTCAAAGACAAACTGGATGCCAAAAACCATTATATTTCCCAAAACAGGGAGTTCGGTGCCCTTCACAAACAGTGACACTTTATAATGCAAAATGGATAAATTTTGGTGCTCCAATCCCTTCAAAATTCTTCTAAGATAGGTACAAACCTCTGACCATGTTTGTTTCAACACTTGGTGCTTTAGAATCCAAATTTTGAGTATTAATGAAGAACATTAGCCAAGTTAGACAACTTGCCTAATAAGTGCTCAAATTCACCTTTCCAAGCATATCTCTAGCATAAAATGAACATATATATACTATGTACATGCATGCCAACTTGAACAAATCCATTTGGTGGTAGCCTAGACCTAGATTAGTCAAGTTGCTGCATTTTGAAACCCCAAACCTTTAACAGGGCAGTGAGCACACAAAATGGAAGAAAATTTATTTAATCAACTTGAAAATGGAAAACCAATACAATTATCACTTGAATAGCATTGGGAAACCAATATTTACACTTCCCAAAAGGTATAGTATGGACCAGCTATGCTACAGTACGGACTGCTGCTCTAAAAGAGAGAGGAACACATTAAAATCTAGAATTTCATCTTTTTCATATTAGGAAAACTTAGTCAATACAATCACCAACCTTTTTCAAGGAGAAGGGAGGCATTTTTATAGTCTTTAAAGTTATTTATCAATCCCAGTATGGACATGAGGCTTCCACAAGTTCATTAACTAGAAAATGACCAAAAATGACAACTTTTTCAAGCCCAAATGATAACATTTGTTGCTCCAAGAGGCATTTTTGACAACCTAACCTCAAAAATCTATATAATCACCTAACACATGCTTAAAAACACTTAGAAAACATGTTGCAATGCTTTGGAAAGCATTTCTAGACCTTTTAGGCAATTTTACACATTTTTGCCCTTTTTGGCCTAAAAACCCAAAATTTTCAACTCACATCCTGAAAGGCAAAACTTGACCTCTTGAGCACAAAATGAGATCAAAACCACTTGAAAAGACACACAACAACCTAAAAAAAAATTATAAACCTAACACAAGACATAACAAACATGAAAGCATGAAATACTCAAAAAGGAGAGTTTTTACTCAACTAGGTGCTCTTGCACCAACATCTTTTAGGACTCATCTTGGTCCTTTTGAACAAGTGTGACCAAGGTTGACCCCCTAGATCCTATTACATGACTAGATAAACAAGATGGATATAAAGCCTTACAAAAATGATATTGTTCCACTTGGATCTTAAGATCCTTATTACATTCAAAACAAGAAATATTAAATTTCTCATGGGTTGGACTCATTATGTCCACTTGGTGCCCGTGCACCATACTCCTCGGGTGAACTATTCTCAAGTCCTCTTGAACCAAACTTTATAATATCATTCTCATCCAACCATGTTGCATCTACCTCTGGCAAACCATGCCACTTGACCAAATACTGCTTGTAAAGCTTATTCTAGTCCTTTTCACCACTTTGGTATCTAGGATCTTTTCAGGCTTCAAATGTGGTTTGGATGGAAGATCCTTGAGACACTCATCACCTTCTACTATTTCTTCACCTATCATAGTACCTACAATAACATCATTCTTGTAAAAAGTTAGATCTGAAACATTGAAAATGGGTGAGAGGCCAATATCCTATGGTAATTTTACTTCATAGGCATTGGAGCCAAAATCCTTAAGGATCATGCATGGTCGTATCTTCCTCATCATCAACTTATTGGTCTACCCTTTGGTAGCCTCTCCTTTTTCAAATGCACCCATACCATATCACCAACCTAAAAGTGTACTTCCCTTCTCTTTTTATCCGCATGTTCCTTGTACTTGTTTGCAGTCTTTTGTAATGTTGTCTTAACCTACTCGTGTACATCTTTGATTGCCTTGGAAAAGTTCTCATCTTTTTCACTATAGATGACCTCCTTGGGCAACTCTCTCAACTCCAAAACACCTCTTTTATTCATGCCATAGACAATTTGGAATGGAATTTTCCCTATCCTTCTATTCATTGATTCATTGTAGGCAAATAATGCCTATGGAAGGACCGAATCCCAAGATTGACCATGAGGTTTTGTGAGATACCTCAATAGGTTTCCTAATGATCTGTTAACCACTTTAGTCTACCCATCTATTTGGGGATGGTAGGTAGAATTGAAAGACAAATTTGTTCCCCACTTCCAAAGAGTCCTCCAAAAATGACCTACAAATTTGGCATCTCTATCAGACACAATGCTTAAAGAAAGTCCATGAATCCTTACCACTTCTTTGAAGAAGATCCCTGCAATGTGAGAAGCATCATTGGTACTCTTACAAGGCAAGAAATGAGTCATTTTACTAAATCTATCCACAACAACAAAAACACTATCATATTCCTACTTGGTTCTAGGCAACCCCATTACAAATTCCATGCTTATGCTCTCCCATGGTCTATTGGGTATAGGTAGGGGTTGGTAAATTCTTGCATTTGTGGCCACTCCTTTAGCCTTTTTACATACAACACAACATTCCATAAACCTTCTAACATTAGATTGCATTTTGAGCTAGAAGTAGTGTCTCCTCACCTGCTCCAAAGTTTAATCTAACCCAAAGTGACTACTCATACTCCCACTATGCTTTTCCTTGACGATATTATCCCTCATTGAACACTTAGGGATACACAACTGACCACCCTTGAACAAAAATCCATCTTGAATCAAAAAATTGGAATACTCAACATAATATGTATTTGCAAAGTCAGAACATACCTTATAAATATCTTTGAAGTCATCATCATCCGCATACATTACTTTAAGGAATCAATCCCAGCACTTTGCAATTGCACCTCCTGCACTGTCAATACTCTTATACTAAGAGAATCTGCAACCTTTTTGGAAACCCCTTTCTTGTGCTTTAGGGTGAATTTATAAGCTTGGATGGATTCCACCCACTTCATATGTTTGTCGCTAAGCTTCTCCTGACTGTTGAGAAAACTCAAGGCCTGGTTATCTATGTAGACAACAAATTCTTTTGGCAAAAAATAATGCCACAATTTCTTGAGTGATTGGACAAGAGCATACATCTCAAGATCATAAAAGGAATACTTCCTCTTGGCCTCAATCAATTTTTCACTAAAGAAGGCTATTTGTCTACCCTCCTGACTGAGAACTACACCGATAGCCATATGGCTTAAATCACATTCAATTTGGAAAAATTTATCAAAATGAGGCAAGGTTAAGACAGGTTGTAGCACCTTCTTCTTCAATGTTTCAAAATATTCATCAGCAGCCTTGGTCCAGGCAAACTTACACTTATATCCACCTTTGATAGTTTCCAACATAGAAGCACAAATTTGGCTAAAATTTCTTATGAACTTCCTATAAAAATTGGCTAAACCATGAAAACTTCTAACCTCACCCATTGTTCTTGGAGTAGGCCAACTCAATATGGCTTCAAATTTGGATGTATCCATCTTGATGCTTCCTTGGGAGATGAAAAAACTGAGATATACCTTCATGAATTCACATTTCTCCAAATTGATCAACAACTTCTCCCAGTGCAAGGTCTCCAAAACCATTCTGACATGCTTCAAGTGTTCCTCCTTGGTCTTACTAAAGATGAGTATATCATCTAAGTAGACTACCTCAAACACCCCAATGTAAGGCTTGAGTACTATGTGTGTGAAAAAGTGAAATAAGTATGCTAGCTGCAAGACACAACACTTCAATTAAGTCATTACATGTATGGTTAGACAGATAATCATGAATATGAAAACCATAACAAATTGACTAATTGCCTTCTAAAAGATGCGAGTATAAAATTGCTCTCAGATTAGTATAAGCAATACCAGTGACTAGACTACACCAAGATGAAGGATTTAATCTATATGAGCATGAGATTAAGCTAAATGGATGCAAGATGGTTGAAAGATTCAAGCAATAATGAATTAAAGTAATAATGGATTCAAGCAATAATGAATTCAAGCAATCATGAATAAACTAAATATGGAAAAAGAAATTAAACTAAGATGCAATAATCTCAAAAAGAAAGCACAATATATTCAATGACTCCAGAGCGAAAAGTGTGTAATAACAAATCTCCAAGGTGTTTTGAATGAGAGCTGAAGGTAGGTTGAATTTATAGAGAATTGCAAGAGAGATCGAGAAAAAGCACAATTTAGGATTAATTGAAATAATTGAGAAATCAGATTCAGTTAACCTTGGGATAGATTCCAATTATAGTTTAATTGAAATGCATTTAGAAAAGAATTTTGAGTTGCATTAGAAATAAGATTTAATTAATTTCATCCATTTGTGATAAAAATAGATAATTCGTTGATTTATTCAAGAGAAGACTCTTTTAAATGCAATTGAACTTCTTTTTCTCAAAAGCTTTGAGTTCCAATTTTAGAGAATAATTAAATTCCTTTTAATTGTTTCACTGATTTCAAGTTAATCTCAATTTAGAAAAATATCTCAAGTTTGATTTCTCTTTCAATTGAATTCTTTTATTTTATTTTCAATTTAACTCTTGCTTTGTGATTAATTCCTGTTTTGTGATAAATTAATTCCTTTTTTATGATTAAATGGTATATTTATTAATTAATTAAATATGCTAGGGTATTTAATAAATTAAAATAGGGTAATTGATCAAAATGATATTCTTGGAATGATTTAATTAATTAAATAAATATTTAATTAATATTGAGTATTTGATTTGCCATGTGACATTTGATGATTGAAGAACTAATAAATGTGCTCAAAATTGATTTTAATTGCCTTTGGTTAGGACCTTGGTGATGTTGTCAAGATTAGGGGCCCACGGTTTAGATGACCAATTTTAGGGTATTACATTTGCGCCTCTTTGAATTAGTGTGCGAGCAGTGCGTTGGTTCAAAGAATAGTTGATGTCTAGGAGATACCAATTTTGAACTCGATTGATCACAAACTGGATGAAAAGCGAGGTGTTTAGCTTGATTTGAAGCGATGAAGCTGAACAGAGTTGATTAAAGAGAAACCAATCTTGAACTTGATTGAACTAGGAACAATAGAGAGAAAAGATACCAAACTTGAACTTGATTGATCAAGAAGTTGATCTTACTGATCTAGAACTTGATTGATCTAGACACAGTGAGCGAAGATAAAATCGATCTTGAACTTGATGGATCAAGACACAATGAGCAAAGATAAACTATCCAGCTTGATTTGATGTGATGAAACTGAACACCTACTTAGATTGAGTGTGTGATCAAAGATACTCTTTAAACCCTTGATTGAGTTTAAACGAATAATCAGGTTGATGAAAAGTGGTGAAACTGATTAACTTTAAGAGACTGATTCAGATGAAGATGCATCAACTTGATTTGAAGCGTTGAAACTAATATGCCCCTAGTGATTGATTTGATTCAGATGATCGAGAGATCTCAACTTGATATGAAGTGATGAAGTTGAGATGCCCCTTAGCAATAAGAATTTGATTGATTTTCTTTAGTTGAAAAATATTTTTTCTCGACTTTTGATGAAGATTTGAAAATTTTCTTGACTTTGAAAAAATGAGGTCATGAGATCATGAGTATGCCCCCTCAGGAGTGAAATCGAAAGATAGCAAGGGTACATGATTATAGGCAATTGTTGGTGATGATAATGATTTGAGCATAAATGATTTAGAGGAATATTTGAAAATTTGGCTTGATGAGAAATTGAGCGCAAAGTTGATTGGTAGAATAAAATTGAAATTCAGTGTTGATTCATTAGAAATTGAGTGCAAATTAAAGAAAGATTGAGCTTTTAATGAAAAGCGCTAAGTGGTTCAGGTTGTGAAATTGACTAGCAGAATGATCTCGAATTTTAATTTTGATCCCAAAAATGGAATCAGGACAGGCAAATTAGCTAAGGGTACAATTTTCATGTCCATCGGAGCAAGTTGGAAAATTAGGGTTTTGGCTATATATGGGGTAAAGGTGTCATTTTCAATTAATTTTAACCCTCCAAGTTTGGAAATTCAAAAAGATTTCTATAAAAAAATGGTGGTTCCCACACAAGTGCATCGATTCGAGTGCCAGAGATGACATAATCGACCTCGAAACTATGAGCCAACGGTAAGTGATCGATCTTAAGCCTGTTTTTCATTTCAATTTTGAATTTTTTTGTTGAATTTTTCAATTTTTTGGCATGTTGAAGTCGCACTTTCTCATTTTGTCGTGTGAGACAGGATCCTATCTCGTATGACAAATTGATTAAGTTTGTTTTATCATTTAAAGTTACTAGTTTTTTCGTACTGAATACACCCTTCTGTCATACGAATACCTTCAAAAGAGTGCATTTTGTCATTCTAGGGCTAGTCATGTGTCGTATCAAAATGTTTTATCATACAAGACCTATTCCTAACTCATGTGAGTTTCTATCTCTATGATTTTTTTTCATTTGAAAAACAACATGCCTTCTTAAAGGTGTGAACTTGAAATTTTGATTTTGCAATTGATGTAGTTGGATTTGCTTGATGTTTTGCTTCTCTTATAGGCTAATTTGAAATGTTTCCTGATGCGCCATTATTTGATTTTTACAAGTTCGATTGCCTCATGTGTTATTTATCTATGTATGTCCACCAACTCTGACATTATTTTGTCAATTATCTGATGTTGACCGAGCTCATATTGATTTGTGCAGATTGACTCATCTTCTCGAGTTGCTTGATATCCGTGTGAATCACGGTATGCTCATTGCGTTAGTTGAGAGGTTTCATTCAGAGCATAACACATTTCATTTACCAGTTGGGGAGATGATGATCACTCTTGAGGATGTTTAAAGGATTCTTCGTATCCCTTTTACTGGGGGTAAGGTAGAGTATGATGCAACATAGCATCCTAGGCTACTAGCTGTGAGATGCGTATTTCACAATTCAGACATTTTGACACGTTCTATCAGTTGGGACATTATGATGACTAGGTACAGTGAGAACTTTCCACTATCTTGTGTCTTGGTAGGTTTTATTGGCTACTTTCTAATGCCGGACATTGGATAGTAGGGGTTTTTATGTGGATGGGGTAGGATGTTGGAGAGACTTGTGGAGAACCCCCAGAGGTTAGGATGGGGTTCTTGTATATTGGCACATATGTATCGCGAGATGCATAAGATTATCTATAGGGAGGGGAAGAGTAAGGTAGTAGGAGTTTTGATTCTACAAATATGGGCTTGGGAGCACCTCCCAGTATGTAGACCGATTATGGATGATGCTAGAGATCCACAATAGCCTATTGTTTACCGATATTCTGGATATATTACCCCGCCCCATTTGGGCAAGACCGATTATTGGAGAGGGCAGCTAGACGCCTTGATAGTCATGATATGGAGACCATATAGGGGTTTGGATCCTTGGAATGATTAGAGAGTTGTGCGCAAAGACCTATTCATGACATGGCCTCTCATAGGAAGATCACAGACAATGATCGAGCAGTTTGTTGTTACTTGAGTGATGAGGCAATATGGTAGACCTCAAGAGATCTCGTAGGAGTTTACTGCATATGTGTGTTATGCAGATGAGGAGAGGCAAGGATGGGCACCGAGGCTATCATATGCCGTAGGCATGCAGGAGTTGACTAGGTTATAGCGGTTGAGATGGGATTACCTGGATGATATTGCAGATGTGGGGATATTGCCCTATTATAGGGATTGGTTTCAGCAGCATATGTTCCCTAGGTTTTCAGATCCAAAAGAGCAGGCACCTCTGATAGACAAGGTTGAATATGATGCCACTACGCTGGCATAGGGACAGGGATAGAGGTAGGTATCAAGAGCCGAGGCTCCGAGGCGGACAGGTGGCGATCCTGGCACTAGCAGCAACAGGGTGCCAGTTCATGGTAGGCAGTAGCAGAAAGGAGAGGGTGGATCCCTAGGGACTGTTGGGGTGAGACTTAGTGGAGTGAGGATGTCGGAGGGTGGAGGAGAGGAGGAAAGAGTAGCTCCCAGATAGGTGAGACAAAGGAGAGAGGAGCAGGGAGGAGCCGGAGGCAAAGATGGAGGAGGCGATGGAGGTGGAGATGGAGGCGGAGATCTTGCAACGGATCAGGGGGCTGACACAGTGCAGTCGATGAGAGCATACCTAGCAGGTTTATAGTCACAGCTGACAATGGCACAGACTCAGCTGGGGGAGCGAGACCGATAGGTAGCAGAGATGAGGGTTGAGCACGATCATCAGATCGAAGAGAGGAGGGTAGAGCGAGAAGCTTTGCAGGAGGAGGTTCTTCATCAGATGAGTCAGGTAGCCTATTATGTTGTAGCTTACAACGTAACAGTTCTAGTAGCGTAGCAGGTTGTCATGCCCAAACTTTTGGGCAAAAAACACAAACGATTTTTTTTTTTTTGAACACTTAATTATAACCAACCCATGCTTAATTGGTTGTGATAGCTTAAATAGTCATTCCAACAAAACCCTAATTGATATTAAAATAGGTTCCAAAGTGAGCAATGGATTAGGATATAACTAGAAGCCTTAGGTTTCAATAAAACTCCTAGATGATAGAAATAGAATATTATTTACATAACAATTACGATAACTCCTATTATCAAGCGGAACAAATAAATTTTATAAGGACAATAATAAATTCACTCAAATGTCCCTTTCGTTTCAGTTGTAAAATTTTAATACTTAATTACATCAACTTCTACTTAATAGACATAATATGATTACTTGATTCAATATCAATTATTTATCTAATAACAAGTTTCCTCCATCGTCATTATTACATCCTTCCTTTATAACTTAATTAAATCTCGCATCTATTAATTAATTATTAATACGAATTAACGTAATAGTATTAATTAATTGAGCAAATAAAATTGGAGTGTCAAATGTTAATATGTTAATCAATTTATTTAATATAAGGTTCCATCTGGGTTAAATAAGTTTGCAAGAACAAGTTCATTGACTTATTTTAGAAATATATATAATTCCACTACAATATTCCCTTTCAAATAAACTTTTTGATAACTTATATTAAATTCTTTTATTTAATTAAAAATATCATTAAAGTTTCTAAAAAGTATCTATACAACTGAAATCAAGTTGTAATATGTTAATCCTCCAAACATTAATATAAATATTTAATATTCAAGATATACCTTACCTCTAGGTTTAAAGTTAAATCATTAAACTTAATAAAAGTTTCCATCAATAAACCCTCTTAGTAAAACTACTCAAAAAGACTATATTACTATTAAAATTAAATACCTAATATTTAATGTTGACTAAAATAATCCCTTATAGGCTAAATATTTTAAAATAATCTTATAGTTGTTCCTATTAAAATCCCCAAAAGAAATTAAATCAAACCTCTATAAATATATATATATATACAAAATTATATATATATATATATATATATATTTATATATAGCATAGGTTTAATTTAAAGAAGAAACATATAAATTAAAATATAAGGAACAAGTAAACTAAATAATCATTTTTAAATTAATTAACAATAAGCTCATTAATGAAAATAATTTCATTAACTCTACGAATGAATGGGGTTACCCTATTCAAAATTTGAATAGGATTTTTTCCCCCCATAATATTTACTAAAATATATTAAAAATAAAACCAAGTAACCTAATTAAAAATCTATAAAAACTAAATAACCCATACAATTTCACTTCTTGTTTTACCCTAATATTTTATTCTTACCAAATGCTAACCCTAACCCGAATATGGGCTAGGGTTGCATTTCTTGTCTCCTTTCTTTTATTTTAATATGCTAACACTAACCCGAAAATCGGTTAGGGTTGCATATTTTATCAATTCGGTTTCCTTGCTCTCTTTTTTTTGTTTGGTGATTGTGTGTGTAGGGTTTTTCAGGAGGTAGCGACCCAAAGGAAGGCATGGCGTTAGTGGGTGCCACCTACAGTGGCGCCGAGGCCACCACTGCGGTTCGTGGGCCGCAGTGGCGTCCCTGCGGGACACGGATCGCAATGGCGGCCAAGGCCACCCCTGTGGGTCGCGGCCCGTAGTGGTTCCGTGGGTGCCCCTGTGGACCTCGGCCCCCAATGGCACCACGACACCTCTGTGGGTCACAACCCACAAAGGGCCCCGTGTCACCCCGAGGCAGCCACAGGGAGCTTCGACTCCGCCCTCAAGGTAGGGTTTCCCCTAGTCCCCTTTTTAAAAAAAAATTAATTTAGTTATATTTTCTCTTTTTTTTTTAATTTATTTTACATATTTTATTATATATATATATATATATATTTGTATGTATTAAAATACACAGAGGTATAAAAATAACTATCAAAAATAGATAAATAACCGGCAACATAAAGTAGATAAATGTTTATTGTCCAATAGTTTTAAAGTATAGATCATTTAAATATGTATGGATGTATTTGTTATATTAAAACAAGGCATTTTAAACTATCTAGTTTTCTCTTTCATGTTTAAGTCTTTATTTTCTAACACAGTAAGGCAGATTATTTAAAACTAACAGATTTAAATAAATGTATTCCTTTTCATTTTATTTTTTTGTGTTACATAGTTAACCTTAGAGATATGTTAAATAGTATAGATTTATTTTTAGATTTTGTAAAATATGGCAGTTTTATTTACCTACAGAATGAATAATTTTACTGTTTTTACAAAATGAACAGAAATAACAGAATTAGAATTTTTTTTTTTTTTTTTCCTACTAACATGTATTTCCAGATTTATAACTTTTAGCAGAAATAAATTATTTAACGGCTACAACTAACAAATTCTAAAATCCATTGATTTATACAGCAAGGTAAATTGCAGCATTAACATCAATATTTTTTTTTCTTCCAAAATGAAAGCTAAAATAACTCAAACAGAACTTAACTTTTATTTGCAAGAAGTAATTTCCAATAAATAATAAATCACAAACTATAGAATCATACTGCAAATTTATTTCTTTTTTTTCTTGCAATAATAACTTAGTAAAAGAATGTATTCCATTTTTATGATAAAACATGGAATAAAGAATACTCTTATTTTCAACATAGTAACTTTTACAAAGAGGGTGAATACCCAACTTAGCCTCTCATTTCTACTAAATGAGTGCCTCAAAAATAATTACATTACATGGTAAGCTTAATTGAATAATATATTTTTATTTTATTTTTTAAATAATACAACAGAAAACCCTTTTCTTTCATTTCTGCAACTAAAATACCACAATAGGAACAATTCCAAAGCTTTTCCTTCAATCCCTTCCCAAAGCAACCTGCAATAAAAAATCTTAAGGCTATGATCATGGAGGGCTCACCTCCCAACCTAGGCTTACTAGAAGCCACCCCCAAGCTTGGAGAACCAAGACCTAGATGGGTTACACTCAAGCAATACACAAACAAGCATGGAAAACTCACAACAAACACATTCCCATCCCAAGGCTAAACATCATCATATAATATGATTTTTACATGGGTGGAAGTGGACTAAGTACCTTGAGGATAAACTGCAAAATAGTAGATCACAAGCCATCTCATGGCAACCAAGAACTCATTACCAGTCCAACTTGACCCAATATCCTTATGACCCCCAAGGCACACATGCCATAATATCTCCCCTTATGACCCCCACATGTATAAACAAAACTATGCAGCAAGGGTCACATAAACAAACCCTTGAGATCACTCTCTTAAAAAGAGCCTCTCACTCTAAGGTTGTCAACCAACCTTCCACCCCCAAGACCACTCTACCCTCCCAAGGGTAAGATGGCCTTGGATACTCCCAAAACACAAGTAAATGCATAACCAAAAACAAGTGAAAGATAACATATATATCTTCACAAATAAAACACAAGGGAAGAAAACAACTGCATTCAAGCAATCTTTCAAAACAAAGTTTCAACATACAAAGTAAGAGATTGAACCAACCTTGAATCTACCAAGGGTTTACAAAGAATAGTTTGGAGAAGAACAGCCCAAATCCACACTTCTTTTCTTCAACACTTATCCAAAAATTCCATCTTAAACTTGCTTCCCAAAATTTCAAGAGCTAGTCTCCAAAGATGGAGAGTGGGTGATTGACTTCCTAAGTCTCAATCCCTTGCCTACGAAGGCTTCTCTCACTCTTTACAACCTCTTGGATAGAGTGAGAGCTCTCATTGGTTGGTCTTCCCAAAGCCTTACACACTCCCTAACCAAGGCACCTCAAAAAGGGAAATGGAATGGGGAAAAGGAATGACACATACCAAGAAGGTTATCTAACAAAGGAAGAATCCTCAAAGTTAGATTTTCGCTCATCTTGGGAAAACCAATTTTTGAAGGGTCAAATCAGTCACATGGGAGTGGTTATATGCTTAAAAATACCCCTAACCCATAGGTATACCCTATGGACCTTTGGAACTACCCCTAAACTAACCCTAGGAGTCCATTTGACCCCTTAGAAACCCAACTGAAGTTAACCTACGGGTCAAACCTGAGTTGACCACCCCAAAGACTCTTTACCCAAGGAAAATTTGGGACCACACTCAAATATTTGAAAAAGTCTTTGGTTGAAACAATTTCCCTCCAAGAGACATGTCAAATCAAAACACTATTCAGCACATGTGTCAAGTGACACAATAAAATACATTACTTAATTTACACATGGAAATTGTCTCTTGTTGGTTTTAAATAATTTAATAAATACAATTTAACACACATGCAAACATTTACATTTAAAAATAAAATATAATACATATGGGGTGTTGTCTCTCCAAATAGACAACCCCTGGTTTTACAAATGTACAAAGGTCTAGGCTTGATTCTCCATAATGTTTCCATGGTCACATGGATAATTTTCCTGTGCATCTCAATTACACATTAGTAATTCCCAAATAGCCTCATATAATATTAAACACATGAATAAGAATACAAATCAATCACTTTGCATACAATTGACATCATACAAATCAATTTACCATAAAACTAATGCAATCCATATAAAGAAATTTATCATAATCCTCATAAATTCCAACCATTCACAAGGCTTGCATCATAATTTCTAACATCATAATAAAGTCTTGCAAATTTAGATATAGCTAACATACATCGGATCAAGATTATCCAATCAGTGGATTATATAGGATTTTCAAATCTATAACACATCAAAAAGTACACCGCAAGGTGAAAAGATTATGTAGCTTGGTTCAATTACTTTTCTCACCAATTTATCCGTCTAACATAGCCCATCCTATTGAATTATAGCATTTATAAATAAGGTCAACCATGGTTAACTAAGTTAACCAGAGCTTGATCGGGGAGGGCTCTACATAGGTTGTACCGTATCCGCAGTATATGGCTCGATCGGGGGAGCTCGAGCACCTAGGCAGGATCCGAGTCAGTAGGCTCCACCTCCTCCACCACCTGGAAATGAGGGAGAGGCAGAGATAGATCTTTTTTGTAGCTCTTAGATTTTTTGTAGACACGCCCATTTTTTGTAGCCCTTATGATTCTTGCTCTGATGGGAGTTTGTATATGTCAGTTGACATTATTTTGTATCCTGAGACATGATGATTATATATACGAGATCTTGATTTGACTTCATTGTACTTGTGTCAATCGATTTATGAGATGCTTTTCTATATGCTTTATTCTATATGTATGCATATTTGTTCAGTATGGATGTATGTAATGCAAATGAATATGGATGTTTGTTTTTGTTTCTTTTCATATGTAAATAAAATGAATGAAAATGAGTAATGAGTAGTGCAAATTTAATTTTTTTCAATGCAATAAGATAAATGTAAATAAGTGGTAATGAATGTATGAATCTATATAAAATTCTTATGTATGCAGCTAACATCTCAATACACAAGTACTCGATCAGAGAAATGATGAATTAGAGACCACTTAGCTAAGAAATAATGAAACTTCAAACTCTCATTCAGAAGATAAAGAGATTGTTACCATACCAAAATCACTCTCAATTCACAAAATGCAAAATGAAATGCAACCTAAACCTAGTCACTAGATTTAAAATGCTTAAGTTTCATCACTAAGCATTAACAAACATAATAGGCAGATTAGAGATCCTTTCTTTTCATGTGCAATATTAATTATCTTGTCCGCAATGACCCTTTTTTTATTCATATCCTTGGATAGATTTCCCAGGGACCCAGATTGCATGATAAATAAATTCCCTCAAAACAGACAAAGAAATTATGTGAACCTTCCTGTAGCATACAAATAAGTAGAGTCGAAGTATGCGTGGCGATTTCACCTTGATGTGAAGGCTCTTATCATAGACACCTAGCTTATTAGATGTTTCCAGATCATCGAAACCATTCCTACAAGAAGAAAACAAATAAAATATTATGCCCCCAATCCTTGCTCCTCTTAGTCAAGATAGACTTCCTTGAGTTACTCAGAAGGATAATAATCAAAAACCAATATAAAAGACAACACACAAATAAAATTTCATGCATAGTTCAAATTGTTTAGTGTTTGTTTTCAGTAATGTTGTTTTGCTTGTGTACTCAGTGATAAAACTCTTCAGTACTTAGGAGACAGGTGACTCACTTAGAGTGGACGACCAGGTTTCACCGACATAAAGATGACTTGGTTGATACTGCTTAGGACATGTAATGTGCTCTATCGATTAACCTAAGACTAGAACATTGAACAGTTTCAAGCCATGAGGGTTCCAAAAGAACCAGGATGTCACAAAAGTGACTAAAATATATGTACAAGCAAAAGCAATTATGCATGAAAGCGGGAAATGCCAACGTTGCATTTATAGATGGGGTGCTTAAGTACAAGAGGCGTCTGTTTGCCAGGTTTTCACCTACTTGGAAAGATTGATTTTTTTTATTTTTTATTTTTATTTTTCAGGACATTTTACAATTTTTTAGATTTTTTTCAAGACATTTTACAATTTTTAGATTTTTCTCAAGACATTTTTCAGCTATACAGGTTGCAGGAGCAGAGAATGCTAAGTAAAGAATTTCTTCAAATGGATGGTGTTAATCAGTTCACGGAGCTGTTCTCCTTCCGATGTTGAGAGCTAATAGGTGCCAGAGCCAAAGACTGTAGTAACGATGTAGGGACCTATCCAATTGGGTTCAAACTTCCCTTTGTTGTCTCAAAACTATTGATTTTTAGGATTTTCTCTCAAAACTAGGTCACCAACCTGAAATTCTCGTTGTCGAACCTTCTTGTTATATCCTCTAGACATTCTCTTTTGATAAACTCTTAGATGATCAAATGCCACTTGTCGATGTTCAGCCAACAATTCAAGCTCTTGCAATCTAGCTATTCTATAGTCTTCATTAGTAACAAGACCTTGCAAAGAAACTCTTAGAGATGGTATTTCCACTTCAATAGGTAATACTGCTTCGCACCCATACACCAAAGAAAAAGGTGTAGCCCCAGTAGGTGTTCTGATACTTGTTTCATAAGCCCATAATGCAAGATTGAGCTGTAGATGCCAATCCCTCCCAGATTTGTTTACCATTCTGTGTAAAATAGTCAACAGGTTTTTGTTAGATGCCTCAGCTTGTCCATTACCTTGAGGGTAATATATGGATGACCATTGTTGTTTAATTTTGAATTTCTCATAGAGCTCATCTAGATCTTTATTCTTGAATTATCCTCCATTGTCATTCACGATGGACGAAGGTATCCCATACCTACATATGATATGGTTTAGGATAAACAGAGCTACTTGTTTATTGGTTGCTTTAATCAGAGGAACCTCTTCTACCCACTTAGTGAAGTACTCAGTTGAAGTTATAATAAACTTGTGTCCATTGGATGATGCAGGATATATTTGACCAATGAGATCAAAGGCCCATTGCTGAAAAGGTCAATGTGTCATGAAGGGTATGAGATCCCTTGCTGGATCATGTATGAGATTTCCATGTAGCTGACACTTCTCACAAGTTTTAGAAAACTTTATAGTGTCCTTCTCCATGTCTGGCCAGTAGTAGCCAACCCTTAGTAGTTTTCGAGCTAAAGTAAGACCATTCGAATGAGATCCACAAATACCTTCATGGAATTCCAATAATGCATGTTTAGACTCTTCTATTTCTAGACACCTAAGAAATGTATCATCCAAACCTTTCCTAAACAAATCATTAGCAATGATGATCTACTATGGAGCATTTCAGGTTAGGTTCCTTTTCTCATTACGGGTAAGATTTTCTGGGATAATTTGGTCACGCAAATAAGAGTAAATAAGGCTGTAGTAGGATGAGTCATGTCCAATAATAGAATAGACTATTTGGGACTTAGGAGAATCATAGGCTGGGTAATGTAACTCTTCCATTGGAATTCAAAGCAAAAATTAGACACTTGTAATTCTGGTATGGATGCCAAAGTGATCATAGCATCTGCTGCTCTATTTGTTGATCTGGGAATCTGTTGGAGTGATACAAAAGTAAAATACTTCTTGAGATCATCAACCATTCTCTTATACGACATCAATTTATCATCTCGAGTCTGATATGTATCATTTATATGATTGATTATTAGCTGAGAATCTCCATAGATGTGTTATTCAACAACTTTCCATTCGATAGCTAGCTTGATCCCGTTTACCAAAGCTTCATACTCTGCAATGTTGTTTGTACAAGGGAAAACAATATTATAAGCCTTTGGGATTGAATATTTCTGAGTAATAAATACTATTCAAGCACTGGATCCATTTTGAGTGAAAGATCCATCAAAGAACATCTTCCAGGATTGTTGAGTAAGGTGCATTATTGATTCATCTGGAAACTCTATATGCAGCGATTGAGTGTCTTCAAGTGGAGCCTCAACAAGTTGATCTTCAATCACCTATCCTTTTATAGCTTTGCATTCCACATATTCCATATCAAACTCTTTAAGAACCATGACCCATTTAGTCAATCTTCCCGTGAGTGTTGCTTTGTTGAGAAAATACTTGAGCGAATCAATCTTAGCTACTAGCTTGATGGAATGTGCCAACATATAATGTCTCAATTTTTGTGATGCAAAGACTAATGCCAAGCATGCTTTTTCTATTATAGTGTAGTTCATTTCATAAGACACCAATGTTCTGCTGATGTGATATATATCTCTCTCTTTTTTATTTTCATCATGTTGTGCTAGAAGTGCCCCTAATGATGAATTAGTAGCTGATATGTATAAGATCAATGGTTTACCCTGAATTGGTGGCATCAATATTGGTGGACTGGATAGGTACTCTTTGATCTCCTGAAGGTGTTGTTCACATTCTTGATCCCAATTGTATATTACTCCTTTCCTCAATACTTTTGTGAAAGGTTGAGCGTTGTCTGCCAACTGAGAAATAGAGCGTCTGATTGATTGGAGACGTTCCTATAAAATTCTCATTTGACTGATGTTCTTCGGAGGATGCATTTCCATTATATATTGAACCTTCTCAGGATCAACCTTGATTCCCTTCTTTGAAATTATGTAGCCAAGTAGTTTACTAGATGTCACTCTGAATGCACACTTTTTTAGGATTTAGCCAGAGTTTGAATTTTTCTATTCTATCTAGTATAGGGCCTAGCTCTTGAATATGTGTGGATCTCTTCATAGTCTTTACTAATGTGTCATCAACATAGTCTTCCATATTCTTTAGCCCAAATGGCATGACATTCCAGCAAAAGGTTCCCCATGCACAGGTGAAAGATGTATTTTCTTGATCCCCAGGAACTATTTTGATCTAATTATAGCCAGAGAATTCATCCATTAGTGAGTACTCATACCTAGCAGTCATATCGACTATCATATCAATGTTTGGCAATGGAAAGTCATCCTTCAGACAAGATTTGTTGAGATCTTTGAAGTCTATGCAAACCCTAATAGATTTGTTTTCCTTTGACATAGGTACTATGTTTGAAATCCATTCCGCATAGTCTATAGATTTGATAAATCCAGCTTTTAGCAGTTTTTCTAGCTCATCCTTGAATGGCAGTGCCACGTGAGGGTGCATCTTATAGATTTTTTGCTTAACTGGTTTAATTCTTGGTGTAATAGAAAAATGGTGCATGATAAGATCAGGATCCAAGCCTGACATATCAGAGTACATCTATGCAAAATTGATCTTCTTTTCTGAAAAGAGATTAGTGAAATATTTCAAATCTTCTACTGATAGTGATTGAGCTACATGAATGATGTGTGGTGTCTCTTGACTCCCAATGTTCACTCATTGAGTTGGCTCGATCAATATAGAAGACCTCTCCTAGAAATAACTTGGTAGTATATCAAGTATCTCACCTTCAGGCACCTCAGAGAGGTTTTCACCCTTAGGTATGTCCTTTATTTTCTCTTTTTTAGATTCTGACACTGCCACAATGTCGTTTTTGCCATCAAATCTTTTATTTTTATTTTTCTGATTTTTGCGACTAAGATACTTGATATTTGTTTCAGTCATGTTTTCACTTTGTTCGCTGGTGGAAGAGTTCATGGGTTCAACTACGTTTGGGTAATAGGCCGGCGTATAGTCATTGGCAAAAAAAGGTACATTCATGGGTTGGTCTTGTAGACTACAGTCAATTAATTCAGGATGTACCAAGGATAGAGTAGTATGGATAGGTTCAAGGGAGTTCACGGTATTGTCATCACAACTGCAAATAAAAAATTTAAGTTGTAGAAGACTACCTTTCATAAATGTCTCAAGACCAGGAAGATTCAGAACATGATTATTAAAGTGCACGTTAATATTTAGTTGACCTAATCCAATAAACCTACTCGTAGAATCATTCTCTATGCTAGACTGGACTTCATATCGTGGTTCGACAGTAACAAGATCAGTAGACAGATTCACATCATTTACATTAGAGGATTCAGAGTTTGATGTTGAGTAGATATTGTCATAAATAGGACTATTGTCAGAGTCATCGGATGAAGTTTTTGAGTCTTCTTCAAGTTGTTGAGTGAATGTATGTATGGTATCAACACCTACATCTTTAATGCTAGAAGTTCCATCAAGATTTGGCTCATTTATCATTTGTATCTGACACACTTGTTGACATGATCTTGATGGTTCTGTGACTCCATGTCATCTACTCCATTCAACTTCCTCTGGACTAATGACTTGTTCTACTTCTGTAGCTTCCAATTCCTCTTGTGTAGTCCCATACCTGATTTGTTCTATCTTTTTAGAGGAATATATAATAGATGAAAAAATTTCTTGTATTCTTCCTTCTTTTAGCCCTTGTTCATAGTCTTGTTGTCTTTTTAGTCTGATTTCCTGTATCTCCTTTTCTAGATTTAAGCGCATCAGCTCTTGAGTGTCATATGTGATATCATTGGACTCTTCTAAAGTTTTTGTGTTGGATGTATCTAAGAGGTGGTTTGGACCCCATTCATACTTGTTTGAGTCAGTTTCTAAATCATCTACTTATTTCCTACTAGTGTATGCGACTGGAATTTTCAGGGGTGCAAACAATTCTCTGATTCCTTCTACTTCATCTCTCATATCTTCTGGAACTTCAACTCATTACATTATCATGGCTAACACCATCAGAACTTGAGTACTGATTGTTTCTTCTCTCTTGATTGGTAGTTCCTCTTATTCTTTTCCACACTCTACCTGATTTTGTTGAGCGTTTACTTCCTATGATGTTGAAGGTGATATCATTTTCTTCCACATAGACTTAGAAGCATGTTTTTGGTCTAGTGTCTTTTTTGGATTGTACCCCAGTCCAGCCTTATCATTTGTAGATTTTGTTTGTAGCTGAATCAGTTCAATAATACCCTCTTGATGTTTGCCTAGGGGACTAGTGCCTAAATATCCCATGCCTTGGATCATTTTGTAGCTGGGACCATATTGGGTTGGGGAAATCTCATAATGGCATACTTCCTCATTTTGACTATCTTCCTTGAAAAGCCACTTAAGAAAAGCATCCTCTTCTATTTCATCTGCCAGGGAAGTAGAAGACTGTACAAAAAGACTATCATATATGATATTCGGAGTTGAAGTTTGTGTTCTCATAGCCTCTAATCGTTTGCCCAACTGTTTCGGCGATGGAGGAAGAGAGACTAATGAAAGTACTAGTTCTATCTTATAGCCATCCATGCCAATATTTGTAATCTTCAATTTTTTTTCTATGTCCTTCATCAGAGCTTCTAGACTTTCATTTGTAGAGGCTTCCCTATTATGAGGTACAAAGGTATCAACACCTTTTGTCAATGCATTACAGGGGCGATTTGTATCAACAAGAATACTGACTTCAACTCCAATATAAGGAAATTTTAAGCATTGATGGTATGTAGATGGAACTGCCTTCATTTCATGAATCCATGGCCTACCCAGTAAGATATTGTATGATAGCGAAAGATCAAGTACCTAGAAAATGACATCTCTTTCTACAGGTCCCACCCTGATTGGTAATGATACTAGACCTTTAGAGGTCCTTTCGTCTTCATCGTAGGCTTTAATTGTTATTTTCTTGGTCGGATCAATGACATTTTCAGAAAATCCTACTTGTGTAAGTAGACTGTAAGTAGAGATATTCAACCCTGCGCCTCCATCTATCAAAACATGTTTAACTTTGTGTTTATGGATCATGGCTTCAATATGAAATGGTTGGTTATGTGGATGATTTAGCGAGTTGTCATCTTCTTCAGAGAAGGTCAGATAGTGAGGTGAAGTTAGATTACCCACCATAGACTGAAACCGATCAACATCTAAATCGTTTGGAACATTAGTGGTGAGCAATGCTTTGTCCAGGATCTCTTTGTGAGCAGAAGAGATTTTAAGCAATTCAGAGATTGAGATTTAAGCATTTGTCCTCTTCAGTTGGTCAACAATGCTATATCTAGATGATGATGATGAATTTAGTTGTTTAAATTTACCAAATGTTGACTATTTTTGTTTGTTTGATGAGATTGGTAGGTTTGATGGTGTTTGAGCCGAAGTTGAAGAACTAGCTCCTTGGAGAGTTACTTTCTTTTGAGAACGAGTCATAGCATTTGCATGTTGTGATTCATGTTGTTTTTCTTTGATTATAATCACATTGAAATATTTTGGTTGGGAAGACTCAATCATGTTAATGACGTTGTCATTGCTGGTATAAGCGTAATTTACTTTGGCACCTCCTTTTGTTTTTGAGGAATCACCTTGTTCGTAAATAGGCAAAGGATCTTTAAAAGCTTTGTGATCAACATTTGTTGGGTGATTTCTGACAACAATTTTACCAGTGTCTATGAGATCTTGAATCTCATGCTTGAGCTTCATGCAATTGTTTGTGTTATGACCTTTATTCTGATGGTAGTTGCAGTATTCATTTTCTCTCCACCATTTTGGTTTAACTTCCGGATCATATGGCCTAGAATTATCTGGTAACGTTACCAGGTTGTTTGCCAATAGATTTTTGAAAATGGATTCATATGATTCTTCCAAAGGAGTGAATTCATGTCTAGGTTTTGGAAGCCAAGGTTTCTCTTTGAACCACTCTTTTTCTTTCTTTAGAGGATTTTCTGCTGCAGTTTCAGTTGCTTTGAGTGCTTGCATGCCACTAGCCAAGTTAAACATCATGGGATTTGAGTTGGTTTTAACTATGTCTACTACTCTATCATTAACAACATTCTTGTTGTTGTCTTTTCCATAGTTCCAATACTTGTTCTTCTCTTTAGAGCTAGATCCTGGTTTTGTTTCTTTCCAAGGTGAGATATCTCCTTTCTTTATAAGCACATCTTCCATTTGGATAGCATTATCTACCATTTTGTTAAATGATGGGTGAACTTGCATTTGGATACTATATTTCAATTCAAGGATTAGATTGTTGACGAATATAACCATTCTCTCAGAATCTGAGATAGGTCGTGAATACCTAGAGAACATCATTCTCCAACATTGGAGGAAAGTGAGAAAAGGCTCCCCTGTTTTCTGTTTGGTATTACAAACTTTGATCATAGTATCAAGATGACAATTGTTATAGGAGTATTGTTGTAAAAATAGTTGTATTAGTTCTTCAAAAAATTTTATTCCTTTAGGTAGACTTGAGAACCATTCCATAGCTTGTCCTCCCAAACTCCTCAGAAAAAGGTGCATGAGATACGTTTGGTCATGCATGAACTCCATACATAAAGCACAAAATTCTCTGATATGGTCATGGGGATCTAAGTTACCATCATATTTGTCAAATTTTGGGATCTCAACTCATGAAGGAAATGGAGGCATGTATAAGTTTTTGTCAAAGGGAAATGGGCATATTGTCTCCAAAGAATATTGTTTTGGGGACTTATCCTTATTTTTTAGTTCTATGATCTCAGTCCGCAAGGCTTGTAATTTTCTGTGTACCATTATTATAGGTGCTTCCTTTTTAGTGATGGGAGTCTGAACATCATATCTAGTAGGAAGTTTGGTGCCTTGTTTTGCTAGCTCTAGAAAATAGTCTTCTTTTTCTCTAGCCATGATAACCTTCATCATTTTTCAAAAATCTTTATCCTTTTGACATCTATGAATATCTTTTTCTGGTGGTTTAGAGATGTCAGATTCACTTTATGAGGAATCATTGTCGGTATCATGAAGACTGAGGTTGTTTTCATCATTTTGTTTTGTTCTAGGTATAGTGGGAGATAAAGGTTCATCATAAACTGGTATCTCTGATGATGAAGGTTTATTTGTCAGAGGATCCTCTTCATAAAATGGATTATCTTTATATGAAAAGGATTGCCCTTTGCCTTTGGCATCTTTCTTATGATAACTCCTAGTTTGAATAGGCATTTTTATTGATTGGTGTGACCTAAAGATATTTGTGATGTAGAAGTCAAGATCAAATTCAGAGCTAGTTGTTCATTTAATGTATTGTTTGAGAGAAGCAAATAAGATTTAGTTTGGTTTCAGAAAAGATCTATCCTGTGTAAGACATTTATCTAAGTTGATCTGAGAGAAGTGACTAAGACTCAGTCTGGTTTCAGGAATGATCTATCCTATATAAGACATTATCTAAGTGACTTAGGTTTGATAAGTAGTTGATTGAACTAGCTGAAAGATGATCGACCAAATCGTGTAACACAAATGGTAGAGGTACATTGTCTTGATCTGTTTTATGCTTAGGATGAGAATAACCAGTTTAATGCTCGTTGTAGACTATTTTAGGCAAGTTTGACTATTCTGGACGGACAAAAATCAGAGATCTGTATGATAGGTTTTGTAGGACCAGATGATAGTATGCTAGCTTCAGGATAATGATAATAGTGTTTTGTACGAGCTGCTACCTAGTACCGTACGACAGATGGGTATGTCAAGAATGACAGACTGTTCAGTGAAAAAATTTATGGTACGACACAGAATGCAATGTAAAATGACAATTCTTAGAACCGGACAATAGATAATCAGGATTCATACGACACAGAATGTAGGCTCAAACGATAGACTGTTAGGACTGATGGAATATCGTACGATACACAATATAAAATAGGAGGATAAATAAGAAGACTCGTACAACTGTTTGCTGGACAGAGGCAAAATTCTGAGTTTTCAATGTCTGAGTATGTCTAGATTTGAGATGGACTGAGTTTTTGATCATTGACTGATGATGAACAATTTTGAAATGGACTGAGTTTTTGACAGCTAACCTAGATTAGTTTGTTACATGGATGGAGTTTTGACTAGGATAGACTAGTTTTAGATAGAGTTTTGACTTAGGATAGACTAATGTTGACACGGATAGAGTTTCGACTAGGATAAACTAGTTTTGACATGGACAGATTTTCGACTAGGATAGACTAGTTTTGGATAGAGTTTCGACTTAGGATAGACTAGTTTTGGACAAAGTTTTGACTTAGGATAGACTAGTTTTGACACAGAAAGAGTTTTTGAGCACTAAGTTGTTTCTTGTTTTCTCCAATTTTGGTATTCCAATTTTAGTTTGAGGGATGAAAACATAGAAAAAACGTAATATGAATAATAACTCCAATCACAACATGCAAACCCTACGGAATTTGGTGAGAGAAGAAAACCTTTGCATGTAACTCAGGTACACACCCAATAGCTAATCAAAATATAGTCATTGAGTCTCATGCAATGGATTCTCAATGCTATATTAGCTGACTCCAAATGCTAATGGGGGCACGAAATGACAAGTATCTTGGGAGAGTTACTAGCTCTCTTGTACAAAGATTATCCCCCCTTTCAGAGGTGAACTGGGTAGCTTCTAATTTTAATTGGAACTAGTAAGGGATCCATTCGGTGCATCGAGGTATAAACTCAATTAAGAGGTCTCCTAGCTTTGAAAACCAAGGTTTAATATACCCGAGGGTACAGAGAAGAGCTATTCCCGAGCACTGTCGTTGACTTAATTTTCATCAAATCACATTTGTTTTATAGTGGGTTGGAGTACTTGGTGTTTAGCCATTCCCACTTGGGTCATTCCCCTCTCATCGATCGTAATGGCTATAGAGTTATTAGGTCCTCGGGAGGGCAGGCCCGCTAAAAATGTACAAATCTCAAACTTAAAGAAAATGCCTCAAGGGTCTGGATTTTTGATTGTCTATAAAGACAAGAGAATACTCTCCTACCTCTTAGAATTTTCTTAAAACACAAAATACAGATTTGTTCTTTAACCAGATAGCAAGTTAGATACCTAAAAAAAAATGAATTTAATGAATACACAATGTTTGCTTGAATCTCCTCAAGCAACTGGCAAAGACAACAAATCAGTAGTCATATTGTCTTTGTGCAACAAGCATATTCTTCGACAAACATTCTACAAAAACTGATTAGGTTGTGAAAATCCTTCAGATAAACAGATAACCAGCCAAGGTCAGTGTCGATGCAATCAAATTTGAACAAAAAACCTAAAGAATGAAACTTGCTTTTTAACCAAAAAAATACATAATCGTACGACAATTCTCATCGACTCGTATGATAATTCATATAGTATCATACGATAATTGCAGTTTGTCATTCAGAACTGTGGGAAATTTCGTACGATATTACGTAGAAACTGTACAGAAAAAAACCTGAAAAGTCAAAAATCTGTAAAAAATAAAATAAAAATAAACAGTTACTCTTGGAGGCTAAAAAAAAATAGTCTGCTGCCACACAGTGGGTGCTAGAAATGTGTGTGTGAAAAAGTGAAATAAGTCTGATAGCTGCAAGACACAACACTTCAATTAACTCATTACATGTATGGTTAGACAGATAAGCATGAATATGAAAACCATAACAAATCGACTAATTGCCTTCTAAAAGATGTGAGTATAAGATTGCTCTCAAATTAGTATAAGCAATACCAGTGACTAGACTACACCAAGACAAAGGATTTAATCTATATGAGCATGAGATTAAGCTAAATGGAATGAAGATGAATGAAATATTCAAGCAATAACGAATTCAAGCAATAATGGATTCAAGCAATCATGAATAAACTAAATATGGAAAAAGAAATTAAACTAAGATGCAATAATCTCAAAAAGAAAGCACAATATATTCAATGACTCCAGAGCGAAAAGTGTGTAATAACAAATCTTGAGGGTTTTTTGAATGAGAGTTGAAGGCTAAATTTATAGAGAATTACAAGAGAGATCAAGAAAAAGCACAATTTAGGATTAATTGAAATAATTGAGAAATCAGATTCAGTTAACCTTAAGATAGATTCCAATTATAGTTTAATTGAAATGCATTCAGAAAAGAAGTTTGAGCTGCATTAGAGATAAGATTTAATTAATTCCATGCATTTGTGATAAAAAATAGATAATTCTTTGATTTATTCAAGAAAAGAGTCTTTCAAATGCAACTGAACTTTTTTTTCTCAAAAGCTTTGAGTTCCAATTTTAGAGATTAATTAAATTCCTTTTAATTGTTTTTTTCTAATTTCAAGTTAATCTCAATTTAGAAAAATATCTCAAGTTTGATTTCTCTTTCAATTCAATTATTTTATTTTATTTTCAATTTAACTCTTGCTTTCTGATTAATTCCTCTTTTGTGATAAATTAATTCCCCTTTTATGATTATATGGCAAATTTATTAATTAATTAAATATGCTAGGATATTTAATAGACTAAAATAGGATAATTGATCAAAATGATATTCTTGGAATGATTTAATTAATATTGAGTATTTAATTTGTCATGCCCAAACTTTTGGGCAAAAACAACGAAACAACAAAAAAATTTTGACAACATGAACTCGCAACATATCCTACAATTATAATAACTTTATTAGAGTTTTGTCTTATCTAGGATGAAAATAAAATTGTTTACTAAGGTTGGGTTAATTAACCAACTCGAATGAGTGACTTTATTTGGTGGAGATTAATCAGTGTCACGGATTAGTTAGCTAGCTCAATTACCTTAATTAAGTTGTCGCTAATTAAAAATGAGGGTTAATTGGTTATCTTAATGTATTAAATCATTTCCGACCATAAAATGATAATGTTATAAATTAATTGATGCTCATGCAAATTTATTATTTAAATCCAACCGATAAGGGTTCGAATTCCTATAATGCCATTTGCCCACTAAAACCGATATTAAGCTAAAGCCAATTCTAATTTCCTTAAAATTAAATTGAGGTAATATATTGACCAATTAAATAAATTAATTTGATTTAGTGTATAGTGTATCCAACTATATTAACTCTTCATTTTTAAACCCCTTTGAAATAACTATATTAAAATTTTAATTCTCTAAGGATAATAAGCATAAAATAATTCAATTATTTAAATAACCCTAGTTATTAGTTAAAATATTAAAACTCAAATTCAAATTTCCCATATCTAATTCAAAATTCCTTTAAATAAGAAAACCCTTATTCATAAAATGCTAACCCTAATTATTAATTAAAATATTAAAACTTAAAATCAAATTTTCAAAATTCTTTTTTTTTTAAAAAGGAAATTCCTTATTCATAAAATGCTAACCCTAACCCAAAATTGGGTTAGGGTTGCATTTCTATTTATTACTCACTTTTGTTTTATTTGTTATTAATTTATACCCTTACCCAAAATGAGTTAGGGTTTATTATACCACATTTTTATTTTTTTTGTTTAAAGTGTGTGTGTGGATGCAGGTACGGGGTTGGATTAGGGCATGACGGCTATGGACATGGCGAAGGGTTTCGAAGGGGGCGAGAGCGGAGGAGGTGGCGCGGGGGTCTCCCAGACACCACTGTGTTTATACACAGTGACGGCGGAGCCGTCCACTGTGTATACGCACAGTGGCGGCCGAGGACCGTCCACTGTGCTTACACACAGTCGCGGCACCTCCCGTGCCGTCCACTGTGGGTAAACATAGTGGCGCGGCTCGAGAGCCATCCACTGTGCTTACACACAGTGGTGGCATTTCCCGTGCCGTCCACTATGGGTAAACACAGTGGCGCGGCCTGAGAGCCGTCCACTGTGTTTACACACAGTGGCTCGGCCGGTACCCCGATTTCCTCTCTTTTATTTTTTTCTTAGTTTTTTTTTTTTTTTTATGTAATATTTTTTTTTTAATATAAAAGTATATATATATATGTGTGTGTGTATATTTATATAAATATATATGTATATTTATATTTTTTTTTTAAAGGTACCCATTGAGTATGTTTCCAGATGCAGGGATATATATATATATATATATCAACCTAATAGGGTTAGGATTAGGAAGCTTATTTCGAA
Organism: Cryptomeria japonica; assembly: GCF_030272615.1. Lineage (NCBI taxonomy): Eukaryota > Viridiplantae > Streptophyta > Pinopsida > Cupressales > Cupressaceae > Cryptomeria > Cryptomeria japonica. The sequence continues at coordinate 436,069,552 of NC_081411.1, read as the reverse complement.
TAATTTTATCACATAAGCATGCAAACCTTAGTCTTTTAACAGCAATACGTATAAGTCTTACTTTTCTTTTTATATTTAAAAACTTTGCAGGAAGGGTTAAAATAATGACAGCTTATGCTTTGACTGAATATTTCATTTCCTAGGTGTGTATTATTTCAATGTCCAGCATTTAGAAGTTATTAATACATATTCTTTTTTTTAAAACAACTGTGCAACATGTTTTTACAGCAATGTTTAAATACTAGTTCTTTTTCAGCTATGCCTAAACAGAGTTAAAAGTAACAAAATAACAGTAAATAAACTTTGCAAGAAATTACTCAAACATAATGCATTCTATTTTTTTTTTTCTTATTTCCTTCCTTAACTTAAATTTGCAAAAATAAACATGGCAACAGAATTCTCTTTTTTTTGAGACAGAATTTGATACAATTTATAGCAACCTAATAAATGTTCAGAACTTAAATAAAAGGTACTTTGCATATAGAATATTTGAATACCAGGGTCCACATTTACAATAGGTGAAATAACCCAGCTAGTCTCTCATTCTTAATGATGAGGACTTGAATAAAAGAATACATTTATTTAACAGAAATAAAAGAAATAACTTAAAGCCCTTTATTTACATTTTTTTCTTTTTGCAACAATTCATAAAATTACATTTTTGCTTTTCTGCATCTAAATAAAAAAATTTGAATCTGAATAAAAATCTGCAACTCCTAGATTCTTTTCCCAGCATCCTGCATACAAAATTTTAGGGTTGTGACCATGGGGTGCTCACCTCCTATCCTAGGCTTACTAGAAGCCACCCTCGAGCTTGGAGAATCAAGACCTAGATGGAGTTACAACCAAGCAATACAACAAGCAAAGGGGAAAAAAAATCAACACAACAGACACATCCCTTTCCAAGTTGAAACTCCATCACAAAATGTGATGCCTTACTAGGGTGGAAGTGGACCAAGTACCCTAGGGGAGAAATCTGCTAGATAGAACTTACAGCCAACTCATGGCATCCATGAAAGCATAACCAAAAATCATCCTTAATCCCTACACCCTTATGACCCCCAAAAAGGCAAACATGCCATATTTGCACCCCCTTATGACCCCCAAGTGAAATAACACAAAGAAAAGCAACAAGGGTCTCATGAACAGACCCTTGAGATCACTCTCATAATGAGAGCCTCTCACCTAAGGGCTGTCAAGCTCCTTCCACCCCCAAGACCAATCTTTCCTCCCAAGGAAAGGATGGTCTTGAACACTCCCCAAACACAACAATGCATAAAACATAAATAAGCAAGAAATCACATAGATTTTTTTTTTTTTACAAGTACAACACAAATAAAGAAATAAAACAATTTCCATTCAAACATCCTAGGACATTTTTACATTTACATAAGAGGGAAAAGTAACACCAACCTTGACCTACCAAGGAAAATCTAGGGAAAGCTTGATGAAGAGCTGCCCAATCCTCAATCTTTTTCTGCAATTCCTTAGCCCCAAATTTTCTATGCCTAAAACTGGTTTTTTTCCAAAATTTCTCCAAAAATCTCCAAGGATGGAGAGTGGGTGATTATCTCACTAAGCTTCCATTCTTAGCCTAAGAAGGCCTCTCTCACTCCTTCCAACCTCTTGGATAGAGTGAGGGATCCCCCATTGGATTGGTCTTCCCTAGGTCTTACACACTCCCTAACCTAGGTACCTAGAGAAGGGAAATGGAATGGGGAAGAGGGATTACTCCCTTCAAGAAGGTTATCCTACCAAGGATGGCACTCCTATAGATGGAATTCATCCATCTTGGGAAAACCACTTTTTTTGGGTGGTTAAACAAGTCCTAAGGGAAAGACACATGGCCAATTTTGGCCTTCACCCATAGGTACCCCATGAGGCCTAATAGAAATGCTCTAAAATTGACTCTAGGAGTTGATTTGACCCTCAGAAAGTCCACCTAAAGTTAACCTACGGGTCAACTTTGAGTTGACCCTCCTTGTGTCTCACTAACCTAGATTTCTTGGTTCCTTCAAGGATAATTAGGAGATATAACAATTAACAAAAATAAAACTCTCCAAAAAAGGTGACATGACAAATTACCAACACAACTACTACATAGGTGTCAAGTGACACTACAAAATAATTCCACATCACAATACACACGTGGCAATTGTCCCTTAAATGATTTAAACAATTCAATAAATACAATTTACACTCATGCAACATTTTATATTTACGAATAAAATACAATACATACGGGGTGTTGCCTCTCCAAATAGGCAACCCCTGGTTTTACGAACGCACATAAGCCTAGGCTTGATTCTCCATAATATTTCCATGGTCACATGGATAATTTCCTGCACATCTCAATTTAAACATTAGTACTTCCCAATAGCCTCATATAATATAAAACACATAATTAGAATACAATACATTCATTCTGCAAAGACTTGTCATTATAAAATACAATTTGTCACAAATCAAAGAAATTCATCATAATCCTCAAAATTTGATCCATCTACAAGATATGCAAACATATTTCTAGCATTATAACAAATCCTAAAATTTAGATAATAACATACATCATCACAATGTTACCCTAATCTAGAATCATATAATATTCTATAACCACAAGGCATAGAAATGAAGCATCAATATATATATCAATGTTACCAAAATCGTGGGACCATATAAAGTTTTATATCCATAGTGTGTCAAAACTAGCATCCATAATAGTTCCAATATGAAAATAACTGAAGAGATAGGATGGGTCAGGGTAGGGCCTCACATAATTTTCCATGTGACATTTGATGATTGAAGAATTAATAAATGTGCTCAAGATTGATTTTAATTGCCTTTGGTTAGGACCTTGGTGATGTTGTTGAGATTAGGGGCCCATGGTTTAAATGACCAATTTTAGGGTATTACAAGTACTTCATTCATGAGCCTTATAAAAGTACTAGGGGAATTGGTTAGTCCAAAGGGCATAACCATCCACTCATATAACCCCTCATTGGTTTTAAAAGCAATTTTCCACTCATCCCCCTCTCTTATCCTTATTTGATGGTAACCACTTTTTAGGTATATCTTGGTGAAGTAGCAATCTCCCCCCAAATAATCCATCAAGTCTTCCATCCTAGGAATAGAGAATCTAAACCTAATAGTGATCTTATTCATTGCCCTAGAGTATGTACACAACCTCCATGTCCCATCCTTCTTGGGTGCTAAGATAGTGGGTACTGTACATGGGCTTAAACTTTCCCTAATCAATCCCTTGTTCATCAACTCTTGGATTTGGTTGGCAATATTTTAATTTTGTGAGGGAGTCATCTTATATGTTTCCTTATTAGGTAGGGTAGCCCTAGGGATGAAGTCTATGTGGTGGCTAATGTCTCTGATAGGTGGGAGGGAGTTAGGTTTATCCTACTGCAATACTCCATCAAACTATTGAAATAGTTCTTGTATCTCCTTTGGGATTTCTTTCCCCTTTCTATCTACTACATCTTTAGGCTTCAAGACCAATGGAAAGACTACGTTGTCATTCTTTAATGTCTACAACATTTCCTTCTCTCCCACTATCATCACCTTTGGTTCATATTCTTTACCATTTGTACTATCTGGATTAGGGTATAGGGTGAATTTATTAACATCTTTTGTGATGACATATTTGTTCCTTTGCCCATTATTTTAGGCCTTCACATCATACTGCCAAGGACGCCCAAGAAGAAGATGACAAGCATCCATGGTCACAATGTCACAAAGAATCGTGTCCTTGTATCTCCCAATGAATAAATCAACCCAAGCCTGCTCATAAGCTAGGGTCTGGTGTCCCTTAGTTAGCCATGAAACTTTATATGGATAAGGATGAGGTATCATTTTCAAATGTAACTTATCTACCATCTCTAAGGACACTAAGTTATCTATTGAACCATAATCCACAATCACCTGACATATCTTACCTTTGGGTTTACACGTAGTCCTAACGATAGTCTTCCTTTGTGGGGGTTCTTGAGGAATTGGTTCCTTTAGCAATGTCCTCCTCATCATTAGGCTCTCTCCTACTTCTCCATGTGTATTAGAAAGTTATTTCACACTCTATTAGTCCTCTTTTAGTGTCAAATGTGTTCTCCTCTCTCTACCTTGAGAGTTTGAGGTGCTCTTCTCTAGACATTTATAGAATGGGTGGCATGTCTGACCACAAGTGTAACACTTCCCTGTGAAAGGACCTCTTCCTGCTCCTCTTCCTCTACCACTCTGATCAGACTTCCTTTTGAGCTTCTCCTCTTCTCTCAGTGCCAATTGATAGCACTTTCTCATTGTATCAGGGACTAGAATACTGATTTCATCTTGGATACTATACTTTAACCCATTCAAGTAACTTGCTACCCTCTTTGGTTCTTCTTCATGGTACTTGGTTTTGAGACTTAACTTGTGAAATTCCTTAGTATAGGAACTTACATTAAGATCCTTCTACCTTAGACTTTGTATCTTCCTATATATCTGAACCTCATAATCCACAAGGACAAAGTGCGCCTTTATCTTTGTCGCCATCCTATCCCAAGAGGTTATCATACTTCTTCCTTCCTTGACTTTGTCACCTTGCAAAAAATTCCACCATGTGAGTGATGCACCTTTCATCTTGGACCTAGCAACCATGACCCTCTTGTTGTCAGGGATCTCTCTGCATTCAAAATAATTATTCAAGGCCTCAATCCAATCCAAGACCTAATATGTGTCCCATGCTCCACAAAAGATGGGAACATCATCCTTGCCACCTAAGGAGTTCTGGCTAACTATATTTAGAACTTCCAAAAATTCTTTTTGATATCAAAGCCACTCAAATTCTTATCCAGGGGTTCTTCCTTCTAATCCCCCTTCTTTCTCCTCATCAGAATCACATTCTCCTTTCTTCACTTTGTCCCTAGCCTTCTCCAACTCCATCACTTTGGCTTCAAACATTTTCTCAAACATCTTCTGCAGTGCCTCTTCTGACATTACCTTTGTAGGCATCATGTTATCCTCTTCCTCACTCCCTGATACTAACATACACCAAGACCACCTATCCCAAGTGATCTAAACTTGCTTTGATACCACTATGATGCAGACAAGAAGGGAAACTAGGCATGATTCCTAATCCCAACACACTCACTCAACTTTCTCCAATTGATAAATCAACAAGGGCTTACTTCCACACATAAACCTTAAAAAAAACTCACAACACCAATGGTGGACATCACTTAATACTAGACAACATACCTCTACCTATAGCCCTTACTCACACTAGGCCATATGCACTCAAAAAACTCAAACACCAACAAGAAAGCATAGACCCAAACCACCTTCATGCCATGTCATTTCACATCCCTCTTGACATGTTTCATGCATTGGAAGCGGTCTAAAAACTTCCTAATATCTTTGTTCTTTAAAAAGGCTTCACAATCCTTGTAGCCCTAGTTTTTGAGTCTTTGGGAATAACTCGCAAACTTCCCAAACCACTTGACAAAATAATTGTAGATTTGAGTACCTTTTTGGGCCATCTATAACATAATTTAGACTTACGTGGGAGTCTTTTGGACCAGATGTATGGAATACTACCTATCCTAATTAGTCTAGAGCCCCAATTAGGTCTATTTTACAAAGCAACTCCTCTAGAATGGACTCGCAAAAACTTCACAACCATTTGGACACTCAGAAAATGTGTCAAAACCAAGGATTCTACTAGAAGTTTGGGCTTGCACTCAACGGGTTTCCCACAAACCAATCTACCCCTCTTCAATTGCTTGTCATTACACAATGCCAAGAATTTTAGTGCACCTTTCTCTCTCCTCCACTCACGGCCACCTTTGTCAACCATACCATACTATGATACACCTATTGGTCCAAAATCCCCTTTATTTTGAGGAATTTCACTCTTGGGAATGTTTGGAACCAACCATGTCTTATGAAACCCTCAGAACCTAGAACTAAAGAAAATTAATCCCCTGGCTTGAAACTTTGTTTCAACCCCTAAAACCACTTGGAGATGTTAGATATAAAACTATTTCAACCCTCCAAACACATTAGATGCATTCACCAATCAGATACAATAATGAAACAAAGAGAATACATAGATTGAGACACAAATTCCTGTAACATAGATGGCTTCTCATTCATCAAATCTTCATCAATCATACAAGTTTGGCCTTAGAGGATTTTATATTCATCATCCAATTTCTATGAACTTCCACAACTAAAATTTGAACCATAGGACCGCTGGAGACCAACTAACCACAAAAGTTGTTGAGTTGACAACAAACGTTGTCATGACAATTTGACAACAATGTATAACTTTGGACTCTTGGCCTTAAAACCGACCAAACCAACACAAAACCATTACATAGGAGTCAAATATTCCCACACAACACAAATAACATCTTTTAGGACTCATCTTGTTCCTTTTGAACAAGTGTGACCAAGGTTGATCCCCTAGACCCTATTACATGACTAGAGAAACAAGATGGTTATAAAGCCTTACAAACATGATATTGTTCCAGTTGGATCTTAAGATCCTTATTACATTCAAAACAAGAAAGATTAAATTGCTCATGGGTTGGACTCATTATATCCACTTTCTGCCCCTGCACCAAAAATTTGGGAAGAGAAGAGGAAAGGGAGACATATAGTAGGTCTAAAAGAGGAAGATCAACTAGAGGTGAAAAGATTAGAAGAAAATTATGTAAACGCATAGAATTTTTTCTTGCTGAAGGGGGGTCATGTTCTTATTATGATGAGAGAATAGGCGACATCAAGGTGCCCTTGAGGTACAAACATCTATTGAAACAATGGGTACCCAAGGAACTTCCTCCAATAAACACTGATTTTTGTGTCAAGGAGAGGATATATCGCATAGCACCATCATCATTACATGGTTTGGGCCTATTTTACATGGATGGCATAAAGGTCTATTAAGGAAAACTTACTGAATTGGTGGAGTATTTTGGACCCTGTTACAGTTACAAAGATTGGAGCTAAGATAAGGATCAAAATAAAGGAGTGGTTATGCACATTGATGGAACCCCAAAAGCATCAGGGAATATTGCAGGGTTTATAAATTGTACATGACCTGGGTCAACAAATAAGCAACCCAATTTCATTTTCAAGGCACACGAGGGAAACTGTGTTTTCGTATGTGCAATAAAATCAATAACTGCAGGGGAAGAGTTGTTAATTGATTACAATTTGAATTGCATAGATACAAACACAGTTACTATGGGGGTGGTACATACTATATACCATTTTACCCAACCTCCAATTAATGACTCCAATATACCATTTTATTATTGTGTTATTTTACATAAGTCTACTAGTTTCATTTCGCTAATATTTTTTTTATATTTAATTTTTGTCACAGTGGGACATTGATTGTATGGGGAAGGCTCTAGCCTAGAGCACAGATCATGATGCATCTTCAGGTGCTTCTACCTGACAGTTTTACCTCATTGTTTCATGTTACTGTCTTCAATTAGGATTGTCAATTCCTTGCTTTCATTACCTGATCACATTTTTATTATGATCACAATCTTTCATAAAGAAAACACAATTGGGAGTGAATCCTATTGTCTTGGAGCCTTCTAGGCTTTCATACTAAAACTCAATCCACACTCAATGATAATGTTAATTTCAATAATGTTTTTAATATTCTTCTCGCAGATGGATGATCGGGGAAAGGCAACAAAAGTAGAGGAGAGCATACATAGGGAGGTTGAGTCACTATTATGTGATGATATTGCATATTTTGAAAACCCTCTAGATATGATAAGGAAGACCCAAAAAAATGCAATGAAGAAATCCTTTAGTTATTATTCATAATGTCTTAAATTGATGAGATAAGAGAAAGTGTTAAAATATTGACTGAGAGAGCATGAAAATTGCAGGTAAGTTATCATGAGATCTTTAATCATAACATAAGTTCATTCATGATTTTAAATTTTGTACTTTTTTATGTCACAAATAAAATATGAGTTGTTTTTATAGGTGTAGCTAGGAAATCAGAAATCATCAAAGCAATATAAACATTAATCATTAGCTCAATCACGAAAGAAAAATTGCAATGATCAATCCTAAACACACTCAATAAAGACATGAAAATGAAACATTCAAAACTAAAAACTATGCAAACCAAATGTAGATCTAAATGCTTCCTTCATGCGGCTCCATTGTCCTTCTTTCTTCTCCAAATAGCTTTGTTGTGGATCTCACCTACTAGTACATGATCATGATATGAATGCAAGTAGACAAGATGATTGCTCAAGATTACTCGAAGCGTGATTGATTCGACAAAGTAATTCAAAACAAGTGATTATTAGATTGAGATTGAAGAAATTCATCCAATTTATAGACAAATTGGAGAAATGATCAAATTAGCATGATTCAATTCAAATGGAAATTGTAAATCAAAAATGTCAATTATGACAAATTATGACAAATTATGCACTTTCTATGCAAAATTGATTGATTGATAATTTATGACAAATTATGACAAATTTCTATGTCAAAATTGATTGATTGTCAATTATGACAAATTATGACAAATTGAAATGTCATTCCCATGAAATTAGGAGGCAAATAGGAGGAAATTGAAATAGAAATTAGGAAAATTAGAAAAATAGAAAATAGGAAATTTAGTGAATTAATAAATAATTTTTCATTTATTAATTAATTCATAAATAGGGAATTAATTAGCCAATTAAATAAACATTTAATTGTGACAAGAAGACCTAGGATAAATAAATAAATTATTTTACCTAGAGGGAGAATGGAGAGAAAATGACAAACAAGGTTAAATTAGAAATGCAAGGATGACAATTAGGTCTTGATATAAAATTGATTTGATGTTGATTCAATCATGATTTTGAATTGATTTGATTGATAAACAATTGAGATTGATTGACAAATTGACCGATATTGACAAAGAGACCAAATTGATATGCGCCAATTGACATGATCGAAGAGGACAAGGATCGATGACGAATCGATCGTAAAACAACGAGATTGACAAGTTGATAAGAGATTGAAAAGATTGACCAAAATCATGATCAAAGATTGCTATCGACAAGACCTAATTCGAAAGCGAGAAAAACTGAAGAATATAGAAGAAGGACTCGATGCTTGCAAATGATAAAGACCAAGTGCATGACATAGGAGAAATGTTAATGCGACGCAAAAACCTAAAATGAGGCAATGCGCAAATGTTAAAGTATGATTCTGCAAGCGTTGACCATTTTTAGGTGTCTACAATAGGATTTTTCACATCCTCGTGATGTTGCTTACCATGATTAGGGTACTGCAGGTGTTGCTCGAGGAGTAGGGGTTGGTTCAAATGTCGATCCTGATCTTCTTGTGCATTCATCACATCATCCGACCCCATCACCTATTCCTATATTGTCAACTGAAATGTTAGCAACACATAGCATGCAAGCATCACATACTACACCCTCTGGTAGCGAAAAATGCTAGAATATGCGTTAGGACATGTACTTGGGGATGTAGAGGCCACTAGTACTGGTGATGTTTTAGCAGCATTTCATGGATCTTCTCGTATTACTAGTATGAGAACATTGTCGGTCTCATTTATGGTGACTGAGGATTTCATTCCCATAAAGATAGAGAAGGTCCCAGGTATTTAAAATGTTTTAATTATTATTATATATAATCCATTTGAAATTTACTTATTGATCACTATTTTTAGACTAATGATCCCATGATATTTTTGTTGGAAATGATGTTTTTTATAAACATCTAAATTATATTACATTGGAGATCTTCGGGACCACCATATATACACAATGGAATGCACAAAATCAAGATTTAAAAGATGAGCTCATTAACCATTTAGTTGTGTTGTTCGGTAATAACACATTCAACTGAACCAAGGTCCTTAAGAAAGCTAGTAACTATCTAAAGTATGTGAAGGACCAATATAGGTCACATTTAGAGAAGAACAAAAAGTACAAGCATCACCCCATGATTCCAGAGAGGGACTAGAAGGACCTAGCATTGGATGGAAAGGAGAAGGTTGGAAATAAAAAAGGAAAGACACCACTGGGCCAACGAAGGTATGTGATACTATCAACAATGTAATTATATACTGATCACTCTTTCTTTTTATATAATCTAATGTATTTCAAACTTTTCATGGGCTATCCAATGCATCAAAGAAAACAAAGGAAAGAGTAGAAAAACACAGAAAACACAAACTTGGCTCTGGTGGTTATATGAAATTAGCCGCATGAATTAAAAGTATCAATAAATGAAATATAGCATCCAAATAATAAATTGCAAACAATTTTGGTTTTTCACACCATATAAGCAAAATTCATGACCTTATGCAAAAATGTAGGGCTCTAAATTCAAGAGAGTGCCCACAGAAGATGACCTGAATATTTCCTTCCATCAAGGATATGGAGCCATGACTGAACACCTAAGACTCTTGGCAGGTTAAACACAAGCTTCCACTACATCCAACATGCAGGTAAATAAACTCAATGAAGTTTATTTAAAATTGAATACTTGTGCAATCTATTCAATATTAATTTCCACCATAAAGTAATTATGTGCCTATTTGTTTTAAACATGCAAGCAATGATAATACTACACATGGCATTGGAATGTAGCCTGGTGAGGGTGGAGCACAACCTACAGATGACAGACATGGTCGTCTGCATCCCGGTACTGGATGTATTCATGTGCTATACAAAACGCATTATGGATTAATACAATTAAACATCTTTAATTGAAATTGGTGTATTAATTAATGTAACCTTTCATGTTTCAACTTTAGAGCATGTAGAGCATGATCAGGCTAGACAAGATCAGGAACATGATGTGGCCCCATTAGGTAAACATGACCACTCTAATTTTATTTTAAACATTTTTAATTGCAATTGGTGAATTAATTAATGTAATCTTTCCTATTTCAACTCCAGAAAATTTAGAGGGTATTCAACATGTTGAGTATGAGGATATAAGAGAAGATCGGGAACATGATGTTGCCCCATCAGGGAAAGAGAACCATTCTAATGTTATTTTAAACATTTTTAATTGCAATTGGTGTATTAATTAATGTAACCTTTTGTGTTTCTACTCTATAGGATTTAGAGGGTGTTCAGCATGTTGAGCGTGAGGATATAAGACAAGATCAGGAACATGATGTGGCCCCATGAGGTAAATAACACCACTCTAATGTTCTTTTAATTAATGAAATACTTGTAACAATAATCATAAAACATATCAATTTAACATTTCTTTATTATTTCAGTAGACCCCCCCATTGCAGAGGCCTCCACATCGTGAGTACATGACTAGGAATACATTAAGATCATGAAAAGTGGGCATAACAACTGAAGGGGAGACATATGACATAGAAAACAATGTTCAACTTTATCTCTATTTAGCTTAAAAAAAGACAAAAAAAAAGTGATTGTAATCATATTATGACAACCTGCATATTTTTTATAATATGTAAAAACTGAAACAATGAATGTTATATGTTAATGAATAAATGTGAATATGTTAATGAATGAATGTTATATGTTACTAATGGATGAATGAATGAGATTTATATGTTATTAATGGATGAATTTTATATGTTATTAATGGATGAATTTTATATGTTATTAATGGATGAATGAATGATTAATGTTATATGATCAGGTATGGGGAATTGAGAGTGATGTGAAGGGGGATTGAGAATGAACCCCACTTGTTATGACTATCCTAAGGATTTGTGACTATTACAGGAAGACAACAATGTTATTGTAGCAATATATGGGGTTAGTTCCAAGCAAAGATCCTGACGTAGAAAGCATTATTTTCCTTTCTCTGCATTTGTGTGCCTTTTTGTGAAAAAGTTCAAAGGATGTTTTGATTTTCATTAAGGATCTTTGTCATAAAAAAGAAGTTTTGAATGTCAAACTCAGAGAATATAGAGTGAGTCTCATAGGGCATTATTTTCTATATAGACCAAAGGTATATGGGACTGTTAAAGCAGAAAAACTTGTGAAGGCATATCCTCTACACAAAACATTCATCGACAAAGGATAGAGTTTCAAAGAAAATGTAGTAACCTAGACCAAAAGAAGTCATTGTAGGTTGTGACATTCAAAGGAGCTCTGAATCAAGCCTTAAGAGGACAATTCTAGATATAGTTATGATAGGAAGACAGTGAGATTAAAGGTATTACTAAAGTTTGAGGTCAAAGGTCACTTCATTTCCTAAGCATGAGGATACAGAGGTAAGATGAGTGAGCAATAAGGCATGGTTGTAGATCAACAAAAGCATACAAAGCATCTTCAACTGATGATAGAGTATCTAGAACAACAATATATGTCATTGTGTAAGGAATTGTCTTTTGATTGTTCTTAATTGGCACATTCAATATATTTTCACACAAATTTGGGTTCTCTTGGATTCCTTTGAATCATACAGTATCTCACACGCATACAGAGAAGCCAATGGGTTAGCTAACAACCTAGCAAATATGGGGTGCAATAACATAGAAGTAGACTCGACAATTGGTGGCATTGACTTAAAACTATTTCCTCACCTGGAAGACATTGTGAAGGAGGAATTGTGTTTAACAAAGATAGGAAACTATCAAGCGATATATCTTATGAATGTTAGAAAACTTATCACAAATGTTGCTCTCACGGGAATGGAAATTATCAAAGATGATCATTATATTGTAAGATTTAAATCTTGCATTCTATATATTGATAATAATAGCAATTATAATCGGTAGGGGGAAAAGATATATGTCTACTTATATTCATCGAATTTATAAGAATACATGTGTGAAAGGCCTTTTCTTGTGTAAAGGATGTAATGCGTGAAATGATTTCACAAGTATTAATTTGTTCTCCATAACACTTCAAAGCCTACAATGTGTGCAAGATTTCCACTTGTGATGTCTTATTTGCTTTCGTAAGTTATCATATTTTCTCAAGGTTCAAGAAATAGGTGGTATCTTTTGCCATAACAACTACTTAATAAATACACCCAGCTATACTTTGCTTCCTGCATTTAGTTCTAAAGAGGAGAAAAGGGTGTGAATCACTCTATTTTATATACCTTGTCTCAAATGCTGCAAATTTTATCTTCTTCAAACAAAGGCGAAATTCAAACAACTCACTGGTTCTTAGGCTATTGTTTGGCACATATGGAGTATATGTCATGCAAATACAAGGTGAATGTTTCAGTTCAACACTGGGAAATGCCTTTCATAAACCATATTTTGGATGAAATCCTAGGGCAAGTGTTTAAATTTCACAATTCTCAGGTCACGAAATGTGTGAAGTGACTAATTGGGGAAGAAATTATATTCCCACGAGCAAGAAGAATCATTTTCTCTTCTCAATTTCTTTCTATCTTTTTATCAAATGCCCTAGATTTTCTTCAAGCATTTGATTCTCTTGAGCTAATTTCAAGTAGGGTTGTAAGAGAAGAATTCATCCCTGGTAACAAATTATTGCATGTGATTCATCTTTATGATCTTTGGAGAGGGCAAGCACATATTGGAGGTCTTTCTCCCCATCATATTCTCCTCAATGGTCATACTTATATCTCAATGTATGACAATATTAAACATACTTTGGAAATGTAGAGTATTAGGTTCATTCAGCAGGTATTCGATAGACACAACAAGGTCATTGGACAGGATATGATAGAAAGAGTTTATAAAAAAGTCAATTCACTCTTATTCCTATTATGCCATGATAATGCGGACTCTACCCCTACTCAACATAATTCAGCTGCTCACAATCATCTTTCTCAAAATAATGTTTATTAATCCCAAGGTGCTCATGGTCCTCATGCTCATGACAACATTCAACCTCCAATCTTGGACCTGAATAACCCTCCAAGAACGGGGAATATCGATGATTTACAAACAACCTGTGACTCAAAAATTTCACCTACACAACAAGTTGGGTTCCCTCAAGAGAAGCAAGATGAAAATGAAGTTGACATGAAAGCCATGGAAGAATGAGGATAATTATGATAAATTCTTTTTTGTGTAGGTAATATGTGAAGACTATTTTGCGACTACATCCTCTACAATTTTATCAACTTCAACCATTTGATATACTGGCCATTTTGTTTTGTATAGAATCACTATGTGATTTTGGCCAATTGAACTATTTTGGTCACATATGCACGAAAATCTGTATAGGATTAGCTATAGGGAATTTTAGAATAGGTATCAACTCGAGCTACAACCAAAGGTTTTCTTTCTAGTTCTTTCCTCCCGATATTCTCTTTGAACCAAACTTTGTATGCTATTATATTATATTAATATATTCTATTATATTTTTGCAATAGCATTCATTTGAACGATTATATTTTTTTTTTAAAACATAGCGTTTTCAATGTAATTTTGATGAACACATACCGAATAATGCCTTAAATCATCCTATGAAGTTCTTGTATGCATGACAACAACAAAAAATTCGTAAAGGATTGCTACACATTGTCAAAATTGCGACGAACAACCACAAAATTATGACATGTTCACTATATGCACAATGACATTTTCATCGCAATGACATGCTCAATATCATCGTAACTACGATGATATACTAAAAAATGTCTGACGACATCGTTGTATTCACAAATATGTTTACGTTGTAATATATGCTCTACATCGTCGAAATTGTGACAAACTTTTGGCACTTTTTTGACATTTGGAAAGAGACATTTTGCAATCTTTGTGGTTTTTTTCATCACAAGATGGATGAAGTTTTTATCACTTTTCCAACGTAAATCAGTCGCATTTTTGGTGGCATTTTCCGACGGCTCTTTGTCGAGGTTTCGACAAATTACAACACATAAAAAAAGCGACAAATTTTTTTGGGCATTTCGTCGGTAATCCAACAATAGTTTGTTGAATTTCAAGAAACATTCATCAAAAATTGGTGTCAAATATGGTAGTGAAAATAATCTTGTTCTTTCTTTCAACAACTTCATTCTGCTGAGGGATTCTAGGAGTAGATAATTGTCTTCTAATCCCATGCTTCTCACAAAATGAATCAAATTCATCGAAATAGAATTCTCTACCTCTGTCAGATCTCAGACATTTCACCTTCAATCCTAACTAAGTCTCAACATTTTCTTTGAATATCTTGAACCTATCTAATGCTTCAGATTTTTCCTTCAAAAAGACAACCCACATCATCTTGGAATAATCATTAATTAGCAAGATAAAATATCTCTCCCTACACACTTCTAACATTTGTAGGTTTACATAGGTCAGTATTCACAAGATCTAGCAATCCATCAGATGTATACTATTTTCTCTTGAATGTGTGTGTGAAAAGTGGAATAAGGATTTGTATCTGCATGACACAATACTTCAATTAAGTCATTACATTTGTGGTTAGACAAATATAAGCATGAATAATAAAACCATAACAAATCGACCAATTTCCTTCTAAAAGATGCGAGTATAAGATTGCTCTCAGATTTTTATAAGCAATACCAGTGACTAGACTACACCAAGATGAAGGATTTAATCTATATGAGCATGATATTAAGATAAAATGGATGCAAGATAGATGAATAATTCAAACAATAATGAATTCAAGCAATAATGGAATAAACTAAATATGGATGCAAATAATCTAAAAAAAGCACAATATATTCAATGACTCCAGAGCAAAAATCAGCATAATAATAATCTCCAAACGTGTTCTCAAAAATCTTTGGGGTGAATTGGATGAGAGCTGAAGGCTGAATTTATAGAGAATTACAAGAGAGATGATGAAAAAGCTCAATTTAGGATTAACTGAAAATAATTGAGAAATCATGTTCAGTTAACCTTGAGATAGATTCCAATTATAGTTTAATTGAAATGCATTTAGATAAGAAGTTCAAGTTATTTTAGAAATAAGAATTAATTAATTCCATGCACTTGTGATAAAAATAGATAATTCTTTGATTTATTCAAGAAAAGAGTCTTTTTAATGCAACTGAACTTCTTTTTCTGAAAGCTTTGAGTTCCAATTTTAGAGAATGATTCAATAATTCAATTAATTGCTTTTATGATTTCAAGTTCTAAATTTAGAAAAAGAAATAATACCTCAAGTTTGATTTCTCTCTCAATTCAATTCTTTTATTTTATTTTTAATTTAACTCTTTCTTTGTAATTAATTCCTCTTTTGTAATAAATTAATTATTTTTTTGCATGATTAAATGACAAATTTATTAATTAATTAAATATGCTAGGATATTTAATAAATTAAATAGGATAATTTATTAAAATGATATTCTTGGAATGATTTAATTAATATTGAGTAATTGGTTTGCCATGTGATATTTGATGATTAAAGAATTAATAATGTGCTCAAAATTGATTTAATTGCCTTTGGTTAGGACCTTGGTGATGTGTCTCAAGATTAGGGGCCCATGGTTTAGATGACCAATTTTAGGGTATTACACTTTCCCCTCTTTGAATTAATGTGCGAGCAACATGTTGGCTCAAAGAATATGTTGATGTCTAGGAGATACCAGTTCTGAACTTGATTGATCATGAACCAGATGAAGAGCAAGGTGTTTAGCTTGATTTGAAGCGATGAAGTTGAACAGAGTCTGACTAAAGTGATACCAATCCCGAACTTGATTGAACTAGGAACGATAGAGAGAAAAGATACCGAACTTTAACTTGATTGATCAAGAAGCAGATCTTACTGATCTAGAACTTGATTGAACTAGACACAGTGAGAGAAGATAAAATCGATCTTGAACTTGATGGATCAAGACACGATGAGCGAAGATAAACTGTCCAGCTTGATTCAATACAATAAAACTAAACACCTGCTTAGATTGAGCGTGTGATTGAAGATACTCTTTAAACCCTTGATTGAGTTTAAATGAATAATTAGCTTGATGAAAAGTGATGAAACTGATTAACATTAAGAGATTGATTCAAATGAAGACAAATATTAGCTTGATATGAAGCTGATATGCCCCTAGCGATTGATTCGATTCAGATGATCGAGAGATCTCAACTTGATATGAAGCGATGAAGCTAAGATGCCCCTTAGCAATTGATTCGATTCAAATGATCAAGAGATCTCAACTTGATATGAAGCGATGAAGCTGAGATGCCCCTTAGGAATAAGAATTTTGTTTGACATATCTTTAGTTGAAAAAGAATTTTTGATCGACTTTGATGAAGATTTGAAAAATTTCTCGACTTTGAAGATGTGAGGTCATGAGGTCATGAGTATGTGCCCTCAGGAGAGAAATCGAAAGATAACAAGGGTACATGATTATAAGCAATTTTTGACGATGATAAGTTACTTCAGCACAAATGATTTAGAGAAATTTTTGAAAATTTGGCGTTGATTGATAAGAAATTGAGTGCAATTTTATTTGTAGAATAAAATTGAGATACAGCGTTGATTCATGAGAAATTGAGCACAATGTAGAAGAAAGAATGGGCATTTGATGAAAAGTTCTAAGTCGTCCAAATTTTGCAAAATTGACTAGCAAAATGATCTCAAATTTTGATTTCGATCCCAAAAAATGGAATCAGAACAGGCAAATTAGCTAAGGGTACAATTTTCATGTCCATGGGACCAAGTTGAAAAATTAGGGTTTTGGCTATATATGGGTTAAAAGTGTCATTTTCAATTCATTTTAACCTCCCAAGTTTGAAAATTCAAAAAAGCCTTCTGCGAAGAAAAATGGTGGTTCCCACTCGTGAACATCGATTCAAGTGCCAAAGATGACATAATCGACCTCAAAACTATGAGCCAACGGTAAGTGATCGATTTTAAGCCTCTTAATATTCTCAACTTTGAATTTTTTTGTTGATTTTTCAAGTTTTTGGCATGTTGAAGTCGGGTTTTCACGTTTTGTCGTGCAAGACAGGATCCTGTCTCATACGACAAACTGTTAAAGTTTGTTTTGTTGTTTAGGGTCATTAATTTTGTCATGCAACACCTACCCTTCTATCATACGATAACATTCATAAGAGACCATTTTTTCATTTGAAGTCTATTCTTGTGTCGTATGAGGATCTTTTGTTGTACGGAGCCCAATCCTGACTCGTACGAGTTTCTACCCTTCTGTATTTTGTCGTTTGGAAAATAGTGAGCATTTTTGAAGGTCCAAACTTGAAATTTTGATTTGGCAATTAACATAGTTGAATTTGTGTGATGTTTTACTTTTCTTGTAGCCTTATTTGGAATGTTTTCTGATACTCCATTGTTTGATTTTTGGAGGTTCGATTGCCTCATGTTCTTTTTAGATGCGTATATCCACCCATGATGACATTAGTTTGACAGTTGTCAGATGTTGAGTAGGCACATATTGATTTTTGTGGTTTCACCCACCTTCTTAGGTTATTCGATATCCATGTGAATCACAAAATGCTCACAGTGTTAGTGGAGAGATTTCATTCTGAGCATAACACCTTCCACTTGCTAGTTGGGGAGATGACCATCACTCCCGAGGACATTTACAGGATTCTTTGTATCCCTTTTGTTGGGGGTATGGTAGATTATGATGCAGCACATCTCCCTGGATTATAGGTTGTTAGACATGTATTCAGGGATCCAGATATCTTGACACATTCTATCAGTTGGGACATTATGATGAGAAGGTACAGTGAGGAGTTTCCTCTGGCTTGTGTCCTAGCAGGTTTTATTGGCTGATGCCGGATAGAGGATAGTAGGGATTCTTTGTGGATGGGGCAGGATGCTAGAGAGACTTGTTGAGACCCCTCAGAGACTAGGCTAGGGCTCTTGTATATTAGCACACATGTATCGCGAGATGCATGAAATCATCTTCTGGGAGGGGAAGAGTATGGCTGCAAGAGTTTTGATATTATGGGTATGGGCTTGGGAGCACCTCCCAGTATGCAGGTCGATTGTAGATGATGGTAGAGATCCTAGTTAGCCGATTGTATATAGGTATTCTAGATATGTTACTCAGCCCCATCTGGGCAAGATAGATTTTTGGAGACAATGGCTAGATGATTTGATATTCGTGGTATGGAGACCTTACAGGGGCTTAGAGCCATGGGATGACTAGAGGATTGTACACAGAGATCTGTTTGTTACGCGCCCACTCATTGGCAGATCGCAGACTATGGTGGAGCGATTCATGGTATCTCAAGTGATGAGGCAGTATGGTAGGCCTTAGAGGATCTCATAGGAGTACACAACGTATGCGAGATATGCTAATGAGGAGAGGTGGAGATGGGCACCAAGGTTATCTTATACCTTGAGTATGCAGGAGTTGACTAGATTGCAGCGACTCCGATGGGACTACATGGGTGATATTGTAGAAGTGGGGGTATTGCCCCAGTACAGGGATTGGTTCCAGTAGCATCCATTCCCTAGATTTTTTGATCCAGTAGAGTAGGCACCTCATATTGAGGAGGTTGAGGATGATGCCCTGCACAGGGGCAGGGACAGGGCCAGAGACAAGGACAGGGACAGAGAGTCAAGGCTCTGAGGCAGGTAGGTGGTGATCCTAGTGCTAGTAGTAGTAGGGTTCTAGCTAGGATTGGATAGCAGAGGGGTGAGGGAAGATCCCTAAGGAGTGTAGGTGTGAGGTTGGGTGGAGTTGAGGAGGAGCGAGTAGCTCCTAGACAGGTTCGGCAGAGGCAGGAGGAGCAAGGTGGAGCTAGATGTGGAGATGGGGGTGGAGAGCCTGCGAGAGAGTAGGGGGCCAATGCAACATGATCGATGAGGGTACATCTAGTGGATCTATAGTCATAGTTGACAGTGGCTCAGACTCAGCTGGCGAAGCGAGACTAACAGCTAGTAGAGCTTAGGGCGGAGTGAGATCGTCAGCTAGCAGAGCTCAGAGCAGAGTGAGATCGTCAGCTAGTGGAGCTCAGAGTAGAGTGCAATAGTCAGGTTGCGGCAATGAGAGTAGAGTGAGACACTCTTCAGCAGGAGGTTTTGCACCAGACTAGTTGGGTGGCTTACTATGTTGCAGCTTACAGTGTAGCAGTTCCATTAGCTCAATAGGTTTTCCCCTACTCACAGTACATGGCACGGTCAAAGGGAGGTCGGGAACCTCATCAGGATCCTGATCAGTAGGCTCCTCCTCCTCCACCTAGAGGTGAGGGAGAGGCTGAGAGATAGATATTCTTTTTGTAACTCTGATATTTTTTTGTAGACACACCCATTATTTGTAGCCTATACGATTCTTTCTTCGATGGGAGTTTGTATATGTCATTTGACATCATTTTGTACTCTGAGACTTTATACGATATATATATATACCAAATCTTATTTGACTTCATTGTACTTGTGTTGATTCGCTTATGAGATGATTTCTATATGCTTTATTCTATATGTATACATTTCTTTTCAGTATGAATGTATGTAATGCGAATAAATATGGATGTCTATTTTTGTTTCTTTTTGTATGCAAATAAATGATGAATGAGAATGGGTAATGAGGAAATGCAAATTTTAATTTTTCTATGGAATAAGATGAATGCAAATGAGTAATAATGAAATGTATGAATCTATACAATATGTTTATGTGTGCAACTAACATCTCAAAACACAAGTACTCAATCGGAGAAATGATGAAAAATATACCACTTAGCTAAGAAATGATGATGCTTCCAACTCTCATTCAGAAGATAAAGAGATCATTATTATTATATTGAAATCACTCTAAATTCACAAAATACAAAATGAAATGCAAAATGAGATGCAAAATGAAATGCAACCTAAACCTAGTCACTGGATTTAAAATGCTTAAGATTCACCACCGAGCATAATGAACATAACAGGCAGATTAGAGTTCCTTTCTTTTCAATGTGCAATTTTAATTATCTTGTCTACAATGATCCTTTTTTCATTCATATCCTTGGACAGATTTCACAAGCACCCAAATTGCATCATAAAAAAATCCCCTCAAAACAGACAAAGAAATGATGTGGACCTCCCTATAGCATTCAAATAAGCAGAGTCAAGGTATGTGTGGCAATTTCACCTTAATGTGAAGGCTCTTATCATAGACACCCAGCTAATTAGATGTTTCTAGATCATTGGGGTCATTCCTACAAGCAAAAAACAAAGAAAATATTATGCCCCCAATCCTTTCTCCTCTTAGTCAAGATAGACTTGCTCGAGTTACTCAGAGGGATAATAATCAAAAATAAATATAAAAGATAGCATACAAAGTACATTCATAGCTCAAACTATTTAGTGATTGTTTTCAATTTTGTTGTTTTGCTTGTTAACTCAGTGATAAAACTCTTTAGTAGTCAGAAGACAGGTGACTGACTCGGAATGGATGACCAGGTTTCACTAACGGAATGATGACTTGGTTGATACTGCTTAGGACATGTAATGTGCTTTGTCGATTAACCTAAGACTACGACATTGATCAGTTTCAAGCCATGAGGGTTCCAATGAACTAGGATGTCACAAAAGTGACTGAAATATATGTACAAGCAAAAACAAAGATGCAAGAAAGTGAGAATGCCAACATTGTGTTGATAGATGGAGCGTTGAGTACAAGAGGCACCTGTTTGCTAGGTTTTCACCTGCTTGGCAGAGATTTTTTTTACCAAGATACCTATTTACCAGGTTTTCACCAGGGCATTTTCTCTCTGTTTTCTTTTTTTTCTTTTTTTTCCATGACTTTTTCAGATTTTTATGATTTTTTTTAGGACATTTTTCCAGTAATACATGTGGCTGGAGCAGAGAATGCTAACTGAAGAATTTCTTCAAAAGGATGGTGTTAATTAGTCCACGGAGCTGTTCTCCTTCTGATGTTGAGAGCTAATAGGCACCGGAGCCAAAGACTGCAGTAACGATGTAGGGACTAGCCAGTTGGGTTCAAACTTCCCTTTGTTGTCTCAAACTGCTGATTTTTAGGATTTTCTCTCAGAAATAGGTCACCGACCTGAAATTCTTTTTGTCAAACTTTCTTGTTATATCCTCTGGACATTCTCTTTTGATATACTCTGAGATGATCAAATGCCACTTGTCGATGCTCATCCAATAATTCAAGTTCTTGCAATCTACATATTCTATAGTCTTCATTAGTAACAAGACCTTGCAATGAAACTCTTAGAGATGGTATTTCCACTTCAATAGGTAATACTGCTTTGGACCCATACACCAAAGAAAAAGGTGTAGCCCCAGTAGGTGTTCTGATACTTGTTCTGTAAGCCCATAATGCAGGATTGAGCTGCAGATGCCAATCCTTGTCCGATTTGTTCACTGTTCTATGCAAGATAGTCAATAGGTTTTTGTTGGATGCATCAGCTTGTCCATTACCTTGAGGGTAATATACTGATGACTAGTGTTGTTTAATTTTGAATTTCTCACAGAGCTACCCACTTAGTGAAGTACTCAGTGGCAGTTATAATAAATTTGTGTTTTTTAGATGATGCGGGATATATCTGTCCAATGAGATCAAAGGCCCATTGCTAAAAAAGCCAATGTGTAATGAAGGGTGTGACATCCCTTGTTGGAGCATATATGAGATTTCCATGTAGCTGACACTTCTCAAGAGTCTTAGAAAATTTAATAGCATCGTTCTTCATGTTTGGCGAGTAGTAGCCAGCCCGTAGTAGTTTCTGAGCTAAAGTAAGACCTTTCGAATGAGATCCATAAACACCTTCATGGACTTCCAATAACGTACATTTAGATTCTTTAGTTTCTAGACATCTAAGCAATGTACCATCCAAACCTTGTGTAAATAGATCGTTAGCAATGATAACATACCACGAAGCATTTCGGGTTAGGTTTATTTTCTCATTACGGGTAAGATTTTCACGGTTAATTTGGTCTCGTAGATAAGAGTAGATGTGGCTATATCGAGATGAGTCATGTCCAATAATAGAATAGACTATTTGGGTCTCAGGATAATCATAGATAGGGTAATGTAACTCTTCCACCAGGAATTCAAAGTGAAAATTGGATTCTTGCAACTCAGGTATAGACACCAAGGTGGCCATAGCATTTGTTACTTTTTTTACAGATCTGGGAATCTATTGGAATGATACAAAAGCAAAATACTTCTTAAGATCATCAACCATTCTCTTATAAGGCATCAGTTTCTCATCTCAAGTCAGATATGTATCATTGATTTGATTGATGATTAGCTGAGAATCTCCATAGATGTGTAATTTTGCAACCTTCCATTCAATACCTAGTTTTATCCCATTTACCAAAGCTTCATATTCTGCAATGTTGTTTGTGCAAGGGAACAAAATCTTATAAGACTCTAGGATTGAATACTTCTGAGGAGTAATAAATAGTATTCCAAAGCCGGAAACATTTTCAGTAAAAGACCCATCGAACAACATCTTCTAGGGTTGTTGAGTAAGATGCATTATTGATTCATCTGGAAACTCTATATGCAGTGGTTGAGTGTCTTCAAGAGAAGCTTCAGCAAGTTGATGTACAATTACTTATCCTTTTATGGCTTTGCATTCCACATATTCAATATCAAACTCTTTAAGTACCATGACCCATTTTGCCAATCTTCTGGTGAGTGTTGCTTTGTTGAGAAGATACTTAAGTGGATCAATCTTATCCACCAACTTGACTGAATGTGCTAACATGTAGTACCTCAATTTTTGTGATGCAAAGACTAATGCCAAGCATGCTTTTTCTATTATAGTGTAGTTCATTTCATAAGACGCCAATGTTATGCTAATGTAATACATAGCTCATTCCTTTTTATTGTCATCATGTTGTGCCATAAGTGCCCCCAGTGATGAATTAGTGGGTGATATGTATAAGATCAATGGTTTACCCTAAATTGGTGGCATCAATATTGGTGGATTGGATAAGTACTCTTTGATTTGCTGAAGATTTTGTTCACATTCTTGATCTCAGTTGTATATTACTCCTTTCCTCAATACTTTTGTGAAAGGTTGAGCTTTGTGTGCTAGCTGAGAAATGAAGCGTCTGATTGATTGGACATGTCCCTGTAAACTTCTCATTTGATTGATGTTCTTTGGAGGAGGCATTTCCATTATAGCTTGGACCTTCTCAGGATCAACCTCGATTCCCTTCTTTGAAATAATGTAGCAAAGTAGTTTACCAGATGTCACTCCGAATGCACACTTTTTTGGATTTAGCCGGAGTTTGAATTTTTCCATTCTATCTAGTATAGGGCATAGCTCTTGAATATGCGTGGATCTCTTCATAGTCTTCACTAAGGTGTCATCAACATAATATTCTATATTTTTATGCATCATGTCATGAAAGATAGTAGTTACTGCTCTTTGGTAGGTTGCTCCTACGTTCTTTAGCCTAAATGGCATGACATTCCAGCAAAACGTTCTCCACGCACAGGTGAAAGTTGTCTTTTCTTGATCTCCAGGAGCTATTTTGATCTGCATAGAATCCATCCATTAGTGATTACATCTCATACCCAGCAGTCATGTCGACTATCATATCAATGTTTGGTAATGGGAAGTCATCCTTTGGACAAGCTTTGTTGAGATCTCTGAATTTTGTGCAAAATCTAATAGAATTGTCTGCCTTTGACACAGGTACTATGTTTGAAATCCATTCTGCATAGTCTATAGCTCTGATGAATCCATCTTTTAGTAGTTTTTCTAGCTCAGCTTTGACTAGCAATGCCACATGCGGGTGCATTTTATGAAGTTTTTACTTAACAGGTTTAACTCTTGGTGTGATAGAAAGATGGTGCATGATAAGATCAGGATCTAGGCCTAGCATATCAAAGTATGTCCATGCAAAATTGATCTTCTTTTCTGAAAATAGATGAGTGAAATCTTTCAATTCTTCTTCTGATAGTGATTGAGCTACATGAATGATGTGTGGTGTCTCTTGACTCCCAATGTTCACTGGCTAAGTTGGCTCAATCAATATAGAATACCTTTCCTGAAAATGACTTGGTAGTATATCAAGTATCTCACCTTCAGGCACCTCAGAGAGGTTTTCACCCTTAGGTACATCCTTTATTTTCTCTTTTTTAGATTCTGACACTGCCATAATGTGGTTTTTGCCATCAAGTCTTTTATTTTTATTTTTCTTATTTTTGCAACTAAGATACTTGATATATGTTTTAGTCATGTTTTCACTATGTTCATTGGTGGAAGAGTCCATATGTTCAACTGCATTGAGATAATAGGCTAATTTATATTCATTGGCAAAAGTAGGTATATTCATGGGTTGGTTTTGTAAAGTACAGTCAATTAGTTTTGGATGTACTAAGGATAAATGTTGGACCAGTTCGAGGGAGTTAACGATATTTTCATCACAACTATGGATCGTAAAGTTGAGTTCCAGAAGGATACCTTGCATAAATGTCTTGAGACTAGAAAAAGTCAGAACATGATTATTAAAGTGCATGTTAATATTTAGTTGACCTGATCCAATAGACATACTTGTAGCATCGTTCCTTATGCTAGAGTAGATGCCATATCATGGTTCGACAATAATAAGATCAGTAGACAAATTCTCATCATTTACATTAGATGATTCAAAGTTTGATGTTGAGTAGATATTGTCATGAATAGGACTATTGTCAGAGTCATCAGAGTCATCGGATGAAGTTTTCGAGTCTTCTTCAAGTGATTTAGTGAGTATATGTATGGTATCAACACCAACATCTTTAATGTTGCAAGTTCCTTCATGCTCTGGCTCATTTGTCATGTGTATTTGACATACCTGTTGACATGATCTTGATGGTTTTGTGACTCCCTATCATCTACTCCATTCAGCTTCCTCTGGACTGATGACTATTTCCACTTCTGTAGCTTCCAATTCTTCTTGTGTAAACCCATACTTGATTTGTTCTATCTTAGTATAGGGGTACATGGATGAAAAACTTTCTGGTATTCTTCCTTCTTCCAGCCCTTGTTCATATTCTTTTAGTCTCTTTTGTCTAATTTCCTGTATTTCTTTTTCTAGTTTTATGTGCATTAGCTCTTGAGTATCATCTATGGTACTAGTAGACTCTTGTGGAGTTTTTGTAGTGGATGTATCTGAGAGGTGATCTGAACCCCATTCATGCTCATTTAAGTCAGTCTCAGAATCTTCTACTTGTTGCCTACCAGTGTATGTGACTAGAATTTTCAGTGGTGTAAACATTTCCCTTAACCTTTCTACTTCTTCTTTCATATCTTCCGGGACCTCTACTTCTTGTAGTTTTGTCGCTGATACCATCGGAACTTGAGTACTAGCTATTTCTTCTCTCTTGACTATTGATTCCTTTTTCTCTTTTACACACTCTGCTTGAGTTTTTTGAGTGTTTGTTTCCTATAATTCTGAAGGTGATATCCTTTTCTGCCACTTAGACTTAGAAGCATATTTTTGGTCTGATGTCTTTTTCGGATTGTACCCAAGTCTAGCCTTATCATTTGTTGATTTCATTTGTAGCTGAATCGGTTCAATAATACCCTCTTGATGTTTTCCCAGGGGACCAATACCTGAATATCCCATGTGTTAAATCATCCTGTAGCCAGGACCATATTGGGTTGAGGAAATCTCACAATGTCGTACTTCCTCATGTTGACTATCTTCCTTGAAAAGCCATTTAACAAATGCATCCTCTTCTATTTCATCTACCAGAGAAGTAGAAGATTGTACAAAAAGACCATCATATATGATATTTAGAGCTAAATTCTATGTTCTCATAGCCTCTAATGATTTGCCCAACTGTTTTGGTGATGGAGGGAGAGAGACTAATGAAATTACAGATTCTATCCTGTAGCCATCCATGCCAATATTTGTAATCTTCAATTTCTTTTCTAATTCTTTCATCAAAGCTTTTGGACTTTCATTTGTAGAGGTTACCCTATTATGAGGCATAAAAGTATCAACACATTTTGTCAATGCATTATAGGTGAGATCTGTATCAGCAGGAATACTGACTTCAACTCCATTATAAGGAAATTTTAAGCATTGATGGTATGTAGATTGAACTGCCTTCATTTCATGAATCCACGGCCTGCCCAGTAAGATGTTGAATGACAGAGGAAGATCAAGCACCTGGAAAAGGACATCTCTATCTACATGTCCCACTCTTATGGGTAATGATACCAGACCTTTAGAGGTCCTTTCTTCTTCATCATAGGCTTTAATTGTTATTTTCTTGGTGGGATCAATGACCTTTTTCAGAGAATCCTAGTTGTGTAAGCAAACTATAAGTACAGATATTCAACCTCGAGCCTCCATCTATCAAAACATGTTTAACTCTGTGTTTATGGATCATGGCCTCAACATGCAATGGCTGGTTATGTGGATGATTTAGCGATTTGTCATCTTCTTCAAAGAAGGTCAGATAGTGAGGTGAAGTTAGATGACCCACCATGGACTAAAACCGATCAATATCTAAATCTTTTGGAACATTAGTGGTGAGCAATGCTTTGTCCAGGATCTCTTTGTGAGCAGAAGAGATTTTAAGCAATTCAAAGATTGAGATTTGAGCATTTGTCCTTTTCAATTGTTCAACAACGCTATATCTAGAGGATGATGTTGAAGTTAGCCTTTTAAATTTATCCAAGGTTGATTATTTTTGTTTGTTTGACGGGGCTAGTGGGTTCAATGTTTCTTGAGCCGGGTTGGAAGAACTAGCTCCTTGGAGAGTGACTTTCTTTTGAGAATGGGTCAGAGCTCTTGCATATCATGATTCATTTGGTTTATCTTGGACTATAATCACATTAAAATATTCTGATTAGGAAGGCTCAATCATGTTAATGACATTGTCATTGCTGGTATAAGTATAATTTACTTTGGCACCTCCTTTGGTCTTTGAAGAATCACCTTGTTTATAAATAGGTAAAGGGTACTTAAATTCTTTGTGATCAGCATTGGTCGGGTGATTCCCGACAACAATTTTACCAGCATCTATGAAATCTTGAATCTCATGTTTTGAGCTTCATGCAATTATTTGTGTTATGACCTTTATTCTGATGGAAGTCATAGTATTCATTTTCTCTCCACCACTTTGGTTTGATTTCTGGATCATATGGTCTAGAGTTATCTGGTAGTGTTATCAGGTTGTTTGCCAATAGAGTTTTGAAAGTGGATTCATATGATTCTTCGAGAGGAGTGAAATCACGCTTAGGTTTGGAAAGCCAAGGCTTCTCTTTCAACCATTCTTTTGTTTTCTTTGGAGGATTTTCTGTTGCAGCTTTAGTAGCTTTGAGTGCTTGTGTGCCACTAGCCAAGTTGAATATCATGGGCTTTGAGTTGGTTTTAACATTGTCTACTACTCTGTCATTAACAACGTTCTTGTTGTTGTCTTTGCCAAATTTCCAATACATGTTCTTCTCTTTAGAGCTAGATGTTGGTTGTGTTTCTTTCCAAGGTGAGATATCTCCCTTCTTTATGAGCACATCTTCCATTCAAATGGCATTATCTACCATTTTGTTAAATGATGGGTGTACTTGCATTTGTATACTATATTTTAATTCTGGGACCAAATTGTTGACGGATATGTCCATTTTCGCAGAATCTAGGATAGGTCGTGAATATTCTCCAACGTTGGAGGAAAGTAAGGAAAGGCTCCCCTATTTTCTGTTTAGTATTGCAAAGCTCAATCATAGTCACGGGATGTCGAATGTTGTATGAGTATTGTTGTAAAAACAGTTGGATTAGTTCTTCAAAGGTTTTTATTCCTTTGGGTAGACTTGAGAACCATTACATAGCTTGTCCTCCCAAACTCCTTAGAAAAAGATGCATGAGATGTGTTTGATCATGCATGAGCTCCATACAGACAGCACAAAATTCCTTGACATGATCTTGAGGATCTAAAGTACCATCATATTTGTCAAATTTTGGGATCTCAACTCATGAAGGAAATGGAGGCATGTGTAGATTCTTGTCAAATGGAAAGGGGCATATTGTCTCTAGAGAATATTGTTTTGGGGACTTATCCTTATTCTTCAGTTCTGTGATCTCAGTCTGTAAATATTGTAATCATCTGTGTACTATGAGTATAGGTGATTCTTCCTTTTTAGTAATGAGTGTCTGAACATCATATCTAGTAGGAAGTTTGCAACCTTGTTTTGCTAGTTCTAAGAAATAGTCTTCCTTTTCTCAAGCTAGGATAGCTTTCATCATTTTTTGGAAGTCTTTATCCTTTTTATAGACATGAATATCTTTTTTTGGAGGTTCAGTGGCTTCTTCAGATTCACTTGATGAGGAATCGTTATCGATTTCGTGAATACTAAGGTTGTCTTTGTCATTGTATTTTGTCGCATGTATAGTGGGAGATTCAGGTTCATCAAAAATTGGTACCCCTAATGATGAAGGTTTATCAATGAGCGGGTCCTTCACGTAGTATGGGTTATCTTGATATGTGAAGGGTTGTCCTTTTCCTTTTGCCTCTTTCTTATGAGAACTCCTGGTTTGAGTAGGCATTTTTATGGATTAGTGTGACCTAAAACTATTTGTGATGCAGAGGTCAAGATCAATTTCAGAGCTAGTTGTTCGGTTAACATATTTGTATGAAAGAAGCAACTAAGATTTAGCCTGGTTTTAGGAAAGATATATCTTCTATAAGATGTTTATCTAAGTTGATTTGAGAGTAGTGACTAAGATTTGGTATGGTTTAAGGAACGATCTATCCTGTATAAGACGTTATCTAAGTGACTTAGGTTTAATAAGTAGTTGATTAAACTAGCTGAAAGATGATCGACCAAATCATGCAATACAAATGGCAGAGGCACACTATCTTAATCTGTTTATGCTTAGGATGATGATAACTAGTATTATGTTCATTGCAAACTATTTTAGGCAAGTTTGACTACTCTGTACTAACAAAACTAGAGATTCATACGATAGGATTTACTAGGCCGGATGACAATTTAATAGCTTCAAGTCGACAACAGTTTTGTTTCATACGAGTTTTTGACTAGTACCGTACGACATATGGGTATGTCTAGGATGATAAAGGATTCAGTACAATTATGTATCGTAAGACATGGGATTTAGCTTCAGACGACAGACTGCTGGATTTTGTACGACAAAGGATTGAGCTTAGATGACAAATTATCTAACTCGTACGACACATGATATGGACCAGAACAATAAATGATCATATTTGTACGACTGTTAACAGGATAGAGACAAACATTTTGAGTTTTTCAATAGCTGAGTATGACTAATTCTAAGATGGATTGATTTTTGACTAGGTTAGACTAGTTTTGGACAGAATTTTGACTTAGGATGGACTAGTTCTGACAAGGACAAGGTTTTTGATCACTGAGTTTTTTCTTGTTTTCTCCAATTTTGGTATTCCAGTTTTAGTTTGAGGGGTGAAAACACAAAAAACATGTAGTATGAATAGTAACTCCGCTCATAGCATGCAAGCCCTACAGAATTTGGTGAGAGAAGAAAACCTTTTCTTGTAGAATCACGTACACACCCAATACCTAATCAGAATACGACCACTGAGTCTCACACAATGGATTCTCAATGTCGTATTATCTGACTACAAATGCTATTGGGGGCACGAAATGACAAGTATCTTGGGAGAGTTACTATCTCTCTTGCACAAAGATTATCCCCCTTTCAAAGGTGAACCGGGTAGCTTCTAATTTTAATTGGATCTAGTAAGGGGTTTGTTCAATGCGTCGAGGTATAAACTCAATTAAGAGGTCTCCTAGCCTTGAAAACTGAGGTTTAATATACCTGAAGGTATGGAGGAGAGCTATTCTCGAGCACTGTCGTTGACTTGATTTTCATCAAATCATGTTTATTTTATAGTGAGTTGGATTACTTGGCGTTTAGTTGTTCCTACTTAGGTCATTCCCCTCACACCAGCCGTAATGGCTTTAAGAATTTTTTAAGCTCCTCGAGAGGGCAAGCCTGCTAAATATGTACACATCTCAAACAAAGAAAACACCTCAAGGGTCTGGATTTCTGATTATCTAAAAAAAGACAAGAGCATACTCTCTTACCTCTCAAAATTTACTCAAAACATGAAATACAAATTTGTTCTTTAACCAGATAGCAATTTAGGTGCCTAAAAATGAATTGAAAGAATACATGATGTTTGGTTGATTCTTCTCAGGCAACCTGCAAAGACAATGAATCAGTAGTCATATTGTCTTTGTGCAACAAGCATATTCTTCGACAAGCATTCTGCAAAAACTGATTAGGCTGTGAAAAATTCTAAGATAGACAGATAAACAACCAGGGTCAATTGTCAGAATAATCAATTTGAATAGAAAACCAAAATCATGAAATTTGCTTTTTTTGCCTTTTTAACCAAAATAATACAGAATCATACGACAGTATTTAAGCTCGTACGATACAGGATTCCAGTTCGTATGATATAGGATTCCAGTTTGTACGATACCTATAGTTTGTCATTTTGGCCTGTGACAAATGTCATACGATATGATGCAGAGGTTGTATGGCCAAAAATCTGAAAAGTCAAAAACCCCAAAAATAACAAAAATAAAAAGTCAGTCTTGGAGGTCGAAAAATATAGACTTTTTCCCCACGGTGGACGCCAGAGATGTGTGTGTGTGTGTGAAAAGTGGAATAAGGATCTGTATCTGCGGGACACAACACTTCAACTAAGTCATTACATGTATGGTTAGACAAATATAAGCATGAATAATAAAACCATAACAAATCGACCAATTGCCCTCTAAACGATGTGAGTATAAGATTGCTTTCATATTTTTATAAACAATACCAATGACTAGACTACACCAAGATGAAGGATTTAATCTATATGAGCATGATATTAAGATAAAATGGATGCAAGATAGATGAATAATACAAACATAACAAATTCAAGCAATAATGGAATAAACTAAATATGGATGCAAATAATCTAAAAAAAGCACAATATATTCAATGACTCCAGAGCAAAAATCAGCATAATAATAATCTCCAAGTATGTTCTCAAAAATCTCTGGGGTGAATTGGATGAGAGCTAAAGGCTAAATTTATAGAGAATTATAAGAGAAATGATGAAAAAGCTCAATTTAGGATTAATTGAAAATAATTGAGAAATCATGTTCAATTAACCTTGAGATAGATTCCAATTATAGTTTAATTGAAATGCATTTAGATAAGAAGTTCAAGTTACATTATAAATAATATTTAATTAATTAATTCCATGCACTTGTGATAAAAAATAGATAATTCTTTGATTTATTCAAGAAAAGTGTCTTTTTAATGCAACTGAACTTCTTTTTCTGAAAGCTTTGAGTTCCAATTTTAGAGAATGATTCAATAGTTCAATTAATTGCTTTTCTGATTTCAAGTTCTAAATTTAGAAAGAGAAATAATATCTGAAGTTTGATTTCTCTCTCAATTCAATTCTTTTATTTTATTTTCAATTTAACTCTTGCTTTGTAATTAATTCCTCTTTTGTAATAAATTAATTCCTTTTTTGCATGATTAAATGACAAATTTATTAATTAATTAAATATGCTAGGATATTTAATAAATTAAATAGGATAATTGATTAAAATGATATTCTTGGAATGATTTAATTAATTAAATATTTAATTAATATTGGGTAATTGGTTTTCCATGTGATATTTGATGATTAAATAATTAATAATGTGCTCAAAATTGATTTAATTGCCTTTGGTTAGGACCTTGCTGATGTGTGTCAAGATTAGGGGCCCATGGTCTAGATGACCAATTTTGGGGTATTGCAGAATGAAATTCTTGTTTTCTTATTCTATTGGCATTCCTTACATATCGGATTGGTCGGCTTAAAAATCTTAGGCAGATCTCTAACAACTTGAATAGAACTGATCTTAATCATAGAATCAAAATTAACATGACACACTCTCCTATGCTACAGCCAACTTTCATCAATCTAAGAAATCAAACAACTTTTCTCACCAGCATTCAAATCAAAAATATTACCTTCAGTCTTAGTTCCAAATGCAATCTCTATACTAGAGGCATTTAGGATTTTTTATTTACAATTGTAAATCATAACCTTTGTCAACCATTTGTCCAACACTCAAAATATTATGTTTCAAACCTTCAACATACAAGACATCATCAATAATATGCTTACCATCAAAACAAATAGAACCTCTACCATGGATCACACAAGCTTTGTCATCTCCAAATCTCATTATTCCACCATCATACCTTTCCTTATTCATATATTTTCTTTTATCACCAGTCGTATGATGTGAGCAACAACTATCTATTACCCATTCATATTTTTCTTCAAATTTAGCAGCTAAAGCTTTCTCCTCAATAGTTCATCTAGTGGGATCAACAGGTACCTATCCATCTTCCTTAATGGCAAGAAACACAACTTCATCTCCTTCTGATTCTTCATATGTAAAACCTTCATCAGCAGCATAATAGCGGTTCTTCTAATTCCTAAACTTCAGGTTAGACTTGTAAGTCTTATCATACTTCTCATGATTCTCATATCTATCTATTATGTCATGCATATCATACTTAGCCATTCTCTTTGGGCACCTAGAAGAAAAATGTCCTACCTTATTCCAAGAGAAACATTTCAAAGGAAACTTTCCATCATACTTACCGGTTCCATTAGGCAATCTTTGGGCAATCAATGCTTCAATCTCATCCAATTCTCTTTCTTGCTCTTCCAACTCTCTCCTTTCTCTTTAATATCTAGATATTTTGCATTCTTCAAGTTCATACTTTTGTTTACCAGATACATATTCTCTAAATGTGGTCTCAAACTTTCCATGTGATTCACCAAATTCTCTCAGCTCAATTGCAGCAATCTTTCCAACCAGTATATCTCTTGTCACTGTAGTCACACCCCAGATCTCATCTATAGTGGGTACCTTATGTTTGTAAGCAAGAGGCAAAGATCTCAGCACCTTATCAACAATTTCATCTTCTTCAAGGGTTCCACCGGCACATCTAATACCTAGGACAAGATCATTCACCTTGGCCATAAAAGTATTTATGTTCTCATCTTCTCCTATCTTCAACATCTCACATTTCCCTTTCAAACTCTGCAACTTTGACTTGTTTATCTCCTTCATACAGGGTCTCAAGATTCTCCCAGATCTCATGTGTGGTCTAAAGTCCCATTATGTTTGTTATTTCTGAATCAATCAAGGCACTCAGCAATTCTTCCTTCGCTCTAAAGTTATGTCCAGCTTCCTTGATCTCATCAACAGTAACTGGTCCATTCAGAGGAGAAGAATATGTGTTCTTTGTAGTCTTATAGTAATCTTCTGCAAGACATCTCAAGTGCCCTTCCATCTAGTTCTTCAATATAGCATAGTTACTACCATCAAATCTCAGACTCTCCTTCTTAAAGATAACACCTTTAGTTCTAGTTGCCATCCCGGATCTCCTCAAGTGGCTAAGCTTCTTCTGGAGGATCTAGCTCTAATACCAATTGTTAGCAACAATAATGGAGGGAAACTGAGGGGGAGGTGAATTAGGTTTCACCAGATTCACAAACTTAATCATAAAAATAGAACTGATAAATTACAGCAATAACAAAGATAAGAAATTTTATAACACAACACACAACACCAAGATTTGGACGTGGAAAACCCGATTAAGGGAAAAACCACGGTGGGAACCTACCCACAATAAGATGATACTTTGTAGTAGTATGTGAAAATATTACAATGGGAAATGCACATGCATTCAGGCACACTTCCTAGAGCTTACTACTTAAAAGATAATGACCCAGAAGGCTACAACCCTCAGGGAAGTCTCACTAACTTACAACAAGATTTGAACTATAATATGGAAGAAATGAACTGAAAGAATAGCATCTACAAATGCCTAATTGTACTTTCGACTAAGCTCAATTGTCTTCTCTTCAACACCAATCTCTTCTCAATCACAATGTCAAAGGATGAATCACTTAATTGCACATACACCACTCTCTGATAATGCAGACACAACCATGACACCTGATTTATATGACTATATCACCTATTTATACAATTCATCAACTTTGACAATAAGGTCAGCTAAACCCTCAACTCACAATTAAAAAATTATATCACACTATACAAAGATTGACCACCGGACCAATATAATGATATGAATGACATAACATGGACCTAAATCAAATCTCCAAACATGCAACACCACCAGAAAGCATGCCAAGATCAACTGCAACACGCTACATCACTAGGAAAATGCATAACATGAAGAACATCACCAGTTCAGAAAAATCACCAAGAACTCGCACAATGATCAATACAAATCACCAAAACAAATTGGACACAACTAGGAAACACCAGCAAGCATGTTAGAATCATCAGCACTAGCTACACAAACACCACTTATCAAATCTTCATCGATCAACATCTGAAACTCAAGAACACTCAACTAGAAACAACTGTCATGAAAAAAAGATAACTTGTGGAACACCAAATCATGAACCATCTAAAATTAAGATACAAAATACCATCCCAAAATCTTAGATCAAGAACTGATCACACTAGAATATACTGAAGGAAATACTAAACTTTGTAAAGCACTGATCATGTAAACAAACTGCAAAATCGAATCATATGATATGATCAATTAAGCTTCTCAGATCACCAAAACTAATACAGAAGAATATAATGATACTAAATATACTCCATAGAAAAAACCATAATCACAATAAATCAATCTGCAATCACTGGAGCAAGAATATGTTGACATCAATGACAATAACATATCCTAGCAGCAATAATGTCCAACAACAATGTCCTTTGTAGACACCACTACCATTATCTAGTGCACCTACATTCCTCACAATAGCACATCTCTTGCATACATTGTTACCACATGAAGTGAATATGTCATACATTAATGTAGATTCTATGATTAAATTGACTAAGCAAGTAAACATTTCACTAGATAAATATTTAAGCATCAACAATAAGCTTACTCCAGGACAACAAACCTCTCTAGTAGAATTATTGCATACACATAAGCATGCATTTGCATGGGATTATCATGGCATGAAGGGGTTGTTTCCAAAACTTTTCACCCATAGGATCTATATCAAAGAGGATTGTAAACTAGTTAGACAACCACAACAAAGAGTTAATCTTGTAGTAAGAGAAATAGTCAAAGGAGAATTGTAAAAATTATTAGATGCAAGATTCATTTATCCCATCTCTAACAATAAGTGGCTATCTCCCTTATTCATTGTTCCTAAGAAGGGAGGAAATGGATGGTCTATGTCAATTTTAGAGAATTGAATGTATCAACTAAGAAATAACACTTTCCCCTTCCATTCATTGATCAAGTGTTAGAATCTCTAGAAAGAAATCAATACTTCTCATTCCGAGATGGTTTCAATGGATATAATCAAAGATAGATTGCACAAGAGGATCAAGAGAACTACATTTACCCACCAATGGGGAACTTATGCATATGTAGTGATTCCATTTAGATTATGCAATTCACCAACAACCTTTCAAAGAGCAATAGTCAACATCTTTTCTAATATCTCTCATAATTGCATGGATATCTATATGGATGATTTTACTACTTATGGAAATACATTTGAGGAAGCATTGAATAACTTGAAAAAGGTATTACAAAGATATGAGGACCATAGTATATCCTTGAATAGTGAGAAATGTTTCATGATGATGCAAGAGGGAGTAGTCCTTGGACACTATATCTCTCATAAAGGCATTCAAGTGGACCCTACCAAGATTGAAGTAATCATCAATCTCTCTACTCCTACTAAGGAAAAGGATGTGAGAATTTTATTGGGGTGTGTTGGTTACTCTAGATGGTTCATTCAATATTTTTTAGATAGTTGGGCCCCTATATGGTCTGCTGACAAAGGATGTTGAGTTCCAATGGACACCATCATGTGATAAGTCATTCAAAGACTTGAAAATTGTTTTGACTCAAGAACATGTCCTTAAAAGACCCCAGTGGACTCTTACATTTTATATCCATATAGATGCTTCATATCATTTTATAGGATTTGTCTTAGGTCAAAAAGAAGGATTTATTGAGAATGCAATTTATTTTGTTAGCAAGAACCTACAACGAGCAGAATTAAACTACACTGTAACAAGAAACAAGATGTGAGTTGTCATTTACTCCTTGAATAAATTTAGGCATTATATCACAATATATCAAAAATTCATTCTCATTCATCATGCTACTATTAGATACCCATTAAACAAGCCTAATGTTATAGGAAGTCTTGCTACATTGTTACTGCTCATGCAAGAGTTTGACATTACCATCATTGATAAACTAGGCAAAGAAAATGTTGTAGCAGAATTTTTGTCAAGATTGATAACACAAAATGAAGAACCTGCAATTGATGATTCATTTCCCGATGAGCACCTATTTTCTATGTGTGTAAAACACCATGGTATGCAAATATAGCTAAATATTTGCTAGTAGGTAATGTTCCTTCACAATTTTCACCAAAAGAAAGGAGACAGTTGATAGAAAAGAGTTTTCCATACCCTTGATTTTGAAGATATCTGTTCTACACAAGACCAAATAATGTTATGTGGAGATATGTTAAAGAGGATGAAAAAAATTGACATTCTACATACTTGTCATGATGAGTCCAATGGGGGTCATTTTTCTACTAGAATAACAATAGTAAATATTTTAAACATAGGTTATTACTGGCCTAACCTCCACAAGGATTCAATGTGATATATAAGGAAGTGTAATAGGTGTCAAAGAATGGGTGGAACAACTAGAGCAAACGAAATTCCCTTGCACCCCCAAGTTGTTGTCACCTAATTTGACAAATAGGGCATGGACTTTATTGGCCCCATTGACCCACCATCCAATGAAAAATCATATATCCATGTTTGTACTAATTACCTTACAAAATGGGTTGAAGTCAAAGTAATGAAGGGTGCAAGCAACAACAAAGTTGTTGATTTTCTATATGAGGAGATCTTTACTAGATATCATGTTCCTAGGGATATAATAATAGATTAGGGTACTCAATTCACATCTACTCTAATTGCAGCCTTGGTTAATTAGTACAACATAAGGCACAAAAAGTCCACCCCATGTCATCCTCAAGACAATAGTCAAGAAGAAGTGACCAATAGAGAAATTGAGTCTATTTTGACAAAGATTGTGGCAATTCACAAAAATGATTGGGTAGCTCAATTACTTGAGGTGGTGTGGGCTTACAAAACCACTTGGAAAACAACAACTAGCTTCACACCATTCGAGCTAGTATATGGGAAAAAAATAGTCATGCCCATTGAATTTGAACATTAAACACTCAAAATTGTATTGGATATACACCTCAATGCCCTTGATGGAATGAGAAAATTATCTCTCCAACATACAAAATTAATACAAAAATAGAGAATGAAATAGCAGGATAGATACATTAAGGAAAAACAATTCAAGCCAAGTGATTGGAATTTGTTGTATGATTCTCGGCTCAAGAACAACATGGGCAAGATTAAAAATAGGTGGTTGGATCCTTGTGAAATTGGAGAAGTATTTCCAAATGGTACTGTGAAATTGTACTTTAGATCCAGTGAGGTTTAAATTATTGGTCAATGGCCATTGTTTGCATTTATACCACAAGACAACTAGCAATTAGGGGTTCCTATAAAATTTTGAGGAGTATCAAGATGTAAATTCTCTTATAGCTAAATATGGTGAGCCCCTGGGTTCACCATGTGCTCCATAAGGTAAGTTAACTCTTCCATAATAAATTTTCCACGTACACATGGAGACCATTCTTTCCATCCTCCATGCCAAATCACATTCCATATCATCTCTCCTTTCTTTTCTTTCATTATCACTTCCATCTCATTCACTAAAGGCTCTATGATAATACAAGTTACATCATACATGGATATCCTCTTCCAATGCACGTTGTTTTCATATAACAATTTTTTTTAGGTATGTGCAAAATCTTTCTATCTCATAATTACTTAGAAGACTTATTCTATCATTTCATCATTAATATATAATATAGAATTCTACACTACCTTAACCTCGGTATTCCAACATGTGTTGACACTTTCTCACTCCTAAATTGGTGGGGGGGAGAGTTTCCAGGTGCCAACTCATGTTTTGTTGAACCCTCGTCTTGATAAAAATAAAGTATTTGTATTTGAAATGAAGTTTTAAGCATGCCAAACCTATTAATTTAATCAATCCCATTCCTACTATATTATTGTCTGACCACTACTTCTCTTCATGACAAACACTCATTATAATTTTTTATTGTGTCAACTACCATGTCAATTGATCACATGGAATATGAAGGTTGCAATTATAAGTTAACAAACACATTGTAAGTCACGGAGAGGAAATAAGTAGAGAGGGTTTGGTAGAATATAGGGTGTAGAAGAAAGTGAGCTGAGAAAGCCAAAGGAAGGGGCTAAGTCATAAAAATGGGTGGTGCTCTTGCTTGCCATGAGCCTATTGATCATATGCCTATTTTGAATGATGCATTATCTGAGCCAACATTTTTCAATTGTGGATGGCTCTACTATTTTCTTAAGTTGTAAGATTTCAATGAGGGAATTGATCTAGGTCTCTCACCTCTCTTTCCCCCTCTATATCTCTCACATTCTTATCTACCCTTTCTCTAGTTCTCTTCCTTCCTATCCACCTCTCTCTCCCTCTCCCCTTACCAATCTTCATCATTTAACTCCCTCCTCTTCTCTCTCCCCTCACCTCTCTATAACATCCTTCCCTAGGGATCTCACTCCCTCCATGTCTACCTCCCCTTAATACCTTATTACTCCTATTCTCCCTCCATCCCCTCTTTATATTTCTCCTTACCTTTATTCTGTTGGAATACAAGGAATCCAATAACACTGAGAGGGGGGGGGGGGGGGTGAATCAGTGTTCTGTTGGTAATATAAGATTTTACCTTATTACAACATACACATACCGGTAAATGAAGAAACATATAACATGAATTAAATAAATCAGCCACATGAATGAACACCATAACACACTGAATTTTATATGTAGAAAACCTCAAATAGGAAAAACCATGATAGGATTTGTGACCCACAATATCAATTCACTGGCCATATGATAGATATTACATACTATGGGGGCCTGCACATGCAGGAAGGAACACTGCCTAGAGCACACTGCTCAACGCAAAAGAGTCTCACTGACTACAAGCTTTTGCTGAGATAAATCAATAATAGTGAACTCAAAAATTTATCTGCAATGCTAAAAAGAGTTCTGGTTATAGCTCTATTATGTACTAGTTTATAAACCCTAAACCCTTTTACCGGTATATCCTTTCCTCCGAGAATGCTTTACAAACCATCTACTAATCATTACATGATATAACTTTCACATACAAATGACCTACATACATATCATTTACATCGCATTGTTCTACTTCCTTGTCATGTATCAAAAATGTCCTAATAAACTAACTTATATACTCTTTACAAATGATATGCCTTATGTCGGCTTACAATACATTACAAAAGATATTCAATGTTAGACCTCTACAATAATTACAAAATGATTTTACAAATAAAACCTTTCAGATCCCAAACTGATGTTGGGTTCACTGAAGTGCTGGATGTCGATGTAGGTGATGACCCTGATTACTCTAATGTCGGTATCTGTCGGTGTATGCCTCCAATGCTAGTATATGCCTTCTATAGAATCTTGTTTCCATTTATGGCAACATATGAATCCAATGAGTGTCAATTGCCAACAATCTCCCCCTTTGGCATTGATGGCAACACTCATGTGAAAAATGGATTCCCTATCGGTTCAACTGAAACTGAAACATGGAACTAAAACATGCTCCCCTTGAATTGGTTGACTATGTTTGAAATATACTCTATGTCTAATATTGTCCCCCTAGGATTATATACATATTTTTCACATACTTATACTCCCCCTTTGGCATCAATGCCAAAGACCAGTGAAATTGAAAGAATAATTACAGATTACTTACCGGAGTTTGACCAATTTGAATATTTCCAGATAAGATTTTTCTAGTAACTATATATAGGTATCCTAGTCAGTTTTGAATGTTTTAGATTTGGATACAATTCCTCTCAATAAATGTGCAAGTGTTTCTTTCTCAGTGACTTCTGTTGGTGTGGGCTTTGCAAGCATATCCATGCATTCCCTCTTACATACACCAAGTGAATCCAATCTTGAACTCACCAAACCTCTGAGACTCCTTTCTCTCCGAATGATCTTGTCTCTTTCTTTTTCAAAAGCAAAAATTTGGTTCTCTAAAGTCAAAAATTTTCAATCAATTGATGTTGTAAGTGAAGTTAGTCCATCAAAATAATTAGCAATATTAGCAATATTTTCTTGTAACTACTTTATCCTCTTATCTACATTTGTTGTAAGAATTTCTATATTACAACAGACCCTGTAGATGTTAGTACATTATTTTAAATATTTTTAATAAGTATAAGTTTCTCTCCAATCTTCCTCTTTTATGTCTCAATAATCTATTCGTATTATGGATGTGTTGCATTAGTTTTGTCATTGATGTCAACACTTATCCTTCTAGAGATCTTTGGTGTTGAACCAGCACATTATGTTCACCGGCAAGTTCAGTGACTAATGCACAGTCACCAGTATATTGTTCACCGACACTGAGGATGACTTGTTATCATCTGGAGATCACTTGGTTATGTCGAAGACACTTGGTTTTGGTATTTTGGTTATTTGTCTAATCGAGTTGACATATTTGTTGTTACTGGCAAATTGGTCAAGGTTATGGACTGGCATGCATTATCTATTCCAGATCAGCACGACACATTATGGACATGATTTATTAATTGGGTATTGTTGTAAATGTATTGAGTCGACATGATGCATCACATCTTGACTTATTTGTAATTGGTTTTATTGCAATATTCTTAGTAAGCCGACCTACACATTTGGTCTTACGTTTTGGTATATATGTAAGATCTCTTTTGTGAGATGGAGATATAGCAAAATATTGTAAGTAAGGTTATGGTATTGCAACATGGTATGTGCGAATATTGAATATAATATGAGCAGACTATAGAGAAGGTTCAAGGAAGGTTTGAAGGTGATTATCACAGCTTAACCGGTACTGAATCCAGCATTGGAGATGCTACTTTGAGCAATACGTTATCATTGGATTTAACCATCCAATTGTAGACAATGTGACTCCTATTTTGTGATTGAGCAGTGAGCTCTAGGCGGTTAGTCATTCTGCATGTGCAGACCCCATTTGTATACACATACTATTTGTAGTAGCATCATCTGATTGTGGGTAAGGTTTCCTATAGTGGTTTTTCCCCTTACAGGGTTTCCACATACAAATCTATATGTTATGTGTTGTGGATGTTGTTTCTCTTTTTGTTTTATGCATTAAACTTCACCAGTATTAATACTAACTGTTAATCTGTCAACCGGTATTAAGTTTGGTTTACTGGTATTAAGTATCAAGTTTGATTAAGTTATATTTGGGTTGAAATTAATTGACAACTGATCCACCCCCCCCCCTTGCTCTCAGTCACCTTTGGGTCCTAAGAATTGGTATCAGAGCTAAGTCCTCTTTTTCCAGAAGTTTAACAGCTTGAGGAGATTCTATGGCAACAAAAATTTTCAAGAAGGACAGACTGAAACTTGATGGAACTAACTATGGTATATGGAAGATTAGAATGGAGACATATCTGAATTGCATTGGAAGAGACATATGGGATGTTACAAAGAATGGCTATGTTGGTCCTACACTAAATCAACCTAATCCACCAACATTGGGTAAGGATCAAGAGAATGATTGCAAAGCAAGAGGAGCACTCTTGAGTGCCTTGTCAGATCAACAAATAATGGGATTATCAGATCGATCTACTGCTAAAGATATTTGGGATAAATTGAAAACATTGAATGAAGGTGATACCACTGTCAAAATTGCTAAACTGGAATGCTTCTGGGTCACATATGAAAATCTAAAAAATGGAAGAAGATGAAAGATTTTTTGCTTTTATGGAAAGGGTTAATGAAATTGTTTTGGGAATACAATTTTGTGGAGGTTCCTTAAGTGAAGATGAAATTGTTTCTAAAGTTTTAAGAGCTTTGCCACTAAAATACAAAATGAAAGTAACTGCTATTAATGAGTTGAGAACAATGCCTAATACATCAATATCTAGAGATACCTTGGTTGGAAAACTTTCAGCATTTGAGCTTGAGGAATTTGGTCCTGTTGCTACAATTAAGACAGATTTAGCCTTAAAAGCATCATCATCTGGAGCATCATCATCATCATCATCTGACAAATATGATTGGAAATCACTTTATGCAAGATAACTTGAAGATATCAGGAAGGAAAATGAAGAACTGGAAGAACTTGAAGCACTATTTGCAAGGAAAATGCCTAAAGGTCCTATTGGAAGTAAGTATGAAGGTAAAGCACCATTTAAATGTTTTAATAGCAATAAAGTTGGTCATATGGAATCTAGATGTCCTGATAAATATGCAAGATTGAGAGAAGAAGCTAAAAGAACATATAAGCCTAACCCTGAATATAAGAGATACAGATTTAAGAAGAATAGAGATAAATCATGTTACTATGTTGATGAAGGAGTTACTGATGATTCTGATGAAGAACCGACAGACAATGGATGGGCTTTTGTTGCAATAAAAGAAGATCAACTAGCACCTACTATTCCACCAGTAGAGCAGGCCCTGGCAGCTAAAATTGAAGAAAAAGATGAATGGATTATAGATTTCGGATGTTCACATCATATGACTCGTGATAAAAGTAAATTCTTATCTTTTCAGAAATACAATGGAGGTCTAGTAAGGTTTGGGGATGATAAAGCATGTTTGATCAAAGGAAAAGGAACTATATCTTTTGATGGTAAGCATAATACTGACAATGTTTATTATGTTGAAGGTTTGAAGCATAATCTTTTGAGTGTTGGTCAATTAGTTGAAAAGGGATTTC
Source organism: Cryptomeria japonica (assembly GCF_030272615.1). NCBI lineage: Eukaryota > Viridiplantae > Streptophyta > Pinopsida > Cupressales > Cupressaceae > Cryptomeria > Cryptomeria japonica. The sequence goes on along the minus strand of NC_081411.1, from coordinate 436,025,728 downwards.
AATTACAGTTCAAGAATGGTAAATGCAAAATCATGAATAGAACTAGTTTGGAGATTGCAACCGGTAATCAGACTAGAGGTAATATCTTTCATTTGAATACTAGTGAAAAGACATGCTTGATTGCACATATTGATGAAAGTTGGTTATGGCATAAGAGACTTTGTCATGTGAATTTTCATTGCATTATAAAGATCAATTCATCTAAGGCAATAAGGGATTTACCTAAGATTGTATAACCTCATAATTTGGTATGTAAGGAATGTCAAATGGGAAAGCAAGTTAGAACAACTTTTAAGAGTATTTCTGAGAAATCCAATAATGTTCTTGATTTAATTCATACTGACTCGTGTGGTCTAACAAGAACAATAATTCTACAAGGAGATAGATACTTTATGCTAATCATTGATGATTATTCTAGAATGTGTTGGGTTACTTTTCTCAAGGAGAAATCAGAAGCTTTTGGGAAATTCAAACTATTCAAGGCAATGGTAGAGAATGAAACCGATAATAAAATCAAATGTTTGAGATCAGATCAAGGAGGTGAATTTACATCTAAGGAGTTTAATACATTTTGTGAAGTGAATGGAATTAGAAAACATCTATCAGCACCTCGGACACCTTGGCAAAATGGAATTGTGGAAAGGAAGAACAGAACTATTTTGGATGCAGCTAGAAGCATGATATTAGAAGCAAATATACCTCATGTGTATTGGAGAGAAGCATTGAATACAATAGTTTACACTTTTAACAAAGTTCACATCAAAGGTGAAACCAATAAGACCCCTTATGAACTATGGTTTGGTAATACTCCTACTCTTAAATACTTCAAAATATTTGGAAGCAAATGTTATATTAGGAGAGATGAGTATATTGGTAAATTTGATCCTAGAAGTGATGAAGGGATATTTATTGGTTATTTATCTAAGAGAAAGGCATATAAAAGTTTTAATAAAAGATTGTAGAAAATCATTGAGAGTGCAAATGTGAAGATAGATGAACACTTTAGGGGAAATTCAAGATCTATGGATTCTGAACCGGCAGTTGAGATGATCATAAATAAACCTATACATAGTGCACTGGTACAGAATGTGGATCTAGTCACACCGGCATCGTCAGAGAATTCCACAGTGACTGAAGAATAGTAGCAAGTGAACACACCCAAGTATGTAAGACCGAATCACTCCAAAAGTTAGATAATTGGGAATAAGTATCAAGGTGTTATGACTAGAGGAAGACTAGCAAATGAAGATAAACATTGGATTAAAGCTATGGAAGATGAATTAGAATGAATTGAAAAGAATAATACATGGACATTAGTTCCCCGGCCTAAAGACAAAAATGTAATTGGAACTAAATGGGTATTTAGAAATAAACTTAATGAAGATGGTAAGGTAATCAGAAACAAAGCAAGATTAGTGTGTAAAGGATATTCACCGGTAGAGACTTAGACAATTGATGATTGACATTAAACCAACAGAATTAACAAAGAAACATTTTTTTGGCTTTGATGGAGGACAACTACTTCTTAGGAGGAGTAGTTGGTTATAACAATTGGTTAATGTAATTGGTTCTATGAGTTGGTTGTATGTGTATGTCAAAAATGTGGTATCAACCTGCAAGAGGAGAAAACAATTCAAACACACACATGAAACATTGCATTAGAGGTTAGAAATCCAAAAAAAGAAAGTTAAAAAGAATCTAAACTCTTTAATATCGTTCCATGCTCCTCTATCTCCAAGGATCTTCAAGATTCAAGGTGGCTCTCAGCTTGGAAGAGCACTTGATTCTTTAAGATGACAACCTAAAGAACGAGATTAAAATGATTCTAAGATCTAAATGGAATGCAACCAAGATCCTAGTGATAATTTAGATATGAAACTAGATGATGATAGGATGCAAGATATTGATATGAAGCTTGAACTAGTATGAAAATGATACTAAGATGAAGCTAACATGATATATCTAAGATTGGAATGCTGTCAAAATGATCTAACATGCTATTGAATCAAAGAGAGATAATATGCTTAATATTATGAGACTATAAGTTTGATGCACAAAGACTTGATTTTTTTGAAGAAGGAATGGGCTCTATTTATAGGGAAAATAGGGCAATGGATGGTCAAGATTGGATAATCTTAACAAGGGCCAAGATTGAAAGTTGGGAATCCATGTTTGCAATTTGGCACCAATGAAATGGTGACAAATGTCAACATAAGATTGGTTGAGAAAAGGGGTTGGAGACATTAAATGCCTGAGAAGACCTCATGATTATCTAGAGGGTAAGGGTCAAGCTTAAGTTAAGATTACCCATTGGATTAAGAGTTAATCCAAGGATAAACTCTTGTGCAAATGATTAAGAGATAATCATGGTCAAAGCAGTAAAGGCTTGATGAGACCCTTGGGTTGGATGAAGGTTAAGTTAGGCAAAAAGTCTCTAACCATTGAAGAGGGTTGAATTAACCATTAATGGTTTGGGAGACTTTGGAAAATTAAGTGGTTGAAGACTTGAAGCCTTTAATGGTTATCAAAGACTTTAAGGGTTTGAGAAGTGACTTCCCTTTGTTTAGGGATGTGACAAAGTTTAGAAGATGGGTTAGGTTAATTTAGAAGTGATTAGAAGGGTCTAGAAGAAATTAGGAATAGGATTTAGGATGCAAGTGGGAGATGTAGGAAAATGCAAGTGGGTGAGGGAAAATAGAATTAATTAAAATAAATTGCTTTATTTTAATTTGGTTGCAACTTGCATTTGTAGGATTTTGCAAGTGGAGGGATTTATAAATAAATTTAGATTTATTTAAATGCAAATGAGATTTTAATTAAATGTAGATTTAATTAAAATGGGAAAGGGGATAAATTGATATCTTTAATTAAATGTAAATTAAATTAAAATGGCTAGAGGGAGGGTATTTAGTTAAATGGCTTAGATAGAAAAAGGGTATATTAATTAAATCTTAATTTAATTAATAGGAAGAATTAAGAATAATTAAATGAATAAAATTCACTTAATTCATTGTGCAACTTTTAGGTGTCTACATTTTGCCCCTCTTTGAGTTAACGTGTGATCACATGTTGATTCAAAGAAAATCTATTGGATATGATGTCAAAATTTGATCGATATGATGTTGTGGTTATGAAAATATTGACTTGATATGAAAAGTCGATATGATGCCCCAGATTTGATGAATGATGTTGATGATGCTCTAGATATGAAGAATTGATTTGATATGAAAAGTCAATATGATGCCTCAGATTTGATGAACGATATCGATATGAAATTGATATGAAATTGATGTCGATATTTGATATGATAATGCCCCCTCGGGAGATCATTCGTGCACACAAGGCATGAATGATCTCTCGAAAGAAGAAGAATGTTGTTTGAAAGATAGAAGAGTAGATAGTGATGGCATGCATGGGTTTGATAAGATTGATTAGATTGATTGGATTGAGATTAAGATTGATCAGATTAAGATCAAGTCTGGTTTCAGGTATGACACCTCCTGTATAAGATATGGATGATTGAGCGTCTGGTTTCAGGAATGATACTGCCTGTATAAGACATGGATGATCGAGCATCTGGTTTCAAGAATGATACTGCCTGTATAAGACATGGATGATCAAGCGTCTAGTTTCAAGAATGATACTGCCTGTATAAGACATGGATGATCGAGTGTCTGGTTTCGGGAATGATATATCCTGTATAAGACCGATCAAAATGCCTAGTTTCAGGAACGATATATCCTATATAAGAGCTGATCAAAACATCTGGTTTTAGGAATGATATATCTTGTATAAGAGCTGATCAAAACATCTGGTTTCAGGAACGATATATCCTGTATAAGAGCTGATCAAAACATCTGGTTTTAGGAACGATATATCCTATATAAGAGTTGATCAAAACATCTGGTTTCAAGAATGATATATCCTATATAAGAGCTGATCAAAACATCTGGTTTCAGGAATGATATATCCTGTATAAGAGATGATAGAAGATAGTTTGGAAGAATGATAGAAGATAGTTTGGAAAAATGATGAAGATAGTTTAGAAGATAGTTTAGAAGAATGATAGAAGATAGGTTGGAAGAATGATGAAGATAGTTTAGAAGAATGATGGAAGATAGGTTGGAAGAATGATGAAGATAGTTTAGAAGAATGATAGAAGATATGAAAGTGAAGAAAGATTTCATGATGGTGCGATAGATATGCATGTGGGGGATGCAATGATGAATGATATGGATTATGTTTTGATCTAAGATTTTATGAGGATGATTTGATGCTTAGATAATAATGCTCTTGATTTTGATTATGTTGTGAATGTATGATTGATGATAAGAAAAATGTGATGATGCATTGCTTTGATTTATGAGATGTGAGATGTATCTTGAAAATGAGATGTATGATAATGATAATGATGTGAAAATAAATGAAAGATTAAAATGATATGCAATTTAATGCAAGATTAAGATGATAATGATGTGCAGCTAATGCAAAGCTTAATATGCATTCTCATTCTCAATGTTGCCATCTATTGTGATCAAAGTGTCAGTGCTTCCTTTGTTTTCATCATCGAGCCTTGATTTGTTGAAAGTTGATACAAGCATCATGGTATAATTGAACCATAATGACTTGATTATAGCTTACATGGATTTTGATATTGCAAGATGACACAAGCATCAAGGTATAATTGAACCAAGACGACCTGAGTGTTGCTTGCGTAAACAGACAAGAGTTAACCTTTGTCTCATACAAATCCGAAATGTCCTCAGTGATATGCCACCTGATCGCTTCGTAGGACAAATTTGCATGGTAAAAGACTTCACTCATAGATAGAAGACAAATAAAACATCACATTCCTTCCTTGCTTCTCTAGTCGTAAGACATCCTTGAGTCACTTAGGAGATATGATAAGGAAAAATTAACAACCATAAGTAATCATGCATGCTATTGGAAATGTATTCTTGTCAATTAAAACATCTTGCAAATAGATCTTTGTTCAGTTGAAATCAGTTCAAGTTTGTGATGGTTAGCCTTCTCGCATTGTCATTTGGTATTTGTTGGTTGTTTTGATCCTTGTTGTCTTGCTACATTTTTGGTCTGATGTTGAAAACCCTGAAGGTGAGATGCCCCCAGGGAGGCCAGGATTTTGCCCCTTGTTGTTGATACTAATTTGATATGGATATGTACACTGATCACCAAGCCATGGTGGGATATTATTTGGATAACTAATCCAGATAAACCAAGGACAGTGACTATGCTAAGTATGTCCAGGATTGATAAGCATTTGTGAATTTCTGGTGATGTCTCAGATGGGTGGATATGATATGTACAATATGATTTGTGAAACATGTACTACCATCAATTGATAAAGATAAGGCTAACTATAATAAAATCCAGCAGTCATACTGATTGATGTCATTGTTATGATTTGGTCGATGATTGATAAGAATGTCTGGTTTCAAAGAGTGAGTACCCCATATAAGACCGATCTATCTGGTTTCGAGTGTACCTATCCTTGTATAAGACATGTTGATGTTGATGTTGATAGATGGATTGATTATCAAGACTTGATGATTGATAAGAATGTTTGGTTTCAAAGAGTGAGTACCCCATATAAGACCGATCTGTCTGGTTTCGAGTGTACCTATCCCTATATAAGACATGTTTGATGTTGATGTTGATTTCAAGTAATGAAGTGATTAACAAGACATGTGATAAGTTTGATTGTAGACTTTGAGAGTTTTCCTGTTGTTGATCTGATTTGATGGATGGTCCATGTGTTCATGCTTTGATTTTTATTTTGATTTTTTTGATTTTGTTGATTTTTAGTTTTTGGATATTTTGATTTTTTTGAGTTTTTTGGATATTTTGATTTTTTTGAGTTTTTGGATATTTTGATTTTTTGAGTTTTTTGGATATTTTGATTTTTTTTTGAGTTTTTTGGATATTTTGATTTTTTTGAGTTTTTGGATTAGAAGAAAGATGTATTTGGTTGCCCCAATGTATATCAAGACAAGGAATGGATGAATGGATGACTGAACCATTGAGGTGGAAATAGATTTGTTGTCCATAGTTTTGATCAAGATCAAGGATGAAAAAGGGGATATGGATAGAGATAGGATATAGATAGCACTGGATGATGGAAGCAATGAATAGATAGGATAGATAGATATGAATTAGAGTGAAGCAAGATTGTAGAAAGAATTGGATGATAGAAGAAATGAATAGATAGGATAAGGGATATGGATTAGAGGATATGGATGAGGTGAAGCAAGATTATAGAAAGAATTGGATGATAGAAGAAATGAATAGATAGGATAAGGGATATGGATTAGAGGATATGGATGAGGTGAAGCAAGATTATAGATAATGATGATAGAAGAAATGAATAGATAGGATAAGGGATATGGATTAGAGTGAAGCAAGATTGTAGAAAGACTTGGATGATAGAAGAAATGAATAGATAGGATAAGGGATATGGATTAGAGGACATGGGAGATATGGTAGGAAGAATAGAGTGGATGAACTTTGCCCCCCAAGCATAGAGGTTTCCATTTGCAAAGAGGTTATATGTAAGATTGTCACAACATTTAGCATCATCTGAATAAGTGTTTCTGAACTTTTCAAAGAGAGAGACCCAACCCACACTTGGAACCTCTAGAAAATTCAACTGAACATTTCTAGCAACTGGGAAGCAGACTTAAAAGGGAAGAAGAATCCCAAACTGGATCAAGGTACTTAGTCTTTGATTACCCATGTGTGTGCAAGTAGGTTCATTCTGGCTCATATGATCATTGTAATCTTCAGAATCCAGCATGGCTAGCTACATGAGTTATCTTGACTTCAAAAGCATCCTGGATAGAGCCTCGTTGCCAGCGAGCGTCCATAGCCCCAATGAGGTTATCGTTGTAATCTCACAAATATTGCTCCATTGCTAGCCAGGCGTCCATAGCCCCGATGGAGTTACTTGCCTGTTCCCATAGCCAATCATTTTGATATTGCATTTCATTGCTTTTTGCTTTTCTTGATATTCATTTTCTTGCTCATGCTTTTGATATTTATTTTTTTTCTTTATTTTTCTTGCATTGTCTTGTAAGTGATGAAAATTACATGGGTCTGATAATTATAGTGGCGTTGAAGCAAGATTTTAGATTTTTCACTAGCCATGTCTTCAATTTAAGAGATCACAATGATTTAGAGCAATCGATTAAGTGTATGAGATATAGTAATCAAAAGATGTCGGTACCAAGATATGATAAGTGGTTCTTTTCTGGATTGAGTGTGTATCCCTAACCAAAGAAAATGTTAAAGAGGAACAACCTCGGATTCTGACGCATTTCATGAATAGATATCTAGGAAAAGGACTGAACAATAGATTCCAGCATGGGCAAGTATGTGAGAAAATGACACAAATTCCTATTTCACAGATGAAAGATTTTATGCAAAGGATTGAATGAAAGGGATGGAAGGATAGAAAAGAGGTGTTGGATAATAGATAGAATGTTTGAAGATTTGTGCAAGGATAGAGGGAAATGTATTCAAGATGAGTGTTGGTACTTGAGAAGTGATGAAGAGATGGAGGAAAACTGAATTTTGGGATAGAAGGACCCAAAATAGATAGAGGAAATGATAGAAGAATAGTTTTGGAAAGATGTTTAGATAGAGGGTTGAAATAATTTCAAAGATGTGCTCCTTGTTGATCTTTCTTATGGATCATTTGAGGTGATGGATTGGTGGATGGAGGGAGGTAAGGACCCAAGATGGATGAAAGGGATGGAGAGTTTGATTGTGGAATGAAAGGACCTAAGATAGATTTATAAGAAGAAGAGTTTGACTTTGGAATGAAAGGACCTAAGATAGATTTGGAGGATGAAGAGATTCCTTGATCTTGATCTTGACTTGGAGTAGGATCATTTGAGTTTGTGCTTTCCTCTTGATTTGGAATTAGATAAGTGGAGGAGATGGAAGGGATATCATGCTCTTGCTTAGGAGATGGATGTTGAATGGGACTCTGCTCTTGAGATGAAAGGGGATCATTGTGGATGGAATACCAAAATTTTAGGGGATCATCATAAGATTCTTGATAGGTGGGATCTTGATCAAAAATGGAATTAGATTGGAGAGCCATGATATTGTGATCTTGATTTATGTTAGGACTTATTTCCTTTGACTGAGTTTCCTTTTTCTCAGTTTGATGATGAATGGTCATATGAATGATCAAAGTTCATGTTTTTGATAGGTTGATGTAGAGAAATTTAATCCTTTTGGTAAGGGTCCTAGGACTAGGTCGTCTCTTCTTTAAATAAGTTTTGTGATGAAGACTTGTTCTTCTCAAAATATGAGGAGTGGTCATACATGAATGATCAATGGTTTACTTCGATGTTTGGATTGAGATACTTTGTTTGAAAACTTAAGTCTACTTTTATCAAATGAAGGTTTAGATGCCCCCTCACGACAAAGTGTGTCAAATGATATGGATAAAGTCTCTCGATATGGAAACTTGATTTGACAACTTAAGGTTTAAACTTGGTATGTTGTTTGATAGAATCCTTTAGTTGGTGGACCTTTTGATCAAGGTGATGATAATACCTGATTTTGATAGGATAAAGTCTTATCTTTTGCTAGTTTTGGATTTGACAACTTTTGTTCTAAGACTGACTTTTTTGATTTGGAAATGATTTCTTTGGTGTTTTGATTTGATTTCTTGTGATCGCGTTTGATATTGGACCTGAAAGGATACTCAAAAAGTTTGAAAACTTTTTCTAGAAAGGCTTGTTTTGCTCTCTGGTTTTCTGAGTTTTGACCATGCGCTAAAAAAAATTCTCAACGCGCTAGAGAAAAGACTCCACACGCTATGCTACCCCCTGATACGCGCTAACTGGTTTATTTTTCTTTTGCCTTGGTTCAAAAAGGTCATGCACCAATATGGGTCACCAATGCGCTAACTATTAAACCCTACGCGCTAAAGTTTGGCTTCCACGCTCTAAGCTGATGCTTCAACGCGCTAAACTGTTTTCAAAACGTGCTACTTGAAACTGCTAGAATTGGATTTCTATGAAGCGCTAATGGTAAGACTTAATGCGCTAAGGTGAAGGTTTAATGTGCTAAAAGATGGTCCCCGTGTGCTAAGAAGTTGCTCTCATGCGCTAAACTGCTCTGATATATTTTGACTTGGTTGTTTTTTTGTGATTTTTGGAATTTTTAACACTTGTGATTTTGATGGATGATTTCTTTTTGGATACTCCAGCTTACTAAATCGAATAGATAAACTCTTGATTACATGGTTTGGTATTCCCCTAATCTTGCTGGATGAAAGTCTTTCCTAAAGATAGTTGAAATGTTGATAACCATCTCAAAAGATGTTTTGTTGGATATGGAAATCTTCTCCACTTTATGATTTTTCCTTGTTTGAACTGACTTTTGAGTTTGATTGTTGGATACTTTGCAAGATATTTTAACATTTGTGACAAGAATACATAGCACACATGAAGACAATGATCATCCTAATGCTAAACATTGAGTGTATATTCTTTTGAGGATGTTTTCAAATCCTTGATGTTATCACTGGTTTGATCTACAACAAAAGACACATCAGATAGACTCTTTATTCAAAGGTCATTGACAATATCATAGCCCACTAGTCTCAATACTCCGTTAGCTCAAACAGCCTTGTCACCCCCTAGAGGGTGCCCATTTTTTTGCCTTTTGCCAGAAATTAACTCAAAGTGAATTGCTTCACAATTGAGTAGTTATCTTGGGAGATATATGGTGAGTGATCTTGGGGGTGGATTCTTCCCCACCCTTGCACTATGATATTGCCAATGTTTGGTGACTGACTCAGCTCAAAGTTTCTAATGCTAAGGTTTGTAATCAGGCTTCATGTTCAGCCGTCACTGATAAACTCCCTCAAGAGGCTTCCCAACCTTTAGAACAAAGGGTTTACATATCGTAAAGATACTGGGGGAAGGCTAATCATTGCACGTAACTGTTTAAAGGGACTTTCGTCACCCTCCACTTTTGATTATAGTGGGTTGGAACACTTGGCATCAAAGTCGTTCCCCACTTAGGTCGTTCCCTTCACACCAGCTAAAGAATGGCTTTAAGAGTTTTTCAACCCCTCAGGAAGGCAGGTCTGCTAAAGGATGTAAATGCTTGAAGTACAGAAAGCTTAAGAGTGGTTTGGCATTTTGGTCACCCAGTTATGGGGAGAGCATATACCTTCCACTTTCGAGACAAGGCAATCAAGTTGTTCTTTTTAGCCTTCAAGACAATGATTTGCTAACTTCTATTTGGAGATGTTGCTCCAACAAGCATGATGTTCTTTTTAACCTTTCATAACAAAGTGTGTATTTCCAAAACTTTTGTAAAACAAGCCTGGTCAACAAAGTAAATCGTGATGTTTGGTCAACAAAATTAAAGTCGATAGGGGAAACTTTTCCTCTTTGCCTTGCACAAAATGAAGATGAGGTTCTTTTACTTTGCAAAATGAAGTGAATCCTTTTAAACACCAAAGGATGGTGAGGTTCTTTTTAAAACTTTTGCGAAAGTAAAGATTGTTGGTTCTTTTTACAGCTTCCAAAATGAAGTGTTTTTCCTCTAATCTTGCAAGAAAGCAAATATGAAGTTTGTTGTTCTTTTTACCTTGCAATAAAGAAAAGATGAAGTTTTATTTTAAAACACCAAAAAGGAAGGCATGAAGTTCATTTTATGCATCCAAATGAAATGATGAGGTTTATTTTAACTTTTGCAAAAAGGAGAGTGAGTTCTTTTTAACCAACTTTTGTTGAAACAAAGTAAAAAAAGAAACTTAAAGCCTCTAAATTAACTCCTTCCCCTGCACAAAAAATATTAGAACCTGCACACTGTCAGTGATCAAATGTTAGTGTGGGCTTACACAAGCCTAAATTCTGATCTTGGTTACAAATTTTACAATCCTAATCCTAAAATGCCCTGAAATTTGACTAAGTCTGAAATTTGGAAGATCTTCCAAAAACTAGATTTTGCATTATAACTCCTAGAGGTCCGAAACCCCTCTCAAACATCCTGACAATATATATGGAATATAACTTAAAGTATAAGAAAGAGAAAAGATAAGAGTAAATGTCACTTATACTTATATATAAAAATGGAGGAATGAGAGCTCTATTTATAGCAAAAACAGGGCAATGGATGGTCAGGATTGAAAGAGTTGATCAAGGGTTGAGTTTGAAAGTTGGGAATCCATGTTTGCAATTTGGCACCAATGAAATGGTGACAAATGTCAACATAAGATTGGTTGAGAAAAGGGGTTGGAGACATTAAATGCTTGAGAAGACCTCATGATTATCTAGAGGGTAAGGGTCAAGCTTAAGTTAAGATTACCCATTGGATTAAGAGTTAATCCAAGGATAAACTCTTGTGCAAATGATTAAGAGATAATCATGGTCAAAGCATTAAAGGCTTGATGAGACCCTTGGGTTGGATGAAGGTTAAGTTAGGCAAAAAGTCTCTAACCATGTAAGAGGGTTGAATTAACCATTAATGGTTTGGGAGACTTTGGAAAATTAAGTGGTTGAAGACTTGAAGCCTTTAATGGTTATCAAAGACTTTAAGGGTTTGAGAAGTGACTTCCCTTTGTTTAGGGATGTGACAAAGTTTAGAAGATGGGTTAGGTTAATTTAGAAGTGATTAGAAGGGTCTAGAAGAAATTAGGAATAGGATTTAGGATGCAAGTGGGAGATGTAGGAAAATGCAAGTGGGTGAGGGAAAATAGAATTAATTAAAATAAATTGCTTTATTTTAATTTGGTTGCAACTTGCATTTGTAGGATTTTGCAAGTGGAGGGATTTATAAATAAATTTATATTTATTTAAATGCAAATGAGATTTTAATTAAATGTAGATTTAATTAAAATGGGAAAGGGGATAAATTGATATCTTTAATTAAATGTAAATTAAATTAAAATGGCTAGAGGGAGGGTATTTAGTTAAATGGCTTAGATAGAAAAAGGGTATATTAATTAAATCTTAATTTAATTAATAGGAAGAATTAAGAATAATTAAATGAATAAAATTCACTTAATTCATTGTGCAACTTTTAGGTGTCTACAGTATGTTCTAGTATTTGTATTGCTTTGGCATTTGAGGTCAAAGGGGGAGAGATATCTAGGGAAAAACATTAACATTATCCTATGGGGAGAGATTATTCATTGGGGGAGAGATATATACTCTCTGCATTTGAATTTTGATTTCTAGTATTGATCTATTCTAGAGATTGTTGGTTTTTAATTTTTGGCATTCTATTTTGGCAATTAGATGTTTTTCCATCTTGTGTTGCCATCAATGCCAAAGGGGGAGATTGCTAGTATTATGGATGTGTTGCATTATTTTTGTCATTGATTTCAACACTTATCCTTCTGGAGATATTTGGTTATGTTGAACCAGCATATTATGTTCACCGGCAAGTTCAGTGACTTATGCACAGTCACCAGTATATTGTTCGCCGGCAGGTTATATTGTTCACTGGCACTGCAGATGACTTGTTATCATCTGGAGATCACTTGGTTATGTTGAAGACACTTGGTTTTGGTATTTTGGTTATTGGTCTAATCGAGCTGACATATTTGTTGTTACTGACAAGTTGGTCTACGTTATGGACCAACATGCATTATCTATTCCAGATCAGCACGACACGTTATGGAGATGATTTATTAATTGGATATTTTTGTAAATGTAGTGAGCCGACATGATGCATTGCATCTTGACTTATTTGTAATTGATTTTATTGTAATATTCTTAGTAAGCCAACCTACACATTTGATCTTAGGTATTGGTATATATGTAAGATCTCATTTGTGAGATGTAGATATAGCAGAATATTTTAAGTAAGGTTATGGTATTGTAACATGGTATGTGTGAATATTAAAGATCGTATGAGCAAACCATAGAGAAGTTTCAAGGAAGGTTTGAAGGTGATTATCAGAGCTTAACTGGTACTGAATCCAGCATTAGAGATGCTACTTTGAGAAGTACATTATCATTGGATTTAACCATCCAATTGTAGTCAGTGTGACTCCTATTTTGTGATTGAGTAGTGAACTCTAGGCGGTTGGTCTTTCTGCATGTGTAGACCCCATTTGTATACACATACTATTTGCAGTAGTATCATCTGATTGTGGGTAAGGTTTCCCACCATTTTTTTCCCCCTTATAGGGTTTCCACGTACAATCTTTGTGTTATGTATTGTGGAAGTTGTTTCTCTTTCTGTTTTATGCATTAAGCTTCACCGATAAGTATACTATTTGTTAATCTGTGAACCAGAATTAAGTTTGGTTTACCAGTATTAAGTATCAAGTTTCATTAAGTTATATTTGGGTTGAAATTAATTGACAACTGATTCCCCCCACCTCTCAGTTGCCTCCGGGTCCTAACATAATCTGGTCAAAAGCGGCTTTCTTAGCCAAAGTAAATCTTTCAAGTGCTTGTCGGTCGGAAATTTGTTGTAATGATTGAAAGTTTTTATAGATGTGCTTTGTCAATGCCTTAAGCTTTCTAGAAGGGCTTGCTTCATTTTCAATCATACATTTAGGAATCAATCTATGCAAAATTGTTATTGACTGATCTATTATTCCTTTGTCTGCAAATCCCTCCTTCATTAGCTTTTGAGTAGCCACAATCATTAGCTCTATGATTGATTTCTTCTCAACTTGAGAAGTGTCAATTGCCAAAAGTTTTGATGAGAAATCAACTATTGGTTTAGTATTGGGTGTTTTATCAGTCTCCTTTTCCTTTTCTTTCTTCTCCTTATCCTCTCCTGGTGTATCCCTTATCTCATCCTCTTTTGCATCGATGGCTTTGCCACTTGGTGTAGTATTTGTCAGTGTCGGTGGATCATTATCCACAATATTATTTGTATCATGTACTTTATATATTCTACCTTGCTCAGGCTGTACAAATGTTGTCTTTGTTTGTTTATCCTGTACACTCTCATCAATTTTAGGTTTATCTGCCAGTTCACTCAAAATTTGATCTAAACTTCCCAAAATTCCTTTTCCTTTAGATTTATCCAAAATGGTGGGAGTTGTTTCCCTAACAAATTCTTCTTGAGAAGTAAGGAAATCAGGATTCTTTTGGAAGAATTTAGCCCAACCATCTCTGGTCTGATTTATTATTTCATTGACTCTACCCATCATTAAGCTTATTTGGCAGGGTTTGCTGCTAAAGATTGTTCTATTTGCAATTTCTATACATCTTTTCATTTCCTCATTATTTATAGTACCACAAATGCCCAGAAGTTTAACTTCTTTAATCTCTATGTCCCTCTTGATTGCATCTAATCTCCTTGCATCCAATTTATTATATAATGACAAAGGAATTTCCATCAAAATTTCTACCAAAGCCTTCTTATATATGTCTAAATGTAACAAAATTGCTTCTTCTATTTCATTTTGTTCATTGTCATCTAAATGCTCAATATAAATTTGACACATTCTTCAAAATTCTATCTTTAGGTACCTCATCTATTAATTCTGCACAATTCATATTACTAGATTTAGTTGCTTCATCACTCTTACTCTTCTTCTTGCTGGGGGTTGTAGGAGCGGATGGAGCGGGCTTCCTCTTCTAACTAGATTTGTTTGTCGGAGGTGTGGATGTTGTTGTTACCTTTCTTACTAGCTTCCTCCTTGGTTCCACCTTCTTCTCTTCTACCCGAGGCTTGTCAACTTTCTTCCTTTGTACCCTTTTGAATGCAAAAAGTTGATTATCCTCTGCATCAGAGTCAGAAGTGATAGGAGATATGAAAGTTGCTGGCCTCTTTACCTCAAGAGCACTTTTCACTACAATTGGTGCAATTGCCATTGCCGATTGATCTACTGGTATAGATCCAAAATCTAGTTCTATATCTATCCTGTGAGTTACATTTTGAATGAAAGCAGACAATTTGTCTATTTTCTTTTCCCTCCTTTTCTTGTTGAAACCAATTTTAACTTCAAGAGCCTTCTCCTCTGCAGTACCAAAGTGTTCAGCCTTATCATCCAAAGGAGCATCAATCGGAATTTTAGCATATAGTTCCAAGATGTTGTCGTCAACTTCATAACCCAATTCAGTGACCCATATTGTTCTAGGTTCCACCGCTTCCATGAGATTCTCATCTATTTTTACCATGAAGCAAATTTTAGTAAAGTATTTCTCCACAATGTGTTTGGAGATTCTCTCCTTCGGTCTCACGTTCTCTTGAAAATTTTTAAAGAAGCCCCAAAGATTCTCATCCCTGTTGCTTCCAAGACCAGTGATTGCATCTTTAATCTACATACCTACCAATATGTCATAAGCCCATCGTTTCTTTCCCAAACCTAGTAGCTCATTCATGAAATACAACATTAATAAGACAATAAGATTGCCAAACTAGAATGTTCCTTTCTTAACACCTTTGCTTTTTCCAAAATTTATCATTAATTCACTTCTTAACCATTCACACAAATCATACTTTCCATCATTCTTTATCATTTGATATGCAGCATGGATACAGGAACTAGAAACAGAGTTCAATTGACTTGACTGTGTTACCTTATAGCCGATGATCATGCTGCCAAATTTTACATATGTATCTTTAATGGTGTTGACCCTCATCAACCTTCCATCATGGGTTGTGTTGGTGAGCTTTTCAACCTCATTGTTGGAGATCTTCTTCCCTAGTTCTTGCCCAAATTTGGGTAAGCTGATGACCACCTGAATTGCTTCTTTAGTGATCATGTGAGGCTAGTCCAGCTAGATGAATTCATTATGGACCCTACTCAGAACATATCTAATCATTTCATCCTTGAATTATGGTATATATAGGATTCTGGTTAACCCTAGGTCTTCGATGATTTGATATTATGGCTTGATTGTTCCAGAGCTTCCTAGTATCACAAATTGATAAATTCCCTTGATTTCCTCAGTGCCTAAATCCTCCAATATGTAGTGAATATAAGCCCTGACATCTTCCACATAAACTATGTCATCAGGAACCCTCGAGAATGCACTAGTAGAGTCTTCCTTCATTGCAATTTCAGGAACTTCCTTGAAAATAGGTCTAAGCCTATCCTTAACCTCAACAACAGTGGGATTCGCAATCAAAGTAAGAGCAGATGATGATCTGGATGCCATTTCAAAGAAATACCTGGATAACTATCGTCGGTTTGAAAGATCTTGATCACTTCTCAGATAAGTGCTAGAAATCTTTAGAATTCCCTTGCTCGCCTGTGATTCACCTTTTGTTTGCTCTTGTTTGCTCGAGTGCTGGGTGAGTGAAAATGAATCCATTTTTCCTTTTTATCAATGAGTAAACCCTAATTCTTCACTGTCATAAATGCTTAGCGGTGAGCCCTACTGGATGTCGGTTTCATAGTTTTATGCCAGATAAAGCTCCATCAATGATCAATACAACTTTCTAGATCTCTTCTAAGGAATATGCAAGATTTGCAATGAATTTTCTATCCCTTAAGGCATATGTCTTGGTTAGTGGTTGAATTTCCTATCGGTGCAGGAATGCTCTATTCTACCAGTGGAGTTACTGGTGTAGTTGCATCTCCACTTGGTTCTTCATACTTTCTAACCCATCTCTTGGTGTGATCTTGTTGTAATTCATCTTCCTTTTGCTTTCCTTTCTCATTTGCTTTGTCATTGCTAATCGGTTTAGTCTTGCTTCTATAGTACTTAGCAATATGACCTATTTTGTTGCATGCATAACATGTAAAATTGTTCTTTTGAATTGCTTTGCCATATCCGGTGTCATTCCTTGATCTGCATTGGTTAGCCAAATGTCCAAACTTTCCACATGCATGACACTTAACATTCATTCTGCAGTCTTCTGACTTATGACCATATTTCTTGCAATTTGTGCATTGATCGAGAACTAAATTGTTGTTTTGATTTTCTCTATTTCTACATTGTTTAGCCATATGCCCAAATTTATTACAAACAAAGCATCTACCATTAAATTTGCAAGAATTAGATTGCCTTACCGATTTCTTGTTGTCTGATGAGTTCTGCATACCGATTGTCTGATCTTTTTTTATAGTATTAGAGCTTTCACCTTGTTCAAATCCAAGTCCTCTAGAATCTTCACTCTACCTTTGTCTTTTCAATAAATCATCCAACTGTGCAACACTAATCCTGAATTTTTATTTATACTCACTTGCAGTAGTCAGATCATTTCTCATAGTTATTATTTGTCTCTCCAGCTCTTGTTCATTATTCTGGGATTGTACCAAATCAGTTCTCAACATACCATTCTCATGACCCAATCTACCACATTCTTCAAATTTGTTCTTCAGAGATACAATAAGATTTTCTTCCTTCTTCTTTCTATCCTTAATATCTTTTGGCATCCTCATAGTCAGGTCTTGCATTTCATTCTTCATGAGCATGTTTGCTTGACTCAGTTTCTGACATTGTTCCTTAAGTGCATTTTTCTCTTCATTATCCTGGTTTTGCAAAAGTTCCTTCCTCCTAGCTTGAGCTGATGATAATCTTTCTTGCAGAACAAGAATGAATTCATTAGTAGAATTCAATTCATCTTGCAACTTTAAGTTCTTCAACCTTTCAGCATCATAATCCTCAAGTGTTATCTCAAGTTTCTTCTCCATGGCCATATTCAATGATTCCGGTTTTAGGATCTTCCTCAAGCTGTTAAACTTCCTCTGAGGAACCAGGCTCTAATACCAATTGTTGGATTACAAGGAATCCAAGAACACTGAGAGGGGAAGGTGAATCAATGTTATGTCGATAATATAAGATTTTACCTTATTACAACATATACATATAAACCAATAAATGAAGAAACATATAACATGAAGTAAATAAACCAGCCACATGAATGAACACCATAACACACTGAATTTTATATGTGGAAAACCTCAAAGAGGAAAAACCACGGTGGGATTTTTGACCCACAATATCAATTCACTAGCCATATGAAAGATATTACATAGTATGGGGGCCTATACATGCAGGAAGGCACACTGCTCAACACAAAATAGTCTCACTGTCTACAAGCTTTTGCTAAGATAAAATAATAATGGTGAACTCAAAAATGCATCTACAATGCCAAAAAGTTATGGTTATAGCTCTGTTCTATACCGGTTCATAAACCCTAAACCCTTTTACTGGTATCTTCTTTCCTCCAAGAATGCTTTACAAACCATCTACTGATCATTGCATGATATAAATTTTGCATACAAATTACCAACATACATATCCTTCACAGCACACTATTCTACTTCCTTGTCATTTATCAAAATTTCCTAATAAACTAACTTATATACTCTTTATAAACGATATGCCTTATGTCAGCTTATAATACATTATAAAAGATATTCAATGTTGGCCCTATACAATAATTACAAAATGATTTTACAAATAAAACCTTTCGGATCCCAAACTGATGTCAGCTTCACTAAAGTGTTGGATGTCGATGTCGGTGTCGATGTCGGTGTCGGTGATGACCTTGATTACTCCAATGTTAGTATCTGTCAGTGTATGCCTCCAATGATGGTATCTATCGGTATATGCCTTCTATATAATCTTGTTGCCATAAATGAAAAAATATAAATCCAATGAGTGTCAATTGCCAACATATTCTTCTCTCCCTGTCTGTCACCCTTCCCTTCTTAAACCCCCATCTATCTCTCCCTCCCCCACTCTCTCTTATTCTCTCTCTATTTATCCAAGATGCCACCTTTCCCTCCCACCCTCTCTCCCCTCGCTAGGTTTCTCTCTACCTCCCTCTCCACTTATCTACCTCTTCATCCATGTATCAGTACCTCCCTCTCTCTATCCCCCTCTATATATATCACCCTTGTCTCTCCCCATCTTGGTCTCTCACTTCTCTCTCACCCTCTAGGTCTCTCCATCCCTCTCCACCCCTTTATCCCTCCCAACTTTCCCCTCTCCCTTTATTAACTCTCTCATTCTCTTCTATCTCTCTCCTCACCTATATATCTCCTCCTTTCCTAGGTCTCTCACTCCCTCCATGTCTATCTCTTGCTCCATCCTTTCCTACTCCTCTCTCTCTTTATTCTTATATATCTTCTCTTCTTCCTCCATCACCTCTCTAGGTCTCTTCATACCTTGCATCCCCTCTCCCTCTCTATCTCCCCCTCCCTCCTTACCAACATCTCTCTATCTCCCTCACTCTCTCTTATTCTCACTCTATTTTCTAGGTTGTTACCTTTCCCTCCCACCCTCTCTCTTCCCTCTCTAGGTTTCTCCCTCCCTCTCTCTACACCTCTCTACCTCTTCATCCATGTCTCATTTTCCACCTCTATATATCCCCCTCTATCTCCCCATCTAGGTATCTCACCTAACTCTCCCCCTATAGGTTTCTCACATCTCTATATGCCCCGTCTCTAGTTCTCTCCCTCCCCCTTACCACTCTCCCTTTATGAACTCTCTCATTATCTTCTCTATCTCCCCTCACCTCTCTAGATCCTCCTTTCCTAGGTCTCTCACTCCCTCCATGTCTACCTATTTCTCCACCAATCCTTACTCCTCTCTCTCTATATTCTTTTATCTCTCCTCTTCTCCCTCCCTCCCCTCTCTAGGTCCATCCCATGTATTCTTCTCCTCTCCCTCTCTGTCTCCCCCTCCCACCTTACCCCTATCTGTCTGCCTCCCCCACTCTTTTTTATTCTCTCTCAATTGTATAGTTCATCACCTTTCCCTCCCACCCTCTCTCTCCCCTCTAGATTTCTACATCCATGTCTCATTATTCACCTCTCTTTATCCCATCTACTATCTCACTCCTCTCTCTCCCCATATATCTCTCTTAGTTCTCTCTCCTCCTACAGGTCTTTCACCTTTCTATTTGTCACATCTCTAGTTCTCTCTATCCCTCTCCACCTCTCCCTCTCCCTCCCCCTTTTCCCGTATCCCTTTATAAACTCTCTCATTATCCTTTGTCTCTCCCCCCCACCTCTTTGCCCCTCTTTTGCTAGGTCTCTCACTCCATCCATGTTTACCTCTCTCTCTCTTTGTTCTTATTTATCTACTCTTCTCCCTCTCTCCCCTATATAGGTCTTTCCCTCTATTTCTTCCTCTCTCCCTTTCTATCTCACACTCCCTCCTTGCCTCCATTTCTCTCCCTCTCATAGTCTCTCTTATTCTCTCTCTCTTCATTGTATAGTTCAACATCTTTACCTCCCACCCACTCACTCCCCACTCTAGGTTTCTCCCTTCCTCCTCATATACCTCTCTACCTCTCCATCCATCTCCCATTACCAACCTCTCTCTATCCCCTATCTATCTCACCCCTCTCTCATTATTTAAGTCTCTCACCTCTCTATCTATCCCCTCTCTAGTTCTCTCCCTCCCTCTCCATCTCTCTCTACCTACCCTCTTACCCCTCTCCCTTCATTAAATCTCTCCTTCTTCACCTCTCTATCTCATCCTTGCCTAGGTCTCTCACTACCTCCATGTCTACATTCCCCTCCATCCCTTCTTACTTTTCTCTCTCTATCTTTGTTCTTTTATCTCTCCTCTTCTCTCTCCTTCCCCTCTCTAGCTATCTCCATCCCTTTCTTCCCCTCTCCCTCTCTATCTCCCCATCCCTCCTCACCCCCATATATGTATCCCTCCCCCACTCTATCTTATTCTCTCTCTCCATTGTCCAGATCATTACATTTCCCTCCTGCACTCTCTCTCCCCTCTCTTTGTTTATCCCTCCCTCCCTCTCCACCTCTCTACCTCTCCATCCATGTCTCATTACCCACCTTTATCTATCCCGCTCTATCTATCTCAACTCTATCTCTCCTTATCTATATCTCTCACCTCTCTCTCACCCTTTAAGTCTCTCACATCTATAACAACTTCCTCTCTAGTTCTCTACCTCCCTCTCCATATCTTTCTCCCAACCCAGTTACCCTTCTCCTTTATGAATTCCCTCATTCTCTTCTCTCTCACCCTCACCTCTTTATCTCCTCCTTCCATAGGTCTCTTAGTGCCTTCAAGTCTACATCTCCTTGCATGTCTTCTTACTCCCCCCTCTCTTTATTCTTCTATCTCTCTTCTTCTCCCTCCCTTTTCACTATAGGTCTCTCCCTCTATTTCTTCCCTTATCCCTTTGTATCTCCCCCTCCCTCCTTATCTCCATCTCTCTCTTTGTATCTTATGTTGATTAGGTTGAAAGGACTGGAATACTGAGAGGGGGTGAATCAGTATTCCCATGGATATAAAAACTTTTCTCAAACTTTAATCTTCCACAAAGATATCAATCTCCATCAGACAAAATTAATAGATATAAAACAACAAATGAAGAATAATCATGAAGAATGCAACCACAAGACAAACACTGGATTTTATAAATGGTTTTCCAAAAAGGGAAAAACACATAGAGTGTTAACTCTCAGGAGAATATAACTAGTTATATGGTGTTTACAAAAAGGGGTGGCTCACTGCCAAGTGGCTCACTTCCAAATTAAAAAAGTGGCTCACTCTTGGACTACTCACTACAAAGATACAAAGGAACGTCTTACTATCAAAATACTCACTACAATAGGAAAGGTTGAACTAAAAAGGATTGTATCTCTAAATGCATATGATCAGTTCAATTATTAAGCTCAGATTACAATTTACAAACTCTTATAGTAGATCTAGTTAGAGATATATGTACCATTGTCTTGCAGCAGATTCGGTGAAGGAATAATGTACTATGCAACACTATTTTTCTTCGTTTTCTATAACTCACACTTCACACACTACTACCTCCGCTGCTAACTCGCATCCACATATCTCATGGACTTCCATAATTTCTTTCTCACACACACATTCATGCCATACCATTACCTCATGCTACTACATATGTATATATATAAACTAGAGGGCACAAATACAAAATAGTGTATCGGCCAATCCCAACACGCTATAAATATACTCATGGCCTCCATAAGATCTCTACACGCTTCCCTTTACATATTTCATTTTCCAATACATATGTCGAGATTACTGGAGTGGGGCAAGGTCATCTAAACCCAAGAATACTAATTCATTATAACAAAATTAAGCATAATATCTCCAAACTATAGACTCCACATGTACCATGGATACCACAACACAAAATTCAAAGAGATGCTAGTGATATGATCAAAACAACTAATATAGGGACACATCGGTGATATCAAGATCAATGAGAACTCAAAATTATGGAACAAGGATCTTCTAGAGATTATCGCACTATATTACCTCCATCATACTACATCATAATGTTTGTCCATAACAACAAAATCTATCCATAAAAAAATAACTACACATACTGACTGCATACGACATTCAGACCAATCCGGGCTACATATATTGTCCAGTCCAATCTGGATAGCTGGTTTATGATTAATGACAATAATATCAACAATATTCACACATCTAACAATCTCTCCCTTTATCATTGATGGAAAAACATATCCAAAACATAACTATGTACAGCTCTCCCTTTCTCATACAAGTCCTCAAATCATGGAAACCACATTCCTTTCTCCCTCTTTTGACATCAAGGGCAAAGGATGCCTTTGACAAAAAAAGAATGAAAAGAAAAAAGGAACAAAAACATAATATATACAACTACAAAAATGTCAGAACCTGAACACCACACAAGAGCCTTCAGCTGCTCTTCTTCAAAAAGATTAACTTCTATTTCTCCTTAAGATCTAGAAGATGAACTTCCCAAGAGTGTCTACACTCTACTAACAGATCAGTTGCATGGGAAAAACTATCTGGAGTAGATGGGTTATGCTCATACTCAACTACATTCACAAGCAATGCTAAAAAATGCTCTACTTTGGCCTCAACAATCTCCTTAACCTTCCAAAACATGTTCACAAATTCTTCTCTCTATCTTTGTAGCAATAAGAGTTCATCTTGAAGAGAATTGATTATTTTCCTCTACTCACCATCCTTATCATTTAGAAAATCAAAATATTTGCCTAGGGTTGTCAACTCATCTTCAATAGCATCAATTTTTCTTTTGTGCTTCACAACAGTTGTCGGCCAAGAGATACAATACCTATAGACTATTGTAGCACTATGGATACATTTCCTCAATTCCTCAATACATGCTAATAAAATCTTTTGGGCATTAACACATTCATTCAGCAAATTTTGCATATCCAAACCTTTTTCTTTAATTGAATGCTAAAAACAATTCTCCTTCAAAACTTCATTTAATGATTCTGGAAGCAGATTACTAATATCTCCAAGTCTCATGTTGTTCTGAAATAAATGACTCAAAAAAATGCTTTCAATTCTATCTAACTTGATTAAAGTCACCCACATCAAACAATTCTTCTTGATTCCCTCCACACTATCAACCAATTTCAGCAAATTAGATTCATCATCAGATTCTCTAGCTTCCTTCTTTGCAACAACTGAATCTTCTCCAGCTACAGGGGATTTTGGATCATCAATCACAACAACATCTTCTACCTTGGTTCTCTTTGGCTTTTAAATACTAATAGGAACAGACTATCTCCTTTTCTTCTTTCTAGAGGAGGAACCTCCAAAACTAGAAATGAAAGATACAGATACCGAGCCAACACTCCACACGTCCAAAAAAGATTTGAAATAGGTATCACAAGCTTCCTCTTTATTATTCAGACTATTCAAACATATAAATATCTACCTTGCAATCAGAACACCAAACTCCCATATGATATTATCTTTTTTCGGAAGGGATCCCAAACAGTACATATCCAAACTTACAAGCAATGACCCAAACCCAAAAGCATAATTCTTCTCTTTTGTCATCTTGATATTCTCTAACAACAATTATTTCAATAATTCACACAAGTTTAAAGATTTATTTTCCATTGTAAGCATATGTTCCATATATACTACAATTGTCAAGGTGGCACCTTCCCTATTCCTGAAATAGATTTTATAAGACATGTTGTAGGAAACATACCTCACCATAGGATTGATGATTGTGTTAATGATTAAATCTCGTTGATCACCCTTTATGTTGGTTAGGGCTTCCACTTATTTTTTCAAGATTGAATTCTTTGCTAGAACTTTTGCACTGGCACACAAGCAGGTGATCACAGAAATAACTTCCTTCATGATTAGATAGGGTTTATCCAACATGATGTTGTCATCCCACACACGGCTAAGGATCATCCTAATAAATTCTGTATTATCAAACCAAGGGAATTTTATCCAAAGATTTAAACATTTTCTATCCAATCCTTTTACCCTTTTCAACTCAACATCACTCAGACCAGCTTCAACATCTCTAATTTCCTCTGGGTTAAACTCATCCAGGAGCACCTTGTCCAAAATATGAAATTCCTCACTGCTAGATTCTCTGATTATCAATTTTCCTTCCATGATTGCTTGCATTGATCACAAATAACTAATCTGAAAGAATGAATTCAAAAAGTCATTACTTATCTTTCCAAAAACACTTTCTTAGGGTTTTGCTACCAAGAACTATCTTGTCGATGATGTTAGGAAAACATTCCTATGATTACTAGATATAACTTAAAACACTATCATGCTAGATAAATGACATGATCCACTCAGATGGGGAGGATAGAAGATTTTTCTTTCAAAACAATCTCCCCTTGACCCAAAGATTTATACTTAGTTACCAGAGGAAGAGGTGTTTGCACCAAATTTTGGTACATTAGGCTCGCTTCCTTTCTTCTCACACTTCTTTCTCCAGACCAAATTTTCTTTCTTCTTTGATTTGTCATGTTTCATCACATTCTTCTCAATAAATTTCTCTACATTTCCACTTATGCATTGATTATCATAATGTCTAGATTGATTGCACATTTGAAACAACTAATAAATTTCCTTTCAAGTCTTACCAGATGTTCTCTGTGTCTGCATTGATTATCCTTATGTCCATAGTTATTGCAAATGTAACAGTATCCATGAAATTTGTGTCCCTAATTATCTGCTTCAACGGGATTATAATTCTAATTCTTAACTTGATTTCTACAAAGACTTGCTTTATGTCCAAACCTCTTGCAACTATAACATTGAATGCTTCTAAAATTTACTACCTTATGTCCAAATCTATTGCATTTAAAATAATAGCCATTAAAATATGGGTACCTTTTTGCATTACGCTATTGAACTAGTGGTCTTCTTGCGTTAGAATTTTGATTCCGCGATTTTCTTTCATCTTCTATCTTTTCTTTGCCTCAGCTTTGATTTCTTTGTTTTCCTCTTTATCATTCTAATGTGAATACATACTGGGTTGGAAAACAAGTCTAGTTTTGTCTGAATTAACTTAATGCATGTCGACCAAATCTTCCAAGAGCTTACTACTATCAAGGATCTTATTTTTTGTCTTTAGATTCTTCACCTCCTACTCAAGTTTTTCACATTTCTTAGACTTCTGCTTTATTATTTCCTTCATGGATTGCTCTGTCTTGTCTTTTTTCTCAAACTTTTGCATCAAATCTTTAATAGTCTCATTCACCCACTTCAACTGATTCTTAACCTCCTTATGCCTTAGTTTGAACTTTCATATTTGTTCTCTCAAATTTTGCACACATTCATTTGATATCTTCACATTCTCTTTCAATTCTTCATTCTCTAATTCAACACTTTCCAAATCTCCATGAGTTATCTTCATGCATATAGGTGTTATGATTCAACCAACACTGATCTCCCTAAAGTGGTTAAGCTTCCAAGCAAGGGACCAGAGCTTTCATACCAATTATTGATTAGGTTGAAAGGACCAAAATATTGAGAAGGGGGGTGAATAAGTATTCCCACATATATAAAAAAAATTCTCAAACTTTAACCAGACAGATATCAATCTTCATCAAACAAACTTAACAGATATAAAATAGCACATGAAGAATAATCATGAAGAACACAACCACAAGACAAACATTGGATTTAATACGTGGAAAACCCAAATGGGAAAAACCATAGAGAGTGTTAACTCTCAAGAGAATATAATTAGTTATATGGTGTTTACAAAAACGGGTGGCTCACTACCAGATTACAAAAGTGGCTCACTATCGAACTGCTCATTGCAAAGATACAAAGGAATGGCTTACTGTCAGAATGCTCACTGCAATAGAAAAATTTAAACTAAAAAGGATTGCATCTCCAAATGCATATAATTAGTTTTAAGATTAAACTCATATTACAATTTACAAACTCTTACAGTAGATCGGGGGGTGAATTAGTATACCAAAAATTACTGAACTCAAACACTTTATTAGTCTAGCAGTAAATCGGTATAACAATTTAACTAACAAACCGGTTAACAGAAATGCAAACCAAGCAGTAAGTAAGGCATTCACCCACAGAAGCACAATCACCATAACACAAGATATTTTGACATGGAAACCCAAATGGGAAAAACCACAGTGAGATGAAACTCACAAGTAACTGTCTGTAGAATAGTAACCAGATCGGTTAAGGTCAGACCAGTTAAGGTCATACAATGTTCTTTACTAGAGTAGATCTTATTACTAATTTCAATCTTTGTTAGGAGATAAGTCTAATTAAAGACTGCCTTGTGAGAGGATTTTAGATCCACAGATGTGAATCACCTTCTTAGAGGTTTTACAAAGGCTTTTTTGGGCCAACCCGGTTAAGGGTTTCTAACTTGTCAAAGATGTGAGTAATCAACAAGTGAATGATCTAGAAAATAGCACAGTCTACTTGGTTAGATCCATGATAGCTCATTGCTAATGCATTTTAGCATTACTTCAGTTGTCAATAAATCCACACAGACTAGATCTTTTATGTTAAGATCGCACATACAAAAACTCATCAACCACCACAAACCCTAACAGCTACACACATACTAAAACCCTAGACATGATGTCCTTAAACAAAATCTGATTTCATGTCGGTCCAATAGGATTACATTGCAAGTTCCTAGGTTCATTGTATCTAGACACATTTGGTAACACAACACAAAATCACCATCAGTGTTGGTGGATGGTAACTCATCACAAAGATATACCAGTTGGTAACTCATCACAGAGTATTACCGCTTTATACAACTTTGCCAATTACCAGTTGGTAACTCAGAGTAATACCGATTTAACTATTAAACAAATTACCAGTTGACAAAAATGAAGACTGGGAAAATGATAAATGTCGCTTCTAGTTTCTTTTCTTTGTTCCACTTGAGATCCTCGAACCGCTTGAGGTCCTCATGCTACTTGAGATTGGTAAACACTTTCTGCAAGACACCGATAGTCTAAAGATTATAACATAATACCTGTTTGAAACAAATACCGGTTGAGCATAACTCATACATACAAAAAGTGATCTCATAGCAAGTGTGTGTCCATCAATGACAATCACAACATAATCATCAAAAATGCCAACAATCTCCCCCTTTGGCATTGATGGCAACACTTAGGAAAAATTTTGACGTCTAAGTGTTTTTACAGAAAAAATATGCCATAATAAAAAATACTCCCCCTAAGCATGTACACTATCCCTTTGCAGAGAAAAAATGTATACTACTTCCTTATAGAGATAAAAATGAGTATACATAGCATGCATCAAAATTTAAATACAAGAATACTTCTCCCCCTTTGCCAACAATGACAAAATACAACTAAATAACCCATGTTTCTATTAGCTAAATAAATGTTTATGACAATAAAGAGTGAAACTTGTCAAAAACTGATTTAAAGTCCTACATAAATTGCTTCATGGATAAGAACCATGACTCAAGTAATGAGGTAGCAACCTCACTCTCCATTTGCATCTGGGATACTTGTTCCTCCATGGCATCCAAAGTACTCATCTCTTGAGTAACCATCAAGGCATCCAGATTGAGATAGCACTTCTGAAGTATTTGCAGTCTTGGTAGTAGAACTAGTTGTAGTTCCTGTAAATCCTTGGTCCGGTTGCTAATCTCCAAATAAATTCATGCATCCTGAAGTTGAAACCGATGAACGATTTACCCATAAGCGGTAAAGGAGTCATATGGGGTCTTGAAGGTGCTTATGAATGTCTGCAAATCAGTTTGCAGTTTTTCTTTCTAGGCAAGCACATCATCACAGAATAGATGGGGTAGACAAATCTTACTGAGCATAAATTTCCCCTCATCCATTGCATCTCTGATGTCCTTCTGTGCCTTCTACAGATCGGACTAGAGCTCATGTAGATTTTTCACCAAGGCAGTGTTCAAAGCCTTTTGATGCTCCTTCTTGGCATGCGCTTCGGCAACCTCTTCCAGGATTTGTACCTGGTCCTCCACAACTATGCATAAGAGTTTCGGTTGGGCCAGAGAGGAATCGGTACTGGGGAGGTTGGTACTGGGTATCAAACTGGTAAGAGTGTCCACTATAGCTTGGATCACGTCTTGCTCCTTCCTCCTTATCACCTCTAGGCGTTCTTGAGCAAGCTTAATGCTTTGTAGTAGCTCTGATTCATTAGCAGATTGGAGGTCAATGGGACTAGTAATGTCATCTGATTTGGCTTGACTACCGGTTTCTTTTGGGGTCTCCATCTGTGTGCTTTGTGCCACTTTCTCCTTCTCTTTGGCTCTTAACTTATCTTCTTCTACCTTCTTTTTCTCCTCTGCTTCTTGCTTTCTTTTCTCTTCTTCCTTCTTCTTCTCTTCTTCTTTCCACTCCTTTTCTTCTTCATCCTTCTTCTTCTTCTCCTCTTCCTGCTTCTTCTTCTCCTCTTCCTTCTTCTTCTTCTCCTCTTCCTGCTTCCTCTTCTCCTCTTCCTTTCTCTTTTCTTCTTGCTGCTTCCTCTTATCCTCTTCATTTCTCTTTTCTTCTTCCTGTTGTTTGTCTTCTTCTTTCTTTTCTTCTTCCTTCTTCTTCTTCTCTTCCTCTTGTTTCTTCTTCTCCTCTTCTTTTCTTTTCTTTTCCTCTTCTCCTCCTATTTTTTCTTTTCTTCCTCTTTTCTCTTTTTCTCTTCTTCTACCTGTTTCTTCTTTTCTTCTTCCTATTGCTTCTTCTCTTTCTTTACTTGCTCCTTGGTAGCCTTTTCTTTGTCCTATTTTTCCCGTCCTAATGCTTCTGATGGTGTACCCAGAGTGACATTTTCACCGTTCAAGGCATCAACATCAATAGGGTCCATTTGATCAGTGACCTGTTCTGCTTCACTGCCATATACCTCATCTGGTTTATTGGTTGTTGGTTCTTGCTTAGCTTTCCTATTGGCTTCAGCCACTTGATGCAACCTTAAAGTGGCTTGGGCATGAGAGTGGGTATCTTTTACCACTTCAAGAACTTTTCCTTCTAGCAACAAGAGTCTCCTCCTTCTCATGAAGAAGAGGCCTTTGTATTTTTCCATAGTTTCATAAAGTTCTGAATTTGACACATTAAGAAAATATTGTGCAAATATTTCCTCTCTTATTTCTTGTTCCTTCTCTATGGAAATGCGCCATTTGTTATCTAAAGAATTATATAAAGAATCTGGTGTCACAGATCTAATTTTTTATGGCAACCAGTCATTAACACATAAATATTGAATGACGTCCTGTTCAACTTCCTCTTTCTCATTGTCATTGAAATCATCAAAATATTCTTACAAATCACTAAGTAATTTTCTTCTAATATTCTTAATAGTTCTTTGACAATGTGTCAAAGGTTTATAGGAGGAAATATCAATATTTACCGATGCAGATGTTGTCGGTTCACTCTTTATCTTTTTCCTTGTTTGCCTAGTCTTCTTAGGCTATTCTTTAGACACAGTGTCCTCTGAGTCCGGTGTGGTGTCTTTTGTCTTCCACTTTCTCTCAAATACTTTGGCAGGTGTAGCTTCAGGTTTCTTCTTTGCTGGTGACTGCTTGGTCACTTTGGGACTTGTTGTGGTAATCGGTGCCAATACTGAAGGCAAAGCCTTTCCCTTCTTTAATAGTGGTTCTTCAACCGGTGTAACCCTTTCCAAATAGGTGTCGGTTCTCTTTGCCTTTGGATCAAGGGGCAAGGTGAGTAGGGTAGAGGCATACCCATCTAGTATGTCATACATTACCTCATATCCCATCGGTTCCACTTCTTCCTATCTAGGCTCAACCACCTCCATTATGCACTCATCAACTCTGATGGTGAAGCAGATGTCATCTTCATATTTCTTGACAATATCACCTGATATTCTCACTCTTTGGCTCATTTTGCATCTGAACTCATCAAAGTATTTGTTCAGAACTTCTGGATAACCGGTTCCAACTGCTTAAAGGCTTTCCTTGATTTTCTTTTTAACTGATTGGTCGGTGGACCACTGAATATCTCTGACTCCTGGGAAGTAACCTTGGAAGTAGAAGAACAAACCAACCAATAGTTGTCCAAACTTAAATCTCAAGGCATTGTCCTATTTAATCGACTTTAGGTTAACCAGAAGTTGCCTTTGCATACAGGTGCATAAGTCAAATGATGCATCTTCCATGATCATCCGGTAGGCAACATTTACCACTACAGCAGAGACAGAGTTGATATTGCTAGCATAAAATGTCCGGTAACCTATTACCATGCAGGCATATTTGACCAGATCATCCTTGATGGGATTGATGGTTATTCCTCATTGATCGCTCACAGAACTGGTGATCTTGGTCATTTTCATCTTGTTGATCTTCCTTAGGGCTTGCACTTCACCGATGTTACAGAAACTGGTGACGACATGAATCGCTTCCGGTGTGATGTCATGTGTTCACTCCTAGTACATTTTATCACCGTGCAATCTACTCAAAATAATGCAGATGTGATCATCTGAAAACTCTTCAAGGAAATAGACTGCATTGTGAAGCTTCTTCTTTTCCAGGATGCTAAATTCTAGTTTAATCTTCTTTTTCTTCCTGCAAAACAAACTCAACTAGGAATGGATTACAAGAGATACTAAGTCTTCAATTTTACAGTCAATATAATCGGAAATGCCTTCCTCCACTATAACACCAGCAGATATTTGAGATAGGGCATTGTATTTTGCCTTCCATTGAATGAAGTCTACTTGATCAATAGGTGCACTAGGGCTAGAGTGTGATGCAGAAGCCATGATAAACAAAGAAATTTGAGAAATACCTTCGTAATTCAAAATTTAGGGCTTGCAAATTGCACTTCACCACACACTCCTTCGGTTGCTGAAATACCACTTTGTGCTCTACACTTGACCTATTGATATTTGCTTCTGATTCTTCTTCAAGATTTTGAGAATTCTTTGAATTGCAATCCAAATTTCTTTTCATTGCTCAGTGCTAAAAAAAAACTTCTTCGCTCGAGAATTGATAAGTGAAAAATGACTTGAAAAATCCTTTTGAAACAAGTTCTCCACCTACCAAAATAAATGCTCCACTATTAGGGCGTAAACCCTAATTTGCCTTTTACCATTTTCGATCTTCTCCCAGTTGACAGGTATCACTTACCGGTTAAGGTCTTTCACCAGTGTAGACCGGGGGTTTGAGATATTTCACCATTTCCTCCCCCTAAGCTTTTCTGATGCTTAGTTTGCCAGTTTAGTGACTTCCACACTAGGTGCAAAAACCGGTTCTTCTTGAATCACTTCTTCTGGCTTCTTCTTCTAGATTTTCTTCATATCTGCTTGAATAGTTTCAACATCTATTTTTCCTTCCGGATTTACCGGTATATCATCCGATATATTCTTTCTCATTCTGCCAAATCTTGTTGTATGACCCGGTTTGTTGCAATGATAGCAAATCATTCCAGGTTCTCTACAAGGTCCATTGTTCATGTTTCCATTCTTCCTTCTGCATGTTGTAGTAGTGTGACCATTACCATGACAGATCAAATAGGTTTCTCTTCATCTAGTTGTCGCTTGATAGCTAATACTTCCCAATTGATAATTATAGTTATTAAACCGGTTTGGGTTCCAGTTCCCAAAGGGCTCAGAAAAAGCTCCTTTACTCCTTTCAGGATACCTTCCAGTGTTGTGCATGATAGACCCGCTTTCAAATGCTCTATTCCCAAACTTGTTGCATGCATGACAATTACCATTGAATCTATTGGGTCTAAACTTATCATTTAGAGAATAAGGAAAGTTATTGTAAGCCTTACTTCTACATACATTAGCAGTGTGTCCTTCCTTGAGACAATTAAAGCAAACAGGTTTGAACTTTTGCTTACCTTTAATCTTTGGTGTCGGTTGTTTCTTTGATGCTCAATCTTTTGTTCTAGAGGTCTCACCTTCCTCATATTCAGAGAAACAAAGTCCATTGGTATTCTTTACCGACTCAGCAGATTCAAGCTTCTGCTCTAGCTTGACAGTGCTCTTATTAAATTTGGCAAGTATTTCCTTTGACTCAATAAGTTCTTTGGTAATGGAAGCATTGAATTCCTTCAAGGTTGCACTCTCAGAAACAGCCATGTGTAGTTCACCTTGCATTTCTTCCTTTTCCATTTTATTTTCATGAAGATGAGGAGTAAGTGCACTGATCTCTTGCTTTAGCTTGGAGATCTCATGATCTTTGTCTTTTACCAGATCTTCAGCTTTCCTCCCGTTCTCAAGCTCTTGACACATTTTGATAATTAGTCCTTCAAGTTCCCTTCTTAGGTTGGCATTGGACTCATTCACTTTTTCAAATTCTTGAACTAGGGCTTCCATGTTCGCTTCATCAGAAGAATTGTTTTTAGTTAACTCCATCATTTTTTTAGCATGCTCTCTTCTTTTTGCCTGAAAGGCCTTATATTTGACTTTAAGTTCATCATAGGCTTGCTCAGTCTGAGTGAGCTGATGAGTAAGTTCCCTCATAGTGTACTCCCCCATATCTCTTTCCAACTGGTTAGACTTATAGAAAGGTTGGCTCCAATACCAATTGATGAATACTAAGAGGGGGGGTGAATTAGTATACCAAAACTTACTGAACTCGAACACTTTATCAGTCTAGCAGTAAACCGATATAATAGTTTAACTAACAAACCGGTTAACACAAATGCAAACCAAGAAGCAAATAAGGCATTCACCCACAGAAGCACAATCACCATAACACAAGATATTTTGACATGGAAACCCAAATGGGAAAAACCACGGTGAGATGAAACTCACAAGTAACTATCTGCAGAATAGTAACTAGACCGGTTAAGGTCATACAATGTTCTTTACCAAAACAGATCCTGTTAGGAATCTCAATCTTTATTAGGAGATAAGTCCAATTAAAGACTACCTTGTGAGAGGATTTTAGATCCACAGATGTGAATCACCTTGTTAGAGGTTTTACAAAGGCTTTTCTGGGCCTACCCGGTTAAGGGTTTCTAACTTGTCAAAGATGTGAGTAATCAACAAGTGAATGATCTAGCAGATAACACAGTCTGCTTGGTTAGATCCATGATAGCTCATTCCTAATGCATTTCAGCATTACTTCAGTATTCAGTAAATCCACACTCTGTTATAGCACACAGACTCGATCTTTTCTTTTAAGATCGCACATACAAGAACTCATCAACCACCACAAACCCTAACAGCTACACACATACTAAAAACCTAGACATGATGTCCTTAAATGGAATTTGATTTCATGTCGGTCCAATAGGATTACATTGCAAGTTCCTAGGTTCATTATATCTAGACACAATTGGTAGCACGGTATAAAATCACCGTCAAAGTGTCCGTGGATGGTAACTCATCACAAAGATATACTGGTTGGTAACTCATCATAGAGTATTACCAGTTTATACAACTTTATTGATTACCGGTTGGTAACTCAAAGTAATACCGGTTTAACTATTAAACAGATTACCGGTCGACACAAATGAAGATTGGGAAAATGATAACTGTTACTTCTAGTTCCTTTGCTTTGTTCCGCTTGAGATCCTCGAACCACTTGAGGTCCTCATGCCGCTTGAGATTGGTAAACACTTTCTGCAAGACACCGATAGTCTAAAGACTATAACATAATACCGGTTTGAAACAAATACCGATTGAGGATAACTCATACATACAAAAAGTGATCTCATAGCAAGTGTGTGTCCATCAATGACAATCACAACATAATCATCAAAAATTCCAACACTGGTCATTGCAAAGATACAAAAGAATGTTTTACTGTCAGAATGCTCACTGCAATACAAAAATTTGAACTAAAAGGGATTGCATCTCCAAATGCATATAATTAGTTTTAAGATTAAACTCATATTACAATTTACAAACTCTTACAGTAGATCCAGTTAGAGATCTTTGTACAACTGTCCAGCAACAAATCTAGTGAAGGACTACTGCACTACGAAATAGTGTCTATCTTCGTTATCTGCAACTCACACTTCGCACACTACTTCCTTCATTGCTAACTCTCTTTTGCATATCTCATGGACTTCCTTAATCTCTTTTTCACTCACACCTTCACGCCATACCATTTCCTCTTGCTAATATATATATATATATATATATATATATATATATATATATATATATATATATATATATATATATATATATATATATATATATATATATATATATATATATATATATATATATCGGAGGACACATATACAAAATAGTGTGTCGACTTCCGCAAGATCTCTACATGCTTCCCTTTACATACCTCATTTGCCAATGCATATGTCGAGATTACCATAGTGGGGTAGGGTCATCCGGACCCAAGAATACCTAACCCATTATAAAAAAGTTAAGCATAATATCTCCAAACTATAGACCCCACATGTACCAAGGATAGCACAACATGAAACTAAAATAGATACTACTGATATGATCAAAACAACTAATACCAAGACACATAATTGATACCACGACACATAACTGATACCAAGATCAATGAGAACTAAAAATTTTGGAACAAGGATCTTCTTGAGATTACCACATTATATTACCTCCGTCATACTGTATCATAATGTCAGTCAATAATAGAAATATCTATCCATAACAAAATAACTACACATAGTGACTGCATACAACATCCAAACCGATATCCGGACCAATCTGAGCTACATATATTGTCTGGTCCAAACTGGATAGCTGGTTTGACATCAATGACAATAATATCAACAATATTCACACAAGTCTAACATCTTATTCTCTCTCTCCATTATTTAGGTCATCACCCTTTCCCCTCACCTCATCTCTCTCTCCCCTCTCTAGGTTTCTCCCTCCCTCTCCACCTCTCTACTTCTCCATTTATGTCTCATTACCAACCTCTCTACTCCCCCTCTATCTATCTAACTCCTCTTTATCTTCATCTATGTCTTTCACCTCTCTCTCCCCCTATAGGTCTGATTAATAATGATGAACAAATAATATCCTAACCGGTGTTGAGAGGGGGAGGTGAATCAGTACACACAAAAACTTGTTTCAATATTTTGACACTCTCTAAACAGGGATAACCAGTTGTCTATACCTATGTACTTAACCATAGCAATACCAGTTAACAGAAATACTTCAGACAGCTAAACCGATAAAACAAAAGTACTTTAAATAGCATTCAATAATTCTCAAATCTGGATAGCTATTTTACCAATTTGATCATGCATGAGTTGCATTAGTAACATCACAGCCATTAGCTCTACGTGCATATTCAACTTGAACAAAAACTACTCAATCATCATATGAAAAATACACAGCCCATGACACACAATTTTTTCATGTGGAAACCCAAATGGGAAAAACCACGGTGGGGATGAATACCCACAAGATTTGTTTTGAACTCTTTTGAAGTCTGCTCGGTTAGGAGCCTAGTCTGGTTAAAGACTTTACAATAAGGCTCTATTAGGAACCGATCCTGTTAGGGATCACCCGGTTAAGGGATGGCTATAAACCCTATTAAAGGTTGAAACCCCTTTAAAGGTTACCTCGCTAGAGGATTTAAAGAACTCAATGAGCTTGAGTCAATTGGTTAGAGGATTTGCAACAAGCCTGTTAAAGCTGCCTGGTCAAGGTATTTTCTTTCTGTTGAAATGGTTAGAAGACAACAGATAAAACTCTGATCTAATAACAGCACTACTTTGCTAAAGAAAATCCTTTTCAGTTCCTCTCTTTTGCAATTACACTCTGCAGACTCCTTACTTCGGTTTGGCAAGTATCAAGTCTTCAACACATAGACATAAACACAACTTTTTCCAACACAAAGAATAAAAAACAGCATCGACCTTATAAACAACCATTAGGTTGGTAGCATAAACCCTAAACATTTAGGTTTTCAGATACAAGCAGTCTAATCCTGACCATTAAAATGCATTGCATAGAATAAAACAATCTGAGAAAGATCTCAAGTTATTTTGCATCGTCCAATCTTCACCACACCTGGAAATCAGTAACCCATCACGCGTTCTTCACACACCGCTAAGAGAAATGCACATTCCTGAGGTAGACATTCAATACATTCGCTCTTCACGTGCAAGATCCTCAAAGAGATTCTTTGTTGGCAAATGCACACTCCTATGAGACATTGTAGGTGATTGAAGGTTTTGTCATTGATGGCAACCTTACAATCCTATGACACCAACAAGACAATCCACCAACACCAACAAAGTCAGATTCTACACCGGCACACAGACCACCGGCACCGGTAGTGAAAGGAAGCATACTGGCACAAAAGCTGACAAGAATTTTATTTGTAATTTATTTTGTTTATTATTGTAAAATCATTGTAAGCCAACTTGGAAAATTGTAAAATGACTCATATATATAAGAGATCATTATAGAACAATTTTCTAAGCATGGAGGAATGTAATTAGGCGAAATAAGGCAGACCTATTATGCGAATTATAGGTTAAGGATTTATGTAAGAAGAAGAGATATAAACCGGTACTAGATCTGGCATAGTAGATGCTATTTTTAAGTAGTACAAGACATTGGATTTACATAATCCATTTTGTAAGTCAGTGAGACTTCCCATTTTGTAATTGAGCAGTGAGCTCTAAGCACTTGGCCTTCCTGCATGTGCAAGCCCCTCTTGTAGCAGTAATATTCTCTTATTGGCCAAATCCCACTGAGGTTTTTCCCACACCAGGTTTCCTCGTTAAACTATTGTGTTATGGTGTGTTTTTCATGTGGTTGCTTTTATCTCTGTTTATTGCATTACTTTTTATTTGTCAGTATACTGCATTAATATGTTCTACATGTTTTAAGTCAAGAAAATCTTATTACCGGTTAGATATTGATTCACCCCCCCTCTCAGTATATGTGGGAATCCTAACAATTGGTATCAGAGCCTAGTCCTCTATTTTCAGAAGCCTAACAACTTGAGGAAGATCTTGACACCGGTAGAGATGGAAAACTTGATGAATCAATTAGAAGCAGCTCTCTCAGACTATGATGCAGAAAAATTGAAAAATATCAAACTTGAAGATGATCTAAAGGCTTCATAGGATATTATTCAAGCACTTCAAGAAACTCTTACTATTGCAAGAAATAAGAGAAGAGAACTTTGTGAAAAGATGCGAAATGAGAATGATGAAAGGGAAACTCTTAGTGATTTGATGAATAAGATGAAACAAGAAAACATGACAACAAAGAATGAGATGCAGGATATGACTATGAGATTTTGTAAAGAAATTGAAGATAGAAAGAAGAATGAAGAAGACTTGACTAGAAGATTGAATGATGCTGCAAATGAAAACAAAAGACTTAGTTATGAAAA
The DNA here is from genome assembly GCF_030272615.1 of Cryptomeria japonica. NCBI lineage: Eukaryota > Viridiplantae > Streptophyta > Pinopsida > Cupressales > Cupressaceae > Cryptomeria > Cryptomeria japonica. Next base: position 435,988,234 of record NC_081411.1, on the reverse strand, counting down.
TGATATGTTGAAGACAGATTTGATGCATGCACAGAATGACTCAAATGAACTCATGAGACAAAAAGGTATCTTGGAAGGAGAATTGGCTGCTGCAAATCAACATAAAGAAAAATTCAAGAAAAGCTCAAAAGAACTTGGTGACATGTTGAAGAATCAGAAACCTAATGGTGACACTAATGGTCTTGGCTTTGTAGCTGGTGAGAGCTCCGGTACTGCAAACACACAGGATCATGGCAAATCGGTAAGACAACCTACTGCTTATAAATTCAATGGAAAATGCTTTAACTGTAACAAGTATGGTCATAGAGAAAATCAGTGTAGATCTAGAAATTATCAGAATACCAATACACCCACCAGTCAATGTTCAAAATGCAACAAAGTTGGTCATAATTCAGAGAATTGCAGAATGAATGTGAGATGTTATGTTTGTGGAAGATTTGAACACTTATCTAATCAATGCAAAACACAAACCAACATAGGTTATGGGAAAGCTATTTAGAAAAATAATGTGACTTGTTATGCTTGTAATAAGATTGGACATATTGTAAAATTTTATAGAAGCATGTCCTCACTGGTAAATAACAAAGGTCCTAGTTTGAAAGGTAAAGAAAAGGTTGAAGAAGTAAAGCAGGAATTCTCAAAACAATGGATCAGGAAATCAGAACTAAATGTTGATAGGAATACTCCTCCACCGACAGAATAGAGTAACACTCCACTGGCAAAAGAGAGTAACATTCCACCAGCGGGAGAGTCTTCATCTAACTAAAGAAAAATTCTTTGAGGGTTTGGCAATCAAATGTGAAACATGCTATAATTCCCTCAGTTGATGGTAAGAAGTTGAAATTACTTCTACACCGGCAGATAAGTTAAGTCATTACTTAACCGAAAAGCATTAAATGTGGTGGTTGGAAAAATTAACATTATAAATAAGTGCTTTTGGCTCCATTCTACTTCACCAAGCATTCAAACATTCGAAGAGCGCGAAAATTCTAAGCAAAGTAGCAAAGCAATTCAGCAATCAATCATTCCTAAGGTAGAGAAAGGTATTTATAATCATGGCATCTTCTTTTGTACCTGAATTCATAGCAAACCCTACTATAGTCGAAGTAATAAAACGCCCTAGGCTCGTATTTCAGGTAGTTCCTAAAATTGCTAAGAAGGATGATAATGTTGGTGCATTTTCTCAAATTGCCAAAGGAGTAGTTTTTGCAGAAGACCCTAGAATGTACATTCATTGTCACATAGAAGAATTAGGTGATGAGGAATTAAGAACATGTATAAGACAGTAATTTTTGATGATTCTGGTAATGTGAAACCTGAACACAAAATAGTTGAAACCCTAGGATTCATTGAAATCCTCAGTATTCCGGAATTCCATAAGGATGTTATAAGGATAGTTTTAAGCAAGGTTCATGGTGAATTTTTTTGGTTGGATTCAATCCACAAAATTACTAAAGAGGCAGTAAAAGATGTAACAGGGTTACCCTCCACCGGTAACAGACCTGATAAGACAAAGAACGTCTCAAATAACCTAGTGACTAACCTGATAGGTGCAACATCTGACAAGAGATCTTTAAGAGTGAATGATGTAACTGACATCAATGTCAGATTCATTAGCATGATTCTAGGCTACAAAACAACACATGCAAATAGGTTAAATTTAGTTTCTAGTTTATGCATTAAGAGTGCTTATGATATGATCAAGGATAATGCAAAAATAGATGTGTGTGAATAGTTGAAGGATGAACTGATTGATAATCTTGGAAAGATCAAAAAAGACAAAAAGGGGACATTTAGATTTGGTAACCTACTTGTTTGTTTAATGCTGCACATAACAAAACAAGTGCCCGGTATTGGCAACAAAAATCTAGTTTTTGACATACTGGTAGGCAAACAACTGTCTGATTTACTGCACAACATGGGTGAAAATGGAGAAAAGAATATAAATGAGTACTTTCAGGCATTGAAGGCCCGGATGAATACTAGAGTCGGATTATCACAAGCAATTGTAGATAAGTATAAGGATGAAATATGCTTTATTATTAAGAAGGATGAGATCTGGATGGAGGTAGTTGTCCCAAGAACCATTTGGGTTACTGAAATGGGTTATGAAACTGATGACAACATAATTGAAACATATGCAAAATCCCTTCTAGAAGCACCCAGGGAACCTAAGAAGAGGTATTTGGCAGTGCTGAGACTATTGAGAATCAAATTCAATCAAAGAAAAGGGTAAAGAAGGTAGAAGCAACAATAAGAAGAGGATCTAGGCAAGAAAAGGCTATCAAAGAAGATTTACTTAAACAAACCGGTATCACTGAAGATGAGTTAGAAACACTACAACCTGAAACTCACCGTTCTTCGATAGAAACTTCTTCAGAGAGTGATAGGTCAGCTGCATTTAAAAGAGTTGTGAGGAAAAGAGAACCTTCACTGGTATCTACACCTTCACCTAGAAGAACTGGACAAAAGCAACAGGCAGTAAGGCCCCCGGCTAAGAAGACAACTCCAAAGAAGAAAAAGTTAACACCAAAGAAAAAGACTCAACAAAATATTGCTCCAATTGACAAACTTTTAGATGAAATAATAGAGGAAGAAAACCTTAAGAACATCAATTAATTATATGATACATTATCAGCTGATGATAAAGAAAAAGTTGAAAATAGTATAATTCTACACTTGGATATCTATAAGAAATTTTTGATGCAAGTTGTAGATGAATTACCGGCAGAACTATTTAAGAGACTTGAAGCTAGAAGGCAAGTTGTTGTAGAGCTTGACAAGAAAATAAAAAATTCAGAAACTACTTGCTTTTCTCTACCTTCATCTACAAATCTATCTCCCTCCCCCCTTACCCCTCTCCCTTAATTAACTCTCTCATTATGTTTTCTCTCTCGTCTCACCTCTCTATCTCCTCCTTTGCTAGGTCTCTCACTCCCTTCAATTTTACCTCTCCCTCCATCCCTTCTTACTCCTCTCTCTTTTTTCTTTTGACTCTCCTCGTATCCCTCACTCCCCTCTCTAGGTCTCTCCCTCCCTTTCTTCCCCTCTCACATCTCTATTTGTACCATCTCTAGTCCTCTTCCTCCCCTTACCACTCTGCCTTTATGAACTCTCTCATTATCTTCTCTCTCTCCCCTCACCTCTCTATCTCTTCCTTATCTACATGTCTCACTCCCTCCATGACTACCTATCCCTCCATCCCTTCTTAATAGACTCTCTCTCTATTTTCTTCTATATATCCTCTTCTTCCTCCCTCCCCTCTATATTTCTCTACATCCCTTTCTTCTCCTCTCACTCTCTATATCCCCTCCCTCCTTACCCCCATCTCTCTCTCCCCTCTCTAGGTTTATCCCTCCTTCCCTATTTTTCTCCATCCCTACCTCTCAACTTATCTACCTCTACACCCATGTATCATTACACACCACTCTCTATCCCCCTCTATATATCTCATCCCTCTCTCCCCTCATCTAGATCTCTCACCCCTCTCTTCCTCTATAGATCTCCTATCTCTCTCTCTATCCCCTCTCCACCTCTCTCTTCCCCCCCCCTTACAACTCTCCCTTTATGAAATATCACATTCTCTTATCTCTCTCCCCTTACCTCTCCATCTCCTCCTTCCATAGGTTTTGCACTCCTTACATCCCTTCTTACGCATCTCTCTCTCTTTATCCTTTTCTATCTCCTCTTCTCCCTCCCTCTCCTTTCTAGGTCTCTCTCTCCCTTTCTTCCTCTCTCCCTCTCTATCGCCCCCTGCCTCCTTATCTTCATCTCTCTCTCCCTCCATCACTATCTCTTTCTCTCTCTCAAGAATAGATATGAGGGGGAAATGACTTCATTTGAACATGAGTGTGGGTTTGATAACCAAAAACATGCATGCCACAAGAAAAAAACAAAAATGATGGGAACTTTGCACCTTTTTTATAACAACATTTCCAAAGTGTGCTAGCCAAATAGATCGCTAGCATTTTAGTTTAAATTGACAAAGAGTGAGGCTTGTTCATTCCATAGCCAAGTGCATGTGTCATATTTAGCTAGTCAATTATTTGTCTAGCAAGATATACTCTAATGGGGGCCAAAAAGTAAAGTGGCCAATTTTTGGGCCGCCATCTTGGTGCACTTACCCTATTTAATATTTTCTATACAAAATGAGAACTTTTCTCTATTAATATTATAGATTTTGTCTTGTTACAAGATTGAGAGGACTTGTTCAATATATTCCAAATGCTTATCTCATGTTTTTATAAAGATGTGTATGTCATTGAGTAGATTGTACAAAAAAAAATATTGAAAGACTTAAATATATCATTCATCATTCTCATGAAAGTTGTAGGGCAATTTGTCAACCCAAAAGGCATTACCAGCCATTCAAATAAGGGATATTTGGATTTAAAGGTATTTTTCAAAACATCTAATAAATTAATTGGTACTTGGTGGTACCCTAATCTCAAGTCAATCTTGGACAAAGAAGCAGTCCCTATTAGGTTGTCCAAGAGATTATCAATACAAGGGATCAAACACTTATTTTCCATGGTGATCTTGTTTAAGGATTGATAATTATTACATAGAAACCATGTTCCATTCTTTTTCTTGGCCAGAGAAATTATACTTCCACACAATGAGGCACTTGGCTGAATATGGCCCTTTTGGATTAGCTCTTTAATTTATTATTTGATCTCATCATTGTCTCAAACTGATCTTCTATATAGTAGCCCATTTGGTAATGGTGTTCTTGCAATCATGCAAATTGAATTCTTGACCTAGAAATGTACTGGAACTCCATTTGGTGAAGTAAATACATTATAATATCTTCTTCTTGTTTTAAGGGTATTGTTACCAATTTTCGCTACAAGCTCAATCAGGTAGAGCTTTTGTCTTTTATAAACAAAAGGTGCATTTTTCTTCTGTTGTATTATATTCATACATTTTGGAGGAAGAAACTGAAGGATTTCACAATCATATTTCCTTATGCAGATGCATATGATTTATAGAAAAAACACACAATTTTTAAAGAAAATAATCTTTTATTGATAATTGTATAATGTCTCACACAAGCCATGAGACTAACTGATATGATGCAAATAAAAAGTAAATATTGTATTTGCAAATGCAATGTAAATGTAAAATGCAGATAGAGGAGGGTGACTCGTCATTGCCTGAATGACGGGTCCTTTTTGAACAACATTGAATCATTTTTCTTGTATCTAGTTGTCTCCTCGTTGCCCAGTGTACCTACATTTGAGTAAAAAAGTGTGTTTGAAGATTCATCATCTCATATATGCACATGCACCTACAAATACATAATCTATTCCTCATATGCATCACAACAACTAGTATCTCATCAGCAAGTAAATCAGATATGCATTATTTTGTCTAACTTGTTTGTTTCATGTGTAGATACAAGAATTTAACATGGTTTTTGTCATCTGATTATAAGGGGTGTAAAATGTGGCTCCCACAAGGGTTGAGCTCAACTCATTAAAATGATAGTCAAGTAGTGAGAAGCAGTTATATTTTTATGACTGTCACAAGCAAAAGAATATTAGACTAGTAGAGAAATATATTCACTGTTAAAAGTAAAATCAAGAGACCATCACAAAGAGTAAAGTCTATAGTACATCTTAAGAATATTTAAGCTTCATGACAGTACCTTTAGCATTTTATCTTGATATAGTCATAATCATGAGATGCAGTTCATAAGTATGCAAAAGGCAGAGAATTAAAATTCAAATCAGTAACATGAAAAGTGCAGTGAAATCAAATAAAAGATGGATTGTGTCATAAGTTTTGACGAAGTCTCGATTACCATGACACTGTATGCATAAAAGAGGAACCATTGAGTCAAAGGATCTATAAATCAGTCAATGTCAACCCTAAAGGATAGTCCACATGATATCAAGGTTTTGAGAGATTCTTATTATGCATCAAGAATAGTCAACAAGAAGTAAATTTGGTATCGCGTACCAAATACATATGGGGCAGTCTATAATAGAACAGTGAATACTTACTACAAAACTTTGAGCACCAAAGAGATGGTATATGTCAAAAGGGTATGTAGAACCTTCACTATCACAGAAGTAACACTTTGAATCTGCTTGCAAACTATATGGACTGTGAAAGGATTAGGGCACTATTTTTAGTTATAGATGCACTCATTCACACAATCACATACAACAGTTAGACCAATATATCAAAACAAATATATCAAGACAAATATTTATGACTATGGTGAAGATATGTTGCCAACACAAAGCTAGAAAATTACAAAGAACAGGGAGTCATTTTGAACATTATGACTGGTACAATAACAATAATGTAGCACATGAATGAAAATAGTCTATGATCTCATGGTCAAAATGGAGGGTAATCTTTTAAATATTACAATGAAGTCCTCATTTATGTTAGCCAGATGAAGTCTAGAGAAGATTCCCAACAAAGTATGGAAACCGATATAAGTTAAGGCATCATGTCCCCTTACAGTGAAGAGTTGCATGATCAGTTAAAGGTCATGTGATGCAAATGACTTTTCCACAATCATATACATAACAAAATCTATTTGATCCGCACTAAACAAGTAAAAAACATCTAGGGTAGTGAATAAAGCCATGAATACCATAAAACAGTGAGTGTCAAACAATAAAATATAATCAATGAAGTTTTGGTCATTCAAAATAGATTATTTTCATGTGAGGAGCAACCTTTACTACAGTATTGAGAGCCTTGTTTTTTGAAATTTTCCAAAAGATGAGCAAAGAAGCCAAGGCAATAAAAGACCAGCCACACCAAGGTACAGAAATGAAATACAAAGATCATAGATAGTGATAGTCATGACAACCCCTATCAGTGGTGATAGTATTTTTATCAAGGGAAGTCAAGTCAGTCATTTATGTGACATTATTCGGATCCTTAATAATGCCTAGGGCATGTTGGCTTGTTGATGATTGTAATGAATGATTTCATATGTTGTCATTGACGGAACATGTACACACACACATTTGTTTGTCTATCGGTGATGCTTCAAAGTTATATGTATTACATTGCTACCGGTATTAGAAGTTTTGCTTATGATGATGTCAAACTGGTACATAGTGACAACCAGTATATAAAGGAATGACCCTACACCAACTTGAAGATCCAGCGGAGATTATCAAAGAAGCAATAGACGACAATCGGATTATATGTTGACAGATGTTAACTCTAACTGGAATCGGTGTTCCAATCGGTATTCATTGATTGTGTGATGAGTTATCACCAAGCATGATGAGTTATCCTAACTGAAAAAATTTGGCGGTAATTTGTGATGAGTTATGTTTGATTGTCCAGATACACTGCACCTAGGAAATTGTGATATAATTCCTAAGGCCAACATGAAATATAAATGTCTATATAATAACATTATGATGAACTATTTTATATATATGATGAGAGATGATATGAGATGAATTGATGTGAAGATAGAAGTGTTAAGCTGCAGAATATGGTGGTAATGTAGTTTTCAGTGCACATAAGAGGATCTATTCAAGCAAGTTGTGCTACTTCTAGATCACACCACCTATTGTTTTCTAATCACTACAATAGCCAAATCCTCTAACCGGGTAAGCTCTAACAAGTTTCATTGTATAAATCCTCTAACCAGGTGATCCATTAGTTTGGATTCAGAAATCCTCTAACCAGGTGATCCATTAGTTTGGATTTAGAAATCCTCTACCAAGGTTACTCCTAATAGGGTACTACCTTTAATAGGGTATAGCTCCTAATAGAGCTTTGGGATCTTTAACAAGATTCACTCCTAGAACAACACTTTTGTAGACCTTAACCGATCAGTTACCTATTACTATAGATAGTTAAGTTGTGAGTCTCATCTCACCATGGTTTTCCATGTATAAACACTTGTGCTATGGTGGATGTTTTACTTTGTGTGGATGCTATAATATCATTTTGGATTGCATGCATAGTGTTTAACAAACTTGGTAAGTATATCTACCGGTCAGTGTTTAAAGTAGTATTGTTTTTGGTGTCACTGATTCACCCCCCCTTCTCAGTGCTTTATAAGTCTATCAATTGGTATCAGGGCCTAACTTATTTAAGGCTTAATCAATTGGAAGGAAACCCTAAATCAACCATCGGGGATATGAGCTACTTTGAGATCGCTAGAGTGCTTGAAGCTACCAAGGATGAGCTTGAAACCCTGAGGGTCAGATTCAAATCCTCACAAGTCAAAAGGAAAGAGATAACTAAATAACTATTGGAAATATATGATAATAGTTCTTCAAATGAAGCTAACATTGATGCATTAGCTGAAGAAGTTGAAAAATAGAATGGTGAGAAGCTAAATCTAATAAGAGAGTTAGAAGCCCTAATTATCTGCATGAGTCAAGAGCTAGAAGCTAGGAGGGTAGTTGAAGACCTTTTCAAAGAAAGAGATCATGAGATTTCCAAGATCAAATGAGAAAATGAAACCTTGCATGAGCATTGGCATGTTGAGAAAGAAGAAAAAGAGGCTTTGCAGCTAGATCTTGAAATGGCATCATCTCTAAGAGAGACCCTTTCAAAACACAATGAAGATCTTCCTAGAGAACTCACTAAGGTTAATGGACATTGGAAAATTTCAATAGAAGTTCTACCATGTTGGATGAGCAGACTCAATCACAAAGGATGAAAGGTGATACTTCTGGACTTGGTTTTAACACATCTCAGAAAGGAGAGTCTTTTGAAACCAAGAGCAACATTCACAAGGATAAAACTGCTCCTAGGGCTAACAAACCTACAGGTAAGAAAGTTTTTAAACCTATTTGCTTTGTTTGTCATAAGCCTGGACATACTACAAATGTGTGTAGAAACAAACCCAATGGAAATACAAGCTACAATGAAAATACTAGGTATGCATCTAAGAGATTTGAAGGTCATTGTTTCACATGCAAAATGTATGGACATAGATTAGTTGAATGCAGATATGGAGTAAATAATCCAATACCTCACATGAGTCCAAGACCTAATGGCAACTGGATGAGAACCTATGATAATCGGGGTAACATAAACTGGTAGAGACCCTATGTCAATCGGTTTAGTCCATTTGAGATGGAAAAGGTCACTAATATCATTTGCACCATTTGTAACAATTATGGTCATGTGGCTGTGAATTGCAGAAGGAGAATTGGAAGAGGCAATGCAGGACCTTGGAGATTATCTGGAATGGCCTGCTATTATTGTCATAAACTGGGACACATGGCGAAGTTTTGTAGACCCAGAAAGAATAAACTGGTTAATCATTCTAAAGATCAGAAAGGAAAGCATAAGGTAAATGCTGAAGAAACCAGAGAATAGATGAACCAAATCTGGAAAAAGAAGAGCGATGATATACCTACAGAAAAACCTAATCTTTCACCTAGTGTGGACAATCTTGCACTGGTGAAATAATCCTTTTGATAGGGCTAAGAAGAGCATAGTGGTAAATATACTTCCGGAGCCCTTGAAACATGAGTGGTAAGAGAATTTGAATATTGAGTGGTTATGTGAAAAATCTTGATATCTTTTGTCAATCAGTTTTTCAAAAGTTTATCAACCGGTTTTACACCTGTTAATATTGTATGCATCGTTAAGCAGTGTATTAGGGTTTGTAACCCTAGTGGTTGAGCATTTAATGCAGTAGGTAAAAAGCATAAAAGCGAGTTTTACTTTGTTATTTTTACCCTAAATGCATTCGAGAGAGAATTCTTAGGCACTTGTAGAGCAAAGAAAGAATTGCTAGGTGATTTTAGTCAAATTTGTGTCGTGATTTATGTGATTGAAGTTGATTCAAAGGTTAGTAAAGGTTGAACCGGTGTGCCTTTGAGTAATCAACCAGTAACCAAGGCAATGCGTGTGAATTGAGGTATTTCTTTGTAAATCTAGTTTCAAATCTAGTTTATCTGAAATGGCTTCATCATCTAAGCAAGTAGAGAGGTTAATGATCACATCAGAACCTATGGAGGTTGTGGAATCGGAATGAATTGTGTCTTATAATGCTTTATCTCAAGTTCCTGACAGAGTCATTGTAAAAGGTGATTTGTCTAGATACATTGGTTGTAAAATTGAAGATTTGGGATCATTGTCAATTTATTCTCAGTTGAAAACCCTTTGCAATAAGAGCAGAAAGATTCAACCTGAGTATATTAGGGTTTATGAGAAAGGTTTTCATAAGGAGGTTTATTTTATTAAGGATTTTGAAGAGGAACATATCCTAATTATTTTGAGTTGTGTTCATCGTGAGAATATGTATTTGGAAAGGACACACACTATAACCAAAGAAGCTATCCAAGTTGTGACTAGTTTTTAGTCAACCGGTGAAGTGCCTAAGCTGAGGCAAATTTCTAAAGAGATAGTAACCACTTTAACTTCATCTACCTCTGATGGGCATGCTTTTTATATCAATAACATTAAGGACCCAGCAGTTAAACTGGCTACTATGGTTATAGGCTACCAGATATTCTATTCCAATAGAATGAACAGTGTACCATCTGCAACAGTGCATACTCCCTATAAAATGATTATTGAGAATGAAAATTATGACCTTTGTGAGGCTATAAGGATTCAATTGATATTGAATCTAGAGTCAATCAAGAAGGACAACAAGCAGAAGTTCAAGTTTGGTCAATTAATAATTGATCTATTCTTTTACTTTCAGAAATTCCTATCGAGAATTGGTGATCTTGAATGGTCTAAAGACCTACCGGTAACTGCTCAGATCAAGAATAGCATTAAGGTTGTTAAGAACACTTTCTCTGCTACAATGAACAAATATTTCAATGAATTTCAGAAGAAAATGAGTATGTGGTGAAAAATTTTGCTAAGGACATCATTTTCACAGTCACCACTAATTTTTGTCTGATGGAAGCTATTGAACAGAGAAAAGATGAAATGGAAGACATGAGCTATGAAGTCAATTATGACTTATTGATTGTTTATGCCAATAACTTGTTGGCATCTCTAGTGGACAAGAAGAAGAAAAGATTGGATACTATTGAGGAGCAAACTGCAAAAGCTAAAACCAGTAGTGGTAAAGGAAAGAAAAATAAGGTTGAGAAAGCACCTCCGATGTCAAAAAGTACTAGAGTGACATGAAGTGTCCAAACTAAAAAGGAACTTGCACCTAAGGTATACATAAAGAAGTAGACTGCAATAAGGAAAAGAGGTCAGCAACTGATTCTTCAAGCAGAATCTGATGATACTGATACTGAGGAAGAACCAAAGAAGGTAAATCCAACTGGAAAGAAGTCCAAACTAGTTGAAGCCACCTCTCTACAGAATATTCCCATTAATGCTTTGTCTTACAAGCCTATGACTAATTTTGAGAGAATGCTAAAGACATTGGGAAGGAACATATTTGATAATGTCAACTAATATTTTGATGAAGATCAGAAGGAACAAATTGTTCAATAGGTAATCAGCTATTTGTGTCATTACAATCGATTACCTCATGATCTTGACAAGGATATTTCTGATTCTTTATATACTATTCTTTTGAATAAATGGGAAGAAGCTGTGAAGAAAGAAAAAGAAATTATTGATGATGTGTTTGTGCAATATTTTCCTAATTTGTCAAAGGATGAGTTAATTGTATTGCTTGATAAACACAAAGCTCAATTTTCTTTTAAGTCAAGAAGATTGAAGCTACTTAGTGGGAAGGTTCAACCTGTTTAAGTTGATACTCATCAAATAGTGAAGGAAAAAAAAGAATATGTGTAAACTGATAAGAGTCCCAATAGGATAATAAGAAAGATACTATTGATTTACCAAAAATGGATGAGGAAGAAATAGTGCAAGATGATATTGTCTATCCTATCAAAAAGAAGGATGACACTACTTCCCAGCCGGTAATTATTGTTGATGATATTCAGGATACAATAGATCTATCTGGAAACATCATTGCACCAGATATGCAACCACCTAAAATTACTGACTCGCAAGTTAATAGAGTGGAGATACCGGCAACTCAACTGAATGTGGATATTCTACCCCCATCAATAAATTATCAACAAGTGAAACCACAACTCCCACCAGTTTCACGGGCTACTTAGGAGGAACCTACTGAAAAATTTGATGAATAGACCTTTGAACAGGAGAAGGGGAAAGAATAAAAGGAAGAGAAATTGAGAAGGAGAAATTTGTTGAACCAGAAAAGGCATTAGTTAAACAGCAGAATAATGATGATGATGATGACTCATTTGGCATCAAAGGGCCAATATATTTTGATAACATGAGTGCATCAAATTTGTTGGAGTTTGCAAATGTGATGCAATCCAGAGCTCAAAAGAAGAAGCTTAAGGAAGATAGAATGGAAGAAGAAACCATTCAAAATGTTGTAGATATTTTGTCAAGCCTTCTACCAGAAACTGCTACAGGGAACTTGTCAACTCCCATTGACAAGCTTGGCTAGTTGGTGTTTGATGCCTCTGACCAACTTAAGTCCCTTGAGGAAGCAGCACAGACCTATGCAGAGAAGAGCTAAGGAAGAAGTGAGGAGAATGGATTATGAAGGATATTGATACAAGGAGAATTATCCTATCCCTGAATAAAGATTTGTTAAGAAAATCTATTGAAACAAGAGAGAAAATTCTTGCATTTACATCTAATGTTTCACTCTTTTATACCGATATCAATCAAAGGCGAACAGAAGACCTGGGAAGGATATGTCATGCTTACATACCTTTACAGGATTCAATCTTAGCTTTTGGCAAATTTGTGGATGATTTGCAAAAAAAATTAGATGTTTATGATTATGAAGAGGCAAAAAGAGTCTAATCCCTAAAGAAGCTGAAGAATTTACTCAGACCAAAAGTGGACATGTTACAAAGAGCATACAAGAATGCCAAAGCAATTTTGGCTACTCCAAAGATGTGTACACTTGATTCAATGGAAGAATTATGTACACAGGTCATGACTACAATCGAGCTCACTGAAACCTTGCTGGAGACATGGGAAAATGATTTTTCTCACTTGAAGCGTACTTTTAGTGACATTTTTCTGAGAATTGCAATGAACAATCCTTGATTCAGATTTTCAAGTTTTTGTATATGTAAACTTTTGCTATATATGTATATATTTTACTTTTTCAATTTGGCATTGTTGTCAAAGGGGGAGTAGAAATGTGTATGTTTGTTGAGAAAATTTTGTATGTATTTTTAAGGGGGAGTAGGAGTAAAAATATATGTGTACAATTTTTGTAAGCACACTTAGTTGCATAGCTATAAAATTTTCTAAGTGTTGCCATCAATGCCAAAAGGGGAGATTGTTGGCTTGATGATGATTGTAATGAATGACTTCATATGTTGTCATTGATGGAACATGTACACACACATATGTTTGTCTACCGATGTTACTTCAAATTTATTTGTATTATATTGCTACCGATATAGAAGTTTTTCATATGATGGTGTCAAACCATTACATAGTGACAACCAATATATACAGGAATGACCCAACACCAACTAGAAGATTTAGTGAAGATTATCAAAGAAGCAATGGAGGACAATCGGTTTATATGTTGACAGAGGTTAACTCTAATCGGTATCAGTGTTCCAACTGGTATTCATTGATTGTGAGATGACTTATCACCAATCATGATGAGTTATCCTAACCGACAAATTTTGGTGGTAATTTGTGATGAGTTGTGTTTGATTGTCTAGATACACTACACCTAGGAAATTGTGATATAATTCCTAAGGCCGACATGAAATCTAAATGTCTATACAATGACATTATAATGAACTATTTTATATATATGATGAGAGATTATATGAGATGAATTGGTGTGAAGATAGAAGTGTTAAGTTGTAGAATATGGTGGTAATGCAGTTTTGAGTGCACATAAGAGGATCTATTCAACCAAGTTGTGCTACTTCTAGATCACACCACCTGATGTTTTTTTATCACTACAATAGTCAAATCCCCTAACCGGGTAAGCCCTAACAAGATTCATTGTACAAATCCTCTAACAAGGTGATCCATTAGTTTGGATTCAGAAATCCTCTCTCAAGGTTACTCCTAATAGGGTACCAAATTTAATAGGGTATAGCTCCTAATAGAGCTTTGGGTTCTTTAACAAGATTCACTCCTAGCAGAGCACTTTTGTATACCTTAACCGGTCAATTACCTATAACTGCAGATAGTTAACTTGTGAGTTTCATCTCACCATGGTTTTTCCCATTTGGGTTTTCCACGTATAAACACTTGTGTTATGGTGGATTTTTTACTTTGTGTAGATACTTTAATATCGTTTTGGATTGGATGCATAGTGTTTAACAAACTTGTTAAGTATATCTAACGGTCAGTGTTTAAAGTAGTATTGTTTTTGGTGTCACTGATTCACCCCCCCCCCACCCCCCTCAGTGCTTTATAAGTTGATCAGGGAACATGCTTATATACCCTAAAGAATGAAAATAGAAGATCAGTCACATTCACCAAAGAGCTGTCAAGAGCAATCTTGAAGAAAATAAGGTGCAGTCCTCAAGGTTGGTGACAACCAATAAAGTGCCTATAGTAGATTCAAAGGTTTATTTCAATGAAGATGCATGACAAAAGGGAGGTTGAGAATCTAAATATATGCTTGCAGCCAATACCTTGGTAAAACAAAGAGATGAATAGAGAACAAACATACATAAGATGAAGGTCATTGGTTGTTCATAAAGGAATGGTCTCTTGTCCACATTCTATGAACTTTTCATTTTATTCACTATTTTATTTTGACAAAGTAAAAGAAATCAATAAAATGACCTTCATAACAGAAGTTAGCCCTATGGTAGAAAGGGAATAAAATAATGTCACAGAGGTTTTCACTTCCTAGACATAACATGATAGTATGTGAGTAAAAAGGGATCCCATGACTATGTAAAAATAGTCAGATTTGTAGATATCAGAGAGACATATATCATAGTAGTGAATGGAATCTCTTCATAACAAAGACAGTGACCAAAAGAACTATTACCTGAGTAATGAAAGATCTATATCACCATAGATCACAGTCTAATCTAAGAGATACAGTGATTGCCTTAACAAATTTATTAAAAGGTTCAAGCATTTTTCCACAAGTCTAATACAAACAAGAATACTATGAGAGCACATCACCATGCATGACATGATACAGAGAGAAATGGAATCAATATGCTATCAAAGACATAGCACACAACGGTTAAAGAGAATTTGGATTTGAAGATAAAAGAATGATCACATTTCTCATATGAAGACATCAAAGGAGCAATATCATAGATAGGTCATATGAAACAGTGATGGGAGAATCACCATGTTACAGTCACATAAATCATCTTCAAGATCCGAACAAGTCCATAGAATCCAATGAGCAAGATAAAAGTTCTATTTTGTAAAACATCTATAGAGAAACCACTGTCAAAATCAAGCAATGATAGCAATTATTTATAATGCCAATGAAGACTTCCAAGGAGCCAAGTAATGGGCCATCGTTGCAAAGAAGAAGCTTAAATGAAAGATCACATTCATAAGCGATCACAGATCAGCCATGGAGTCATTGTGATAAATGAAAGTATTAAGTACCTTACATCAAAAATCCTTCATCAAGGAAAGCAAAAATGGGATAGAGTAAACTTACCTTGTCTTTCTTGTGGAAGAAACCTTCAAAATCATCAGTTACAATAGTGAATGGAGTGCATCTCATGCTCGAACCCTAACCATGGCAGCACTTCAACAACCACAAGCAGCAAAATGAAATAAAAGATGCAAATATTTTAATCTTTTAGTGATTTAGGATTGAAACCCTAATGAGAAGCCTGATAGAGAAAATACTTTTTGCTTTGCATTTTAAAATAGAAAGCTTCATTTCCATGTTTGTGTCGTGGCATTGTTGCCTTGTTTTTCTTTTAAAGTGTTTTATAAACAGTTATTAAATCTCCTTTGTATTTTGCATTTTACTTCAAACTTGTAAGTCTTTATTTAGGTGATAATGTAAAATCACCTTAAGTAAATGACATTTTGAAATACAAAAATAGAGGTTATTTGTAAATGAGAGACAAGAGATAGCTAAGAAGGATTTGTCATGCATATATCTAGGAGATAATTGGAGATATGTGTAACATGTGAAGTTAAATTGGGTGATTGACCACCTAATTAGGAGTCCCACTTAAGTTTAAGAGCCCTTGGGTTTAGTTTTTCAGTAAAGGAGGGATTTTAGGGGGCTAACTACTTGACTCTTGCAATTGCATCCCTAATTTTGAGGGATTTTTAGTTGAATTTGCCCAAGGAGGTTGTTGTCATTTTGACAACTCTTTTTGCAATTTGAGAGGAGATTTCTTTTCATTAGCTGCTTGATTTTGAGGAGAGGCTTAGAGTTGTGATAGCACATCATTCTTGGAGCCAAAATTTGAATTTGAATTTTGGGAGGGCTTTTGTACAAGTTATTATTTCTCACTTAGTTTTAAGAGAGTTCTAGGTGGGAGAGTTCTAGAGTTTGTACATGCTCACCATCAGAGATCCTTGCTCTTGTAACTCATTACTTATGTATTTTCAGATTTTCATGAGCATCATGCAGATTTTGTAATGAGAAATACTCCATATTTTCAATAAATAGTTGGTTCCTTCTCTTGTTTTCTTTGTTCTAAATGTTGGTGTGAATAGTTTTGGATGAATTAGTTGTGATTATTATCAAATAATCCTTCATTTTATCTCTTTTCCTTCAATATTTAGTTCATAGTTAAGAATGCTATAGTGCAATTTAGTGATTGAGTTATATTATCTAGTGAATGGAGTTTTGAAAACTATCTTTGTTTTCCTTCATACAAATATCAGAAAGATTGAACCTTTCATATGAGGCATTTATGCAAAGTATGCAGTTTTGAGTTGTGAACCTTTTTCATTATTGGATTATTGTGAGTTCCTTATCATAACAAAGTCATTTTCAGTCATTGGTGGATCACATTTTTAGCAATAGTTTAATTTTATGCATATCCATCTTTCCTTTTTCTCAGAAATTCAATTAAGTTTTAAGTGATCAAATAGGAGGTTGACCTATAATCTAGAGGTCTTCTCTCATAATATCATACCCACAACCTAAGATTAGTCCTATGTGTCATGGGATTGCAGGAAATTCAAGCTTGCATCGGGTGCAAATCCCTGTGACAACAGTTTTTGGCAGGCTTGATGGGACTGTTGAATTTTTCTAAGTTCATAGAAGGCCACCTTGGCTGCTGTTTTGGTGTGAGAAGCAATGATTCTAGTCTTTGGAGGCAAGAAGTTATCACACCTAGCGGCTCCAAGTTTACATCAACTAGTTTCAAAGATCAAGTGTTGGTATATTTTCAAATTAATTCTTCCATTGTAATTTCTAGCTTTGTATATGATTAAAGATGTCAAGTTTTCAGAGAGATTCATATTATTACCCTCCATACCATGAGAATGTTGTTCCTTCACCCTCTTACCAGCCATATCCAACTAACCAAAATGTTGGTTCATACCCAAATGACCCTGTAACAACAAATAACCAGTATTATCATATTTTCCACCCTCCCGTCCTTGCTCAATCTTATTATCAGCTAGTATATGATCAAAATCAGCCCCAGCATGAGGTTTTTGGTG
This sequence comes from Cryptomeria japonica, assembly GCF_030272615.1. Classification (NCBI taxonomy): domain Eukaryota; kingdom Viridiplantae; phylum Streptophyta; class Pinopsida; order Cupressales; family Cupressaceae; genus Cryptomeria; species Cryptomeria japonica. The sequence goes on along the minus strand of NC_081411.1, from coordinate 435,970,654 downwards.
CTAACCAACATGACAATTTGCAAAATCAGCCTCCAAAGCATCCTTACCAGACTATATTAGACCTGCTCCAACAATTTGATCATGTGTTGTGGGCTTTTAGCCAAGGATTTGAACTTATACAGATTAATGATATTAGTAGGACATTCTCACACATGTGTGATATGTTAGTTGACATCAAGAAGCAGAAAAAGACCATTATGCAGCAACAAGAAATGGCTGAACAAGCCTATTTTTGTAACTAAAGGATCTAAACACAGAGGATACAATTTGAAGAGGGTCTTGAATAGGAGTAGCTACTAAGGATGGGAAAATGAAGCTCTTGTATGCTCAAGTGAAAAGAAGTCAGGATTTTTAGAGTATGAACACCAGCTATTTGAAGAGAGTTTTGAAAAGTACAGAGTGGCTACAAAGAGGAATAGATTCAAATAGTTCCTATTGTTCTAGAACAGCCCATTAACCAGTATAGCTCACACAATATAGAGGAGACTAAAGATATAAACTTGTTGCATTTAGCTATGGAGGAACATAGAAGGAAAAAACAACAAAGGATTGAATAAGAGAATATTTGTTCAACTGAATCCTTGAATGTTCTAACTAATGAACTTCCATGTTCTGTTAAAAATGAGGAAAATGTCTCAATAGTTCATCCAAAAGAACAGGGTGATGGAGTGGAAAAGGTTGTTGTAGAGGATCAAATTTCAGCTTGGATTGATGATTTACCTACTCTTATTGGCAAGGATGAATATTCGAAGCAATAAGAGGACATCAAGCAGTGTGGTGAGTTGCAAGTTCAAAGATCAAGACAACAGCCTAAAATGCTTGAAAAAGGTGTTGAAGGACATAATTTCATACTTTCATTTGATGATCTTCCATGTTTTATTGAGCATGATCATGAGGGTATGGGTATAGTTTTAACTCCTTAAGAAAATGATCATGAGCTCAATATCATTCCTCTCACACAAAAATGCAATGAATAGCATGAAGGAGTCCTGTTTCAAGCTAAAATTGTTTTTTTTCTCATGTTTATATGTTATGCTAGCATCGTTGGAGGAAGATTATCAAAAGCAAAAAGAACATGAAGTGGAAGTGACCATGTTTAGCCCCTTTTGTATCAATAAATTAGCAAAATCGAACATGGAGTCAAAGGAATAATATAGTTTATATGGGGGTGAGTCCATTCTCTCAAGTCAAAAAACCTCCCATGAAGTTGATTTGGATAATCTTATCAAGTAGCTTCATTTCTGGTGTTCAGAGGAGAAAGAGGTTGTTGCATTGATTGAAAGTGTGTTGGAAGAGGCTATCTTTTTGTTTAGACATTTGCCTCCCTCTTTTGAAAGAGAAATTTATGTTTTGAGAAACCAAAAGGAAGAGTTGATATTTTCATCCGGTGAGCTACCTTGTTTTGTTGATAAGATTGAAGAGTCAAAGCAATTTGAAGAAGAAGAAGAGAATGATCTTGTGCAAGGGATTGTTGTTCAAGATGAATGAATTCTTAAATTAGATCCTATCCTTGTAGAGAGCATTGTTGATGTTTTATCAAAGCCTGATGAGAGCTGCATTAAGCCTAAAGACGGTCCTCTTGCCCAGATAAGTGAAGAAGACATTGAGGAGGACATGTTACGGAATGAGGATAGCCATGAACAACATGATCATAAGGAAGAGGTTACTTATTTTTCACCAAGATAGTCACAGGAGATTGATCTTTCTAGCCAGTAAGATGATAGGATGGCAGTTCATGAGCAAGAGATCAGTAAGGAAAGCCCAAGCTTTATCCTTACAAGAGGTTGTCCTATTAGATACTTAGCCCAGATGGAGTCCAATAAAGTACCCACGCATGAAGCATTATTTCAAGATGATGCCAAGGATGCATTTTCAATTATCCAACTCTCTTATCCTCTTTGCAACAAACAATATGATCAGTTTGATCAGGTAGGTGGACTTGTTCACCTTTTTTAGGGGATAGTACTTCATCTTGTTGGATATTTTTTTGTGTATCATTTTTCTTTAGCTGTCCTTAAGCATGCAAGTTATTGTAAATTGAGAAGAAAGGGTAGCTATTTTAGTCATCCTATAAATGGTTTTTTTTAGCTAAGTTTGGTCTTGTTGTTAGTGTAGGATAGGTTTTAGTTGTAGTTTTGATTTTCCCTAAGTGCCTTGTGCATATTCCTGAAGGAGGAATAAAGATCATACTACTACAATCCATTGTAGTTATAGAAGGAAGTTATCCACTATATGAAAAAGAGACTTCAAGTATTCCTTGTCACACACAACACATATCTCCTCCTTATAGCTATAGTAAATTATAACAGTATGCAGTATTTCAAAAGTTGTTTAGCTATTGCCTTGTCATACTCCATTAATTACAACCATATCATTCTTGACAACAAGTTGTTTCAATTTATAGTCACAATCCACATACCTGTAATAAATGGAGTAGGACAGGTTTGACGAGTTTCTAGAGTTCTTGATGTGTCATGAGATGTGTTTTTTAGTTTTCTACAAGTTTCAGTGACTCTGTGCCCAATGGAAAGCATAAGGCAGCTGGCCAAGATGTTTAGCAGGCAAACATATAGAAAATGTCACCAAAAATGTTACCTATTTTCTCTACAAGCTCAATCAGGTAGAGCTTTTGTGTTTTTTAAACAAAAGGTAAATTTTTGTTCCATTGTATTACATTCATACATTTCAGAGGAATAAACCGAAGGATTTCACAATCATATTTCCTTATGCAAATACATATGATTTATAGAAAAAGTACACAATTTTTGAAGAAAATAATCTTTTATTGATGAATGTATAACATCTCACACAAGTTGTGAGACTAAATGATATGATGCAAATGAAGAGTAAACAATATATTTGCAAATGCAATGTAAATGTAAAATACAGATAGAGGAGGGTGACTCGTGATTGCCTAAATGGCGAGTCCTCTTCCAATAGCTTTGAATCATCTTGCTTGTATCCAGTTGTCTCCCCCTTGCCTAGTGTACCTGGATTTGAGTAAAATATTGTGCTAGATCAATGAAGGGTTGCCATCCCATATATGCACATGCACCTACAAATACATAATCCATTCCACATATGCATCATAACAGCCAATATCTCATCAGCAAGTAAATCAAATATGCATTATTTTGTCTAACTTTTTTGCTTCATGTGCAGATATAAGAAATTAACATGGTTTTTGTCAGGTGATTATGAGCACTGTAAAATGTGGCTCCCACAAGGGTTGAGCTCAGCTCATTAAAATGATAGTCAAGTAGTGAGCAGCAGTTATATTTTTATGTTTGTCACAAGCAAAAGAATATCAGAACAGTAAAGAAATATATTCACTATTAAAAAGTAAAATCAAGAGACCATCACAAAGAGTAAAGTCTGTAGTGCATCTTAAGAAACTTTAAGCTTCATGACAATGCCTTTAGTATTTTAACTTGATATAATCATAATCATGAGGTGTAGTTCATAAGCATTCAAAAGGCAGTGATTTAAAACTTCAAATCAGTAACATTGAAAAGTGCAGTGAAATTAAATAAAAGATGCATTGTGTCAGAAGTTTTGAGGAAGTCTCGATTACCATGACAATGTATGCATAAAAGAGGAACCATTAAGTCAAAGGATCCACAAATTAGTCAATGTCAATCCTAAAGGATAGTCCACATGGTATCAAGGTTTTTTAGAGATTCTTATTATGCATCAAGAATAGTCAACAACAAGAAACAAATTTGGTATAGCATACCAAATACATATGGGGCGGTCAATAATAGAACAGTGAATGCTTACTGCAAACCTTTGAGCACTAGAGAGATTGTATATGTCACAAGGGTGTGTAGAACCTTCACTATCACAGAAGTAACACTTTGAATCTACCTGCAACCTATAAGGATTGTGAAAGGATTAGGGCACTATTTGTAGTTATAGAAGCACTCATACACACAATCACATACAACAGTTAGACCAATATATCAAATGAAATATATCAAGACAAATATTTATGACTATGGTGTAGATATGTTGCCAACACAAAGCTTGCAAAATACAAAGAAAAGTGAGTCATTATGAACAGTATGACCGGTACAATCATAATAATATATCACATAAATGATAATAGTCTATGATCTTATGGTCAAAATGGAGGGTAATCTTTTAAAGATTACAATGAAGTCCTCATTTATGTCAGCCAGATGAAGTCTACAGAAGAGTCCCAATAGAGTATGAAAACCCATATAAGTTACGACATCATGTCCCCTTACAGTGAAAAGTTTCATGATCAGTTAAAGGTCATGTGATGCAAATGACTTTTCCATAGTCATATACCTAACAAAATCCATCTGCTCGGCACTAAACAAGTAACAGTCATCTAGGAAAGTGAACAAAGCCATGAATACCATAAAATAGCTAGTGTCAAATAGTAAAATATAATCAATGAAGTTCTGGTCATTCAAAATAGATTATTGTCATGTGAGGAGCAACCTTTACTACAGTATTGAGAGGCTTGTGTTCAAAATTTTCCAAAAGATGAGTAAAGAAGCCAAGGCAATAAAATACCAATCACACCAAGGTACAAAGATGAAATATAAAGATCATAGACAGTGATAGTTATGACAACCCCTATCAGTGGTTATAGTATTTTTATCAAGGATGGCCAAGTGAGTCATTTATGTGACATTGGTGGATCCTTAATAATTCCTAGGCCACATGCTTATATACCCTAAAGTATAAAAACAGAAGGTCGGTCACATTTTAAAAAGGGTTAAGAGAAATCTTGAACAAAAGATGGTGCAGTCCTTTACATTGGTGACAGCCAATAAAGTGCCTGTAGCAGATTCAAAGGTTTATATCAATGAAGATGCATGACAAAAGGGAGGTTGAGAATCTAGATATATGCTTGTAGCCAATACCTTGGTAAAACAAAGAGATGAATAGAGCACAAACATACATCAGATGAAGGTCATTGGTTGTTCATAAAGGAACGGTCTCTTGCCAAAATTATATGAACTTTTCTTTCTATTCACTATTTTATTTTGACAAAGTAAAAGCAATCAATAAAATTACCTTCATGAGAGAAGTCAGCCCTATGGTATAAAGGGAATAAAATAATGTCACTGAGTGTTTCACTTCTCAGATATAACATGATAGTATGTGAGTAAAAATGAATCCCATGACTGTGTAAAACAGTGAGATTTGCAGATATCAAAAAGACATACATCATAGTAGTGAATGGCATCTCTTCATAACAAAGACAATGACCAAAAGAACTATTACCTGAGTAATGACAGATCTATATCACCATAGATCACAGATTTAGCTAAGAGATACAATGATTGCCTTAACAAAGTTATTAAAAGGTTCAAGTAATTTTCCACAAGTCTAATACAAACAAGAATACTATGAGAGCACATCATCATGGATGATATGATACAGAGAGAAATGACATCAGTATGCTAGAAAAGGCAGAGCACACAATGGTTAAAGAGAAGTTAGATTTGAAGATAAAAGCATGATCACATTCCTCATATCAAGACATCAAAGGTGCAATATCATGGGAAGGTAATATGAAACAATGATGGGAGAATCACCATGTTACAGTCGCATAAATCTTCTTCAATATCCAAGGCATTCCATAGAATCCAATGAGTAGGATAAAAGTTCTATTTTGTAAAACATCAATAGAGAAACCAGTGTCGAAATCAGGCAACGATAGCAATTATTTATAATGCCAATGAAGACTTCCAAGGAGCCACATAATGGGTCATCCTTGCAAAGAAGAAGCTTAAGTGAAAGATCACATTCATAAGTGATCACGGAGAAGCCATGGATTCACTGTGATAAATGAAAGTATTGATTACCTTACATCAAAAATCCTTCATCAAGGAAAGCAGAAATGGGATAGAGTAAACTTACCTTGCCTTTCCTGTGGAAGAAACCTTCAAAACCATCAGTTACAGCAGTGAATGGAGTACATCTCATGCTCAAAACCTAACCATAGTAGCACTTCAACAACCACAAGCGACAAAATGAAATAAAAGATGCAAATATTTTCATCTTTTAGTGATTTAGGATTGAAACCCTAATGAGAAGCCCGATAGAACAAATGCTTTTTGCTTTTCATTTTAAAATAGAAAGCTTCATTTCCATGTTTGTGTTGTGGCATTCTTGCCTTGCTTTTCTTTTAAAGTGTATTATAAACAATTATTAAAACTCCTTTGTATTTTGCATTTTACTTCAAACTTGTAAGTCTTTATTTAGGTGATAATGTAAAATCACCTTAAGTAAATGACATTTTGAAATGCAAAAATAGAAGTTATTTGTAAATGAGAGACAAGCAAGAGATAGCTAAGAAGGAGTTGTCATGCATATATCTACGAGATAATTGGAGATATTTGTTATGTGTGGAGTTCAATTGGGTGATTGGTCACCTAATTAGGAGTACCACTTAAGTTTTAGAGTCCTTGGGGTTAATTTTTCAGTAAATGGGGGATTTTAGGGGGTTAATTGCTTGATTCTTGTAGTTTCATCCCTAATTTTGAAATATTTTTAGTTGAATCCGCCCGAGGAGGTTTTTGTCATTTTGACAACTCTTTTTGCAGTCTGAGAGGAGATTTCTATTAGTTATCTACTTGATTTTGAGGAGAGGCTTAGAGTTGTGATAGCACATCATTCTTGGAGCCAAAATTTGAATTTGAATTTTGGGAGGGCTTTTGTATAACTTATTCTTTCTCAGTCAATTTCAAGAGAGTTCTAGAGTTTGTACCTGCTCAGCAGCAGAGATCGTTGCTCTTGTAACTCATTACTTATGAGTATTTTCATATTTTCATGAGCATCATACAGATTTTGTAATGAGAAATACTCCTTATTTTCAATAAATAGATGGTTCCTTCTCATATTTTCTTTTTTCTAAATGTTGTTGTGAATATTTTTGGATGAATTAGTTGTGATTATTATCAAATAATCCTTCATTTTATCTTTGTTCCTTCAATGTTCAGTTCATTGTTAAGCATGCTATAGTGTAGATCAGTGATTGAGTTATACTATCTTGTAAATGGAGCTATGAAAACTATCTTTTTTTTGCTTCATACAAATATGAGAAAGATTGAACCTTTCATATGAGGCGTTTATGCAAAGTATGTAGTTTTGAGTTGTGAACATTTTTCATTATTGGATTATTGTGAGTTCCTTGTCATAACAAAGTCATTTTCAATCATTGGTGGATCACCTTCTTAGTAGTAGTTTAATTTTATGCATATCTTTCTTCCCTTTTTCTCATAAATTCAATTAAGTTTTAGGTGATCAAATAGGAAGTCGGCCTATTATCTGGAGGTCTTCTCTCATAATAGAATTCCCATAGCCTGATAGTAGTCCAAGTGTCACGGGATTGAAGGAAATTCAAGCTTACATTAGGTGCAAATCCCCATGATAATAGTTATTGGTGGTTGCTTTGGCATAATATTAGCTAAAATTTACCTTTCTTCCTCTAGGTTTAAGAACTAGTGTCAAATTTGTCCATGATGGTAGCCTCCCAAGATCTAGAGGTCTAATGGAAACAACAATAGAAAGAGAGAATTAATATGAAAATAATAAATTGTATTCCTATCAAGAATGCAATAGAATAAATCTAATGGAATGATGGTAAATAGGATACCCCTTGGTTAAGTAGGCCAAGGCAAGACATAAGAAGGCATAAGATTATGACAAGTTTCTTAATCTTATGACATGATACATAAAGTGATAAATTATAACCCACAAAAGGTGGAAAAGTGATAGTGTGATATGTCCACTAAAGGATGATCACCCACCTAAAGTGGAAGAGTGATAACATGATAAAACCACTAAAGGTACTAGTTCCACAAAAAGGTGAAAATTGATAACATTATAAGTCCACTAAAGGTGAAAATTTCTTATGTGGTCCCAAAGTAAGATTAAGTGAAAGGTGTAATTAGAACCTAGGTGAAGGTACAACACCTTAATTACACCAATAATTAGCAATTTAAAAGATCTAATTTGAGCAATCAAACACCTACACTATTTTGCACTAATTAAAGATGCATATTTTGATGGAATTACTTTAGGTTTCTAATGCTTTTTGTTGTCACAGGGATTTGCACCCAATGCAAATATGAAAAATTTGCAATCTCGTGAAACATTGGACTACTCTCAGGTTGTGGGTATCCTATTGCAAGAGTAGGCCTCTGGATTATAGGTCGGCTTCCTTTTTATCACCTAAAACTAACTGAAACTCTTGATAAAAGGGGAAAGAAGGATATGCAGAAACAAAAAATTAAACTACTACTGCTAGGTGATGCACCAATGGATAAAATAACTTAAAATGCTGACAAACTCATAAAATACTCAAGTACTAAAACTATGCAATCTCTCAACTCTCTTATCCATGCCTGCAAAAATGCTTCTCATGAAAGGCTTTGACTTTCTGATGTTTATAAAAAGGAGAACAATGGTGTTCTCACAATTTTGATCCAAAAGAATGAAAATACTTACACAGACTTGCACTATGACATGATATTCTTTGCATTCAGCATTGAAGGAATCTGATAAAAATAAAGGATAACACAATATTCTATCATAATATTCACAATCAATACTTGGAACAAAGAATAATGGAGAAGGATAATAAGCTTCTTTATTGAGAAATAGGAGCTATTACATTGCAAATCTGAAAAACTGCTTACAAAAATCTGAAATACTTATAAGAAATGAGTTACAAAGTATCTACTACCACTACAGGTACAAACTCAAAACTTTTTTAAACTGAGTGAAGAAGAATAACTTATACAAAAGGCCTCCAAAATTCAAATTTAGAATTTTGGCTCTAAAAAAGATGTGTTGTCATCTCTCCTCCAAATCAGGCATCTAACTGAAAGAAAACTCCTCAAAACTACATCAAGAGTTGTCAATTTGAAAACAAACTCTTAGGGGTCAAATGCAACTGAAAATCCCTCCAAAATAAGGATGTAACTGGTAGTGAGTGATTTATGGCAGTGATTTCAACACCTTACTGTTATGAATTATACATATGTAATTGACAAATTAGGACCAGGAAACAGAAAAACATCCTCTATTCTCTGCATACTGTTATAATTCATTATAGCTATAAGGAGGAGCTATTTATTGTGTGAGAGGGAATACATGACCTCTTTTTTTCATATAATGGATACCTTCCTTCTATAACTACAATGTATTATAGCAGTATGACACTTATTACTCCTTCGGAACTATGCGTGTGTCATGCCCAAAATTAGGGCAAAAACGGAATGATTTTTTTTTTAAACAACTAGTTAATTAACAAAGTTTGCTATCACGACATGTGTTAGCATGTTGGCCATAACAAAGATCGAACTAACTCTGATACTAACTAAGTATCGAACTTAATTAAAATTCATTTGCGGAAAAACTAAATGTTTTAATTTATTTTCTCATCAAATATAGTCGTTAGTTTAATTTATTAAACTCATTTAAATGGGTAGACGAAGATAAAAATTGATCTCCCATAAAGCCATATTGTCTAAATTTCATTTTAAATCATTAATTTATTTAATGGATTAAAGTGCCAAATTAATTTTCTAAGTGACATTATTCGATGAGGAAAATTATCTTTCCAAAAATCAACTTTAGTTATCAAGGAATTAATTTTCCCCTTCTATTTAATTTAAGGCTTCACAAATAGTTAGTTCTATAAATAATTAATTGAAATTATAATTTCCCTGTCTATCTAAATCGAAACCCTGACTAATTTTAAATACAAATTTTTCCACAACTTTAAAAAAAAATCTCATGAAAACCCTAAATTATATTTCATTATAAAATTACTTCTTTGACTCCCCTTTTTTTTAAAAATCCCTTAAACTTATTTATCTTTCCCTCTACCCTAGCTCTAACCGAGCTAGGGTTTTCTCTTTTTAAATTTATTATTTTTTTGAAACCCTACATTACCACGCAGGGCGGCCATGGCGGCGGATGGGTTGAGCGAACGCAGGAGGAGATAAGCGAATGCAGGGAGGAGGCGAAAGGTGGAGGTCAGCGCCGCCGAAGTCTCCACTATGCAAGGCACAGTGGGCTCGGCCGCCGGCCACTATGTATCACACAGTGAGCATGGCCGCCGGCCACTGTGCAGTGCACAGTGAGCTCGGCCCGCCGGCCACTGTGCAATACACAGTGGACTCGGTCGTCGGCCACTGTGCCATGCACAGTGCGCTCGGCCGCCGGCCATTGTGCATTGCACAGTGCGCTCGGCCCTGGCCAAAACCCTCCGCTCAACTTTTTTTTTGTTTTTTTTAAATCTTTTTTTGTAAAAAAAATATATATTATATATATAAATATATATATATATATAATTATATATATATATTTGTTATTATGAATATAAAAAAAAAATAGTGAAAGAAGTTTATTTATATTTTCAAATACAGAGATGAATAATGTTTTTTTTTTGTCCATTTGCTTTATGAATATAGGTTTTAGATGGAATTTATATATTTTTAACACTTTGTTTTTTTTTTCTTACTGTATATATTTCAAAGGCATAAATATGATATTGCTGGAGTCTAAGGTAAATGAGTATAAAAAGAAAAAACAACAAAGTAAATAGCTATAGATTTATTTCCTGCAATAAAATAACCATAGATATCAATAAATTTAATAGCAACTTAAAAATTTAAAGTTTAATAAACTCAAGTTAAGGGATTAGAAGAGGGGAATGCTTAAGATTTTATTCCTAAAATTAATTGTGAAATTTCACTTCTTGCAACTAATATTTTCTAGGGTTCATAAAACTTAGATCTTACAATAGGAAAAATAATCTGCATTATACCCCCTTTAAAACAACATGCATACATTCATTTAAATGTTAACAATACATATTACTCATACTTTTTTCTGCAAGTAGAATGAAGGTAAAATTAATTAAAAACTGATTTTTCCATATTACAAAAAAAAACTATTGCATGCAAATTAAAAGTAGCTTTTTTTTAAAAAACAGGAATAGAATAAAACCAGCTTTTCACAACTCTAAGATATTCTGCAACATTTACAGGATGTTTCTTTTTTTTCCAACTACAATCCCAACTCTCATGTCTATATTTCAAATTTACAACTTGCCTCTCATTTCTATGAATGAGGATGTATTTCTCCTATCAAATTTAAAACTAATAACTGCAAATCAATTTAAAATTTCTTCAACAATATTCTTTTGCAACCTTTCACTTTTCCTAGTCTTTTCTCCTGGCATTCCTGCATAATAGAAACACAAATATGACCACGGAGTGCTCACCTCCCAGCCTAGGCTAACTGGTAGCCACCCCCGAGCTCGGAGAACCAAGCCCTAGACGGGTAACAAACATGCAAACACATAGAAAACAAAAATACACACACAAATATTCAGACACACTCCCAACTTGGCTTCACAGCACCACACTTTGGTGATGACCTTTTTAAGGGTGGTAGTGGACCAATACCCTGAAGAGAACTGCAAGTATGGAAAAAAACAAGTAGCCACCTCATGGCACAATAAATACATCAAAAATCTCAACCCCTTATTCCTTATGCCCCCCAAAGGCATTCTAGCCTTATATCCCTCCTTATGACCCCCATTGCACAAACAGGCCATGCAGCAAGGGTCACACAAAGATCCCTTGTGATCGCTCTCAAACGAGAGTCTCTCACTCGAGGGTTGTCACTGCTACCACCCACAAGATCCTCCTCTCTCCCAAGAGTAAGAGGTCTTGAGAAAACTCCCAAAACACAACAAAACATAATGCAAAAATTCCAAGAGAAATTTTAAAAACAAGACATTCAAGAACACAGATTTCTTACACCATTCATACTCTCAAGCACATACAAGAAAATAGACATTTTAAAGAATAATCAAACCAACCTTAATCTACCCAATGGTAGTATAATATTTGAGGAAGAGCTGCCCAATCCACGGATCTTCTTCTTCTATCCTTACTCAAATTTTCTATTCCAAACTATTATTTTCTTTTCAAAAATTCTCTTGTCTCCAAAAATGGAGAGTGGGTGATTACCCTCAATTTTTTTCAATTCTTGCTTAAGAATTTCATTCTCTGAGTTCTCACAAGTTTCTAAAAAACCAAAAAGGAAAGTAAAGCAGAATGCAAAAAGACTCTCATTCGAATAGGAAAAATCTCAATTAGATTTAAACTTCTAATTTTCAATTTTCGCACAACTCAAAAAAGCCAATTTTTAAAGTGTCAAAAAGGTCACTTAAAAGTAGAAACTTGCCTAAAATTACCCCTAACCCCTAGGTATACCTTATGGGCTTTAGGAAACCCTATTAAACTACCCCTAGGTGTTCATTTAACCCATTTTAAACCCCTCTGAAGTTTATTTTCGGGTCAAACATATGTTGACCACTCCAAAGATTCTTTTCCAAGGTATTAATGACAACACGTTATATTAATTAAAAAGAAACTATAGTTAAACACTTTCCCTCCAAGAGACAAAAATAAAACATTTAAATTTAAATCCACACATGTGTCAAGTGACACAAATAAAACATTTTTACAAAATAAAACATGAAATCATCTCTTGTGGGTTTTACACATTAAATTTAAATAACACTTAACACTCATGCAGCATATACTGTTACGAATAAAATACAACACAAACGGGGTGTTGTCTCTCCAAATAGACAACCCCTGGCTTACGAACATACATAAGTCTAGGTTTGGTTCTCCGTAATTTTCCATGGTCACATGGTAAATTTCCTGCGCATCTCAATCTACACATTAGTACTTTCAAATATCCACATATAATATAATTCAAAGGAATAGCAATACACATCATCACTTGCATACAATTTTCATCTGCACAGATTAAATACATAAGCAATTTCACATAAGCAATTTCATCCCAATTCACATAAACTTAACCATACATCATAGTTTTATTATCATAGTAAAGTCCTGCAAATTTAATAACGACATCTATCATTGAAATATCATCCTATCTAACAATCATGTAGGGTTCTATCTCATGAAGCATATAAGTAACTCATCAAAACATAGCAATGTTATCCAAATCCTGAAATCATATAAGTTCTAAGTCTCAAAATGCATCAAAATAAAGTATCCATAATAGTCTAGATATAAAATCCACTGAATGTCAGACTGAGTCGAGGTGAGGCCTCACAGCGTGAGGCACTTAGGGAAATAAAAACTACATCTAGAAACCTATTCTACACTAATAGCAAGTCAAAACTTACTTAAAAAAACCAGTTATAGGATGACTGAAGTATCTACCCTTTCTTCTCAATTTACAATTACTTTCATGCTTAAGGATAGCTAAGGAGAAATAAGACACAGAAAATTGTCCAACAAGATGAAGTACTATCTCTTGAAAGAGGTGAACAAGTTGACCTAACTGATCAAATAGATCATATGCATTGTTATTCCAAAGAGGATAAGAGAGTTGAACAAACTCTTGTCTAGCTACAAATCCATCCTTGATACCATCTCCAACTAGAGCTTCATATGGGTTCTTTATTGGACTCCATTTGGGCTGAGTACCTAATAGGATAGCCTCTTGTAAGGACAAAGCTTGGGCTTTCCTTACTGATCTCTTGTTCATGGACTACCATCTTATCATCTTTCTAGTTGGAAAGGTTATCTCCTATGACTGACTTGATGAAAAAATGGTAACTTCCTCAGCATGTTCATGTTGTTCATGGCTAACCTCATTTAGAGGTGTTGATTTGGCATCCCAACTAGTACAGAAAGTCTATAATTCATTCCAAAACATGTCCTCCTCAATGTCTTCTTCACTTCTTTGAGCAGGAGGACTGATTTTAGGATTAATGTAGCTCATATTTAGCTTTGATGAATTATCAGCAATGTTCTCTTCAAGCATAGGCTCTGATTTGAGAATTTGTTCAACTTGAACAACAACCTCTTGCACAATATCATCTTCTTCTTCTTCATGTCGCTCAAGAACTTTATTTTACATTGATGTATGCACAATTCCTTCATCTTGATCATAAAAACTAGGAAGTTCATCAGCTATGAAATTTAAAACTTCAACACCATTACCTTCATCTTGTTGTCCCAATTGATTTGCTAGCATTGAAATGTGTATAGTCTCTTGCTCTTCAACATATTCCAATGCTCCATTTTCTTGTTATTTTGAAACTACTATTAAATTTGGACCATTTTTAGCAGAAATAAGAGGATCATTGGCAAAAGAAATGGAAGATCCATCTTGAGAGGTATTCTCTTGTTAAATCTTTTGATGTTGTAATTGATGACACCTTTTAGATAAATGAAAAGGATGTACATTTCTAATCTTATCCCAGAGAAGTAAGCTATCTTGATCAATGGGCTACTCTTCTTCTACAATGATTTATTTTTCAAGATTTCTTCACACTGTGACCTTTGTGTATCTAACCCTTGATCATAAAGATAAGTTTGTTCAACCAACTCTTGTTGTTCAACAACCTAATTGTCTTGATAAATCAAAACATTGTCGGGTTCTTCTATGGATAGGCTAATTGTATTAAGGGAATAAAGTTGATTGGAGATACTTCTTTGAGGTTCTTGAGGTATATCCTAATCTTGCACATGGGGTGCATCTTCTGTAAAGCATAATGTATTGAGCATTGGGAATACCCATTTCAAAAGATGGATTTGGAAAGGGAGTAGCAAGGTTTTCTTCTTGTTTACATCGTCCAAGTTCTTGCAATGAAAGAGAAGGAATTAATTGTACATCTAACTTTGGGGCTGATTTGAAGATTGAGCAGGGGTGGGTGGGTGGCAAGAAAGATGAATATGTTTGTTATTTGTTACCCATAAGTTATTTGGGTAGAAACCAGCATTGTGGTTCATTGGATATGGCTAGTAAGAGGGTGTAGGAACAACATTATCATGGTATGGAGGGTAATAATATGAATTTCCTTGAAAGGAATACATTTTTTTCATATAAAGAGCTAGAAATTAAAATGGAAGAATTGATTTGAAAATATACCAGCACTTGATCTTTGAAACTAAAAGATTTGAACCTTGAGTCGCCAGGTGTGATGATTTCTTGCCTCCAAAGGTTGTTATGCCACTACTTACACCAAGGCAACCGTAAAGGTGACTTTCTCTGAACTAAAATAATTCAGCAGTCCCATGAGGTGTGCTAAAAATTGTTGTCACGGGGATTTGCACCCGATGCAAATATGGAAAATCTGCAATCTTGTGAAACATTGGACTACTCTCAAGCTATGGGTATCCTATTGTGAGAGTAGAGCTCTGTATTATAGGCTGACTTCCTTTTTTATCACCTAAAACTAACTAAAACTCTTCAGAAAAGGGGAAAGAAGGATATACAGAAAATAAAAAATTAAATTACTATTGCTAGGTGATGCACCAATGGATAAAATAACTTAAAATGCTGACAAACTCACAAAATACTCAAGTACTGAAACTATGAAATCTCACAACTCTATTTTTGATTAAGGTAAAAGAAGGTTTTGAAGGGGCCCCGAAACCCTTTACAAACAGAACTTAAACAACAAAAGAAAAGAGATAGAAAAAGGAACAGACCATCAAAAAGCCAGCAAAAAACCAAAGAAAACGAGAAAAAGCCCCATAAAGCCAGCAAGCCAACCAAACTCCAAGAGAGAAACTAGTTAATTTTTTCTAGGGCATTCACCAGGGTGTTGCTAATTTCATGCAGCTCTTTGATGTTATCCCTGAGATTAGGGAGATCCTTTGCAGAAGCAGCCACAACTTTCTTGACACTAGCCCTGGTCCTCTTCGCAGTGCCACCAACTGGAGTAACTTCACTGCTACCAGTCTGGATAGTCTCTTCATCCAAGTCAAGTTCCACTACCGGTTTTGGAGAGCTAGTATGATCAATGACCTTCACAATATCCTCCGGGTTTTTAGTGACAGTAGATAGGATACTTGGGATAACACCCATAAGATTTTTCATCACCTCTCTCCCTTCTTCCAACGATTTAACCTTATCCTCAATATTCTGCTTCCAATTTATCTGGTCTTTGTTGTCATCCTCCCTCTTCTCATCCGTGTTTTTCCCCTTTTTTCTAGGTTCTTCAGGAGCTCGTAAGTCCATCTTTCATAATCCATTCTCGCTTCAGTGAGTTTCTTGAGGTTATCCAAGAGAAGCCCTTTATCCACACTTTCCTTATCCTCACTAGCTCTATCCTTAGTCATGTCCTTTTCAGAATCTTTGTTCATTTCCTTCTCAGAATTCACATTAGTTTCCTCATTATCCTTGAAATCTACATCCTCCATAGGATGGTTGTTGTCCTTACTAGGGAAATCACTGAGGGTAGGGCTTTCATTTCCAGGCTCATTATCACCACTTTCTTCCTCCTTGCCCAGCTCCTCATCATTCCAGCTATCTTCGCCATTGGAGTCATCAGTCTCCATTTCGCTGCATTCCTTATCAATTTCCTCTATTTCCATCCCAGGGGCACTTTTTCTTTTTTTGCTAGAGGATGCCTTCTCCTTGCTGGAGTCTCCTCCCTCCATATTTCTCTTACCTAGAGAGGCGGAAATCCTCTTGTTTTCCAGCAGGGTGACGGTTTTACAATGCTCATAGATGAGAAGCAAAATCCCATAGTGGAGAATCGGGCTAGAGGGATATTTACTATGTTTATTGAGGGACCTGGAAAGGGACCTAAAAAGGTAGTAGGGCAGAGATACCTTTTTTTCGTATCTGAAATGGTTTAAGAGAACGAAGTGGTAGGTGTGGGCCCTGGAGAATCGGCCCTCAACCATGATGTATTCCATAATTGTATTCAGAACCCATCCCCATATTTTCTTAATATTAGTTGCTTCGTAGTAGCCCCAGTGGCTTTTTCGATTCTAACCCTCTCATTCTCTTTCCTCAGGAACAGATTGACTGCATTGTTGGAGACTTTAAGGTCTTGAAAGAAATTAAGCCAAGTGTGGGGCATTCCAGTCACTGTAGCTATAAGCCCAACATCCAGCTTGAACTTCATAGATTTTAAATGAGCCATTAGACCAATTTTTGGAAATCTTGGAAATGGTGAGGTTTACCCTGCCTTTATTACAGTCCACGAGCTTCTCCATGAATCTTGTGAGAGAACCCTTTTCCAGCTTTGCCCACACTTTCAGCATCTCTTTCCAAGTTGACGTATTGTCTGGTTCCTCCCTTCTTAGGTCTCCTCCCATCTTCGGATTCAGACTATCTGCTCTGTTTCTCTGCAAACTAAGCCCTTCTTTCCTAAAGTTGCTCAAGATTTTGAACTGGGAAACCCACATAGCGTGCAGCAAAATATTATAGATTGTTGGGGATCTGTCGCTTTTCCAAGTAATGATGACCTTTCCATCAAGGCATAAATTATTCATAATCCCTGTCATGATTATACTATCCTTCTCTCCCCATATGATGGTCCTTTCTAAGGAGCTCTTTAATGTTTAAATTGAGATCTTCCCCGTGCCAAATCGATTGGGAGTCAGAGTAAACTCCTATATTCGCTAGATAGTCCACCACACTATTTTTCTCTCTAAAGGCATGTTGAATAATAATTTCTTTAAAACTTTCAATGATCTCCCTAGCTTTCATGATAATATTTTCAATAGACCAAGATGGCTCCGACTCCCCCTTGAGACACTTAATAATATTAAGTGAATCTCCCTCAAGCCATAATTTTTCATAATTAAGACTTTTGGCTAAAATTAAGGTGTTCAAGGTAGTTGAGGCTTCAGAAAAATGACTAGTTTGATTCCGCAAAGGACCAACCACCACTTTTAAACAACTTCCAGCAAAATTCCTAACAATGCCCCCATATCCGTCTTTACCCGGATTCCCCTTTGAGGCCCCATCAAAGTTAGCCTCAATCCACCCCTGAGGAGGAAAACACCAAACGAGACCATCTCTTTCTTTATCCTTGCTAGTAGTAGTGGTGGAGAGGTTCCACCTATCTTTGAAGTCATCTTTAGCAGCTGGTCCATGATAAGTGTCATAGAGGCATTCAAATATACTCCTATAAATTTTATCTGCCACCACTTCAGGAATAGCCCTTTTATCCCTAAAAACCCTATTGTTATGCTCTTTCCAGATATTCCGGATAACAATTGACAGAGTGAGTCTCCAAGTCTCCACAATTTTAGGATTAGAATTAGGGCACTGCCATTGCTGCCAGGAATCCCCTAGGGAGTTCAGTAAAACCCAACTCAGGTTCCACCTGCTTAAGATGATTTTCCAGATATCCTAACTAAAAGTGCACTGATTGAGAATATGGCAAGCTGTCTCTTCTTCCCTACAACAAAGAGAACACCTATTAGGAAAAAAAAAACCTTTTGAAGTTTATCCAAGGTTAAAACCTTATTTTGGATGAAAATCCAGAAGAAGATATTAACCTTAGGAGCTAACTTCTTGTTCCAAAATTTAGCCCATATAGGAATTTCTTCCATAGAATCATTATGAATAGCCACAGCTGAGGAAACAGAATAATTCCCATCCAGGGTTTCCCTCCATATCAATCTGTCATCTTTGTTGTCTATAGGGATTTTAGTAGAAAGAGCAATCTGAAGGAACTTAAGACCCAGACACTACTAGCTAAAATCAATCCAGTTCCCATTTCTCTAGTAATCTCTAACCAGCTCACGAAACCTGCTTTTGAACCAGTCTTTCCAGTCTTTAAGGATTGGGACTTCCTTCGGGGGTTTGTCCAATATCCATCTATCTTCCCAATATCTTATTCTCTTCCCATCCCCAAGGTTCCAAGTTTGACCAGCAGCAGCCCAACTTTTAGTAGATTGAACAGCATTCCATATAGTCGAACCTTCAACAATGAAAGAATTATCAAGGAATTCTTTCTCAGAAGGTTTCATATAAAGATATTTGCTTTTCTAGATTGAGTTCCATTCTCTTTCCTCTCCTTTCAATCTCCAAATTTGTTTGGCTAATAAAGCTTTATTCATAGTACCGATATTCCTTAAGCCCAACCCACCAGAGGCCTTAGGGGAGCAAATTTTATTCCAGGCAATAAGGGGAATTCTATTTTTGGCTTCCACTCCTGACCAAAGAAACTTTTTTTGGATTCTTTCAATGGCTTCTGCAAACTTAGTGGGGATTTTGAACAAGTTGAGAGCATAAACAAGAAGATTTTAGAGAGTAGCTTTAAGCAGAGCAACTTTGCCCGCTTGACTAAGGACAGCCCCTTTCCAACCAGCAAGTTTCGAGTTAAGTCTATCTATCAACTTATTCCTGAAAGAATCCTTGGGCTTGAGACACAGAGGAAGCCCCAAATAAGTGGAGGGAAGCTCAGAAATAGTGCAGCCAAGAATTCTACCAATCTTTAGTTGCCTTTGGACTGGGGTATTGATGAAGAACAGAGAACTTTTATCCCAGTTGATTTTTTGACCAGAGGCAGATTCATAAGTATTCAGGATATTCTTCATATTTTTAGCTTCCAAGATGGTTGCTTCCCCCATGGCAATAGAATCATCAACGAATTGTTCATGAGAACTAAAAACATTGGAAGAAGAAGGTTTTAGACCCCTAAGATTGCCATCTTCCAAATTTTTAAGAATAAATCTACCCAGACATTCTGCAAGAATAGTAAACAGGATAGGGGATATGGGTTCCCCATGTCTAAGACCTCTAGTGCTTTTGAAGAAGCTGGACGGGGAACCATTGACTATAATAGCAGATGAGGAAGTTTCCATGAGTTGAGAACAAGGTTGAATAACTTTGCCACTAAAACTGAAAGCTTTCATAATTCTAAGGAGAAACTGCCAATTCACTCTATCAAAAGCTTTAGCCGTGTCTAACTTCAGGAAGAAGCCCTGGTTATTCACCACTTTTAGGGAGTGGATATTTTCATGAATGGAAATAATGAAATCTAGAATCTGTCTACCAAGGACAAAGCCATTCCTGTTGGACAGAGATTATTCTTGGAAGAATATCCAACAACCTGGAAGTCAAAACCTTGGATAAGATCTTATACATAGAGTTACACAGGCTAATGGGTCTAAACTTGTTGAGAGAATCAACACCTGGGATTTTCAAGATAAGGACAATGAAGGTAGCATTTAGTTCCTTAAGGAGCCTTCTAGAGCCAAAGAATTCTTTAACACCATTGCAGATGTCAGCCTCCACGATGTGCCAAAAATTTTGGAAAAAAAACATTGGAAAACTGTCCGGTCCAGGGGACTTATCACCCTGAAAAGAGAACACCGCCTTTTTGATTTCCTGATTAGAGGGAATACTGGATAAAAGGTTATTATCAGCTTCAGTCAGGATAGAAAGAATTGCTTGTAAAAGGGTATTTTGATTGTTGATATCCAAGTTATCCACTTCTCCCAGCAAGGAGCTAAAATCTTCAAGAGCTTCCTTCCTAATATCATTATCCTCTGTTAGGATGCCTTTACTGCAAGATAGTCTGGATATTTTGTTAGTCGCCCTATGCTTAAGAGCAGTTAAGTGAAAAAACTGGGTATTTTTATCGCCTTCCTTCAAGAACAAGGCTCTAGATCTTTGTCTCCAGAACGTCTCTTCATTGGAGATAATGGTGTTCTCACGATTTTGATCTAAAAGAATGAAAACACTTACACAGACCTGCACTATGACATAATATTATTTGTATTCAGCGTTGAAGGAATTTGATAAAAATAAAAGATAACACAATATTCTATCATAACACTCACAATCAATACTTGGAACAAAGAATAATGGAGAAGTAGAATAAGCTTCGTTATTGAGAAATAGGAGCTATTTGCATTGAAAACTTGAAAAAATGCTTACAAAAATCTGAAATACTCATTATAAAATGAGTTACAAAGTATGAATATATGTTGCCACTGCAAGTACAAACTCGAAACTTTTTTAAAACTGAGTGAAGAAGAATAACTTATACAAAAGGCCTCCGAAATTCAAATTTTGAATTTTTCTCTAAAAAAGATGTGTTGTCATCTCTCCAAATCAAGCATCTAACTAAAAGAAAACTTCTCAAAACTGCATCAAGAGTTGTCAATTTGAAAACAATCTCTTAGGGGTCAAATGCAACTGAAAATCCCTCCAAAATAGGGATGTAACTGGCTGAAACAAGTAGTTATGCCCCTCAAATCACTCATTGACTGAAACTCTACCCACTTGGACTCTTTAACTGAAGCCAAACTCACCATTAGGTGGCCAATCACCTAAATTTTCTCAACATGTTGGCTCTAATCTCTTAACTACCTCCAATATTTAAGAAAAAATCTTTCAAAGCTCATTACAACATCCTCTTGGCTCTTATTTGAAAAATACATCAAAGACATCTATCTTTGCATTCAAAATATCATCTATTTTAAGTGATATATAATCATCACTTAAAACAAATATTTACATTTCCTTGAATCGAATGCAAAAATAAAAGCATTTTTTTTTTAATAAAAATAAAAAACCCTAAGGAGGTTTATTTAAACTAGATTCATATAAGTGTTTCTTAAACACTTCAAAGAATTACAAAATAACAAGGATGTCATGGCCAATTGTGAAAAAGCTTCTTTATAAAATAAAGGCAAAAAAGCCTTTTACCTATAGGGTGTCTTTAGGGTTATCAAACCCTAAAGAAAAAAGGAAAAAGATGAAACATTTTATCTTCTTACCTTGTTTCCTCTATGCTTTCTTTGTGTTTCCATCATGATTTCTAGGGTTTGAAACTTGGAATGCACTTTTGAGTTGTTGTTATTGAAGATTTGTAGGAGATTTCATAGGGAAACACTAGGTAATTTCACCTCTACTTTCATTCAACCCTATCTCGATGGTCTTCAGGGTTGTGATTGGATGATCTGAGTTCTATCGTTGAATGAATTTCAATACTAATGCTCATGAAGGCATTTGAACTACTATTCTTTGTCATATGAGCTTTTCTTTCACTGTGATTGCAAACTCTATTGTTTCAATGGGTATTCTAGATGTTAAGGGTTGTAGGCTGCTATAAACTTATTTTATGAGTTCAAGTCTTCTCATTATTAATGATCCCTTAGATTCTTTAAGGCTTGCTCACTTTTATTTGGTTGTATATTGTATCGTATTTTCACCATGCATAAGGTTTGATAGGCCTTTTGAATCTTGCATGAGACTTACATGAAGACCTTTGTACTTTGTACTTCTCCTAAGATCTTGTCTCACTTCTATTCATTGTGCATTTTGTGCACTCTGTGACTATATTTTGAAGCTTTCTCTTAGCCATACTCTTCTCTTTAGCAGTGTTTTGGATTGTTCATTGCTCTATCATCGAGATTGTTGAAAGATATATTTTGTTTGCATTGTATCACATACCAATAATCAGTTATGCACATTGTCTTTATGCTCTGCATTAGATGGCTCACTGTGTTATTGATATTGCTTTTGACTGATATCTTTTTCTTTCCCCTTAACTGCAATAGTCACATAGACTGTTATTTTGACATAGAATATTATTTCTCTTTGATGGTACACTTGATGGTCTATAACACTGTCACATTTTAATATGAATTTTATTTCCTTCAATTCTATGTACTTTGGTTGAGGGTTCTTGAGAATCAATACCCCCCAAAACCTCAAGACTGTCTAAAGCTTTTGAGGACAAAGGACTGCTCTTGTCTTAGGGCTGCTCTGAGATCTCTTGACTGTTGATGGATTGATAACCTATAGATGATGATTTTTACTTGAAACAATATCTTGATTAAGCTACTATAGGAGAGACTTTGATAGCTTTTCTTGGTACTAAGAGGACTACTCTTTTAAACTGTGTACAATCTTTATCATTTCTATACATCTTTTTGACAATAAACCATGATTTTTAAACTCTACACTACTCTAAAGTCATGCACACATATTGCATCTTTCATTTATTGACTAAATCTTTACCATTAACATAGCTTGCTTACCATATACTATGATTATTGTGATTGTCTAACTAATTTAGTCTACTTTGTATGTTGTGAGCATCTTTGTTCAATGTATTCTTATGCTGCTATCTATGTGACCTTTGAGATATTGTCATTTTGATAATGGGCCTTGACTGTGATATACCTCTTCATGACTTTATTCTGCCCATGCACTATCTTTGGACTTGATCTTGGAGGTTTTTTTGGTGCCATGCTTTTGAACTTGATTGCACATGACTGCTAGACTTACAGTCATTCTTCTAGTAATCATTATCTCATATGACAATTTGGGTGAATGCCTTTGTAACTACTCTGGACAGACCTTTCACTATTTTTCATTGAATGGTGTATTTAGAAGAGTTGTGCACTGATTTGATGAAGACTTTAACAACATCTTTCATCCTATAATGACTATCTTAATGTGCCTTTTATCATCAAGCCTTACTCTTAGTGTATTAGGTTGTTCTATATGCAAGGGTTTGAAGCCCAAATATTGTTACAAGCTAGGGTTTCCATTGCACCAAAAGATCGACCTCTGAATGCTTGATACATCCACTAGACTTATAGAATCCATAGGAGGATGTTAGTCATGAATCCCCGCAAGGGACGCTGGCCCACTGCCAACAATCCCCCTCCCAGCATCACTCGTTGTGGCCTGCGTGATTCGAACCTATGACCAAGCTCTGATACCACTTGTTACAAGCTAGGGTTGCCATTGCACCAAAATATCGACCTCTCAATGTTCGATACAACCACTAGACTTATAGAATCCACAAGAGGTTATTAAACCATGGCATGAATCCCCGTGAGGGACACTGGCCCACTGCCAACAAACACTTGTCATGATTTATGCATCACTTCTATTGTGACTTAGGACATTGAACTTCTATGCCATAAACTAAAAAAAAAATTTGCCAGTGCAAGGTATCTCTATATATTCTAATGAGTAGTGTGAACCTCTCCTCACTGTTCCACCATTCTTTGTGACACTTGTGATCGCTGTGATTTATCTCATAACTGCTGAGATATATGAATATTTTTCTTATCAAAAGAAAAATAAATAAATGCTCTTATTACTGATTGTTCTTTGACCATGATTGTGACTTATGACTGTGACCTCTTGATTTCATTGATGCTTAGGACTGTGTTGTATACTGGGGCTCTATTTGAAGCTTTATTATTGCTTTGGCTGCTCAAAAATCTTACTCTTCATGGTCCATGACTGGAAATGTTCAGTGAATAATGCTTCTAACTGTCTGTGATGGTATTTATTGTGTTGGTTGTATCTAATACACTGCACTCCAAAGGTTGTTTGTCAATGCTATGCATGTTCAATGGCCCAATATTTTGTTCTTCAATCACATCTTTGTGTTTTGACAGTCAACGGTGTCAGATCCTTCCAGGTGTGTACCTTTACTCATGCTCTGGGTGAGATGAGTCTTTGAGTTCTTATTAGCCCTGAGTATACTCATGCTCTTTATTGATGCACACATGGATACTTAGATTGTCAAAACCTTTATCTCAGACTTCAATGATAGATGGGCAGTGATCCTCATTATTCATTATTTTCTTGACTCATAATGTTTGCCCTATGACTGTATCCATGTGCTCTTCTATCACCACTTCATAATGGATTTTGTTCTTCAATCATGATAATCTTTCTATGTTTGCTTCTTGCCAATATCTTTTCTAGCATTTTCTATGAATTTGTATTGCTCTCGAGAGATGGTTTTTCTATAATGATGGCGGAAATGATCACTTGTCCCTAATGGCTGCTATGAAGCTAATGGACTGCTATATCTTCATTTTGAGCTATATTTTCACTGTGTGGAGAGTTGTGTATGTTCCATATCATCATTTCTCAGCATTGTTACCCAGCCAACTCTCTAGGATATGATTGTAACTTCTAGTCTCTATTACTAGTGTCATCAACACTTGAGGTGACTGCATTTTATTCATTTCTTCTTGAGCACTGACTATAGGTCTTGGTAGATATTTTTCTCCCGATTGCATAACAAGATTATCTTTGTATGCCAAATACTATCATAGGCAGATGACTGTCTAAATCATAAAAGAGTGTCCTTTATCTTTGCATTAAGATCTGCATAACTACCATTTTCACTGTGATGATAGTTCATGTAATTGCTATGTTCATTGAAACCAATACCTATGTTCTAACATACAAAACTACTTCTTGACAGCACTAATTTTTATCCTTAAAATTTGACAGTGGTGGCTGCTTTTTGATGCAAAAAATTGTCATTTTATATGATTGTCTTTCATAAGAGTGACTGCTCCTTACTATGTAATAGCATTGTTCTTTCCATTGGATTGTTCTTATACGTGTTGTGCTCTTTGACACTATGCCATTACTCTGTTTGGCTTCTCATATGTCAGCATGTTGGGCTCTACCCTTGTGGGAGCCACATTTTACTCCACATGTTGCAATTTGATGAGTCAAAACATTACTTTTCCTGTATCTGCACAGTGAACAAACAAGTTAGCTAAAAACAGTATATGATGACTTTTCCTGATGAGTTGATTTGATATTTGCTTTCCTGGGCTTATATGTCATGCTAACTGTTATAATGCACGTGAGGAATAGATTATATGTTTGTAGGTGCATGTGGATATAACAAATGATGATCTTCGTTTCTCTAACAACATTTTCTCTTAGATGCAAGTACTCAGGAGCAGCAAGGAGGCAACAATTGGATGCAAGTCGGGCAACACAAGGCCACTCAGAGAGGACTCGTCATTCAAGAAATGACAAGTCACCTTCCTTATGTGCATTTTACATTTAGTTTGTATCTACAAATATATAATATTTTCTTCATCTGCACCATAAGAGTTAGTCTCATGGCTTGTGTGAGACTTTGTACATCATATTAATAAAGATTACTTTTTCCAACAAAATTTGTATATTTTCTCTTGTGCGTCTGCATCTGCAATGTGATAGTAATCTTTTGTTTTCTTTTGCATATGAATGTTACATTGCAAAATAAAAAAATGTACCTTTATGTTTGTAAAAACATAAAAGCCCTACCTGATTGAGCTTGTTAGTGAAAATAGGTAACACTTTCATTCACCAAGCTTGACAATAACACTATCTTGTCTAGACTCATAGATTCCATGATTCTTATACATGTATGGTTGTCCCAATAGAACATAACCTGTGTTCAATTGTGCTACATCATAGATTACCTTATCTTTTAATGGTTTGGTAAACTAAGATAAGTAACACTTTTTTTGTGTATATATCTTTCCCTTTGTTCACCCAAACCATAAAGTATGCTTGTGGATGAGGTGTTATTTAGTCTCTTAACAACTAAGCAATATAGATCAAATTCTTTTGACTCCCACTTAAACTATGCAATTTAAGTCCTTTCTAATCACCCACATATGTGAATGGAATATATTGTCTTCATCTTCTTGACCAAAGTTTTAGAAGTGAAAACAATGGCATATTGATTCAGGCCTCAATTACTTTTCACTATCCTTTTCATAAAAGTATCTAAAGTAAACACATCAAAACATTTCTCCACTTAATGTATTTCTTCCATTGGTGTCTTAGTAGCTATGCAAACATTCTAAAACCCATGTTCAATGGTATTGATTGGAAGGAAAATCTTTTGGCAGTCATATTTCCTAAACACTTGTTGTACTACCTGCCCCCTTTGATCTATTTTTTCCAAATAATTCTTTTTCCCTTTTTTCTTGATTTTTTTCCAATATTTCTTGTGTATTTGTAGTTGGTTCCTATAACCTCAACATTCAATAAATCCATCTTAATATGAATATATCAATGCAGTCCACTGTGTTATTTCAAAACAAGATAATTTTTTGCATCTTGGATTCCAAACTTTGTGGATAATGCATGGAAGGTATTAGTGTAGTCTTGAATATATCGGTACTTTTACTATTGAAGAAACTACCATTATATATATGTCTCATCATATGTTTCTTCAAGAAAATATCCTTGTTTAATGTGATCCACAAATTATCCCCATGTAGGGCTATCATCTATGTCCCATAAAATCTCTAAATATCAAGGGATTATTCTGATGAAAACTTATCCTCCCATGACTAATTCATATAGTGTTTACCCTTGAAGAGGTAGAATGTTATATTCTCAACTCAAAGAAGTGATTAATAAAGAAATATTGATAACTAGTATCCACAACATTTGCATCAATATTTCCTTCAAAACTTGGAATATGAAAATTCATTTGTACCTTGAAAGGGGTGTGACCATCATATATTACATATGTCACATTTCGATCAATTAATAAAATTGACCTATACTCTCTTCATCCTATTTTAACAAATATTGTTAATCATCAAATTGGAGGTATCATTGTGTTCTTTAGCTACATTTGATTGTGTATATCTTAGAGAAAGATAATATAATAGATTTCATGTTTCTAATTCCAACCTTTGATAACCCGACTATGTGCGATCAAATATATATGAGTGAACTTTCTTTATTACCAATGATCTGAATTCATTTAGCAATTTAGGTGAATATACCTGATGATAAAATATATGGTATTGTGGGAATATAATATAACAAACTCATCAAGAGATGTATACCTCCAAACATTCATTTTTATTCATTTTAAAATTAGATGTATGCATGTACATAGAATATCAAATGTCACCACATCATTGGAAGTCAAAATGGATGTTTGGATGGGGATCAAACAACTAAGTAAACTAAAAAAAATAAAAATAATAATTTATTTTGGTACCCCAACTTAGCAACATCATAACTTCTATCTCATTAGGTGAATTTGAACTTCTTGGAGTTGTTCAAAAGTTCTCAAAGAGATCTAGTTTTAATTCCTTAGATATAATGCCTTAAAAATTCATTCCAAAAAATTGATAGAAGTCCCCAAGAAAAAAATTTCACTGAAGGCCTTTAAAAATGTGATTTCTTAAACCATGAAAAAATTTGAAAAAATAGATTTTTTATTTTTTCTATATTTGATTGTGCAAACACCACCCAAGTAATCCTATATTGTTACAAGATCATTAGTCACCTTGAGAAAACCCTTATGATTTGAAACTACCATGTTTTCCTAATCTCCATATACAAATCTGTAATAGACTTCCCTATTAGCTATGTTTTCCTTGTCAAACTTGCAAAAGTTATTTTATCAAACAGTTGGCAGACTATATTTAATTGGTCTGGTTTTTATGTCTATGGTTTAGTTGTTTCCTAGTGCATTTGAATTTTCAACCATAACATTTCAAATAAATTCACACATATAGCAGAAATACAAAACTAATTTCAATACAATGACAACACGACTATCACAGAATATATATATATATTTAATTTGTATCCAACTATCACAACTAAACTCATACCTTTTCTATTTTGTTAAAATCAACACAACTCCAAATAAAGTATTCAATAGTTTTCTTACAAAAATTCAATTAAAAACCTGTGACAACATCGCTATATAGATCTCACAACCGAGTGAGAGAGAGTATTATGTATCCAATTTTGCTTGTTGCACTTGTGTGGCTATTTGTATTCCATGACTATCTCCTTTGTTGTCTACACTCCACGGTTATATCAATGCAAACCCCTAGTATTCCTCCATACCACATCCAAGTCACCAAGTTGGGTGGCAAACATACAACAAACTCTAACCACACCCATCATGAATATATCCAACCTCACAGACCGAGCCATAGCTATCGCGCAACAGAGTTTGATGGTTGCGGACTAAATGTTGGAAAGTGGTAGTAAAGCAAGATGACTGGAAACTAACCTGGGAGTATCGAGCTCAAGCTAAACTCAGAAAATCGTCCCTTCTACCAAGTCTTTTCAATCAGCAAAACATTCTTAGGTGTTGAACTACTGAGGCTGCCCAAACACAGATTTGGCAATCTTGCCAACTAAGGATTCACAACTATGACTGAAGATGGCAACGCCCTTATTCATTCAATACCAATTTATTTTTTATTTCACAGACCTGGTCTTTCACAACAATGGAAAATGTTGCAAAAGAGGGTTCACATCCTTCAATGCCTGAGGAAAAACTCTTGATTTCTCCATTATTTCAAACTCCAAGAATGCACAATTTTGAAGATACCTCCATCTACATTTCATGCTTTTCTTTATAACTCCATTTGGGCACAATTACCAATGCACCATGAATATGGGATAAATAAAGTTGTAATAAAATATTAATATCCCTTATGTCTCCAAAATGAAAGTGAACTTTTAATTTTTCCCTTAAAAGATTAGTCCCCAGCATTAATTAATCACTAAAGTTAAATATTTAAATTTAACTTTAGGAACTTTTAATTTTATTGTCCAACTAATTAATGGATCATTATCTTGGAAATCCAAATAAATAATTAAATGTATCAAAATACTGACGTTCAAAATTTCTTCAAATAATATCAGACGCTGAGCCACAACTGACTTACTATAAATAGTAAGTATCTGGAAAACCTGTCAAAACACCTCTCATTGGCCTGAAACTAAAATTGCCTTGGCCAAATCCTTCACTGATCCTTGTAAATTCCTAGTTAGCCCTTGGGACCAAGGAAATATGGGCTAATGACATATCACCACATGACTGCTAAAAAGTGGACATTACAGTCCACCCCCCTTGAAATTGCTTCTCTGGATGCTGCAAAACATTATCTCCCTCCCAAGTAGCATCTTCAACTAGCAAATTCTTCCATTTAACCAAATACTCTTTGATGATTTGTCTCCATAAAGTACACTCCCTAGAATTAAGAATGGTCTTGGGAACCATGAAGATAAGCTTCCCCTTATCATCAAGAGGAGGTAACTATGGTAAAGGTACTGCATTATGACCCGACACCTTTTTGAGGCAAGATACATGAAACACATTATGACCTTACTGTCTATTAGTAACTCAAACTCATAAGACACATCACCAACCTTCTTGATAACTCTGAAAGGCCCATAATAGTGTGGCTTGAACTTGTCTAAACCACTCCTTTTGAGAGTGGATCATCAGTAAGGTTGCATCCTAAGATAAACCATATCACCAACCTCGAAAGATCTCTCCACTCTGCGTTGATCTGCATACTGTTTCTTCTAGTTTTGTGCCTTCTACATGTATTCCTTCAAGGATCTCATAATGTCCTGACGCTCTGGTACTTAGACTTAGGTACTCGGCTATCACTAAACAACAACTCCAAGAAGCTTGGAGCCTCATAACCATAGAGAGCCATAAAGGGTGACATCGGGATAGACATATGATAAGTGATGTTATAACAGTATTCTCCTAAATGCAACCACTTCACCCATGTCTTCAGTTGCCCTTTGATATAATTACGGAGGTATTCTTCCACCCACTTGTTCACAATCTCTGACTTCCCATATGTATGTGGGTGATAACTAGTGTTTGGAGTAAGCTTTGTCCCACACAACTTGAAGAGCTCCCACCAAAAATTTCTCATGAACCTGTTGTCCCTGTCACTAACGATGCTCCATGGCAACCCATGCAACTTGAATAGCTCTCTGAAAAACAACTCTATTGTCTGAACTATTGTATAGGTGGATGAAATAGAAAAGAAATGTGAAAACTTTGCCAACTGATCCACCACAACAAATATGCAATCCCTGCCTTAGACCTGGGGTAGGTCCATAATGAAATCCATCAACACACTATCCCACTTCCTCTCGGGAATGGGTAGGGGTTGCAATAGTCCTCCTAGGAAAGAGTGCTCATGCTTATTCTACTAACACATAGGGCACTCCCTCACATACTATATTAGCTTTGTCTTGAGCCCTTTCCATGTGAAGCACTCTCTCACCTACCTATAAGTTTTGAAATACCCTAGGTGTCCTGCTAACAGAGAGTCATGGAAAGCTCTCAAGATCTTCTACTTCATAGAATATTCTGGCACTAATAAGATCCTCTCCTTGTAAATGATCAATTCATTTACCATTGTGTACCTGTCATCCTATATAGTGTCATCAATAACTAAGTGTCCCACTTGTCCTTTGCATACTCTGCATAAATCAACTCCCTCCAATCATCCTCCAACACTCCCAAAGCACACAAGTGAGGTCTCCTAGATAAAGCATAAGCAACTATGTTTTTCTTGCCTTTAACAAAAACTATGTTAAATTCATAAGCCTACAGTTTGCTAATCCACTTATGTTGCCTATCATTCAAATCCTTCTACCCAAGGAAATGTCTCAAACTATTGTGATCCATCTTGACTATGAACTTTATTCCAACTAGGTACTATCTAAATTTAGCCAAGGAATGCATTATTTCCAACATCTCCTTGTCATATATGTTGTAGCTCCTCTCAACACCCCTCAACTTCCTCCTCTCAAATGCAATGGGGTGGCTATCCTATATCAATATTGTGCCCATGATTTTGCCTGAGGAATCACAATGCAAGTCAAAAGGTCTATTAAACTCAGCAATGCCCAAATGCAGGCAAGTGCTCATCAATTCTTTGAACCTGTCAAAACACTAATGAGCTCTATCTGACCAATAAAAAGCATCATTCCGAGTAAAAATTTTAAGGTGAGCAACAACTTGTGAAAAAACTCACAAAGAGGCGGTAGAAGTTGAAAGACTTATAAAGCACTGAGAGGGGGGGTGAATCAGTGACAGAAAAAACAATACCACTTCAAACACAGACCGAAAAAAGATAGTCAACCAGTTTACTTAAAACTATGCATGCAATCAAAGTGATAGTAAAGCATCCACAAAAGTTAAAACATCCACCATAACACAAGTGTTTATATGTGGAAAACCCAACTAGGAAAAACCACGGTGAGATGGGACTCACAAGTTACTATCTGCAGTAATAGGTAACTGACCGGTTAAGGTCTACAAAGTGCTCTGCTAGGAGCAAATCATGTTAAAGATCCCAAAACCCTGTTAGGAGCTATACCCTTTTAAAGGTAGTACCTTGTTAGGAGTAACCTCGGTAGAGGATTTCAAACCCAAACTAATGGATCACCTGGTTAGAGGATTTGTACAATGAAGCTTGTTAGAGCTTACCCGGTTAGGGGATTTGACTGTTATAGTGATTAGAAAACAACAGGTGGTGTGATCTAGAAATAGCACATCTTGCTTGTATAGATCCTCTTTTTCTCACTCAATACTACAACACCGACATACTCTACAACTCCTTCAGTAAATCGTATCAACTCATCACTTGTGTTTCACATCATGAAAATAGTTCATCACAATGTCATTATATAGACATTAGATTTCATGTCAGCTCAGGAACCTCATTATAATTTCCTAGGTGTAGTGTATCTAGACAATCTTTCATAACACATCATGGATTGCCGCCAAATCTGTCGGTTAGGGATAACTCATCGCACAATCAGTGAAACTAGTTGGAACACCGATACCGGTTAAGAGTTAACCTCTTCCAACTCATAGACCGATTGTCCTCCATTTGCCTCTTTGATGATCTCTTGAGTATTTACAAACCGGTGTCATGTCATTCCTGCATATACCAGTTGTCTACATATACCGGTTAGACACCTTCAAAACTGATTGGACTTCTCTATACATATGATACTGGTTTGCAATACAAAGACCTAGGAGTAGTACTGGTTTGTCTTAACTAAGATGACTATGACAATGTGAACATATATATGTGTATTCATGTGCCATCGATGACAACACATAAAGTCATCCATTACAAAAATCATCATCAAGCCAACAATCTCCCCCTTTGGCATTGATGGCAACACTTGGAAAAAATTTCAACTTTACAACTAAGTGTGCTTACAAAAATATTTCTACTCCTCCTTAACGATATATACAAAGTTTTCACAACACATACATATTTCTACTCCCCCTTTAACAACAATGCCAAATTGAAAAATAAAATGCATATATATTATATCAAAATTTGCAGCAAAAACTACATATACAAAAATATAAGAGTTTTTCAAGGAGTGTTCACTGCAATTTTCAAGAAAATGTCACTGAAAGTAATCTTCATCGGAGTAAAATCATTATCCCATGTTTCTAACAATGTTTCAGTGATCTCAATAGTTGTCATAACTTGTGCGGCTAATTCTTCCATTGCATCCACTGTGCTCATCTCTGGAATCGCCAAAACTGCTTCTGCATTCGTGTATGCCCTTTGTAAGATGTCCATTTTAGGTCTCAACTGGTTCTTTAGTTCTTTCAAGGATCTGAATCTCTTAGCCTATACAAAATCATAAACATCTAACTGATGTTGTAAATCATCAACTGATTTGCCAAAAGCTAAGGTTGAATCCTATAAAGGTATGTAAGTAGTACATATCCTCTCCAGTTCTTGTTATGTCTCTTCTCGCCTCTTCTTTAAATTAGAATAGAAAATGGAAACATTAGATGTATAGGCCAAAATCCTTCCTCCGGTTTCAACAACAGTTCTCAAAAGATCTTTATTTACAAATAAAGCAATTTTCCCTTTATCAATATCTGTCAATAATTGTTCTCCCCTCTTCTTTCTATAATTCTTCTCAGCTAAGGTTTGTGCAGCTTTTTCAAGAGATTTCAATTGGTCAGTAGCATTAGTAACCAACTGGCCAAGCTTGTCGATAGGGGTAGTCAAATTGCTAGTGTCAGTCTCTGGTAGGAGACTTGACAAAATATCAACAGCAATTTGAATTGTTTATGCTTCTTTTCTCTGCTCTTTTAGCCTTTTCTTTTGAGCCCTAGATTGCATCACTGTAGCAGTCTCCATTAGTTCAGATGCACTCATATTATCTACATCTATATGTCCTTTTATGCTTATTGAGTTATCCTCTTCATCAGTTTGTTGCTTTACCTTTTCTTTTTCATTTTCATCTGTTTGTTTCTCTGCTATCTTCTCCTCTGTTTTATCTTTCTCTTCATCCTTTTTCTTTTCAGTTTCCTTCACTTCAACCTCTTTCTCTAGTTTCTCTTTCTCTGCCTCTGTTTGTTTCTCTTGTGAAGCTATAGTAACCGGTGGTAGTTGATTTTCAACTTGGTGTTCTTTTTTTGGTGGTGGTTGAATATCCACACTAGATTCGTTGACCGGTGCTACAGTTGCTTCATGTGTATTAGTAATGTATGGTTGTTGTATAGGTTCCTTAACTGGTTCAGTGATATTACTAGTTGTATCAATAGTGTCCTAGATTTCTTCAGTATCATCAACAAAGAAAATAACCAGTGGAGAAGTAGTTACATCCTTATTCTTAATAGGATAGACAACATCCGATGTAATAATCTCTTCTTCATCTAGCTCTAGTTGAGCTCCAGTCTCTATTTGGTGGGGTTTATTTTGATGAGACTTCAATAGCGCATGCATCCTTTGAATGTCTTTAGCTATCCGATGAGTATCATCTTCAACAAATTTAACCTTTTCAACCAATAACTTCAATCTCCTTGACTTAGAATGAAACTGTCCTTTGAAATTATCAAGCAATGCTAATAATTCATCTCTAGGCAACTCAAGAAAATATTGAATGAAAACCCTATCAATAATTTCTTGATCCTATTCTATAGCCATTTTCCATTTATTTGCAAGAATAGAATACAAAGAATCAAAAATATCATTTTTAATATCCTGAGGCAACCGATTGTATTGACACAAGTGGTTGATTACCTCTTGAACAATTTGTTGTTTTTGTTCTTCATCAAATGAATCAAAATATTCTCACATTATCAAACTATTTCCTCCCTAATATTTTTAATGTCCTCTCAAAATCAGTCATAGATTTATATGATGTAACATTAATAGGAGTACTTTCCTTTGAAATGTTTCCTACTGGTTTGGCTTTCTTACTAGTCAATTTCATCTTCTTGGGTTCCTCTTCAGTGTCAGTGTCCTCAGATTCTGCTTCAAGAATGAGATTCCTACCTCTCTTCTTTGTTGCAGTCTACTTCTTTGCATATACTTTGGGTGTCGGTTCCTTTTTGACTTGAATACTTCTTGTCACCCTTGAACCGGTGGTCACTTAAGGTGCTTGCTCAACTTTCTTCTTCTTCTCTTTGGCACTACTGGGTTGAGAAGGTGCAATTTGTTCCTGGTAAGTTCCCAGTCTTTTCTTCTTCTTATCCTTGGGAGATTCCAAAAGGTTGTTGGCATAACTGATTAATAAGTCATAGTTGACTTCATAACTCATTTCTTCCATCTGATCTTCCCTGGGTTCAATGGCCTCCATAAGGCAAAAGTTAGTGGTGAATGTGAAACAGATGTCTTTTGCAAAGTGTATCACCATATCATCAGGTAGCCTTAACCTCATGCTCATCTTCTTTTGGAACTCATTAAAATATCTGTTAATGGCAACAGAAAATGTGTTCTTTATAGCCTTAATTTTTTTCCTTATTTGAGCTATAACCAGTATGTCCTTCGACCATTGAATGTCACCAATTCCTGGTAGGAAATTCTGAAAATAGATAATAGACCAATCAATAGTTGACCATACTTGAACTTTTGACTAGTGTCTTTCTTGATTGATTTTAGGTTCAACATAAATTGGCTCCTCATTGCCTTGCATGTCATAATCTGCATTCTCTGCAATCATCCTGTAAGCTGCATGCATGACGGCAGATGGCACACTGTTCATCCTATTGGAATGGAATATCCTATAACCAATAACCATGGTTGCAAATCTGATTGCTTGATATGCAATGTTGTTGACCGAAAACACATGACCGTCAGTGGTGGTCTTAGTCAATGCAATCATAGTATCTTTTGAAATTGTTCTCAGCTTTGGAACTTCATCAGTTTGCCAAAAACCATTCACTGCATGAATTGCTTCATTCGTGATTGTGTGTGACCTGTCAAGATACATATTGTGTCCATGCACGCGACTAAGGATTATCCTAACATTCTCTTCCTCAATGTCTTCAAGAAAATATGTCGCATTATCAAAACCTTTTTCATAAATCCTAATGTACTCAGGTTTGATTTTCCTGCTTTTATCACACAAAGATTTGAGTTGTGAATAGATTGACAGTGATCCTAGATCCTTAATTTTACAGTCTATATAACTGGATAAATCACCTTTGATCATAACACCATCAAGAACTTGAGACAATGCATTATATGATTCTATTTTGTCTGATTCCATAGACTCCATAGCTTCAATAGTAATCATAAGTCTCTCTGCTTGTGTAGACGACGATGCCATTATGGATAATCTTGATTTGAGAGAGATTAACAAAAGAATACCTTATTCTCTTTGCACCGGCGGGGTTTCCAGTTGATCTCTTGAATGCACACCCATTTCACCTTTTCTTATCTTCAAATCCAATTCAACTTTCGATCTGCAACACAAATCTATTGAAAATCAGCTAACAATTCTCTTTTTCCCTCTGTAGGTGCTCAAAAACTCTTCTTCGAATACAATTAGGGTAAAAGTAACTTAGTAAAACTTTCTTTTATAAACTTACCCACTGCATTAATTACTCAACCGATAGGGTAAAAAACCCTAATATACTGTGTTGGAACCCTAAAATTTGCAATTTTTAGAATTCCAAATTCCAAGACAAGGAGCAAGAAAAATTCTAAATATATATATATTGAATAGGTACAAGTAATATATTTTATATTTGTTGCACAATATGAAACCATAACATAAACACAATAATGGGCATAAAAAATGGAGTGTGAAGCACCAAAGGGGGTATTTACATCATTTAAAGACCATTTATCCATTATATACCCATAAAATAGCCTTAAAATACCTCTAATATGCCTAAACAACTTGTAAAGTGACAATTAATTACATAAACTAAGGCAATTTCGGGATTTGGAATTATTTTTATTTAAAAGGGGGGTGTCTTTTCACCCAAAGGGGTATGAAAACCATTCAAACACATATATATGTGTGATGTAAAATGTAAAGAGAGAAGAAAAAGAGAGAATAGAGAGAGACAAGAGGTGGAGGCAAATTTTGTACTTTTAAACTTTTTATCAAAAATAACCAGTTGCATTTTCTTTCTCATATGTGTTGAGAGTTAACATATTTTCAGAAGGCAGTTGCTTGTGATATTATCTAAAGGAGATAAGCTTATTTGTTTTCTTCCAGTAAAGTTTTGTGTTTCATATTGTAGATTTAGATCAAAAGGATTTACTTGTGAATTATAATTGTTCCTTGTAATTCTTCCTTGGATGGTCTCTTAAAGTTAGGGTTAAACTCATTCAAGCGGTTTACAATATAAACATCAAAATAGAGCTCATAAGAAACAGTATTTGACAGACTTACCAAAAGGGGTGGGTTTAAAAATTGTCTCATAAGTTTACACAATAAGTCCTAAAGAAATATAAGACTCTGTAGCCCAAATAAGAGGAAAGGCACTAGTCATTTGTAAACAAACCCTTTAACCATACCAATTACCCTTTACTTTTAAACATTAGGATTAGTAGAGTAGGTGTAGTAGGTAATTTAGCCAAAGTGTAACATATATACTTTTGTTAGATACATAGATCAATACACACATCTGAAATCAGTCTATTTAAGAAACTTATGCCATTCTGAGACTAGGAGATATCAGATTAAGACACTAAATCTGCTATAAAAAGCATTAGTTGAAAGAACAACTAGTGAGTAGGTATACCCGCCTAGGTCCTGCAGAGCCTAAAGTGAGAGAGTTAGTAACCAAATAGGTTCACTCTATAAGTTGGCCAAGTCAATTGGAGGGTTTGATCATAGGAGTTGGCATTTCCTTAGAACCTATCCAATCTGTTGATTTGAGACCCAACATATTGCTTAACAAACTCACCTATACCGATAAGTATATAACCGTTTGGTAATCCTTTGAAACTGATAGACAATGATATCAAGAATTCTCATAAAACAACTTGAAATACAAAAATCTCTTACCATAAACTCTTCAAGGGGTTCGGAAGTAGATTTACCGCTATACTCCCCTTAGGCTTGTTGAAAAGCTTAGTTCACTGGTGCAGGACTCTCCACACTAGGTGACGGGATAGATTCTTCTACAGGCTTGTTCTCACTCTTCTTCTTCCAGATTTTGTTTATCTCCAATCTAGTTTCCTCAACATTGACCTTCTGCTTACCTTTCTAATCTTCAAAGTGGTTAACTAGTTTGTTCTTCCTAGTTCTGTAGAACTTTGCTATGTGTCTCGGTTTGTGACAATGATAGCAGGCCATCCCAGATGATCTCCAAGGTCCTGCATTACCTCTTCTAGTTCTCCTTTTGCAGTTCATAGCCACATGTCCATAATTATTACAAATTGTGCAAATCACATTTGTTACCTTTTCCATTTCATATGGACTAAACCGGTTGACATAGGGTTTATGCCAGTTCATGTTACCCTAATTGTCATAGGTCCTTCTCCAGTCACGGATAGGTCTTCGATTCATGTGAGGTGCCAGATTGTTTTCTTCATATCTGCCTTCAACCAATCTATGTCCATACATGTTGCATGTAAAACAATGACCTTCAAATCTTCTAGACACATACCTAGCATTAGCATTATAGCCTTTGTTCTCATTAGGTTTGCTTCTACACACATTAGCAGTATGTCCAGGTTTATGACAGATAAAGAAAATAGGTTTGAAATCTTTCTTACCAGTAGGCTTTTTAGCCTTAGGAGAAGTTTTACCTTTGTGCATGTTTCTCTTGGTACCTGAAGATTATCCTTTCTCAGATGTATTGAAACCTAGTCAAGATGTGTCACCTTTCATCCTCTGAGATTGGATCTACTCATCCAGCATCCAAGAACTCTTATTGAACTTTTCAAGCTTCCCATCAACCTCAGTAAGCTCTTTGGTAAGATCTTCATTGTGTTTGTCAAAGTCTCTCTTAGAGATATTTCTATTTCAATATCTAATTGCAAAGCCTCCTCTTCCTTCTCCTCATGTCAATGTTCATGCAAAGTTGCATTCTCCTATTTGATTTTAGAAATCACATGATCTCTCTCTTTGATTAGGTCTTCAGCTGCTCTCCTTGCTTCAAGTTCTTGGCTCATGCGGATTGTTAGGTCTTCAATATCTCTCCTTAGATTTAGATTTTCACCATTCAGTTTTTCCACTTCTTCAACCAGTGCATCAATGTTGGCCTCATCTGAAGAACTATTGGTAGAGATCTCCAATGGTTGCTCAGTCAGTTCCCTCCTTTTAACTTGTGAATCTTTAAATCTGACCCTCAGGGTTTCAATCTCTTCCTTGGTTGCATCAAGCACTCTAGCCATCTCTAAATAGCTCTTATCCCCCATGGTGGCTTTAGAGTTTCCTTCCATGCGATTAAGCCTTAAGGAAGTTAGCCTCTAATACCAATTGATAGACTTATAAAGCACTGAGAGGGGGGAGTGAATCAGTGACAGCAAAAACAATACCACTTCAAACATAGACCGGTAAAAATAGTTAACCAGTTTACTTAAAACTATGCATGCAATCCAAATTGATAGTAAAGAATCCACAACAAGTAAAACATTCACTATAACACGAGTGTTTATATGTGGAAAACCCAACTGCGAAAAACCATGGTGAGATGGGACTCACAAGTTAACTATTTGCAGTAATAGGTAATTGACCGGTTAAGGTCTACAAAGTGGTCTTCTAGGAGCGAATCATGTTAAAGATCCCAAAGCCCTGTTAGGAGCTATACCCTGTTAAAGGTAGTACACTATTAGGAGTAACCTCGGTAGAGGATTTCAAACCCAAAATAATGGATCGCCTAGTTAGACGATTTGTACAATGAATCTTGTTAGAGCTTACCCAATTAGGGCATTTGACGGTTGTAGTGATTACAAAACAACAGGTGGTGTGATCTAGAAATAGCACATATTTCTTGTATAGATCCTCTTCTTCTCACTCAATACTACAACACCGACATACTCTTCAACTCCTTTAGTAAATCAACTCATCACTTGTATTTCGCATCATGAAAATAGTTCATCACAATGTCATTATATAGACATTAGATTTCATGTCGGCTTAGGAACCTCATCACAATTTCCTAGGTGCAGTGTACCTATACAATATTTCATAACACATCACAGATTGCTGCCAAATATATCAGTTAGGGATACCTCATCATGACTGGTGATAACTCATCACACAATCAGTCAAACCGGTTAGAACATTGATACCGGTTAAGAGTTAACCTCTTTCAACTCATAGACCGATTGTCCTCCATTTGCCTCTTTGATGATCTCTATAGTATTTCAAAGTTGGTGTCATGTCATTCCTACATACACCATTTGTCTACATATATCGGTTAAACACCTTCAAAACTTATTGCACTTCACTATACAAATGATATTGGTTTATATTACAAATACTTAGGAGTAGTACCGATTTGTCTTAAGTGAGATGACTATGATAATGTGATCATATGTGTGTGTATACATATGCCATCAATGACAACACATAAAGTCATCCATTACAAAAATCATCATCAAGCCAATAGAAGCCATGCAAGCCAAGAAATCCTTTAAGCTATGAAATATTTTGGGGTGGCGGCCAATCTATGATAGCTCAAATCTTCTCCAGATCCACATGTACACTCTCAACACTGATAATGTGACCCAGATATAGCAACTCAGTCATTCTAAATTCACACTTAGACATATTTGCATGTCGGGACTCCTGCTCAAGAATGCTCAGCACAATATCAATGTGTTTGAAATGCTCCTCCCAAGTCTTATAGTAAATAAGTATATCATCAAAAAATATCAATACAAATCTCCTCAATTGATCTCTAAATATCTTGTTCATACAAGACTGGAAGGTAGCTGGTGCATTAATCAAACCAAAGGGCATGACCAAGAACTCAAAGTGTCCAAAATGACACCTAAAAGTTGTCTTCTCCACATCATCCTCCCTAACCTGAATCTGATGGTAGTCGAACCTCAAGTCTATCTTGGAGAAGTAATAGGATCCATGTAACTCGTCTATGAGTTCATCAATATGGGGAATCGGATTTTTTTTATTGTTTTCTTATTCAACTCCCTATAGTCAATGCACATCCTAAAAGCTCCATCTTTCTTTTTAACCAACACAACTGAAGAGGCAAATGGGCTTTTACTATTGATAATGTG
This sequence comes from Cryptomeria japonica, assembly GCF_030272615.1. Lineage (NCBI taxonomy): Eukaryota > Viridiplantae > Streptophyta > Pinopsida > Cupressales > Cupressaceae > Cryptomeria > Cryptomeria japonica. Next base: position 435,929,780 of record NC_081411.1, on the reverse strand, counting down.
TCCCATCTCAGGAATCTCTCTAATAGCCTTCTCAATCTCATCCTTATACCTCTTTGGATGCCTCTAGGGTGTAGTAATAACTAGTTTAGCCCCCTCCTCTAACTCTATCAAATTCTCAAATCCCCTGTTAAGAGGTCTACCTTGTGGAACATCACCAAACACTTTGGATTGTTTGGTCAACAATGACTGCACCTATGAAGGATTCTACTGCTTCTACTATCTAGTAACCTTTGGCATCACCAAAATCTTTGTGGTCCACTGCACCTAGTCATTATGCATCAAATTCTCCATCCTCCTAAGTGATACTTGTGTGAGGGAAAAAGTGACACTAAGCAAACATGCCCTAATCTCACTTTCAATCACACACTTGTGGAATACGAAAGAGCCTAGAGGTATCACACAATTGGCTACTTCTTTTTGTGGAAGAGAGAGCCATGGGCTACCTATTAGGATTTCTATTCCTTTGTTGCAAATGATAGATAGAATGATGCAAGTTCAACTATTAACCCTTAAGTGTAAGTATGAACTAGTAACTTTGAGCACAAGATTGTAGAATTGAGATTTAATGATGAACAATTGTAAGGATAAGAGGAGAAATGTAAATGTGTACCTTGAATGGATTTGATTGTGCAAGATCTACCGCTGAAGCCGGAAGCCTGAAATACTGAAGCTGCTACCTCTGAAACTGCTAAAATTCACTGAAACAGACAGGGACCAGGGCGCCCAGCGCCCCTGTCCTAGGGACCAGGGCACCTAGCACCCCTGTCCTGGTAGGACCAGGGTGCCCCACGCCCCTATCCTATCTTTCTGGGTTGGAATTTGGTGTGAAGTTCTATCTCGGTCCGCTTCCGTCGGATCTACAACTTGCGGCGTCCTTCGAATTCAGAAATCTGCACTTATATCTGAAAAGGGTTGTAGGTGGCTATATAGGGTTTTGCCTTAGTCAAACCCCCACTTTGGTGATTTCCACCTCCATGAATAGCCAATTTGTATAGTAAAAGTTGTGTGTGCAGACCTTGTGTGTGTGCAAGATCCTAAAATGAAAGTAAGCAAACTAGAGCAACCTAGAAAGTAAACCCTAATTGCTTGTAAATGATAATGTAAATGCTCCAAATCAAGATGCAAAGTGATCTAAAACATGAATACAAATGATACAATGAGGCTTATGCAAAGACATGAAAACAACATGAAATCATACCCAACCCCAAGGGAGGGGTACAAGCCAATCTTCAGTCGGTAATCCCCTATTGCTCTTCAATGTCTTTAAAGCCCTAAATGGATGAATGAAATTGATGAATGCTTGATGGATGGATGTTGAATGTTGTTGAAGTCTCCAAAGATCTGCTCTTTCGCTGCATAGAAGGTCCCTGAAAACCAAAATTCGGATCCTTTCAAATGAAGAAAGAGAGCTCTTATATATGAAACCCTAGGTCTTAATTTCAACTTTTGGCCGACCTAGAGATTGAATCTCCCGCCAATTTCTTGGGGTTAAGCTTTATTTTATGATTGGATTGCACTCCTAAAATTTCAGAAAAAATGTCCGGGACCGTGTGCACTCCGGGTGCCATGGTCCCGACAACTTTTCACCAAATTTTTAGGGCCATCGGATATGATGATTTTAGAGAGAATCCCGAAGTTACAGGTGATTTCGAGATGTTTTGACCCCCGAAATCAGGCCTCCAAGTTCAAAATAGGACCTAATTAGGGTTTTTAATTAAATGATGTATTAGAGGAATAAAATGAAAGGGGCACACTTTAATGAAAAGGGCCCAACTTTATGATATGGGAGATGATAAAATAAAACCTTAGACCTAATTAATTTAATTAATTAAGTGCTAAAGGGGAAATGCAATGCAAAATGCAAAATGCACCAAGGCGGGTGCTAAACTAGGTGTGAAATTGTACCACTTTAGCAAATGCGTACAATTTACGACGCTACAATACCACTCTAAGTCCACCATCTAATAAACCATGAAGTACCACTTTCCTACCTTGATGTTCAAATTTCATTTCCACCTTTTCCAAATTAAATGTAAACTCCACTAGAGAAGCCATCCAAGTCATGCCTACTATGATGTCATAATCTCCCATGTCAACTACTTAAAAATCATCAACCAACTCATAATCACCAATCCTCATATGCAACTTAGTAATTTTTGGCATACATAGGAGTTTATGTCCACTTTCCACCATAACTTTGAATCCCTCATGCTCGTCTGTCTATAAACCATGATTTGCCACAACCTGAGAATCAATGAAGTTATGAGTACCCGTTGTGAGTATCAATCAAGGATATCACTCATTGTGCATGTATCACACCACACACCTTAAAGATGATTGCCTTTTGAGTACCTGTCAAGAGTGGTAACACCCTGTCATCACTGCTTTTGCTTCCAGTTGTTGATTTATCATCACTGTCCCCAGAATCTGATGAATTTTCTAAGCTTCCCAAAGCTATATACTCTACTGAAAAATACTCAATATTCTTATCCATGGCCTTAAGAGGACACTTATGAGAAGGATCTCATGGATCCCTATAGTGAAAACATATTTTTTTCCTCCTAATCTCATTCAACTGGTCATTATCCAATTTCTTAGCACCCTTGCATGGTTTATGTGTGTTTTTTTGGATTGGTTTCTTATCTTTGTCTTTCCTGAAATGAGAGTCCTTAGACTGAAATTTACTCTTATAGGATGATGGCACCAAATCTCTAGCATTTTTAATAGCCTCCTGTAATGTTAAACGATCATGACCCTTGACCCAACCTCGTAAAGGATCTGAGAGAGCATCCATAAATAAAACAACCAGCCTCCTCTCTGAAATATCAGTCACCAAAACTGCTAACCTCTGAAATTCAGCAAAATATGTATCAACTGATCCCCATTGTCTAAGTTGTGCTAGCTCCTTAAAATGAAACTTCGAGTCCTTTTTATCAAATCTCTCAATTAATTTCTCTATGAATTTTGCATAAGTGACAATTTGTGCATGTCCCAAGGTAACCATACTATGGTGCCACCACTCATGTGCACTACCATCCAAATGTAATGTTTCATATTTGATGACATCTTCTTCTGGCATTGGGTTAAGATGAAAGTATGTGTCAAGTTTTTGAACCCAAGCCCCTTGCTTTGGTCTTTCTTGTACCATCTAAGAAAGGTATTGTAAGTTGTCCAATTTTCTTTTTGAGGTCATAATGTTGTTGCCTGGTGCACCTAAAAGTTAAATGTCTCGTTCTCACATCCATGTAATCTTTGAATGATATTTCACCCTGAAATTCTGTTGGTTATCAAATTCGTCACCTAACTCTATATTCTCACGCCCACAAAGATGACAAATGTAACCATAGTTGAACCAGCCTAACAAAATATGAAATGGTTTATTCTCTGCTTATTTTACAAGGTGGCAGCTACCTTCTAATGATTTTCAATGAATAAACAAACAACTCGTATGCTTTTAAGCTAAAAGAAAATAAGGAAAGAGCTTTTAACCAGAAAGCTTTATAAAGGCATTCATAATACTAACTACTATTTTTAGAATTTTCAGATTTTAAAATAGAGCTACTGTGAAACACCATTCATAGATAATATTCCACAACAACTAAAATATCAAATCATCTACCATTTCAATATAAGTTCACTAGTTGACATCCATTTCAAAGAACGAAAAGAATCCATACACCATAATTCAAATCTTATGAATATATGAAAACCGCAAGTAGTTCTATATTAAAAGTAGTAGATAGTCCCATGCATAAAAAAAAATTTCTCTAATGAGAAAAAAAAACTTTGCCCAAAAGATTAGAAACATAGTCCGGATATTTAAAATATGGAACATAATGGTTTCTTGAAGGAAACCATTATTCTTAAAAGTCTTTAGGCCTTCCCCAACCAGCCAATGATAAAGAAAAGTAATTAAAACATGAAACAAGAAACCACCCCCGCCTATTCACCTTTTGGTTCTTTATCTTCAACAATCTCCACCTCTTGTTCGACACATGCCACCTCCTGAGCTTTGATCCTTTTCTTGTATTCACAGTACCTGTTCATAGTGTTAGATAGTTTAAATAACCAGAGGACAACTAAGAGGGGGGAGTGAATCAGTTGTCACCACATTACCGAAACCTTAAGCATTTAAAACTTTATTACCAAAACACATAAGATCAATATCGGAATACTTAAATAAATTACCAAAATAGAAGATATACCAATTAAGCATAAGAAACAATTAGAGAATAGTTACCATCCACATGACACCAATATTTATATGTGGAAAACTCGGTAAAGGGAAAAACCATGATGGGAAGCCTACCCACAGTTAGATAATACTTTTGCAGTAAGTATGTAATTACAAATTGAGGGGCCTACACTTACAAGATGGCCAATAGCCTAGAGCGCACTGCTCATTACAAAAGGAATCTCACTGACTACATAAGAAATCTAGACTACAATCTGGAAGGAAGAATGAACTACAATAATAGCATCTCCTTTGCCTGAATACAGTTCTGGTTAAGCTCAATACTAGAGGTATTAAACCTCTTTCATAAACCCAACTCAATCACCTATGATTGACAAAATCCTCAGCATGAATGATTATTACATTATTCGCTTGCAGACCATGATCTATAATGAGATCATACACATATATATATACAAACCCTGGACCTTAAACAATTAGGTCACCCACCCAGATAATAAAACCAATTACATAATTATAAAGCATGTTGGTCTGAGGCCAAACAAATATCATCTAGCCCATAAATCATCCTAGAAACACATTGAGAAGTCCCAACAACACGTTACATTAAGTTGGTCCATAACCTAGATAGCACCAGACCCAATTCAGGTCCACACACGCTAAAGCAATTATCCCAATCAGTCAAGGTTCGAACACAATCACCATCAGCATCCTGAATCCCTTCTAGAAGCCACACCAACACCACCTAAACATAATATCAAAAGATCTTCAAAAAAACTCTAGTGGTGAAACCCTCACCGAATCAATAAACCAAGCTTACCAGCATATAAGATAGCATCCGATCACCAAATCAATACCAACTGACTGAACATATATCTGAGTAGCATGAATAGAAAATCTAAGCCAATTCCATAAGCCAAAGCATACCGAAGTATACCGGATCAACATGATCTTACCAACTAGAAACCAATCATCCTACCGGGACCAAAAGGAGACCAGTAAACAACCAAAGCGGCTAGTATTGACATCAATGTAACATATAATCAATTCCTCAAAATTGCCAACACATAGTTGGCTCCACTTTTGGGTCTTCTGGCACAGTGGTGATCTATAGCCTTATTCTCCATTTTGCAACCAATCCGTCGATAGCTGCTATATTCATGTGCATTTCATCCCTCTCAGATTCAAATTAGAAGCATGAGTTTGCAGGTGACCTAATATCTTGAAGGATTTTGAGGAGATATTCTAAGGATCTCTAACATTCTTTTCATAATTATCTCTGAATTGGCGTATCATTTCACTGACTTCCAATACATTCTCCTCAAAACTGTCCATGAGATCAACAGCTAGAGCATAGAGATTTTCTTTAATCTTTAGCAAGTCACTTAATTAATGTCTCAGGGCATTATCAATATTATCAATATAGTCATGATAGATTTTCTGTTTCCAATCTAGTGCATCACACCAAATAGGATTAACCTCCCTTGGATTTTCAGATATTATCTCGATGGTCAATATGGCATGGCCCAATGGCATAAGCTCTATGACTTCTCTCAAGAGCATGAAGATACTCCCATGTTCTTTTCTAACGTATTGTAGTTTTGTTAGCAATTCTTTTCTCTTGTTCTATATATTTACATATAGTACCCTGAACTTAGTGACATAACCTATGCCAACATACATTTCATCGATCTAGTCAGTGACAAATTTGGCATACCCCAAGTTACCTTTAAATTTCCTTACAGTGTCTAGATCAACCCCCTACACCTGCAAGCTTGAAGACTCTCCAGCAATAGGATTTATAAAAGATGAAATAAAATCCTTCAAACATTGTACCTGAGATTGGAGCTCAATATTCTTCATCTTTTGTTCCTGTGTTCTTTTGATTAATGCATGAACAGAGTAGTCAGCATGATAGACGTCCCCCTCCAAGGTGGAGGGTCCCATATCTACATGACTGATATTATAATCCTTAACATTTACATCACTTGCATCCATATTCGCAACAGGGTCAACAATTTCTAGGATTTGGTGGCCAGAAGAAGGATCAGAGAAAATTCAAGACATTCATTTAGCCTTCTTAGGCTTACAGGAGCTTTGCAATAACAATGCAAGTGTGTCAATTTCAGTAGAGATAAGGGTGGAAACCTTTCTTTTCTTCTCAACCTCTGACTTTAGCCAAGCTGGAGAAGTCATCTCATATTTTGATTCATTATTGGTAATACCAGGGGTGTCTTGCACAGGGGAGGAAGGGAATTCAAGAAGAGCAAAAAAAGACTGGTCATCAATGATTTGTTGATATATACCCTCAGAATCATAGAGGGACAATTTTCCTTTGAGCAGTAGCCTCGGTCATCTTGTTCACAAGTGGTTTTAAGCTGAGTTGTGGTCTCTTCTGGCTTTTCTCAATTGCCACTTGATTGAGATCTTATGCTCAAAGGTTTATCTATTGAACTAGCTGCTGGTGTTTGAACAGCGGAGGAAGAAACTGACCCATGCTCTCTATGAGAAGATGATTTATGACCTTGAAAAGTACTAACCTACTGCTTCCATTTTCCATTTACCCAGTCCGAGGTTATTCTTAACACCAGAGCAGTACGAACCATCAGCTCTGAAACTTATTCCTTTGACCAGTCAACATCTAAAGAGAACGCATTAGCAACAGTGTGGTATTCTGGGTCAATAATGACATCATCTTCAGTAATATCATCTGGGACATTGAAGGAAATGCCAAGGGTGTGAATTTACTACAAGGAGAGCCTCATGTAGCTTCTTTTGAACACTTCAGCATCATCTAAACAATCTTCCTGAAAATATTCAAGCTCAAGACGATGCGTATAACCTTTAGCTCCATACAGATGGTGCCTTGCATACCCTTTACTATCAAAGTTGCCTTTGGCTGATAAAGATGAGAAGTGAAATTTCTCCAAAAGTGTTCCCCCTGCCTTAGCAGCCCCATTAGTTTTATAGAAAAAGACAGTGGTGGACAATGGAAAGGGATATCCCCTCTTTCCCATATTCAAATACTTCACATTCACAATAGATATCTGACGACAGACTTCTAAAAACACAACATAATCAGAGGAAAAATGGAGCAGTTTTAGTGGCTCCTTCTCAAAACCCATAATTCTAAGATATGAGAACTGGTCGAATTGGGAGTAATAGCTTCCAATTTTCATCACAAAATCAGCAGAAACATAAGAAAACCATAAGTTAGGGTTTCCTACCAATTTTTTGACCAAACTCATCAAGAACGCATCATTGATGCAGGAAAAAGCGTGTGTTCTCTTCTGCAGGGTCAGCTGAGGAAATTTTTGATAAACAGGTGCAGAAATAGGGGAAGGGTGATGAAGCTCTAAACCTAGCCAAGAAGACTCTTGACTAGCAAGAATGTAAACAAGATATGAGAACATATGGAAAGCAAGAGACTGGACGAAATTCCATAATTGCTCATTCACGTGAAAATTGATGACAGAGGCCCAATCAATAAAACTATCAGGAGCACAAATACTGAGGATAAAATGACACTTCCAGAATTCAAAAAACTCAGTAGAATTACTACCCACGATGCGGTGCAATAAGAATATGACTTCCACAACTTCATCTTTGAAATGCATTCTTCTAAGTTTAGTGGGTAGCTAAGACATGCCTCCTTTTTCTAACTTAATCCAGTTCCTTGCTATACAGTTCATGCATAAGTCACCATGTGTGAGAAAGTACTCTTCACCACCCAACACTAACATGTTCTCAGCCGCTTCTTTTTCAGGGTGACACAAAGCACGAGAAATGCTTTCAAGACTAATTCGTACGATCACTCTGCCACCTTCCACTCGAATTTCTTGTGGCTCAAGATGATATCTCTCTGAGCAAGCAACAACCAAATTTGTGCAAGGAACACAAATGGAAAACTAGCTACAGAGGCCAAACCACATACAATTTTCTCATGCAGCACAGTTCTCTTTCTAGTCTCTAGCTCTTGCAAAAAGGTTTCAAAATTCAATAGCTTCATTACTGTGTCTTGCACACCCACCAACTGATTTTGTATTATACCCTGCATGAGCACGAGATAGATAATACACTTGGGGAACTCAAAAAAATGGAGGCAAGTTCAAAAATCATTTGCTGCCCTGTTCATGTACTTAATTGATGTGACATGCCTTAAATACTGCATTTACTTCGCCTCTTTAAACAGTGCCTTAATTCCTCTTATTCCTATTGACAAGGCAAATAGTGTTAGTTCATATAAAACCTGACACAAAGATGACACCCCAAAACCTAGGAAATATTTGACATGTCGTTGGGTCGGGGAAAACACCAACTTAATAACCTAAGGTCGGGACTTGTGAGCTTTTTACAACCCGCGACGGAGCGACCAAACACAAGATAGGAGGTGTCAAGCGATCGGGAATTTCTAGAACATCCTACCTCCGCAACTGACTTAGAAAAGGAGTGTGGCACGTGACATGACTTCAGATAATGACCAATTCTACAACCAAAGGGGAGCAATTTCAAAATTAAAATAAAGGGGTAACAAATTCTAACCCAAAATTCCTCCAATCATTTAGAATTTGATCATTTACCTCATGTTGAATGCGATCAATGTGTTGATCAACCTACCTTGGTGGAAAGTGAGGCATAAGAGGCCTAGTGCTTGTTGATCTTGCTCTATTTTGATGTCTTGCACCATCATTATTAACCAAGCCATCATCATTGCCATTATTCATGGCATTGCCATTGTTCCCATTGTTCCCTTGTCCACCTCGATTAATATTACCTTGACTCTGATTTTTCTCATTGTTCATAAATGTTAAATATTGATTCATAAGAGATGTCATCCGTTGTAATGTCATTTAAAGCTCTCAAGCTTTTATAAAGGAAATGGTCAATGTTGATTCAACTTTTTAAATTAAATCAATAGAAAGTGAAATATATGTTTTAAATTTTAAAATGATGTAAACTAATAAAATTTATATTCTTTTGTCTATTTTATGTTTTTTTATTTTAATAAAAAATTTTAAAAAAATTTCAATGTAGTTTTTTTTAAAGTAAACACTATAATTTAGTTGTTGATAAAATGCTGAAATTGAAGTTACACAAGCCGCCACACTTTATTTAGTAAATTTTAATTTTTTTCTTCAATTTTTTTGTGTATATTAATAACTTGAAACTTTGTCTAAGGGGTTGAGCTTAACTGGCTAAAACACTATGTTCTCACTGTGGAGACCCAAGTTCAATTCCCAATAGGGACATCTGAAGTGGAATTCTAAGTTGTGACTCTTGGCCTTCCATAGGATGGGGAAGGTCTTGGGGTCAATCTAATGGAACTCTAAGTTGTGACTCTTGGCCTTCCATAAGATGGGAAGTTCTTGGAGTCAATCTAATCAAACATAATAATAATATTAATTCAAAGATATGTAATGGGGATGGGGCTATTCTGTCCCCATTGGTTCATAGCTCCAGTCAAAAGCTATTCAGGCTTCGGCCAATTACCAATCAAAAAATAATAATAATAACTTGAAACTTTAGTGCATGGATACATTTTTTACTATTTTTAATAAGTATATATTTTTCAATATATTTGAAAAGTTGTGTGTGCTGAAATATAACTCTTTCCAATTCCCACCACGTTTTTTCTTAATTATATATCCAAATTAGAAAAGAATTATATCATCTTGACATAGGTTCTTTTCTCTACTCCATCATATTTTTTTCAAAAAATTTAAATAAATTTTAGTATTTTTCCTTGACAAGATAATCAACCTTATATTTTAGTGTTGATGACCTACTTTCACTAAAAATATAAATATAAAAATATAAAACTAATTAAAATATTAAAAGATATATATTTTGAAAAAATCACTATATAAGAGTAGGAATTGTTGAAACATCAAGTTTTTTTTGTTTTTTTTGGTAATTAGACCCAAAGATATAAAATATACATTTATTAGACACTTATAATTGGAAAAGTTGTGGCCCATATATAACTTAGCTATAATGAATTTATATAGACCATAAGATTGACTAAAATTATTTTTTAGTTAGAATTACTTAAATTCACTTGTGCTGATAAGTTGGCCTGAAACGTGACACAATTTTGTGCTTTTACCCCCTATCCTCTAGCCAAATCGTTAATCATATCCCTGGTATTTGGTTCTTCTCTCTCATCCCCTTTGTCACCCATATTTTCAAGTGTAAATAGATCACCTACTTGTTCAATTTCGGGTGGATTGTTGGGGTAAGTGGGAAATGGATCACCCTCTTGTCTAGCTCTAGATTAATTGTTGAGATTAGTGCCTAACCTATTTCTCCTCAAATAATATTGATGATGTATTAGTTTTTAACCCCCAAGTTGGCAAAATATTTTGCTCTGATACCACTATAATAGACTGCCCTATTAGCTATGCTTTCCTTGTCAAACTTTCAGAAGATATTTTATCAAACAGTTGGAAGACTATCTTTAAAAGAACTCATTTTTTCCCTTCTTGTGATATGTTTGTGGTTTAGTTGTTTCCTGGTGCATTTGAAGTTTCAACTTGAAACATTCATAACATTTCAATTAAATTCACACATATAGCAGAAAATACACACAACTAATTTCAATACAATGGAAACATGACTATCACAATATATATATATATATATATATATATATATATATATATTATATTCAACTATCGCAATTGAACTCATGCCTTTCCTATTTTGTTAAAATCGGCACAACTCCAAATAAAGTACTCATTAGTCCGCCTACAAAAATTCAATTAAAATCCTGTCAGAGCATCATTGTATAGATCTCACCACCTAATCATAGAGACTATTATTCATTGCAAACTGTATCCAATATTGCTTGCTGCACTTGTGTGGATGTCTGTATTCCATGACTATCTCCCTTGTTGTCTAGACTCCATAGTTATATCAATGCAGACCATTATTATTCCTCCATACCACATCCAATTCAAAATCGTTGGTCACAAAGTTGGGCAGCAAACATACAGCAAACTCTACCAGCACCCATGATGAATATTTCCAACCTCACAGACTGAGCCAAAGGTATCGCGCATCAATGTTTGATGGTTGTGAACTAAGTGTTGGAAAGCAGCAGAAAAGTAGGCTGACTAGAAACTAACCTAGGAGTACCAGAGTATCGAGCTGAAGCTAAACTCAGAAAATTGTCCCTTCTACCAAGTCTTTTCAATCAGCAAAACATTCTTAGGTGTTGAACTACTGAGGCTGCCCAAACACAGATTTGGCAATCTTCCCAACTAAGGATTCACAGCTATGACTGAAGATGGCAATGCCCTTATTCATTCAATACCAATTTGTTTTTATTTACCAATCTTGGTCTTTCATAGGCATGGAAAATGTTGCAGAGGGTGCATGTCCTCCAATGCCTATCGAAAAAATCTTGATTTCTCCAAAATTTCAAACTCCGAGAATACACAATTTCCAAGATACCTCCATTTGCATTTAATGCTCTTCTTTATAACTCCATTTGGGCACAATTACCAATGCAGCATGAATGTGGGATAAAGAAAGTTGTAATAAAATATTAATATCCCTTCGATCTCCAAAACAAAAGGGAACTTTTAATTTTTCCCTTAAAACATTAGTCCCCAACATTAATTAATCATTTAAGTTAAATATTTAAATTTAACTTTAGGAACTTTTAATTTTATTGCCCAATTAACTAATGGCTCATTATATTGGCAATCCAGATAAAAAATTAAATGCACGAAAAATACAAACATCCAAAATTGCTTCAAATATTATCAGACACTGAGCCACAGCTGACATACTATAAATAGTAAGTATCTGGAAACCCTGTCATAACACCTCCGATTGGCCTGAAACTGAAATCGCCTAGGCCAAATCCTTCACTGATCCCTATAAAGTCCTGGTTAGCCCTCGGGACCAAGGCAAGATGGGCTAACAACCTATCACCATGTGACTGCTAAAAAGGGGACATTACAAAATCTTGATCAAGGTGATTTTAGAATAATGTGTCCCACTTAAATGGACTAAATAGGACACCAAAATACACATTTTTAACCCAAATTGCACTTTCTATCACTTATAGCAAGTAAACCATTAAGAATTTGAAAATGAAATTTCAACAAGTAATTCTTTAGATTGTGTGTATATTACATGTACTTTTTTAAACAATTTTAAAAATATTTTGCTTCATATTTAAATTATTTCTTGATAAATTATTTTTTATACTATGTAATACCTTTAATGAGTGATTGCCATAAAGAATAGAAAATGTTTATGAATAAGTTTCTAATGTATACATTTATTAAAAATAGTAAAACACATATTCACCAAAAAATTGAGTGAATACAAAAATTACACCCCTAAAGCTCATATGGAGCTAATGTTGAGATCACAAAACGTATTAAAAAAGCCACTAGGTAGCTACAACTATGATAGAGGGGAGGAATGATCTTGATCACCCAGTTTATGGCATACATCAGCAAGGTCTAGAGTATCCATAAGAGGGTCCCAACCCTCATCATCTTTTACTTTTTCTTTATATTCCTCTTCATTAGCATGGACTAAAAAAAAATTTAGATATAAGATAAATTCATAATTTCTCAAACATGGATCATCAACTTTTATGTCTAGAATTATTTCTTGGATATATATCCTATAAGCTTAGCATATGTCAAGGATTGCTTCTTGGTTGATCCCTTTTTAGTCATTTTATATTTTGGATATACCTTTACGCCTAGACTCGGGTTCCACCTTGGGTTAATAATTTAACTAGGTTGGTCCTTTGTATTACAAATTGTATACACTATATATTTTAATATCAATATATGGGGTTTAGCTCTTTACCCAAAAAAATCATCAATGTCTAGTGTATAGGTTTTTCATAACTTTTTGTTGCATATTTTTCTATTGTGATGTTTAACTTAAATTAATGATAATTTAGAGTAATATTATACCATAACAAAAATAAAAAGTGTATATCTAAATTAATTTTTCATCCAAATTGTTTGAACCCTAAAATTTTCAAATTTTAGAGTTCTAGATTCATGCCAAAAAGAAGATTTCTATGTTCAATCATGTGTAACATCTATAATCAAGTAGGTTTGTTCAATTCTAACTTTCAGAGACCAGGTCTGATGCATCCATCAAGAGGTCAACTCGAGGTATGTATATGTTTCACAAATTCCAGAATCAAGCCAGGTATACCTTTTCGAACCATAATTCTTTTTCATCTCAACACTATCAGGTCAAATTAATTATTCTTTTGTATTTCATGTATATCTGAGGACCTATGTTTCAAATTCTGTATTCATATGAGGTAATTTGATATGTTTTCTAAAGGCAAATCTAAATACAACTTATCTAAATTTACAATATGCAATTCTAAATTCAGATCTTTCTAGTCAGATATTAGTAAATCGTTTTGCAGGAGCATTATTGAAGAAAATGTAGTTGTCCAAAAGAGGGAAAGCCTTTATCCCACATTGTTTGTGGGATAGGCTCTTTTAACATTTAAGTCCAAAGTGACTTGCATGATAACTGTCAAAAGATAAATGGCTTTTGGCGTGAAAAAGGCTGAACCCAGTGGACCCCATGCATGTGGATACGCATCTCAAGGTAGCAAAGTTTTACGATAGACTGGCAAGGATGGAGGATAAAGATCGATCAAGTTAGACAGATCTAAAGGTCAAGCGGATGATCTAACGGTGGTCACTATACCGCAATGGGAAAGTCCATGACAGATACCTATCACGGATCAGCGACAAAGCACGTGCAGAAAAGGCAAGTTAAAGATCAAGCACATTGAAGGTGGATCAACGGCCTTCTCTATACCGCAAGATGAAGATGCTCGCTAGTTATCCCCCTCGACATAGCGACTAACGAGGTGGCAGGTCTAGGTGGTGAACAGGTGGATCCGCGAGCAAACTGAAGGTTGACACATGGCACGGATGGATGAAGAGATAAAGAGTGAGCAAGCTGAAAGAGATCCAACGGCTGTCGCTATTCTGCTATGGAAAGTTGCACAATCAATATCTATTGCAGATCAGCAAAAAAGAGGAAACAAAGTGGAACAATGGGTCCAGCGGTGCTGAGGTGGTAGACCAGCAGTGATGAGCTAGTAGTCAGGTGGCATGTCATCAAATTCATAAAGTAGCTTATCAAACAAACCTTGGCCACGTTAGATCTCTAAAAGGATTCACCGAAAGCATCAGTTTCATCAACATAAAGCACATCTAAGAAATCAGAAGTGGTCTTGCTGATAAAATAAAAAGTATCGATGAAATTACAGAATCGATAAGACCTGTGAACAGCTCGTCGAGGGAGGAAGTTTTGCCGAAAGAATAATACTGATTCACAAATATCATTATAAAGGGAAGTATTATCTTTTATTTTATTTGATATAACAATCTTTTTAGGGTAAATTATTATCTTATGTCAATGAATGTTATATTTGCACATTATTTTCTTAAAAGAAAGAAAATACTTTGGCTAAGGTGGAATATGTAATTTTCAAATCAAGGAATTTGATTGGCTTATGTTGTGTGAAGGAGATAATGAGAAGATGATGGATATTTGCTGAGAAATTTTATCAAGGTGGAGAATAAAAGACACATGATTGAAGTATCATTTAGTATTTTTAAGGATTCTCGTTTGTAATTAATTATTAAATCAAAGGGTGTGTCCTTTGGAATGTAACTGTCTGTAGCTTTCTCTTATGTGAATGAAAGGGTGTGTCCTTTCATATATGTCTTTTGATTGACATACTTATAGGGAGTCATTATTATATGTAAAAGGGGGGAGAAGAATTAGGAGAACAACATACTGTTGTAAGGACTGAATGTCATTTTTTATTAGGGAAGTCTATAGGAAGAAGAAGTATCATTTTGTGCAAGCAATTTGTAATGGAGTATTTGCAAGTCCAACTTATGTATGCAATTATTTCCTAAAGATTAATATACAAGGTTTGACGTTTCTTTTTGCAAATATTGTGTACACTTTTGTGTTGATGTTTATCTTTGTCCTCTTGATAAATCTATTTATATATTTTCCATGATGTGAATCACATGTCATTGCATTAAGTGAAAGATTGAGTTCTTATTATTTGTTTAACGCATACTGAACCTTCATAGTTGATGAGAAATTGTCTCTTGAGTTGATAAGATTTTTTCTCCACAAAGTGTCATATATATCCCTAGATAGAGGCACTGGTTTGTTATTGATCTTTTAAGGTTTTGATCTGTATGCATTCAAGGTCCTTGATAGAGAAACGTTCTTCCCAAATCCTATATGAACTAATCTATGCAAATTTCATTTAAGTCCTGAAAGCAATCTCATTTTCAATATACATTCAAAATCATTTATTTTCAAACCATTTAGTTAAAGCACATAATAAAGCATAGTTGCAAAACAATAATTTGCCAGTTGTGTAAACATGCTAAAAGGTTTAAATCCACTATAAATAACCTCTTTTGTTCTTGAGAGGAAGAGGCACACCCACCTAGGTTCAGTGGAGCCTTAAGTGCAAAGGGATTTGGTCTTTGACCATCCCTATTTGTTGGCCAAGTCTGATTGGACTACTTGAGGATTTGGCAAGTCTTTTGGTTTTCCAATCTGTGGTTTTTTGAACCAACACATTGCCGACTCTGCTGGGGACTTGTCATACATAGTTTGACATTCACCTAGAAGCTCTGGTGTTTTTCATTGAAGATTTTATAAGTTTTGTTCTCCCATCTGAGTCATACAACATATTGGTGACTCTGTTGGGGAAGTTGTATGTAAAATCATCAATTCTAGAATCTTATTTAAGGTGCTCTACTGGAAGGAAGAACCTGAGAGCTTAATAAGTAATCTTTCCTCCATAGGAGGTGGCAACTCCACCTAATAACAAGTTTTAATACATGAATAATAGTTGGTATTTTGTGAAAATAAGAGAAACCCCTAGACATTTATCAATAAAATTGATGGAGGGGAGAAGGTCTTTGCATAAAGGGAAGGATAATCTTGTTGAGTTAAATCCTAAGAAAAGATATAAAGAAAATAAATCAACAACAAGTATGGCATCCCAGGGTTATAAAAAGTTTCCTAGCAGAGAGGATGGTTCTTCATTCGGTGATAAGTCTGAAAATCAGGAGGAAAATCCACTTTATGCTTTAAATAAAAAAGATAATAATGGTGACCATGATGAAATATTGACTAAGGAGGACAAGCAACTGGATGAAACCATACTTAAAATGGCAGTCTTGAATGAAGATGAATCCAAAACGGCAAATGCTTTTAGGAGACAGCTAGATTGGGTATTGCAAAAACTACGGATACAAAGGGACACAATTCAAACCCCTAGGTCAGGAGGGATAGAAAACAGTGAGGGAGGTAGGCTAGCGATACCTAAATATAGTCCCCCTCATATGAGACTAATAGAGAATCCTTTTATAATCTTTGATAACCCGTTATTAAATAGAAGCAGAAGATGGAGGGATGTGCATAGGGATCAAAGTGAAGAAAGGAATAGAAACAACCAAGATAATGGAGGAAGAAATGGAAATGAGGAAAATTATGGAAACTGGAATAACACAAATAGAGGCAATATTATAAATAATAATAGAGGAAGTAATAGGTATGGCAGCAAGCAAAACAATGGAAATAATAGAAATAATGATGACAATTATGGAAATGGTGGAGGTAGAAACAACAATAATGGAAATGGAGGTAATCATGGAAATAATAGCAATAATAATGGTGGTGGAAACAATGGGAACAATGGTAATTATGGTAGGAACGGTGGATTCAGCAGAGGAAATGTTAACAATCAAAATAACAATCAGGGTGGCAGATGGCCTATGATCATTGAAAGATATAGGCAATTGGATTTCACTGGCATTGTTGGTTATCCAAATCAGATCACTAATGATTTAAGATCATCGATCCCCAAATTCTCAGGAAATGGAACTGATTCAATAAAACAACATGTAGTTAATGTAAAAAATATTATTAAAGAATTTGAGTTTCCTCATGAAGATGTATTCATGAAGTTGTTTGTTCAATCTTTGACAAAAGATGCAAGAAAATGGTATAGGAACCTTCCTGATGGATGTATTAGCAGTTGGGATGAATTTGTAACATTGTTCTTGGAAGAATTTAGACATCACAATGATCCTTCATTTGCATCCCATGAATTAACAAGTATAAAGAAAAATCAGAATGAATCAGTTGTTGAGTTTAATAAAAGATTTAATAAAGTATTAAATAGAATACCCAAAGATGTCAAACCTGTTGATTCATTTCTGATTAACTTTTATTTGACTACTTTTGATAGCAAAGTTCATTATGATATTTTGTCTCATAGACCTGATACTCTACAACAAGAACTCAAGATTGCTTCTATCGTTGAGAACAATAGGAAGGTTGCTAGGAAAATTGCTAAAAGAGATGATCCAAAGTTATATAATCCTAGGGTTCCCAAGAAAGATGACCTTCCTCAGATCATGGACATGCTTAAGGACATAAAAGGTAAACAAAATCTTAATGAAAACCCATCATATAGAAATAATAAGCAAATGAATTTCAATAGGCCCAGACTCCATGATATGCCTTATAACACCAACTGGAAGGATGGGAAGCCAGTAAAACCAAATCCGAGTAAAGAAACTCTAGATCCACTAAAGAGAGAAAATAACTTTGTGGGAGATTTCCCATGGTGTAGGGTCTGCAATCTTCCCCATGATAAAGATCAATGCATGATTGCACAGGGCCTAATGGATGATTGGCATCAAGAAGAGGAATATGAGCCTATAGTTAATGTTCTGTCATCAGATCCTATGTGGGGTAGAGATGAGGATTTATCTGAGGAAGAGCAACATTCAGATATGCAAAGAATGAGAAACCATCAGTAGTATAGCATACAACAGGTTTTTTCTGATGATGATGAAGATATCCTTGCCTTGAAAAAATTGTTTCAAAAGGAAGCAGTGCCTTCTTTGAGAAACTTGACTAAAGAGGAGAAGAGAGAATTCACAGTCGCTGATGTTGCCTAGGCCAAGACTAATTACCAACTAAGAAATAGAACAGTGGATCTTGAATAGGGGAAGCCTACAGGAATATTTGCAAAAGTCTCAAAACAAAATGTGAACAAGGAGGCAAATGACAAGAAAGGAAAAGAGGCTCCAAGTGAACCAGCAAAGCAAATTGATGCCCCAAAGTTAGTCAAGCCTATGCAGAAAAAATAAATTAGTAAGCCTCTTTCAAACTGTGGAACTTTTATGTCTCAAGTGTTGTCTCGGGTAAAAATTTCTATGTCTTTTCTTGAAGTGATGAAACTTCTAGATTACAAGAATGAGACTTTGAAAACCATATCAAATGTGGGTGATGCCAATAAAGAAAATACAAAATCAAAAGAAGATCCTCCTGTGGTATATCTAGGCACGTCCATTACCAAAAACTTTGCACAAGTGGATCGTTTTTATTTAACAATGCTTATAAACAATAAGATGGTAAGAAACTGCATGATAGACTCAGGAGCAGCAGTAAATATTATGCCAAAGGGTGTCATGAAAGAGCTAGGAATGAAGGTAGATACCCCTTATGGAAAATGTTATGTAATGGATAATAGGTCAATCCCAGTGGTTAGGATCATGAAAGATATTGAATTCAGGTTTCCATCTTGTCCAGACACTACCTATAAAACAGATGTAATAGTTGTGCAAGTGCCTACGAACTATGGAACGTTGCTATCCAAATAGTGGTCAAACTTGGTAGGTGGATATGTGCAATTAGATCTATCATATGCTACCATCCTTGTCAAAGGAGCAGAGGTAAGAATCAAAAGAGAACCAAGATCTCCCTACCTCAAAAAGGAAGTGGATCCATATCAAGTAACTTGCTTTTGCCATTCCGATATGGAAAACTTTCAGGTAATTATTTCTAACCCTTTAGAAATTGAAAAAATTGCAGAGGCTGTTAAACACAATAAAATTTTAATTTGGAAATTATATTTTGATGGTGCCTGCAATAAGGATGGAAATGGAGCAGGAGTTGTATTTATTTCACCTAATGGAAAATCTTTTAAATGTTCTTTCTCATTGTCTTTTGAATGTACTAATAATATTGTTGAATATGAAGCTCTCTTATTAGGACTTAAATTAGCAAATAGGCATGGCATTAAGTTACTAACAGTTTATGGTGATTCAGAATTAGTTGTTTCACAAGTTAGAGGCAAATTTTCTGCAAAAAATATAAAATTAAGTTATAGGAATGAGGTTTGGGATTATATTGAACTTTTTAATGATTTTTCCATTAATTGGACTGAAAGGTCCAATAATATTTTGGCAGACTTTATAGATAACTTGGAAATTAAACATAATGATATCCCTTTTGATTATATTACACAAGTTGAAATTAAAACAAGACCATATGTTCCTAATAATGTTAAGAGTTGGCATGTGTTTGATGATGACAGGGATCTGCTAAGATTTCTCTTTTGTGAAGATCAGTATGCAGACCAACAGATTGATTGGAATGGACTTGTAGAAGACAAGGATGGCACAGAGACAGTGCTCGAGTAGGAGGTGTTGCAGCTGAAGAAAAATAAAATCCTAAAGGGATTGGTAGAGCTGGAAAGAATGTTTGATGATAAAGACATGACTAGGTTTAGACCTAGTTCAGCAGGGTGTGAACGTGTTCAAAAATTAAACTTGGGAAGTGAGAGCAATCCAAGAGAAGTGCATATTGGAAAAAACCTCACACTAAAGAGTAGAACAACATTGATAAGTTTATTGAGGAAGTATACTCATGTCTTTGCCTAGTCATATGATGACCTTAAAGCATACAGAGAAGACCTTTTTGAGCATGAGGTACCATTAAAACCATATGCTAAACCTTTTAGGCAAAAGAAAAGGCCTATAAAACCTACCTTGGCTCCTAAGATGAAGGAGGAGCTAATGAAAATGATAAATGCAGGGATTATTGAGCCTATAAGGCACTCAACATGGGTGTCAAACTTAGTACCAGTATGAAAGAAAAATGGTGATATTAGGTTGTGTAGATTTCAGAAATCTAAATGTTTCATCTTTGAAGGATAACTATGCTTTGCCTAACATGGAAGCTCTATTGACAAAGGTTAGAGGAAATGAATTGTTGTCTGTGATGGATGGGTTTTCAGGCCATAACCAGGTTAAGGTCAAGAAGTTAGAGAAATACAAGACAGCCTTTACTACACCATGGGGCACTTATGTGTATGCAAGGATGCCTTTTGGGTTAAGAAATACACGAGCTACATTCCAGAGGGCTATGTATGTAGCCTTTGAAGGGTTAGTTGATCATATTTTAGTAGTGTACCAAGATGATATGACTACTTATTCTAAAAATATAGAAGATCATCGTAACAACTTAGAAAAAAAAAATTATTAGAGCATTAGAATATGGCATATCTTTGAATCCTAAAACATGTCATTTTGGGGTTACTGAAGGAAAGTTGTTAGGTCATATTGTTTCAAATGATGGTGTGAGAATTGATCCAGAAAGGATTGCTTCTATTGATCAAATTCAAATCCCAAAAACAGTTAAAGCAATTCAATCTTTTTTCGGTCAAATTAACTTTGTAACAAGATTTGTTTCAAACTTCTCTGAAATCATAAAGCCTATTGCTAAAATGTTGAAAAAGGGTGCTGAAATAAAATGGACTAATGAAGCTCTTGAAGATTTTGTAAATATCAAAAGAGCCATCAAGGAAGCCCTGTATTAAAATCACCTAATTTCTATAAACCCTTCCAAGTGTTTTCATTTGCTTTATTCCATACCATTGTTGTTGTTGTGTTACAGAAGAATGATGAGGGCCATGAACAACAAGTGGCATTTTTTAGCAAAACCTTACAAGCATCTGAATTGAACTATGATTTGAATGAAAAACAGGCTTATGCTCTTGTGAAAACTATAAAATCTTTCAAACCCTATTTGGTTGGTGCCACTGTCATTGCATATGTGCCAAATGTTGTTGTTAAAGACATCTTCAGACAATCAGAAACTACTAGAAGGAGATGCAGATGGATAAATCAGATCCAAGAATTCAATATTGATCTACAAATCACAAAGTTGGTAAGGGTTCAGGGTTTGGCAAAGTTAATGGCAGAATCCAATTTTGAAGCAGCACAAGTAAATCAGGTAGAGTTGGAAGATGCACAAATTAGCATTGAGATGTGTCCTTGGTATACAAATATTGTATATTGCTTGAAATACATTAAATGTCTAGATAGTTTAAATGATAGTCAGAAGAGAAATTTAAAGCTTCAAATATCTAAGTATGTGTTACTTAATGGAGATTTATATTGGAAAAATAGAGATGGTGTTCTCTTATTGTGTCTAGATGAGTATCAAGCATCTGTTGTTTTAAAAGATTTACATGAAGGCGTATGTGGAGGTCATTTTTCAGCCAAAACCACTGCTCATAAAATTCTAAATGCTGGTTATTATTGGCCCCAAATTTTCAAAGATAGTCATGCTTATATCAGAAAATGTGAAGCATGTAAAAAAATTTCAGGAAAACTTAAGTATAATGGAATCATTCCTCTCAGACCCATGCATATAGAGGAACCATTCTAGATGTAGGGTATTGACATCATAGGGGAAGTATCAAATAAATCTAGTGGTGGGCATAAATGGATTTTGGTGGCTACTGATTATTTTACTAAGTGGGTTGAAGTCATTGCCACAAGACAGGCTACCAGCAAAGTTGTGATAAAGTTTCTTTTGGAAAACATTCTTACTAGATTTGGGGTACCCCGAAAGATTGTGGTAGATAATGGGATGTGTTTCAGATCCAATGAGTTCGCTAATTTGTGTAAAAATTATGGCATCACTTTGTTCTATTCATCACCTTACCATCCCGAAGGAAATGGACAAGCAGAATCCAACAATAAAAACTTGATGAAGATTATCAAAAGGATGTTGGGTGATAATAAAAGAGCTTGGGATTCAAAATTTATATTAGCAGTATGGGTTGATAGAGTTACAGTTAAGAAATCCGCAGGATTCACTCCATATGAGCTTGTATATGGCAAAGAAGCAAGATTATCCTCGAGAAATTTGCTCCCAGTTTATAAATTTATTACAGAAGAGTTTTCAGATGAAGTGAACTTTATGGGGGACAAATTGATGGCATTAGCTAAGTTGGATGAATGTAGAAAAGAGGCTCAGGAAAGAAACATCCAGAGCCAACAAATGGTTAAGTCTTTACATGATAAAAGGGCTTGTGACAGAACTTTTGAGGAGGGAGAATGGGTACTCAAATGGAATGCCAAAGACCAAGACAAAGGAAAACATGGAGAATTTGATGCACTCTAGTTAGGACCTTATATCATCTTTGAAAAGGGTGGAGAAAACTCATATTACTTGTAGGGTATTGATGGCGAATTACTGGAATTTCCAGTCCATGCTCAATACCTCAAGCATTTCTTCTCTTGATGATCAGGGAGTATTTCTTGTATTATAGTAATATAGCTTTTCTCTTGTTTTCTGTTATATGTTTTTAATTTTCATTTTGGTCTTCTTATCCAAAGATAGTTGAGATCTTGCTATGCTCACATGGAGCATACGTCCCCAGAAAGAGCCACTGTTGGAACCCTAAAATTTTCAAATTTTAGAGTTCCAGATTCATGCCAAAAAACTAATTTATATGTTCAATCATGTGTAACATCTATAATCAAGTAGTTTCATTCAATTCTAACTTTCAGAGACCAGGTCTGATGCATCCATCAAGAGGTCAGCTCGAGGTATGTATATGTTTCACAAATTCCATAATCAAGCCAGGTATACCTTTTTGAACCATAATTCTTTTTCATCTGAACACTATCAGGTCAATTAATTATTCCTTTTTATTTCATGTATATCTGAGGACCTACGTTTCAAATTTCGGATTCATATCAGGTTATTTGATATGTTTTCTAAAGGAAAATATAAATACAACTTATCTGAATTTACAATATGCAATTCTAAATTCATATCTTTCCAGTTGGATATTAGTAAATCATTTTGCAAGAGAATTACTAAAGAAAATGGAATTGTCCAAAAGAGGGAAAGCCTTTATCCCACATTGTTTGTGGGAGAGTCTCTTTTAACATTTAAGTCCAAAGCGACTCGCATGATAACTATCGAAAGACAAATGGCTTTTGGCATAAAGAAGGCTGAACCCAGTGGACCCCATGCATGAGGACATGCATTTCAAGGTAACCAAAGTTTTACGACAGACTGGAGAGGGTGGAGGCTAAATATCAAGCAAGTTAGACAGATCTGGCGGTCGGGCGGATGATCCAACGATGGTCACTATACCGCAATGGGAAAGTGCACAACAGATACCTATCACGGATCAGCGACAAAGCACGTGCAGAAAAGGCGAGTTAACGATCGAGCACGTTGAAGGTGGATCAACGGTCATCACTATACCACAAGATGAAGATGCTCGCTAGTTATCCCCCGTGACATAGCGACTAACGAGGTGGCAGGTCTAGGTGGTGAACAGGTGGATCCGCAAGCAAACCGGAGGCGGACACATGGCACGGATGGATGAAGAGATAAAGAGTGAGCAAGCTGAAAGACATCGTAAGGACTAAATGTCATTTTTTATTAGCGAAGTCTATAGGAAGAAGTATCATTTTATGCAAGCAATCTGTAATGGAGTATCTACAAGTGTAGCTTATGTATGCAATTATTTCCTGAAGATTAATGTACAAGTCTCGTTGTTTCTTTTTCCAAATATTGTGTACACTTTTATGTTGATGATTATCTTTGTCCTCTTGATAAATCTGTTTATAGATTTGTCATGATGTGAATCACATGTCATTGCATTAAGTGAAAGATTGAGTTCTTATTATTTGTGTAACGCATACTGAACCTTCATAGGTGATGAGAAATTGTCTCTTGAGTTGATAAGATAATTTGTCCACAAAGTGTCATATATATCCCTAGATAGAGGCACTGGTCTGTTATTGATCTTTTAAGGTTTTGATCTGTATGCATTCAAGGTCCTTGATAGAGAAACGTTCTTCCCAAATCCTATATGAGCTGATCTATGCAAATTTCATTTAAGTCCTGAAAGCAATCTCATTTTCAATATACATTCAAAATCATTTCTTTTCAAAGCATTCAGTTAAAGCACATAATAAAGCATAGTTGCAAAACAATAATTTGCCAGTTGTGTAAAGTTGCTAAAAGGTTTAAATCCACTATAAATAACCTCTTTTGTGCTTTAGAGGAAGAGGCACACCCACCTAGGTTCAGTGGAGCCTTAAGTGCAGAGGGATTTGGTATTTGACCATCCCTGTTCGTTGGCCAAGGCTAATTGGACTACTTGAGGATTTGGTAAGTCTTTTGGTTTTCCAATCCGTGATTTTGGGAACCAACAGATTGGCGACTCTGCTGGGGAGTTGTCATACATAGTTTGACATTAACCTAGAAGCTCTGGTGTTTTTTGATTGAATTTTCCCCATCTGAGTCACACAACAGATTGGCAACTCTGTTGAGGAAGTTGTCTGTAAAAACATCAATTCCAGAATCTCCTTTAAGGTGCTCTACTAGAAGGAAGAACCCAGGAGCTTAATAAGTAACCTTTCCTCCATAGGAGGTGGCAACTCTACCTAATAAGAAGTTGTAATAAATGAATAATAGTTGGTATTTTGAGAAAATAAGAGAAACCCCTAGACATTTATCAATAAAATTGATGCAGGGGAGAAGGTCTTTGCATAAAGGGAAGGATAATCTTGTTAAGTTAAGTCCTAAGAAAAGATATAAAGAAAACAAATCAACAAGTATGGCATCATGGGGTTATAAAAAAGTTTCCTAGCAGAGAGGATGGTTCTTCATCCAGTGATAAGTCTGAAAATCAGGAGGAAAATCCATTTTATGCCTTAAATAAAAAAGATAATAATGGTGGTCATGATGAAATCTTGACTGAGGAGGACAAGCAACTAGATGAAATCATACTTAAAATGGCAGTCTTGAATGAAGATGAATCCAAAATGGCAAAAGCTTCTAGGAGACAGCCAGATTGGGTATTCCAAAAACTAGGGATACAAAGGGATACAATTCAAACCCCTAGGTCAAGAGGGATAGAAAATAGTGAGGGAGGTAGGCCAGCGATACCTAAATATAGTCCCCCTCATATGAGAATAATAGATAATCCTTTTATAACCTTTGATAACTCGTTATTAAATGGAAGCAAAAGATGGAGGGACATGCATAAGTATCAAAGTGAAGAAAGGAATAGAAACAACCAAGATAATGGAGGAAGAAATGGAAATGAGTAAAATGATGGAAACTGGAATAACACAAATAGAGGTAATATTATAAATAATAATAGAGGAAGTAATAGGTATGGCAGCAACAAAAACAATGGAAATAATGGAAATAATGATGACAATTATGGAAATGGTGGAGGTAGAAACAACAATAATGGCAATGGAGGTAATCATAGAAATAACAGCAATAATAATGGTGGTGGAAACAATGGGAACAATGTTAGGTCTCAGAGACAACTGAGAGGGGGGGGTGAATCAGCTGTCCAATAAAATCAACCAAAATTAACTTAACCAAAACTTAATGCATAATACCGGTAAACCAAAGTTTATGTCGGTAGACAGTTTTAACAGTTAATTGCAATACCGGTAAAGATTAATGCATGAAAAAGAAAGACAATAACATCCACAACACATAACACAAATGTTTGTACATGGAAACCTTGTAAGGAGAAAAACCACGGTGGGAAGCCTTACCCACAATCAAATGATACTACTGCAAATAGTATGTGTGTACAATATAGATTCTACACATGCAGAAAGGCCTATTGCCTAGAACTCACCGCTCAATCACAAAATGAGAGTCACACTGACTACAATTGGATGGTTAAATCCAATAATAATGTACTGCACAAACTAGCATCTTCATATGCTAGATTCAGTACCGATTAACTTCTGATTGCCTTCACAAAATCCTTCCTTCAACCTTCAAATGATGTCTGTGTGTATAGCTCTGCTTATTTTCGCATATACCTTATTTCAATCCTTTTCGCATTCACAATCCCTTCTTCTTTTCTATCTTACAAATAAGATCTTACATATATACCATAACCTAAGACCAATTGAATATGTCGGCTCACTAAAAGATATCACAATAAAATCAATTACAAACAAATCAATATCCAATGCATGATGTCAACTCAATGCATTTACGATAATAATAAATCATTTCCATAACATGTTGTACTGATCTGGAATAGATAAGTCTTTCGGTGCTTATCCTGGACCTATTTGCCGGTAACAGCAAATATGCAAACTCAAATAAACAATTAACTAAATTACCAAAACCAAGTGATAGAATAATATATTCGACATAACCAAGTAGTTTCCAAGTCATTCCAAGTGTCGATGAACAATATAATCTGTTGGTGAACCAAATACCAGTGACTTGCATAAGTCTTTATTTTGCCGGTGAACATAACCAAAATCTCCAAGTGCTAATAAGTGTTGACAAGTGATGACAAGTGTTGACATCAATGACAAAACCATATCAACATATCCAAAATACCAACAATCTCCCCCTTTGGCATTGATGGCAACACAAGATGGAAAAACCATCAAAGTGCCAAAACAGAAATGCCAAAAATCAACAAGCTCCGAAAGAGATCATAACTAGAACTCAAAAATACATAATATCTCTCCCCAAGCAATAAATTCTCTCCCCTAGGAATAATATGTGTTATCCATGTGTTTTTTCATATCAATTTCTCCCCCTTTGACATCAAATGCCAAAGAAATACAAAACCAAATACACTTAGTTCAAACAACTTATCACAAAATACCAACTCATTCAATATACCAACTACTCCCCCTGAGAAGTAGCTCTCCTCATCAAAGCCAGAATAAAAGATTTATCTGTTAATTCTGTTGGTTGATGACAAACATCAACTGTCTAAGTCGCTATCGGTGGGGGTAGGACTCCAAGTTGCTCTCTAAGATACTCAAATGTTTCCTTAGGCAAAGGCTTTGTAAAAATATCTACAATTTTCTCTTTAGTATTCACATAAACCAATTTCACTTCTTTTGCTTCAACATTCTCCTTTAGAAAATTGAATTTGATAGAAACATGTTTAGTCTTAGAG
The DNA here is from genome assembly GCF_030272615.1 of Cryptomeria japonica. Classification (NCBI taxonomy): domain Eukaryota; kingdom Viridiplantae; phylum Streptophyta; class Pinopsida; order Cupressales; family Cupressaceae; genus Cryptomeria; species Cryptomeria japonica. Next base: position 435,902,454 of record NC_081411.1, on the reverse strand, counting down.
TGTGATAACTCAATGATGAACTGATAGTACTAACCTGGTACTGAGAGGGGGGGTGAATCAGTATAGACAAAAATACAGTCCTAAACCGGTCTGACAGCAAACACTTCAAATGACTGGCAAACAGTGACACCGGTTTGAAATAGAGTGTGACCAGTAAAACTAAGAATTACTGAGACAAGCATTAACCGGTTACTCACTTAGCTTTTCACTCAACTCAAGACTACCCTACCATTTCTCCCTTATGCATAAATAGGTAATCTATCATCAGATTATAATAACAACTAGTTCAACATGTTTTATTAACAGGCATAAAACACATAACCATCATATGCTTGACAGACAATAGCAAAGCATCACACATGACACACATATTTTTCATGTGGAAACCCAACTGGGCAAAACCACGATGGGGATGAATACCCACAAGCTATTTTTGAACTCTTTAGAAGTTCACTCTGTTAGGAGCCTTGTCTGGTTAGAGACATTACAATAGGTTCTGCTAGGAACCGATCCTATTAGAGATCACCCGGTTAAGGGTTAAACCCTATTAAAGGTTACCTTGTTAGAGGATTTCAAGAACTCAATAGCTAAAGGATTTCTAACTCAATAGCTTTGAATTACCCTGTTAAAGGATTCACAACAAGCCAGTTAAGGCTACCCTGTTAAGGGATTTTCCAACTCTTGAGGTGGTTAGAGATCAATGGGTATTACAATGATCTGGTAACAGCACTCAATGCCAATGCAGATCCGCTTAAGCTCCTCTTCACCTTCTTCACTTACACTCTATAGGTATAAATTCTCTCCTTTTGGTCTGGCAAGAATCACGTATCCCTTCTCTTGGATACACACACACAACTTTTTCCAACAACCTCAGAAAGAGACACATCATCAACCTTATAGGAAAATAGATAGGTCGGTAGCATAAACCCTAAACCCTGAACCTGTTAGGTTAAGGAATTCAAATGGTTCAATCCTGACCGTTGAGAACACTGCATTAATTGCAACAGTCTTGATCCAATCTCAAGACATTCTCCATCATCCATTTTCATCGATTTCATGGCGACTAAAAACCCATCACACATTATCACCATTTTATAGAATTTGCACATTCCCGAGGTATATAGGAACAATCTCCTTCATGCAAGATCCTTCATGCGCACAAGGCTGACGTGGCAACATGATATGTTCTTTGTTACAATGCTAACTCATCACACAATGTCACCGGTTAAGCCACACAGGCTTGAAGCACTTCAACTGGAAACCCTAAAGTTGAGACTACCAACTGGTAGTCATACAACGCTTCCATGTCTCAGTTCCCATAACCATATGTCGATTCACCTTGAACAAGCACACCGCTTCACTTTGGCACAAATGTCGGTTCACAGTGTTATACTGGTTCTCTCATATGCCGGTTCTCACCTCTTCAACATATTGACATCAATGACAACATACAATGTCATTATGTCCTCATACTGGTTCACATAATGCCAACAATTTCCCCCTTTGGCATTTATAGTAATATACAACGATATCTCTCCACTTTATATCTTCTCCCCCAATTTCTACAAATATCTTCTTCGCTTCACATCTTCTCCCCCTTTGACAACAATGCCAAAGTGGAGGCACAAGCTTCCCTGTTCCATTGCTCCCCCTGAGGAGTAGCATCCTTCAACACATCAATCCAAAATAAATTTGGCTATGCAATACCTGACTGATGTGGAGCATATGCTATTAGTTTACCTCCTGAAGGGGAAACACCCCTAATTCACCTCTTAAGTACATAAATGTAGTCTTTGGGAGAGGCTTGGTGAATATGTCTGCTAACTGCTCCTTACTGGAAACAAGTTCTAGTCCAACCTCTTTGTTCTGAACCTTTTCCCTTAAGAAAGGATACTTAAGCTCAAAGTGCTTGGTTCTAGAATGTAAAACCGGATTCTTGGAGATATTAATTGTGTTGGTATTTTGGTATGGTTTTGTCATTGATGTCAACACCTGCTAACACACCTACTTTGGAGATCCAGTAACATTCACCGGCAATCAGTAAAATGCTCAAACAATCACCGGTATATGGTTAACCGGCAGGATATAATGTTCACCGGTACATGCAATGACATGGAAGACACTTGGTAATGTCGAGGACATCATGTGGACACTTTTCCTTGAAGTAATATCATTGGTATATTCTTATTTGTATATATGCTTTTACCGGCAAATAGGTCCAAGTTATCTAGGGTTACACCGGCAAGTTTATCTTTTCCAGATCAGCATGGCACGCTATGGAGATGATTTATTATTGTTGTAAATGCATTAAGTTGACATGCTCAATCAGTTATTGCATAAGATATTGTATTATTTGTAAAATGTTTTATTATAATATCTTGTAGAGCTGACCTACTAAAATTGGTCTTAGGGTATGGTATAAATGTAAGATCTTATTTGTAAGATCAAGTGTGGAATGCGAAAAAGATTTAAGGAAGGGTATATGCGAGATCAAGCAGACATATACACGAAGACATCATTTGAAAGTAAAATTAGGTTTTTGGAAAAGTATATCAGTATTACACCAGTACTGAATCCAGCATATGAAGATTCTATTTTGTGCAGTACATTCTCATTGGATTTAACCATCCAACTGTAGTCAGTGTGACTCCCATTTGTGTTTGAGCAGTGAGCTCTAGGCTGTTGGCCTTTCTACATGTGCAGACCCCTCTTGTACACTTACTATTTGCAGTAGTATCATCTGATTGTGGGTAAGGTTTCCCACCGTGGTTTTTCCCCTTACAAGGTTTCCACATACAAATATTTGTGTCATGTGTTGTGGTTGACTTTGTGCTTATGTTTCATGTATTAATTCTTACCGGTACAGCATTTCCTGTTAACATTGTTTACCGGCACAATTAACTGTCTTACAGGTATTAAGCATTAAGTTGGTTAATAAGATTTTGGTTTGAATTTATTAGACAACTGATTCACCCCCTCCCTCTCAGTTGTCCCCAGGACCTACAAATTGCACTAGTATTGTCACAAAATATACTTACCAGTTCAGATACAGGAACTTTGAAGCCATTTAATACATGCTTCATCCAAATTGTCTGAGTGCAGTTCATGAAAGCTACAACATACTCTGCTTCTGATGTAGACTGAGAGATACAACTCTGCTTCTTACTCATCCATGAGACCAGTCTACCACCAAGGAAGAACGCACCACCGGTTGTTCTTTTCCGGTCATCTATATTGCCTACCCAATCAGCATCTGTGTATACTTTCAAGTTGAAATCCTTGCTACAAGGATACCACAATCCATAGTCAACAGTTCCCTTCAGATACCTAAGAATCCGCTTGACTACAACCAAGTGAGATTCTCTTGGGCTTTTCTGGAACCTTGCAGTAATGCCAACTGCATGTGCAATATCTAGTCTACTATGCACTACATAATGCAATTTACCAATCATTGATCGGTATTCCTTCTCATCAACCAATGTTAAGTCATCCTCTTTGGATAGTTTACAACTGGTTTGCTATCTTCCATGCCAAAGGTCTTCAACACCTCTTTGACATACTTGGACTGAGTGATAAAGATTCCATCCTTCATCTATTGGATCTACAGTCCAATGAAGATCTTAATCTCCCCTATGAATGACATTTCAAATTCTTTCTTCATCTCATGTACAAACTCATGACTCATCTTGTCATCTCCACCAAAGATAATGTCATCAACAAATACCTCACAAATCAGGATCTGATCTCCTTCAGACTTCAAGTAGATATTGCTATCTTCACTTTTTCTCTCAAATCCAATCTTCACAAGATGGGAATGCAGGCATTCATACCATGCTCTAGGTGCTTGCTTTAGACCATATAAGGCTTTATGTAGCCTACACACCATGTCACTATCTTCAGATAGGGAAAACCCATCCGGTTGCTCTATATACACCTCATCTTCAAGTACACCATTTAGGAATGCAGATTTTACATCCATTTGATATATGTTGAAACCTTTAAAAGCTGCATATGCAAGAAGCATACGAACCCCTTCCAATCTGGCTATAGGAGCAAAGGTTTCTCCATAGTCTTCTCCTTCTTCTTGAGCATATCCTTTGCATACCAATCTGGCTTTGTTTCTAATCACTGTGCCATCCTCATTCAGCTTATTTTTGAAGACCCATTTGGTACCAATGACATTTTTATGCTTTGGTCTGGGTACTAAAGACCATGTACCATTTTTCTCTATCTGATCAAGTTCCTCTTCCATTGCCTTGATCCATTCTTCATCTTTATGTGTCTCTTTGAATGTTTTAGGCTCAAATTCAGAGATCATACATGAGTTTTCTCTAACCTTTCTTCTTATAAGGATTCCTGCATCCTTATCTCCTATGATCTGCTTAGGATCATGATTCAGCTTGACATACCGAGGAATGGTGTTGATAGATTCCTCTTGCTTTTCTTCTTCATCCTCATCTCCATCAGTATCAGCATCTACATTTTCCGGTGTAGGAACATTGTTACTGGTACTTGGTTGGCTGTCAACTAGTTCCCAGAAGGTTGCAACTAGTTCATTTACCACTTGCTCACTATCGATTTCCTCAGTTTTCTCAGAGGTTTCATCAACTCATACATTGATGCTTTCCATAATTCTCTAAGTCCTGTTGTTGAAACACTTGAGAGATTTTCTCTTGGTGGAATCATAACATTTCGCATCAAATTTGCTCTGGTGTTCACTCCTCTTGATGTAATATTTTCTACCAAACACTCTAAAGTAGCTAACCATGAGTGTCTTACCAGTCCAATACTCATAAGGAGTTTTATCCTTACCTTTCTTGATGAGTACCTGGTTCATTGTGTAGACTACAGTGCTCACCGCTTCTCTCCAAAAGTTGTAAGCTACCTTTCCTTGAATCAACATGGTTCTAGCTGCTTCAACCACAGTTCGGTTATTCCTCTTTGCTAGGCCATTCTATTGTGGAGTCCGGGGGGCAGACAATTGCCTATTGATGTCATGTTCTTCAGAGTACTTGTTGAATTCACCAGAAGTGAATTCCCCTCCTTGATCAGTTCTCAGGCACTTGATCCTTTTACCGCTTTCCTTCTCCACTAATGCTCTGAAAGATTTGAACTTTATAAAGGCTTCAGACTTATCTTTCAAGAATGTGACCCACATAATTCTTGAGCAGTCATCAGTCAGAATCATGAAGTACCTATCACCCTGCACACTTCTAGTTTTCATAGGACCACACAAAATAGTATGCACAAGATCAAGAAAGTTGTCAGCAATGAAAGATTTACCTTGAAAGGTTGAGGAAGACATTTTCCCTAATTGACACTCTCTGCACAAGGTATTATCTAGTTTTCTTAGCATCAACAACCCTCTAACTGCCTTGATCTTACTAGCCTTCACAATGTTATCAAAGTTTACATGGCAGAGTCTCCTATGCCATATCCAGCTATCATCAAATTTAGCCATAAGACATGTACTTATATTTGCATTCAGATGAAATAGGTTACCTTTGGTCTACATGCCGGTGGCCACCAATTCAACATTCTTTCCTTTGATTCTACAAACTCCATTCTTGAATTCTAGAGTGAGGCCATTGTCATTCAGTTGGGCAACACTCAGAAGGTTGTGTCTAAGACCATCAACCCAATACACATTGTCAGCACTACTCTTTCCATTCAAAGAGATGGACCCTCTGCCTTTGACCATGCATGGTGCATCATTTCCAAAGCGAACCACACCACCATCATACTCCTCCAAGGATAGAAATTTTCTTTGGTCACTAGTCATATGGTGAGAACAACCACTGTCAATGATCCACTCATTGGAATTATCAAACCGGGAGACAAGAGCCTTCTTGTTTGACACATCTTCCTTGACAGCAACAAACACAATATCTTCATTTTCTTCATCCTCTGATTCTTCATCTATGACACCTTCAACAACTGCCATAAAATAGTTTCTCTGGTTTCCTCCTTTGAATTTCTTGAACCTTCCCGGTTTGTCCTTGTTGTCGCCATCAGGACAGTTTACAGCAATATGTCCTATCCATTTACAAGAAAATCATTTCAAAGGTAGCTTACCACTGTATTTGCCGGTTCCTTTAGGAAGTTTCTTGGAAAGGAGAGCTTCAACTACCATCAGAATCTCCTCATTATCCATTTCTCTACCCTGTCTTGGTTCACCACTAGTGCTAGCTTCTGTTCCTTTTCTGGATGGTACTGCAGAAGCTTTAAAAGCTGATTCAGTCTTTTGAACACTGCCATCGAAACTATTTAGCTCATAGGCTGTCAACTTTGCTATGATGGAGTCCAATGATACCTTAGTTTTGTCTATTGATCTCAGCACCTGAATAGCAGCAACCCTTATTGCATAGACCAGCAATAGGGATCTCAGGACTTTCCTTACCATAGTGGCATCTTCTATTCTACCACCTACACTATTGATATCTCCAACAATCATTTTGATTCTTATTCCATACTGTTGAATGGTCTCACCTTCAACCATCTGCATATCTTCAAACTTCCCTCTAAGGCTTTCTTCCTTAGCCTGTTTTACAAGCTCATCACCGCCATAGATATTTTCAAGAGTATCCCATACCTCTTTGGGATTTAGCTTATCCTGAACATCAATAAACTCAATGTCAAATAAACTACTAATTAGGGCTTCCATGACTTGCCCATTCTCCTGCATCTCAATCTTTTGGTCATCGATAAGGGTACTGGTAGGAGCAACATAGGCAGTCTCAACATAGCTCCATTGTTGAGCACCCATGCTTCTGATGTATATCTTCATTCTGTCTTTCCATATACTAAAATTTTCTCTTTTAAACTTTGGACCTTCTCTCTTCATCATTAGACTGGGATCTTTACCTCAAGTGGTTAAGCTTATAGCACAAAGGACCTGGAGGATGCTCTGATACCAATTGATAACTCAATGATGAACTGATAGTACTAACCCGGTACTGAGAGGGGGGGGTGAATCAGTATAGACAAAAATACAGTCCTAAACTGGTCTGACAGCAAACACTTCAAATGACTGGCAAACAGTGACACTAGTTTGAAACAGAGTGCAACTGGTAAAACTAAGAATGACTGAGACAAGAATTAACCAGTTACTCACTTAGCTTTTCACTCAAATCAAGACTACCCTACCGTTTCTCCCTTATGCATAAACAGGTAATATATCATCAAATTATAATAATAGCTAGTTCAACATGTTTTATTGACAGGCATAAAACATAGAACCATCATATGCTTGACAGACAATCGCAAAGCATCACAAGATAAAAGCATCACACATGACACACATATTTTTCATGTGGAAACCCAACTGGGAAAAACCACGATGGGGATGAATACCCACAAGCTATTTTTGAACTCTTTAGAAGTCCGCTCTGTTAGGAGCCTTTTCCGGTTAGAGACATTACAATAGGTTCTTCTAGGAACCGATCCTGTTAGAGATCACCCGGTTAAGGGTTAAACCCTATTAAAGGTTACCTTGTTAGAGGATTTAAAGAACTCAATAGCTTTGAATTACCCTATTAAAGGATTTACAGCAAGTCGGTTAAGGCTACCCTGTTAAGGGATTTTCCAACAGTTGAGGTGGTTAGAGATCAATAGGTATTATAGTGATCCAGTAACAGCACTCAATGCCAATGCAGATCTGCTTAAGCTCCTCTTCACCTTCTGCACTTACACTCTGCAAGTATCACTTCTCTCCTTTTGGTCTGGCAAGATCCACGTATCCTTTCTCTTGGATACACACACACAACTTTTGCCAACAACCTCAGAAAGAGACACAACATCGACCTTATAGGAAAATAGATAGGTCGGTAGCATAAACCCTAAACCCTGAACCTGTTAGGTTAAGGAATTCAAATGGTTCAATCTTGACCGTTGAGAACACTGCATTAATTGCAACAGTCTTGATCCAATCTCAAGACATTCTCCATCATCCATTTTCACCGATTTCATGGCGGCTGATAACTCTGTTTCTTGCTCAACCATGAAATTAGTCTGCTGCCAAGAAAAAATGCTCCATCGGTGGTTCTTTTTCTGCCATCCACATCTCCTACCCAATTAGCATCTGTGTATGCACATAAGTCAAAATTTTCATTTCTAGGATACCATAAACCAAGATTTGTAGTGCTTTGTAGGTAGCGAAAAATCCTTTTCACTGTTGATTCATGATTTTCTTTAGGATTACTCTAAAATCTTGAAACAATACATATTGCATTCATAAGATCAAGTCTTGTTTGTGTCAAATACAGTAAACCTCTTATCATAGATTTGTATCTATTCAAATTAATAGGTGTAGATTCATCCTTCAAGGATAATTTATCAGTTGTAGTCATAGGTGTGCTTACCGGTTTACAGTTTTCCATACCAAATTTCTTTAGTAATTCCTTCAAGTACTTAGATTGACATAGGAATATACCTTTATCAGTCTATGAAATCCGCAATCCTAAAAAGAATTTTATCTCTCCAATCATAGACATTTCAAATTCTTGTTGCATTTTGTTAGAAAAGTCTTTACACAAACCATCTTCTCCTCCAAAGATTATATCATCAACAAAAACTTCAATAACCAAGATGTCATCTTTAGTCACTTTGTAGTATAGATTGTTGTCAGCATTACCTTTTGTGTAACCAAGCTTCAAAAGATATTTGTCCAATCTTGCATACCAAGCTCTAGGAGCTTGTTTCAATCCATATAAAGCTTTCCTTAACCTGCAAACCATGTCTTTGTTATCTGTCAAACAAAATCCATCAGGTTGCTCAATGTAAACTTCTTCAAGATCTCCATTCAGAAATGTGCATTTAACATCCATTTGATATACTTTATAGTTCTTGCGTGCTACAAATGCCAATAAAAGTCTTACTGCCTCAATTCTAGCTACCAGTGCAAAGGTTTCATTGTAATCAATTCCTTCTTTCTAAGAATATCCCTTACATACTAATCTTGTTTTTTTTCTGATTACCATGCCATCTTCATTAAGTTTATTTCTGAAAACCCATTTAGTTCCAATTACATTTTTGTCTTTAGGTCGGGGAACTAATGACCAAGTGTTATTCCTTTCAATTTGTTCCAATTCATCCTCCATTGCTTTAATCCAATATTTATCTTCACATGCCTCATTGATTGATGTAGGTTCAATTTGAGAAATAAGACATACCTCCTCATTTGCCAATCTTCCCCTAGTCATAACTCCATTGTATTCCTGAAAGGTTAAGAATTTACTCTTATCACCAGTCATGTGATGTGAATATCCTGAATCAATGATCCATTCATCCTTATCTTCAACTTTAGCTGCTAGGGTCTGCTCTACCTATTGAACAATAGGTTCTGGTTGATCTTCTATTATAGCAAAAAAAGCCCATCCATTATCTGTCGGATCCTCATCAGAATCATCAGTAACTCCTTCATCAGCATAATAATAAGATTTGTCTCTATTCTTCTTAAATTTGTATTTCTGATAGTTAGGGTTAGGCTTATATGTTCTTTTAGCTTCTTCTCTTAATCTTGCATGTTTATCAGGACATCTAGATGCCATATGACTAATCTTATTACAGTTAAAACATTTAAAGGGTGCTTTACCTTCATACTTACTTCCAATTGGACCTTTAGATATTTTCCTTGCAAATAGTGCTTCAAGTTCTACAAGTTCTTCATTTTCTCTCCTTCTTTCTTCAAGTTCTCTTGCATAGAAGGCTTTCCAATCAAATTTATCAAATAATGATGATGATGCCTTGAAAGCTAGATCTGTCTTGATAGTAGTAACAGGACCAAATTCCTCAAGCTCAAAAGCTAAAAGTTTCCCAACCAAAGTGTCTCTAGATATTGATGCATTAGGCATTGTTCTTAATTCATTTATAGCAGTAACTTTCATTTTCTATGTTGATGTCAAAGCTCTTAAAACTTTAGAAACAATATCATCTTCACTTAAGGTTCCTCCACAATATTGTATACCTAAAATAATTTCATTTACTCTTTCCATAAAAGCAGAAATTATTTCTTCTTCTTCCATTTTCAGACTTTCATACTTGACCCGGAAGCATTCAAGTTTTGCAATTTTGACTGTGGAATCTCCTTCATTCAATGTTTCCATTTCGTCCCAAATAGCTTTAGCAATAGATCTATCTGACAATCCCATGACTTGCTGATCGGACAATGCGCTCAAAAGTGCTTCTCTTGCTTTGCAATCATTTTCCTCATCTTTTCCCAAGGTTGGTGGATTAGGCTGACCAGGAGTAGGAGTAGTATAACCATTCTTTGGAACCTCCCATATATCCTTTCCAATGCAATTCAAGTGTGTCTCCATCCTGATCTTCCATATGCCATAGTTGGCTCCATCAAGTTTTGGACTGTCCTTCCTGAAATAGTTAGAAGGCATTGGATCTCCTCAAGCTGTTAAACTTCTGCAAAAAGAGGACTAAGCTCTGATACCAATTTTTGGGTCCCAGAGACAACTAAGAGGGGGGGGGGGGGGGGGGGTGAATTAGTTGTCCAATAAAATTAACCAAAACTTAATGCATAATACCGGTAAACCAAACTTTGTGTCGGTAGATAGTTTAACAGTTAATTGCAATACCGATAAAGATTAATGCATGAAACAAAAAGAAAATAACATTAACAACACATAACACAAATGTTTATACGTGGAAACCCTGTAAGGGGAAAAACCACAGTGGGAAGCCTTACCCACAATCAAATGATACTACTGCAGATAGTATGTGTGTACAATATGGATTCTGCACATGCAGAAAGGCCAGCTGCCTAGAGCTCACTTCTCAATCACAAAATGAGAGTCACACTGACTACAATTGGATGGTTAAATCCAATAATAATGTACTCCACAAAATAGCATCTTCATATGTTGGATTTAGTACCGGTTAAGTTCTGATTGTCTTCACAAAATCCTTCCTTCAACCTTCAAATGATGTCTTTGTGTATAGCTCTGCTTATTTTTGCATATACCTTATTGCAATCCTTTTCGCATTCACAATCCCTTCTTCTTTTTGATCTTACAAATAAGATCTTACATATATACCATAACTTAAGACCAATTGAATAGGTCAGCTCACTAAAAGTTGTTACAATAAAAACTATTACAAACAAATCAATATCCGATGCATGATTTTGGCTCAATGCATTTACAATAATAATAAATCATTTCCATAACATGTCGTGCTGATCTGGAATAGATAAGTTTGTCGATGTTTATCATGGACCTATTTGCCGGTAACAGCAAATATGCAAACTCAAATAAACAATTAACCAAACTGCCAAAACCAAGAGATCGAATAATGTCTTCGACATAACCAAGTAGTTTCCAAGTCATTCCAAGTGTCGGTGAACAATATAATCTATCGGTGAACCAAATACTAGTGACTTGCATATGTCTTTGTTTTGCCGGTGAACATAACCAAAATCTCCAAGTGCTAATAAGTGTTGACAAGCGATGAGAAGTGTTGACATCAAAGATAAAACCATATCAACATATCCAAAATCCCAACAAACAATGGTAATTATGGCAGAAATGGTGGATTCAGCAGAGGAAATATTAACAATCAAAATAACAATCAGGGTGGCAAACGGCCTATGATCATTGAAAGATATAGGCAATTGGATTTCACTAGCATTGTTGGTTATCAAATCAGATCACTAATGATTTAAGATCAGCAATACCCAAATTCGCAGGAAATGGAACTGATTCAACAGAACAACATGTAGTTAATGTAAAAAATATCATTGAAGAATTTGAGTTTCCTCATGAGGATGTATTCATGAAGTTCTTTGTTCAATCTTTGACAGAAGATGCAAGAGAATGGTATAGGAACCTTCCTGGTGGATGTATCAGCAGCTGGGATGAGTTTGTAACATTGTTCTTAGAAGAATTTGGAGATCACAATGATCCTTCATTTGCATCCCATGAATTAACAAGTATAAAGAAAAATCAGAATGAATCAGTTGCTAAGTTTAATAAAAGATTTAATAAAGTATTAAATAGAATACCCAGAGATGTCAAACCTATTGATTCATTTCTGATTAACTTTTATTTGACTGCTTTTGACAACAAAACCCATTATGATATTTTGTCTCATAGACCTGATACTCTACAACAAGCATTCAAGATTGCTTCTACCATTGAGAATAATAGGAAGGTTGCTGGGAAAATTGCTAAAAGAGATTATCCAAAGTTATACAATCCTAGAGTTCCCAAGAAAGATAACCTTACTCAGATCATGGACATGCTTAAGGACATAAAAGGTAAACAAAATCTTAATGAAAAGCAACCATATAGAAATAATAAACAAATGAATTTCAATAGGCCCAAACTCCATGATATGCCTTATAACACCAACTGGAAGGATGGGAAGCTAGTAAAACCAAATCCGAGTAAAGAAACTCCAGATCCACTGAAGAGAGCAAATAACTTTGTGGGAAATTTCCCATGGTGTGAGGTCTTCAATCTTCCCCATGATGAAGATCAATGCATTATTGCATAGGGCCTGATGGAGGATTGGCATCAAGAAGAGGAATATGAGCCTATAGTTAATGTTCTGTCATCAGATCCTATGTGGGGTAGAGATGAGGGTTCCTCTGAGGAAGAGAAACATTCATATATGCAAAGAATGAGAAACCATCAGCAATATAGCATACAACAGGTTTTTTCTAATGATGATGAAGATATCCCTACCTTGAGAAAATTATTTCAAGAGGAAGCAGTGCATTCTTTAAGAAAATTGACTGAAGAGGAGAAGAGAGCATTCACAGTGGTTATTGTTGCCCAGGGCAAGAGTAATTACTAGCTGAGAAACAGAATAGTGGATCCTGAACAGGGGAACCCTGCAGGAATATTCGCAAAAGCCTCAAAACAAAATGTGAACAAGGAGGCAAATGACAAGAAAGGAAAAGAGGCTCCAAGTGAACCAACAAAGTATATTGATGCCCCGATGTTAGTCAAGCCTATGGAGAAAAAAAAAATCAGTAAGCCTCTTTCAAACTATGGAACTTTTATGTCTCAAGCGTTGTCTCAGGTAAAAATTTCTATTCCTTTGCTTGAAGTGATGAAATTTCCAGATTACAAGAATGAGACTTTGAAAATCATATCAAATGTGGGTGATGCCAATAAAGAAAATCCAAAATTAAAAGAAGATCCTCCTGTGGCATATCTAGGCACATCCATTACCAAAAACTTCATACAAGTGGATCCTTTTTATTTAACACTGCTTATAAATAATAAGATGGTAAGAAACTGCATGATAGACTCAAGAGCAGCAGTAAATATTATGCCAAAGGATGTCATGAAAGAGCTGGGAATGAAGGGAGATACCCCTTATTGAAAATGTTATGCAATGGATAATAGGTCAGTCCCAGTGGTCGGGATCATGAAAGATATTGAGTTCAGGTTTCCATCTTGTCTAGACACTACCTATAAAATAGATGTAACAGTTGTGCAAGTGCGTGTGAACTATGGAATGCTGCTATCCAGACAGTGGTCAAACTTGGTAGGTGGATATGTGCAATTAGATCTATCATATGCTACCATCTCAGTCAAAGGAGCAGAGGTAAGAATCAACAGAGAACCAAGATCTCCCTACCTCAGAAAGGAAGTGGATCTGGATCAAGTAACTTGCTTTTGCCATTCCGATATGGACAACTTTCAAGTAAGTATTTCTAAACCTTTAGAAATTGAAAAAATTGCAGAGGCTGTTAAACATAATGAAAGTTTAATTTGGAAATTGTATTTTGATGGTGCTTCCAGTAAGGATGGAAATGGAGCAGGAGTTGTGTTTATTTCACCTAATGGAAAATCTTTTAAATACTCTTTCTCATTGGCTTTTGAATGTACTAATAATATTGCTGAATATGAAGCTCTCTTATTAGGACTTAAATTAGCAAACAGGCATGGCATTAAGTTACTAACAATTTATGGTGATTCAGAATTAGTTGTTTCACAAGTTAGAGGCAAATTTTCTGCAAAAAATACAAAATTAAGAAGTTATAGGAATGAGGTTTGGGATTATATTGAACTTTTTGATGTTTTTTCCATTTGATCATTGAGAATCCTTCTAAGGGTTTCTAGGCCCATCTCAGCCATTCATCCATGCGTGAAGATAAGATCCTTTGGCTGTGATTCAAACTAGGGGATGAACATTATATTTTTAATGGTTATCATGGGGGTTTTCGACCTATCAGGTCGAATTGAATGCAAGTCCCCTTGATACGCCATATCTGATCAAATTGCACTCCAACCACTACTAGATGTTGCAGGATGATCATAATTACTCTTGCTAGATTCTGTAGACATTTCCTATTGTTTCCCATGCCCATTTATTACTCTCAATTGGCATTTGGTCCGGGGTGAACTTAAAAAGTTGGTTCCCACTTTTTGGTACATCCTGATTTTTGCTGAAATCATACATTTTTTAGAAAATATAATGATTTAAGCTTTAAGAGGTCCCATTTGAAGTAATTAATTGAAGAAAGTTAGATCAAAGGCTCTTAGATAAAAATTTCTTGGATAGAACCTCTCTACTTCTAAATCATACTTGCAATGGAGTCTCCTTTGCATGTATCAAATGCTGATAAAAAAAACCAATGTTACATTAGCTTTTGAGGGGTCAAACGAATTCATTTAGAAGTTTTGTTTTCTTAAGGATTTAGTCCTTATTATAAGCTTTCCAAATAGTATAATTTTTAGTATATTTAATTTCATTAATATATTTTTATTTTATTATTTGTGAATGTAGGTTTTTCACCGAACATAAACTTCTTTGTTCAATGCATTGGGAAAAATAGTGAAATAATTATAAAAAATTCTATAAAATATCTATGCACTAGGTATTGATGTCTTATTTCTAACAAAAAAAATAAAACTGAATTTTGATATATATAGAACAAGTTATGTGTTCAAACGTACACCTATATCTAAATTATAATTAGTCGGACTTCAAAACTTAATAAAATAAAAACTATTAAACATATCACTATCAAACCAACTGCATGCCCTAGGTATTGATGTTACAAACCAATATTTAAAAGAGATAAGTTTTTATTATTTATACAAAAAAAGTTATACATTTCGGGATGCTCATCACTCTTAAAAAAATTTGTTTGTTGTAAAAAACTACTTTTCAGGGAGATGGAAAAATCAATAATATTTTATTCAAAAAAAATTGAAAAAACTATATCTAGAATCTACAAAAAAGATGTTACAAATCACTAGTTTACATCATCTACAAATTATAAACAGTTTAAAAGTTATAGGTGTCGGAAAGTGAAGATTTTTTGCAAAATGTTCGTCTAAGTGTCAAAGTTGGTCAAAAGTTGGGAACCAGTATTGTGAGTTCACCCTCCGATGGAGTATGTTTTGATTTCATTGCAATTGCAGTGTTGCTCGAATTTTAGGTATTTTCAAGTCCATTCACCCAAGTAATCAATTTTCAAATTCAAAAGTGGTTGATCTTGATTTTGAAAAATTTGTTTCAGTTGGTTTCTGATTTGGAGGGGAACAAGCAGTCTGTACACTCATGTTACTTCAAGTCAAATCAGTCATGAAGTTAAAGAGAGTTAAATTTTTAAATTTCAAAATTTTGGAAAAGCTTTTCAATTAAAAGGCATCTTCATTCCTTGGAAGTTTAGTTCTTTCTTTTTCTCTGTATGACAGTAGTGAAACTAGTCTTGTAACTCAAACCTTTTGAGTTTTATCATTCAATGCATGCATTGCAATCAGACTCTTATAAAAACTTAATGAGAAAGATTGTTGTTCTTGCTCATTCCCTTGTCATGTTTCATTGTGTTGTATGATTTTATGAAATTTATTATGATAATCACAATCCTTTAATTTTATTTCATTTATGCAATGATTGTAGGCAAGTAATATTAAGTGTTGATCAAGTTATATGTTGTGCAAAATCTGCATTTCGGCAATCAATACTATGAATTGTGCCTTGGCAATCTAGGTGCCAAGCAATCTAACTCACGTGACCCCAGTCATCACAAGGAAACCCACTCTTCCTAATCATATGCCAAGCCGTAGGGTAACACATAAAATGACATCACAACACATGAAAGAATGCTCACAAAAGGCCTTCAAGAACATATAACATCACTGAGCACATACTGCACATAGAGCATACATATGAACCATTACAAGCATAGGGCGATCACAAATTCCTCATAGGCATCGTACCAAAGTAAGAACATGAAACATAAGTACATCATAAACTACTGCAAATCCTCAACAGTGAGGTACAAAAAATCCCAATAGAGTCATAGAAGTAATCCTTAAACAGCAAAGCAACAACCTCTTGCTAAAGCAACTTCTGCATAAGGAAACTCCTCAATGGTAGGGCATAATCCCACTTACTTGAGTACAAAATACATCATGAGACATCATATAATATCATGAATCACTTGAAATTACTCAACATAGACTACACATGCCTCTGGGAACTCACATAATCCAAACTAGGACTTTACAACACTCAAATTGACCTTTTTGGGCCTTTCGGAGCAGTTTAGCTCTCTTGGTATGCATAGTGATGTTCCTGGTTGATAGGGTGGCATTTCTGGTAAAGTGTGCAAAATCTCAAGTTTGAAGGATCCTGAAGGTAAGGTAACTACCCAGATTAACTCAGGAGACAAAAACGACCTCAAGGGGATGACTAGGAGGTTCGATAAGCATCAGAAGGGGTGTAAACATGGTTTATGCATCAAATGCAACTCATAGGAATGAGTTTTCAACTTAGTGGATAAGTAATTTGGCTAAAACTGTATTTTAGATTCAAAGAGCAAAGGAACAAACCCAATCTCAGCATAGGCCAAAATAACTGAACTAAACAATTCCCAAACACTCCAATACTCCAGCAACAAGATTATAAATGTCTGAAACATGACATGGACACTCACTATGAGCTTCAGGATCTCTTACAATGCAACTGACACATTCAAACCAAAGAAAACAACTCCTATCTCAGCAAGGAGTTCACAAGAGAACAATACAAAAATAGATATCCAATGCCTCCAAGAAATACGCTTAAAAAATATAGGAGAAATCAACATACATATGCCAGGGATCCATTAACAATATTTCCGCGAAGTTGAGAACCCTATGAAGCGGGCTAGAGGATTCAATCATGAGGAGCTTTCGTCGCCATGGGACGAGGTGTGATACATCATTATGAAATATTTCACTCTTGAAGGGTGGTATGGGGTTTTCTATTACTACCACCTCCCTTTTCTTAATCATCTTAGGAATAGGGACCTTATTTCTATTCCTTTTTTATCTATTGCATTCTTTGGATGCTAATGTGAGAGATGTTGTTGAGGCTGAGAAAAAAAACAAGGATTATATCATTATCCACCAAGCCCTTATCCTTCACCTGTATAACTTTTATCTGGCCCTTTGCACTCACTGCATGATTTCGGTTCAAACTGTGCCAGAAAACCAATCCTCGCCCAAGATTACTGCAAACCCTGAAAAAAAACCCTACTCTCCTTCTCGAGCCTGGCTCCTCCAGCAAGAAATTCAAGAAGTGCACTTGCCACTCAAAGAATTCAAAACCCTTCAAATCCAAGAAAGTGAGAATACAACAAATTGACTCCAATGTGGAGATAACTGATGAAGCCAACACTCCCCGTCACTCTATGAAACTGGCATCCAAGCCCCCTGAAAAAGATAAATCTTATAAGGACCCCTCCTCATCCCATGATACAGGGAATACCAACCCCTTTGATAATGTGGCCCCGTCTCACTCTACTTCGGCCGCCCATTCTGATAGCTCTACCCATGTCTCTGAGAGCCCTAAAAACCCTAGGATCCTGGATGATGATCCCAAGTCTCAGCCCAATTCCCCTTCCCCTACCCTCAAGTTTGAGAAAGTGGTGGTTATTGAGGAAGCTAGTAGTATCAAGGAGGAAGCGGATGGCAAGCGATTGGATCTGGAGAAGAAAGTGGACTCATTGAACGAACAAGTGCAGGAAATTGCCAACAGAGCGAATGTCGTCGAAAAAAGATTACAGGAGGTCACCAAATTCGCATTGAATGTCATGCACAGTTTTGCGACCGCTCTGTGTCTTTTGCAAGAAAATACCCAGAAACGTAAAAAGGAGGAAGAGGACTACAAAGACCTCTTCAAATTTCTCACTAAGGAATGGGCTAGGAGGCTCCTACCCAAGATGAGTCATGGCAAAAGGAAGTAGGGATGTTAGCTATTTGGTGGTTTTTTAAGTTTTTGAATGGCCTTTGTGGCCTTACTAGTTATAGTTATGGTTATACTGCTTGTTGGATAATCTTGGACTTGTTTATATTTAGCCCTGCGTAGCATATTTTATGGTTTACTATGACTCTTTTAAACTCTATTAATATGGGTAGAAATTTTAAAGTTTTTGATAGAGGAAAGTTTTAGGAGGCTGTGATTTTGATGTTTCTCTGCTAACAGTTGCTCGTATGTTGTTAATTTGATTGTATCTGGGTCAGCCCCCTTTGTTTTGGCTGCTTTTAATATCAAAAACAACTATATATAAAATAAATCAATCAATAATAAATAAAATCAAAAGGATAAAATTAATTAAATAAAACAATAGTCATTAAATGAATTAAATAAATAACAATCAATTAAATCCAAAATAAAACCAATTAATTAATAAATCAAATATTAATAAATTAAATAATAATAAATGAAATATTCATTAATTAATTAATTAATTATAACTTTATTAACTATTACTCAACCTTAACTAATTAAATAAACATTATCCAACCATAGGATAATTAATCCAATCCATGATAAAGCGTTCACAAACACATAACCAACCGCACAAAGATAGAATGAGATACTGACTCAAGACTGGACAACACTTATACATGACAAGACTGACAAAGTGAACATACTAGACCATGAGTAGGTGAGGGAAAGCCAAGTCATCTCCAACAACTGCCATTGGGATTAGGACACGCTCAGACCTGTGAGACTAGGTGGAGTGGATGTCTGGTACCTACAATCGTGCATCCACTGATAAACACAAAAGAACATAAATATACAACATCATAGTAGAAGGCAAGTGAAAGATAATCGCAACACCTTATCATGCTCACGATGAGTGATAAGGCATCGTCCCTTTCACAAAGATAGTCACCCAATACAAACACATCTTATAAAACCATCATCATGAAGTAGGGTTAGTATCATCATCATCAATCATGAAATTATATAAATTGCATAAGAATCTCGAATACATATTAGTCCATCAAGAGATACCATCCATTGAATAATAAAAACATGTGTCATCCATCACATAGATCATCAAAAGTCATCAATATATCTTATGTCCATATAGCATTATAAATGTCTACTGCATAGGAATAAAGCCATAATCATCATCAAAATATCATCATATGTCTAGATAAGTCTATCGAATCATGAATCAAAATGTAAGTCTAGGAGGGACACTACATCCTCCCTGCCTTAGGCTTGACTTACTCCTGGAAGTCGCCAAGGGTTAATCTGAAAACATACACACATCAACACAAAACTTCTTAACCAAATTACTTCTAGCTCAAAGTAAGATAATGATTACAAAAAAAAAAAACTACACTTTAATTATCCAAGTAAATACATTACATAAGGGATAAAACAAGTCAAAGAAACTCTTACTGGTTACAATAAGCATGACAAATCATTGAAATATCTTCAAGAGAACTTTATTTAACCACCTTTGAAAGACTAAAACTATAATTCTTGTATTCGAGTTAACATCTATAATCAAAAATCATTGTAACTCACACAATTCAAGCATGGCAACACTTCCTTTAGCATCTAGTTGAATTTAATTAAGAAGACAAGTATACATTTACGCATTACTTCACACATAGGCACATCCTTAAAAATCCACATGTCATACTCCTATATGAGGAAAGTTGAATAAAATTCCTTCAAGACTGGATAAGATAAAGAGAATCTTGTGATTACCAGAAATCTATACTCTATAATTCTCAAGGAATGCAAAATTTGCAATACTCAAACTTCTCAATCCTCACCACACTTTCATTGCACTACTCTGATGCAAGCATCTACACATCTATCATCCAATCAGTTATTACAAGGAACTCTAATTTATTTGGTTTGCATGATACCTATACATAAACATTCAATTAAGATATGAAAGCAACGGTTTCTTTTGCATTTATCAACTTGACATATTACAAATACTTCAAATTCCACAACACTTCTATTAAACATTTTATGAACTTTATAAAATTCCAATACATGACATCTTACCAACATATTTGATATTCTAATAATTTCATTATTATCCAATTGTTCTCTAGGGCTAGTGCACTACTCTGCAGTGTCCTCTCTTGCACATACTATCAGAGGTTTGAGATAAACATGATAGAACAACATTGACATAGAACGAGGGCCCACAACTCGACATACAGAATGACCACCATGGACAACAAGGAGAAAATCCAAAAGGAGAAGATCATTAAACACAACATTAAATCATAAAAGAGAGAAAAATTTCTAGCGAATCAACCAAGAAATAAAGTGTGACAAGTGCCACCACAAGAACAAAACAATTGAAATAAGAATTTAGTGGTCAATCCTAAAGCTAAGAGATCAACAAAAAAAAAACTAACGACACGAAAAAGAACTCAAATCAAAATAACCAATTTACCAAAATCCTTATCATGAGGCGACCAACATCAGTCACTCTAATGGGAGTAGCCGCTACACAACACCCAAGATTAGTGCCCTGGATGTGTTAGAGAGTGCACACCAATATTTCAATCATAAATCTATTTACATACTCAAGTTACTTTTACCATTATTGCTGCAATGCAATCCTTTAAGATAATTTGGGCAACTATCCTTTATGAATGAATACATATGCAAGAAGATATACACACACAAGTAATACACTCACACATGGTTAATATTCAAGATATCTACCTATAGAACAATCACCTTTACCGAATTATAGTAGAGTCAAATGTTGGTTATTGAATTAATCACTTAATGATATACTTTAACACATTAATCAATCAATTGCCTATATTAAGCATGAAACTTGATATCACAACCTTTCTTACCACCACTTAATTTTCCATTTAATACCATGCACGCAAATTCAACTACATAATATATTTCCTTACTCAGTGCTTATCTCCTACTATCCCTTAACTATAATCATTCACAAACCAATCATATCTAGTGATCAAGAGGCACATTCATATAGAATTGCAATACCACTTCATTCAACACACCACCAATTCATCATGCTAGAATTCATCGAACAAACATTTTCTTTTGAATCTGAATAGGATAAGGAGATATCATCTTGTCTTTAATCTATGCATTTGATCAACTTGAACATTTCAACAATCCACACCACTCCTACTTAAGACTAAGGCTTTTATCTTACCAACCAAATAAAGACATAATGATATGATTCCCAAATTTTTCTATACTATGCATGCAATGCATCAATTTTTATTTTTTTTCTTCGTTCCAATATATGAGTATCAACAAGATCTTTTAATCCATTGATTCATCAAACTTCCTACACTTTCCATGCAATATGCACTCTATCTAATTGATTCTTCCTCTAAGAAACATCATGGATGCAAGGCATAAATATCAATCTTAAACAATATTATTTATCCAATCTTTTCCTTTAATAAATGAAATACCATACTACACCAATAGGTATCCAATGCTTCTACTCATTATCAATAAACTCCTAAGAACTATGATTCTTTTATCTAAATGGAGAGAAGAGGAGGAAAAGCACTTGCCAATCAACCAATTTATGCACAAAAGAATTATGCATGAGCAATACAAAATTTATAGACATGTCATGTTTGTCGTACTATGCAGCTATACACATCATTTCCTTAGATATGCAAATTCAACTTCCATGAGGTCTCCTAATATTACAAATGTGGTTAGAAATCTCAAGCCATTACTAGAAGATATGATTTATTCAAACAATCTTTTCTCAAATGCAAAATCATACACATATGAAAACATCCAAAATTTATATTTGGTACCCATACTTCACTATTTAAATCCCCTTACATTTACAAAGAAGAATACACGAAAGAGAAGGGCATCAACAACTACTATTTTCTTATACAAGTATATAGCATACAAGTTCTTCAATTTTTAGATCATGATTTATGCAAATCGTTCTTATATGCATATAACAGACACTCCATCTTACTATTCATAAGAGGCTTAACATAACAAGTTGATCCTACAAACATATTAGCTAAAAGAACACACACAATTCTCTTTCATCCTATAGCATGATCATTAATATAGGGAGAACAACTTCTAATATTCAAGTAAGCATTAAAATTTACAAGCAAGTAAGACCGCATACAATCATATAGACATCACTCTCATCTAAGAAGCATGCATCAGAAATGAATACACATTTTGCACACAATTATGATTTCTAGGAATAATTAGGGAGAAACACAAGGCATAAACATACAAGATCTCCAAATAATTCAATTGAATTTTCCATCACAAATCTCGAGAACAACTCCACTCAAGAGAATATTATAGTACATCATGCAAGACTAAGAGAAACAACCTTAACCAGAGATCTCAGTGTTTCCAACATGGGCTCTAATACCAGATGTAACGCCCAACAAAATACTCTAGAGAAATACACCTAATCTAACTACAAATAGAGAATTTTTTTTTTTAAGTTTATATACTAAACAACACATACATCTATAACATCCATCTAATGCATATCAAATACATCATATACTAAATGCATCATTACAAATTAAATCTTTTCTTCAGACTGGTGAGTGTCCTAAAGGCCTGAACAATGCTAAACGAAGATACTATAGACTTCAAGCTATCCCGTATATCATTTTGGATGGAATTTTGTTTAGAAAAGATTTAAATGGTGTATTCTTAAGATGTGTAGATTCAGATCAAACTGACATAATATTAGAGGAATTCCATAATGGACCAGCTAGTGGTCACTTTGCACCACAGACTACAGCATTAAAGATCATGAGGGCAGGATATTTTTGGCCTAATTTGCATAAAGATGCATATGCTTGGGTAAGGAAATGGAAGAATTGTGCAGTATTTGCAGGCAAATGGAAGATGGCATCTTTACCCCTGCAACCTATTCAAATTGAACAACCATTCATGAAGTGGGGTCTTGATATTATCAGAGTCATCAATCCACCTTCAAGTTCTAGGCATAAATGGATCTTGACAGCCACTAATTACTTTACCAAGTGGACTAAAGTTGTACCCTTGAAGGAGGCAAATGAAAGTGCAGTCCTAAACTTTTATCAAGACTTGGTAGCAAGGTTTGGTATCCCTGATTCTATTATTTTAGACAATGCATTAGCTTTTGTAGGATTTGAGATTACTGATTGGGTTGTCCAGAACAGCATATTTTTTAGTACTTCGTCCAATTATTACCCTTAGGGTAATGGACAAGTTGAGTCTACTAATAAGAACTTGATTAGGATAATCAAGAGGACAATAGAAGATAATCAGAGAGCTTGGCACACTCAGCTGAAACATGCATTGTGGGCTGATAGAATCACTCCTAACAGAGCTATAGGTATATCTCCTTATGTCCTCATTTATGGTAAAGAGACAAGACTCCCAATTTTAGTTGAAATGCCTACACTAACTCTGATTAGAGAGCTATAAATGTTGCAAGAAGAACCCATGCAGGTTAGGTTGGCAGAACTAATGGAGCTGGAGGAAGTAAGAAAGCAAGCATTGTTGACTATTGAAAATCATCAAGCTCAGATGAAGAGGACTTTCGACAGGAAGGCAACTCTAAGAGTTTTCAATGAGGGAGATTTAGTTTTGAAATGGGATGCATTAAAGAGTAATCTTGAAAAGCATACTAAATTTGATGCCATATGGGATGGCCCATACATCATTACTGAGAAAAAGCAACATAATGTTTTTCAACTTTCAAAGTTGAATGGTGAAACCCTTCCAATCCCAGTTAATGGGATTCATCTCAAAGCTTGCCTTTGATATTTTATTCAGGTTAATAAGTGTTGATGCACTCTTTGTTTTCTATTTTTTTGTTTTGAGTTTCAATAAGTGCTCGTGCACAGTTTTGTGGTTTCTATTTTAGGCAGTACCACTTGTTTTTTTTTCTAGTTTTCCTGTTTTTGTTTTGTTTTTATGCTGTGGAGCAACTGAATTTCAAGAAGTTCCATTTGGAGAGAAGGATGAGATGACTTTATAATCCCAATGGATAAGCCATTACTAGTCCATAGTGTTTAGCAGGCAAACACTCCGTAGAGGTCGCCAAAAATGTTACCAAATTTTTGCACATGCTAAAGTTGGTGACCTAGTGAGGCCTTGGTTTCATTCATATTTAAAAAGTGCCAAGCAAATCAGCAAATATCTGGTCAAATCATTAGCAAGAAATTAGATATGCACTATTTTTTTTTAACTTGTTTGCTTCATGTGCAGATATAGGAAAAGTAAAATACAGCATGTGGGTTAAAATGTGGCTCCCACGAGGGTTGACCCCAGCGTGCTGATGGAGATGAGTTCTTTGCAGTTTTTTTGAATTTTTGCCTTATCGACAAGACCTACCCGATTGGCAAGACTTACCCCAATGAGAAAGCATAGGCGTGGAGCAGTCATATCAAGTATCAGTAGGCAAGGTTCTCCCCTACATTGATGCCCAATAGAAAAGTGGACAGATAGGAGTAAGTCATCGGCTATCAAAAGGAGATATTTAATGTTATCTCGATGACCCGATAAGAAGTGCGAAGCACGGAAAGTTTTCATCGGCCATCAGAAGTAAGGTTTTTAAGTCTCCCCAATGACTTGATGGAAAGTGAAAAGTGGTGTGTGTAGTCATCGGTAGCTCTAGTTTCATGTTATCCCTATGACCCAATGGAAAGGCCCAGGCGTAGTCCATTTATCCCACATTGGCCGCAAGGAGAAGTATTTTAGTATTTAAAGGCAAAGCCCCACACATATTAAGTGTCAAAGCTTAAGGGCTTTTGGAAAGTTGCAGCTCAGCGTTGGTGGGGCTTGACAAAGAATTATGTGGAGTGCTACCATCAGCTATTGGAATAGTCGGTTTTACCCTATCCCGATGCCCAATAAGTTTGCATAAGGCTGAAAAGGAGCAATCAGATATCAGCAGAAGTGTTTTCCACCTACCCCAATATCCCGATGAGGTCGCCAACAGATTGGAGTGAGTTGGAGTGAGTTTGGAGTGGAGCTATCGGGTATCGACAAGTCAAGTTTTGAAGTCTCCCTGATAACCCGATAGGAAAGCATACTGTTTTGGAGCACACCATCGGCTATCAGAACAACACATTGTTTGAGAGCTACACCGAAGACCCAATGGAACAACACACCTTTTGGGATCTATACCAAAGACCTGATGGAACAACATACTTTTTGGGAGCGTGCCATCAGATATCGGGGGGAGTGTTTTGACGCTACGCTGATAACCCGATAAGAAGGTGCACGAGTTGTAAACACACGAGTTGTAAATTGTCTGTAGATGAGTGGCTCAAAAGCGAGCCTGAGTAATAGGTAGCGTCCAGGTGGAATCAGTAACAAAGAAAAGAGAAGTCATCAGGTAGTTTGGGGTCCGATTTAAGAAGTTTGCATGAGTTTTTTCATGATTGTGAGCCTTTTTTGGTGGCTTTTTATTTCCACTCGAGGATCAGTTTTCAAAAAAGATATTTTTAGTGGGATTTCATCTTCAGTCTTTCTAGAGTCATCCTTTCCTCTACCTTTTGGAAGGTTTTTTTATAAAGTGAAAAAGTTTTATCTTTCTTCACTAGTTCTTGGTTATTCTCTTGCTAGTTTTAGTAGAGAATACATTCTTGTAGCTCATGTGCAATTTTATGACAGAATATTGAATAAAATTATCAGCTTATGCCTTATATATTTGGAGTTCATTTTCTTATTCATGTTTAAGAGCTAGTTTATTGTGTTATTGTCTAGATATCCTTTAAATTTTTTGTCTCATTTGTAAGTCACAGGTTGTGCGTTGTGATAAATTGGTTCATTTGTTTGATTGTGAAAGTTTTCTTTCCTTTCAATTTCTTGAAGTTTAAATCCTTTGCATGAAATATTTATGTGCTATGAACCATAAGTCTATTTGTGCATATTGGTGTTTTTAGGAGTGTATTTATGTCATTTTGAGATATCATATTGATGCTTCACCTTAGTTTAGCATTCGCAAGGTCATTCTATTTTCAATTTTAGTTTTCCTATCCCTTTTCTTGGCAAATAATTTAGAGTTATTCACAGGGAACCATCCCTTCATCTAGAGGTTAATTCTCACTATAGGCAGCCCATTGGCCTGAGAATTATCCCATGTGTCACCAAGTTGCTTAAGCTTTCAGCTTGTGCATTACGGGTGCAATTTGAGTGACAACAATCATTCTTTCCCCTAGGGTATCTCAACGTCACTACTTTTAAGAGTAACATCCTATAAACTAAGTTCATTTTAGAGCACCAATTCAAACTTTCCAAATCCCCATCATTACACATCCATTGTATTCATTATGACTCTAAATGCATATCCCTTCATAAGATAGTACTAGATCATAATCTAAGATTCACAATGCCTAACAATAGGACTACTAACATACGCAAGTACATGAAGTATAACATCAATGCTTAACTATTCTAGGTGAATGATGCCACCTAAGATACCTATATAATTTCAATATAATCCATACATAATAGCATCTCTTAACACATACCATATGAAATGTCAACAAGACACTATTACAATTTCCATTCTACTATTATAAGTGGATCCCCCTCATGATTTTCTTTAAGCTCTAGAGGTATTATCCAAGGGAACCCCATTTCCACATTCCTCTTTATTCTCATGGCAGAAGCCTTGGGTTGTTTCATCCATAGAAATGTTTGTTTGGGGTGTATTAAGGGCATCTTCCCTTCCTCCTCTTCACCCAAGGTGGAACATGAGTCCAAGGGAAGAGCCATAGAAAAAATACAAAATGACTTAAAGGGGATCAACCAAGAAACAATCCTTGACACATGTTGAGCTCACCAGAAATATATCCAAGAAATAATCCTATATATCAATGTTGATGATCCAAACTTGATAATTTATGAATATATCTGATTTCTAAAAAAGTTATTGGTCCATGCCAATAAAGACGAATATAAAGAAAAAGTAAAAGATGATGAGGGTCAGGATTTTCTCGTGGATACTCCAAACCTGATGCAGTCAAGATAGGGAGATCCAATGAAGGACATCCCCGCCTTGCGGCCTATAACACAAAACACCATGTGAGATACCGGCAACCGGTAACACAACACAAGATCTAACTAGTAAAGAGGTAAAGAGCAACTTTATCAGTAGAAGCAATACACAATATAACTGGTAACCATATAAATCAATCACTATAACCATTTAATGAATTACATAAGCCTTTAATGGCTACACATGCTAGTGTTGGTATTTTGGTATGGTTTTGTCATTGATGTCAACACCTACTAAAACTCTAGCACTTTTGAGATCCAGCAGCATTCACCAGCAAGCACGTAACTATTGCACAGTTACTGGTATATGGTTCACCGGTAGGATATAATGATCACCGACACTTGGAATGATATGGAAGACACTTGGTAATATCAAAGACATTGTGTGGACAATTTATTTTGAAGAACTAATCATTGGTATATTCATATTTGCATATTTTCTTTTACCGGCAAATAGGTCTAGGGTTACCTGAGGTTACACCGACAGGTTTATCTTTTCCAAATCAGCATGGCACGCTATGGAGATGATTAATTATTGTTGTAAATGCTTTAAGCTGACATGTTTGATCGGTTATTGCATCAGATATTATATTGTTTGTAAAATGTTTTTATTGTAATATCTTATAGAGCCGACCTACTAAAATTGGTCTTAGGTTATGGTATAAATGTAAGATCTTATTTGTAAGATCGAATGTGGAATGCGAAAAAGAATTAAGTGAAGGTATATGCAAGATTAAGAAGAGCTATACACAAAGACATCATTTGAAGGTGAAGGTAGGTTTTTGTGAAAGCATATCAGCATTACACTGGTACTAAATCTAGCATATGAAGATGCTATTTTGTGCAGTACATTCTTATTGGATTTAACCATCCAACTGTAGTCAGTGTGACTCCCATTATGTGATTGAGCAGTGAGCTCTAGGCTGTTGGCCTTTCTGCATGTGCAGACCCCATTTATGTACACTTACTATCTGCAGTAGTGTCATCTGATTGTGGGTAAGGTTTCCCACCGTGGTTTCTCCCCTTACAGGGTTTCCACGTACAAATATTGGTGTTATGTGTTGTGGATGACTTTGTGTTTATGTTTCATACATTAATCCTTACCGGTATAGCAATTAACTATTAACACTGTCTACCGGCATACTTAGATGGTTTACCGGTATTAAGAATTAAGTTGTTTAAGTTGTTTTTAGTTTGAATTTATTAGACAATTGATTCACCCCCCCCCCCCCCCCCCTCTCAGTTGTCTCTGGGACCTAACAATTGGTATCAGAGTCTAGTCCTCTTTTTGCAGAAGTTTAACAACTTGAGGAGATCCAATGACTACTAATTATTTCAGGAAGGACAGTCCTAAACTTGATGGAACCAACTATGGGATATGGAAGATCAGAATGGAGACACATCTGAATTGCATTAGTAAAGACATCTGGGAAGTTACAAAAAAAAGGTTATACTGCTGCTATAGCTAGTCAGACCAGTCCAACTACCTTAGCTAAAGATGAGGAGAATGATTGCAAAGCAAGAGAAGCACTTTTGAGCGCATTATCAGATCAACAAATCATGGGATTATCATATAGGTCTACCGCTAAAGCTATTTGGGATCATTTGGAAACACTGAATGAAGGAGATTCCACAGTCAAGATTGCAAAACTTGAAAGCTTCTAAGTCAGGTATGAACATCTGAAAATGGAAGAAGATGAAAGGATTTCTTTAAATGTTGTGGAGGAACCTTAAGTGAGGATGAAATTGTTTCAAAAAATTTAAGAGGATTGCCACCGGCATATAAAATGAAGGTTACTACTATAAATGAGTTAAGAACAATGCCTAATACATCAGTAACTAGGGATACATTGATTGGAAAACTTTCAGCTTTTGAAATTGAGAAATTTGGTCTTGTTGCTACTATAAAGACGGATTTGGCCTTTAAAGCATCAACATCATTTGCTCCATCATTTGACAAATCAGATTGGAAAGCCTTTTATGCAAGAGAACTTGAAGAAACTAGGAAGGAGAATGAAGAACTTGAAGAACTTGAAGCACTATTTGCAAGGAAAATGCCTAAAGGTCCAATTGGAAGTAAGTACGAAGGTAAAGCACCCTTTAAATGTTTTAACTGCAATAAGATTGGTCATATGGCTTCGAGATGCCCTGATAGACATGCTAGACTAAGAGAAGAAGCTAGAAGAACATGCAAGCCTAATCCTAAATATCATAGATACAAATTTCAGAAGAACAAAGACAAATCTTGTTACATTGTTGATGAAGGTGTGACTGATGATTCTGATGAGGATCTAGCAGACAATGGATGGGTTTTTGTTTCTATAATAGAAGATCAACCGGCACCTACTGCTCAACTGGTAGAACAAGCCCTAGCAGCTAAAGTTGAAGTAAAGGATGAATGGATCATTGACTCAGGATGCTCACATCATATCATAGGAGACAAAGGTAAATTCTTGAACTTTCAAGAATACAATGGTGGTTTAGTAAAATTTGGAGATGACAAAGCCTGTTCAATCAAAGGTAAGGGTACAATATCTCTTGATGGTAAGCATAACACTGACAATGTCTACTATGTTGAAGGATTAAAGCATACTCTTTTGAGTGTTGGTCAATTAGTTGAGAAAGGATTTCAGTTACAATTTAAGAATGAAAAATGCAAAATCATGAATAGAACTGGTTTAGAAATTGCAACCGGTAATCAGACTAGAGGTAATATCTTTCATTTGAATAACAGTGAAAAGGCATGCTTGATTGCACATATAGATGAAAGTTGGTTATGGCATAAGAGACTCTATCATGTAAACTTTGATTGCATGGTAAAGATCAGTACTTCTAAGGCAGTTAGAGATCTACCTAAAATTGTCAAGCCTCAAAATACAATTTGTAAGGAATGTCAATTTGGAAAACAAGTTAGAGATAGTTTCAAAAGTATTACAGAAAAATCTAATAATGCTCTTGATTTGATTCACACTGATTTATGTGGTCCAGCTAGAACTAAAAGCTTACAAGGTGATAGATATTTCATGCTAATTATTGATGATTATTCTAGAATGTGTTGGGTTACTTTTCTCAGAGGTCAAAAGCACTTGGAAATTTCAAACTATTCAAAGCAATGGTTGAAAATGAAACCGGTAAGAAAATCAAATGTTTAAGATCAAATCAAGGAGGTGAATTCACATCTAAAGACTTTAATACATTATGTGAAGTGAATGGAATCAGAAGATAGCTATCAGCACCTCGAACACCACAGTAGAATGGAGTTGTTGAAAGGTAAAATAGAACTATCTTGGATGCAGCAAGAAGTATGTTATCTGAAGCAAATTTACCACATGTGTATTAGAGAGAAGCAATTAGCATAGTGATCTATACATTCAAGAAAGTTCACATCAAAGGTGAAACCGATAAGACCCCTCATGAACTATGGTTTGGTAATACTCCTACTCTTAAGTATTTCAGAATTTTTGGAAGTAAATGTTATATTAGAAGAGATGAGTATATTGGAAAATTTGATCCTAGAAGTCTTGAAGGAATATTTCTTGGTTATTCATCTAAGAGCAAGGCATATAGATGTTTTAATAAGAGATTGAAGAAAATTGTTGAGAGTACAAATGTAAAAATTGATGAACAATTCAGAGGAACTTCAAGGTATATAGACTCTAAACTGGCAATAGAAATTGTGACAAATGAACCTACTCTAAATCCACTGGTACAGATTGAAGATCCAGTTACCCTAGTACCATCAGAGGATTCCACAATAATTGAAGAACAACAGCAAACTAAGACACCCTGGTATGTAAGATTGAATCATTCTGAAGATCAGATAATTGGAAACAAATTTAAAGGAGTTATGACAAGAGGAAGATTGGCAAATGAAGAGGTATGTCTTATTTCTCAAATTGAACCATCATCTGTTAATTAGGCATGTGAAGAGAAATTTTGGATTAAAGCTATGGAAGAAGAATTAGGACAAATTGAGAAAAATAATACTTGGACATTAGTTCCCCGACCTAAAGATAAAAATGTAATTGGAACAAAATGGGTATTCGGAAACAAACTTAATGAAGATGGTAAGGTTGTCAAAAATAAAGCAAGACTAGTGTGTAAGGGATATTCTCAAAAAGAAAGAGTTGATTACAATGAAACCTTTGTACCGGTAGCTAGAATTGAGGCATTCAGAATATTCTTGGCTTTTTCAGCACACAAGAACTACAAATTTTATCAGATGGATATTAAATGTGCATTCTTGAATGGAGATCTTGAAGAGGAAGTATACATTGAACAACCTGATGGATTTTCTTTGACAGATGACAATGATATGGTTTGCAGGTTAAGAAAAGCTCTGTATGGACTGAAACAAGCCCCAAGAGCTTGGTATGCAAGGTTGGATAAGTATCTTTTAAAGATTGGTTTTACTAAAGGAATTGCAGACAGCAATTTATATTACAAAATAACTAATGATGAAATCTTGATTATAGAAGTATTCATTGATGATATAATCTTTGGAGGAGAAGATGGATTATGTAAAGAATTTTATATTAAAATGCAGCAAGAATTTGAAATGTCTATGATTGGAGAAATAAAATTCTTTTTAGGGTTGCAGATTTCACAGACTGACAAAGGTATATTTTTGAGTCAATCCAAGTACTTGAAAGAGTTACTAAAGAAATTTGGGATGGAGAACTCTAAACCAGTAAGCACACCTATGACTACAAATGACAAATTATCTCAAAGGGATGAATCTACACCTGTTAATCCAACTAGATACAAATCTATGATAGGAGGTTTACTGTATTTGACACAAACCAAACCTGATATTATGAATGCAGTATGTATTGTTTCTAGATTTCAAAGTAATCCTAGAGAAAATCATGAATCAGCAGTAAAAAGGATTTTTTGGTACTTGCAAGGCACTGCAAATCTTGGATTATGGTACCCTAGAGATGAAAATTTTGATCTATGTGCATACACAGATACAAATTGGGCAGGAGATGTGGATGATAGAAAAAGCACCACCGGTGGAGCATTCTTTCTGGGAAAGAGATTAGTTTCTTGGTTGAGTAAGAAACATAGTTGTACATCTTTATCAATAGCAGAATCAGAATATGTTGTAGTAGCAACTAACTGTACACAAGTACTATGGCTTAAGCAAATGTTGAAAGACATAAAGGTAAAATGCAAGGAACCTATTACAATATATTGTGATAACACTGCAACAATTGATATATCTAAGAATCATGTATTACATTCTAAAACA
Source organism: Cryptomeria japonica (assembly GCF_030272615.1). Taxonomy (NCBI): domain Eukaryota; kingdom Viridiplantae; phylum Streptophyta; class Pinopsida; order Cupressales; family Cupressaceae; genus Cryptomeria; species Cryptomeria japonica. The sequence goes on along the minus strand of NC_081411.1, from coordinate 435,869,909 downwards.
AAACATATTTCTATCAAACTGAATTTTCTAAGGGAAAAAGTTAAAGAAAAAGAGATAAAACTGGTTTATGTGAATACTAAAGAACAGCTTGCAGATATTTTTACAAAACCTTTCCCTAAGGAGACTTTTGAATATCTCAGAGATCAACTTGGAGTCATACCGCCACCGATAGAGACTTAGACAGTTGATGATTGTCATCAATCGACAGAATTTACAGAGAAATATTTTACTCCGGTCTTTGATGAGGAAGCTACTTCTCGGGGGGAGTAGTTGGTATATTGAATTGATTGGTATTTTGTATATGAACTTGGTATTATTATAACTTTGGCATTTGATGTCAAAGGGGGAGTGATATCTATGGAAAAACACATTATCTTTTAAGAGAACTTTGGATAACACATGTTGCTCCCAGGGGGAGAGATTGGTGTTTGGGAGAGACTATTACTCTTTGTATTCTGGTTATGATCTTTTTGGAGATTGTTGGTTTTTGGCATTTCTATTTTGGCACTTGATGGTTTTTCCATCTTGTGTTTCCATCAATGCCAAAGGGGGAGATTGTTGGTATTTTGGTATGGTTTTATCATTGATGTCAACACCTACTAAAACACTAGCACTTTGGAGATCCAGCAGCATTCACTAGCAAGCAAGTAACTATTGCACAATTACTGGTATATGGTTCCCCGGGAGGATATAATGATCACCAGCACTTGGAATGATATGGAAGACACTTGGTAATGTCGAAGACATCATGTGGAAAATTTATTTTGAAGAACTAATCATTGGTATATTCATATTTGCATATTTGCTTTTACCGGCAAATAGGTCCAGGGTTACCTAGGGTTACACCGGTGGGTTTATCTTTTCGAGATCAGCATGGCACGCTATGGAGATGATTAATTATTGTTGTAAATGCTTTAAGCTGACATGTTTAATCAGTTATTGCATCGGATATTATATTGTTTGTAAAATGTTTTTATTGTAATATCTTGTAGAGCCAACCTACTAAAATTGGTCTCAAGTTATGGTATAAATGTAAGATCTTATTTGTAAGATTGAATGTGGAATGTGAAAAAGAATTAAGTGAAGGTATATGAGAGATTAAGCAGAGCTATACATGAAGACATCATTTGAAGGTGAAGCTAGGTTTTTGTGAAAGCATATCAGCATTACACCGGCACTGAATCTAGTATATGAAGATGCTATTTTGCGCAGTACATTCTTATTGGATTTAACCATCCAACTGTAGTCAGTGTGACTCCCATTTTGTGATTGAGCAGTGAGCTCTAGGTTGTTGGCCTTTTTCCATGTGCAGACCCCATTTATGTACACTTACTATCTGCAGTAGTATCATCTGATTGTGGGTAAGGTTTTCCACCATGGTTTTTCCCCTTACAGGGTTTCCACGTACAAATATTGGTATTATGTGTTGTGGATGACTTTGTGCTTATGTTTTATACATTAATCCTTACCGGTATAGCAATTAACTGTTAACACTATCTACCGACATACTTAACTGGTTTACGGGTATTAAGCATTAAGTTGGTTAAGTTATTTTTGGTTTGAATTTATTAGACAACTAATTCACCCCCCCGCTCTCAGTTGTCTTCGGGACCTAACAGCTAGAACACAACCTAGGATTACAAAACAATCCATACATCACAAATCTAAGATCCACAGATCTTCTGCTCGACAAATCGGCCTCCAATAATAGTCTGTACTATTTTGCACTGATCTAGACCTCAGTCCATTCGGACTTCAGTCCCCCTAGACCAGAATCTCTCTAGAAACTACATCTTCGCTCAATCTCCTCTTCCTTTGATCTTCGTCCTTCCAAAATGAATCTCTAAACTTTCTCTTTATACCATCCACAAGAAATAAAAAAAGACCGACTGTTTCATGATGAAATGTGTAAACGATAACATGTCAGCCCAAATCACCAAGAACATCTTCAAATTCATAAAACTTCATACGGTCCTCCAGAAACATAGGACAAGGCCCAAAACAACATCGCTCAATGATCCACAAGTTATAAAAACCACCTGTAACCTGATTCATCTTTGCTTCATACACTGCAAAACCAACCAGTAAGAACATACCAATATCGGGCCAGTACCGAAATCGATGTCTCACCAGGATCAAATCCAAATGTCGGTTTGAACTACTATGGTACTTCTACATCAGACTCTTGGGGTTAATTGAAAAGTGAGTCCCATCACCTGATCTAGTTCGGCAATCTATCAATAGGTACTTGCAACTGCCTCAGAGGTTCGACGGTCTGACTACAGGTTTTGGTTGCCTCTCCTCGGCGATCTACCGGTCCATCCTGCAATTTGCCTCGGTTTGGCGATCTGTTCAAGTATCCACCCACTAACTGCCTCAAGCTTAAGCTCTAGGTTTGGTGGTCTACTTGCAAGCCTTGCATTGCCTCATGTTCGGCGATCTGAACAAGTCTAGAAGTTGCCTCAACTTCCTTTCCAACCAACCAGTTCACAACAGGTCTTCCTCGATCAGCAAGATCACAAACCAGCTCTGATACCAATTGATGCAGTCAAGGTAGGGAGATTCAATGAAGGATATCCCTGCCTTGCAGCCTATAACAGAAAACACCATGCAAGATATCGGCAACTGGTAACACAACACAAGATCTAACCAGTAAACAAGTAAAGAGCAACTTAATTAGTAGAAGCAACACACGATATAACTGGTAACTGGATAAATCAATCACTATAACCATTTAATGAATTACATAAGCCTTTAATGGCTACACATGTTAGACCACAGCCTAAGATTACAAAACAATCCATACTTCACAAATCTAAGATCCACAGATCTTTTGCTCAACAAATCAACCTATGATAACAATCTCCACTATTTTGCACTAATCCAGACCTTAGTCCCTTTGGACTTCAGCCCTCCCATACCAGAATCTCTCTAGAAAATACATCTTCGCTCAATCTCCTCTTCCTCTAATCTTCATCCTTCCAAAATGAATCTCTAAACTTTTCCTTTATACCATCCTCAAGAAATAACAACTCGATCAAGTAGGCCAAAGACCAACCAGTTCATGATGAAACGTGTAAACGATAACATGTCGGCCCAAATCACCAAGAACATTTTGAATGCATAAAACTTCATGTGGTCTTCCGGAAACATCGAACAAGGCCCAAAACAACATTGCTCAATGACTGCAAGTTACGAAAACCACCCACAACCCGATTCATCTTCACTCCATACACTGCAAAACCAAACATTAAGAACATACCAATACAGGGCCAATACCGGAATCGATGTCTCATCGGGATCAAATCCAAATGCCGGTTTGAACTACTCTGGTGCTCTTGCATCAGAACCTTACTAATTTTTGAGATAAATTGGGTGATCAAGACCCTCATCTCCCCTCTATTATAGTTTCCACTACCTAGTGGCTTTCTTTTATATGTTTTGACACCAACATGAAGTGCACACATAGTTTTTAAAAAAAATAGGTTTTTTTTAAAATAAAAATTGTGTTGAACAAAGACCTTTATGTTTAGTAAATTCTTATATTCATTACAAAATTAAAATACATTGCAAATTATGCTCTATGTAAATCTTGATCCAAGGGCTATGATCCTACAAAATTGCATTCCATGTTGACTCTATTTGATGGTCCAACACATTCTTTGAAATAAAAAATTATTCTAAAAACTAGGTTAGCAAAAGGAGGATATAGCAAAAGGATCTTTTTTTTTAAGGCAACTTTATAAAAGTTTTTTTACTATGTAACATTCAAAAAATTTAAAAAGGCCTTTATTTGAAGCTTATGTACATCTAGTACTAATTTTACCTTTAAATGAAGGATGTAGTGTCGCTCCTAGACTTGCATTTTGATTTAAGCATCAAAGGGTTTATTTAGACATATGATTGATGTTTTGATGATTACTTATGACTTTATTTCTATCTCATATGATATTGATGATGTTAGATACTTTATAGGGACACATGCTATTTGATGACTTATGTGGATGTTTGATACACCTTAGACTATATCGATGATGGGCCTATATTTCATGGTTTATATGTGCTCATTATTTATGATGGATCATATAACTTATGGGATTTTCATGACATTATGATTTCACTAACCCTACTCTATGATTATTATGATTAATTTGATGTTTTGATGATTGTGATTGTCTTCTAGTATCTTCTGTTAGACACAATGCACCACTGAGAGGGGGGGTGAATCAGTGGTTCTCAAACTTTTTCCCTTTAACTGACTATGTGAGCATATTGGTTATCAGATCTAACTTAATGCAGACTTACCAGTTAGTGGGGAGACCAACACAAATGCAATCACACACAAAGGGCCATCACATAACACTAGCATGTACGAGGGAAACCCAAGATGGGAAAAACCTTGGTGAGCAATGTTGTTGGAGTCTACTGCTCCAATCCAGCCTCACAATCAAAACTTTGTTACAATGTTTAGGGCTACAACCCGTGATTTAGGGTTGGCACCAACCCAAGGAGCACCAACCCCTAACTTATTTATAGGCTACAACCCTTGCACTGAGCTACAACTCGGTGTTCACAAAGATAACTTCAAATACAAAATTAGTATTACTGTTACAAGTGAATCTTGTAACCATCTCATATACCTCTCTCTGTCGGTGAGACACCTTCTCTGATACACCGATTCACCTATCACTATTTCTCTGCTTGTCAGTAAACACTATCAGTTCACCTCTCCTCTGTTCTACTTAGTTTGATCTCCTCCTCACTGCTCTGCTCTTTACTAGTGCTATACTCTATCGATTCTATGTCTGCCTTCTCTGCAGCTTCCTTCACTTCTGCTCTATTGGTATAGACACTATTGGTTCTGCACTGATACTGATTGAACACTTCAACCTAGTTCTCCCTCACACTACTCTGCTCTCACATGTAGAAGTAACACTTGATCACTTTGTAGAACTATCTTCCTCTCTTTGGTAGCACTACTCTCTCATCCAGCGGCAACCTTCTCTGATTTTGGCTTCCATATTTATAAACTGGTTTTCCTGCCAAAAACCAATTCAAACATTTGGGCTATTAGGGTTTCCTCATCAACCTCGAGGAAAACCAAATCCAATTACACCTTGTTCAATCTAATCTCCCAGTCATCCAACGATACATCTCTGACATTAATGCACCTTCTAATACAGGTTTTCAAAAATAGAAAACACGACCCTTTCTCTTGACCCGCCTCTATCAAAATGCCATTAATACTTCTATTGTTTCCTTCACAAGGTCTTCTCACAAACTGAGTTTCTCACTTTGAACCAAGCGCCAGCACCTCCCTAATTTGTCTCTGTCGCTCATTCTACCTTGAGCCGCACTTTTCTGATCTGCTCTAAAAATCACGGGATCCATATTGAATGGATAATAGTAGAGACAACTATCTCTACACGACACTCCACCGATCTCTATATGCTTGCCACCTCATCTCTTTGTGGCATCCAAGTCGACCAACTACCAGCTTGGATCGGTGTGTCAGTTCAGAAATCGCTGACCAAACACTCAATCGGTTCTTCTCTTCTAACGGCTTACTAACCCTGTCACTTAAACCCTCAAACCGTTTTGTCATCAGCCTTGCACTCTGCTTCTCTTCCAGTGGACTACTCAATCGTGTAGCACTCTTGCTAACCTACCTTATGCGCATCTTCATCAAATGGGGATTCTTTTGCATCTACACCTTGTCCATATTATCGGTGGACTTTCATACTGGTAAACACTCTTGTTGGCACCATGTCATCAACCTTCATTAGACTCCATCTTCAATCCAGCCATTTTCTCTATCTGAGTCTGCTCAGCCTTGCCTTCTCCCTGATCAACTCGGACCCTATCTCTAACGGTTTGTCAAAGTGACACACTCATCACTCTTCATCTGTACCAGCATCTCAACATGTATTCGCAGACAATCAAGTGCATATCCCTGATTTCATGCACTTAAGCCCTTATTTTGATTCACCAGTAGATCCGGTGTGAGCCTTCAAACACCTGCCTTTGCCTCATCTTCCTTATCTCACATGACTATGATGCACACCATGCATAAAAGGAGATAAGTTCCACTTACTGGTGGGAGTGAGTCCTTATCATATGCATCCTGCAATGCACTCATGTGGCTTCCATGTTTGTGCAGCAAACCTTCAAACAGGCACATGTGATCATGTGTGGGAACATTCACTGTCAGTCATTGCTTCTCATGATGACTGCATCTTCATCTGATGGGAGTCCTATTGTTCTGAAACCTTACAGTATATTGATGACCTATTCATCCTTCTCCTATCTTGATGTGATTTAGGTAGCATTTTGCCTCTTCATCGAAAACAACAGCTTAACCACCCTGTCCATCCTGCTTGAACACTGGTCATGAGTTTTTCCATTTGGCAGCAACCTCACTTGGATGAACTGTCTTCCCCATGTCAACACATCACTTACCAGTTGACATCCTTTCCTTACCAGTGATGCAATGTACTCGTAACTTATTCATTTCATCCACACAAGTTAGTGCCTAACTTGTGTACCAGTAACACCAGTGGTCATCCATCTGAATGACATTCTCTTCCTTACCTTGTCAATGTCTTGCATCCTTATCTTATCGGTGTCCTACAACACAAAGTGATATCAAATATATCTCAACCTGTACTCCTCCATGACAGTGTTGCACATACATCTCTCATACCAGTTGTAGACACCTAAAAATGGTCAACGCTTGCGGAGTCGTATTTTAACATTGGCGCATTGCCTTATTTTAGGGTTTTTGTGTCGCATTAACATTTCTCCTATGTCACGCACTTGGTTTTTATCATTTGTGAGCATCAAGTCCTTCTTCTACATTCTTCATTTGTCTCGCTTTTGAATTTGGTCTTGTCGATAACAATTTTCAGTCATGATTTTGGTCGATCCTTATCAACTTGTCAATTTTGTCATTTTGTGATCGATTTGTCATCGATCGTCGTCCTTCTCAATCATGTCAATTTGGATCAATTTTTCATTATTCCTCATAAATTGGTGCATTTATCAATCAAAATTGTTTTTCAGCATTGGTCCTTTGTCAGTCAGAATCATGATCAAATCGAATCGATATCAATTATCCTTTGTCTAATTATCATTCTTGCATTTCTAATTCATCTTCTAGGGTTTCATGATTTAGTCATTTAACCTTGTTTGTCATTTCTCCCTCTAGGTTTAAATAATTTATTTATTTATCCTAGGTCTTCTTGTCACAATTAAATGTTTATTTAATTGGCTAACTAATTCTTCCATCTTTGTGAATTAATTAATAAATGAAAAATTGTTAATTAAATCACTTAATTCCTAATTTCCACCTATTTTCTAATTTGTCAAATTCAATTTCCACCTAATTAATTTCTCTCTAGTCTTTCCCTATTTTTGTGCTTTGGTGGAAGCATGAATTTCTCATGCGTCATACTTTTGGCATAGCAAGATGTCATAAGCCTCTAGTCTTCTAACCTTTGCATTGGCAATATGTCATAATTCATGACATAGAAGGTGTCATAACCTTCTTCTTTCCACTCAATTGTGCCATTTTTTAAATCAATTGCCTCTAATTTCAATTTAATGCTAATCTTGTCTTTTCTCCAATTTGTCTATAAATTGGATGAATTTCTTCAATCCTAATCTAATAATCAGATTATCGAATTTCTAATCACTTTGTCAAATCAATCACACTTCGAGTATTCTTGCGCCAATATCTTGTCTACTTGCTTTCATCTCATGTGTGTGCACTTGAAGGTGAGATCCACAAACAAAGGCTATTTGGAGAAGAAAGAAGGACAATAGAGCTACATGAGGGAAGCATTTAGATCTACATTTGGTTTGCATAGTCTTTAGTTTTGAATGTTTTGTTTTTCATGTCTCTATTGAGTGTGTTAGGATTGATCATTGCAATCTGCTTTTGTGATTGAGCTATTATTAATATTACTTGCTTTGATGATTTCTGATTTCCTAGCTACATTAATTGGTGAACCCGACGTGAACACTAACCATCTAACTCCTTAACTGTGTTTTTTAGTGCTTTTAAGTTGATTTGCAGGTCAAAAACCCAAGAAACAGGGTAGTGCAGGACTTTCTGGGAACTTATGCGCCTGTGTCAAGCATTTTGTGCCTGTGTTATGCATTTTGTGCCTGTGTCAAAGACAATCTGTGCCTGTGTCATGACTTTTGCGCCTGTGTCAAGACTTCTGCGCCTGTGTAAAGTCAAGAAACAGAGGTAAAAGACAGTGTTTTTCACTTGCAAGTTGTTTTCTTTTGCATTCTGTTTCTGCTTTTTTGGTTTTGTTGGTACTAATTCTCTGTGCAGAACCTTGGCATACGCATGGCAAAGACAACAAATGAAACTACTAACACATTTTATGCAGGTTCGATAGTCAAAGACTAAACATATCAAACTTCTGACTTGGTGGTTTTGTAGGTTGCCTTGGACATACAACTAAACTTTGTGTTTGCAATTAATATTTAGGCACCTAGTGATTTCTAAATAGGATGGAATGAATCTATGCTTGATTTGATTGTTGAGTTTGACATTGGAGTAGGAGAGTATGCTCTCATCCTTTTTAGGGTGATCAGAAATCTAGATCTTCAATACCATGCTCATGTCTTTGATTGTTTGTCACCTTTAGAGGGCCTGCCTTCCCGACCATTTGCTTTTGCAAGCAAGTGATAATCGTGAGAAGGGAACAACCCAAAGTGAGTACGGCTAGAATACCTTGGCATTCTAACTCACTATAAACAAATACCTGATGGGTGAAAGCTTTGAAGGAAGGGTTACGTGGGAATTGCAGTTGCTTGGGAAGTGATGACCCTTGAACTCTTTCTCATATCAACATCTAAGTAGGACCTCACGGTCTAAATCATGCGTGCGCGACTACATTTGTTTGGTATCTTGATGGGCTTAATGTCTCAATCACACTTGTGTGACATCAAGGAGTAACGCTTAACAGAAATCCTTACTAAACACTTTGTTTTTAGAGGCCAAAAACCCTTCTAGTTGCTTGAGAAGGACAAGTTCGGATACTTGGAAGAGATACTAAGTTCGCCATGAGGAGATTTCCATGGGGACTGATGCTTGGCTGCCCTGAGAAGTGAGTGTCGTGGAGGGGAGCCTGTGGGGTCAAGAATCTATGTATTCTCCTTGAATCTCATAACGAGTCTACCTCTCAAGTACCTAATGTCCTTGCCTACCATAAGAAATGTGTTAATGAGCATGATTGTCTTGAGTCTAAGTTGAAATATCTTGTCTTCTTTGTTTGTCAAAAGTTGAATTGCATCTCAAGACAAATTGATTCAAAACAAGGTTAAAACATAAGAACATATCATTTAGCAAAATTCAAAACACCTTCAAACATGGTTGTCAAACATTGTTCAAAATCTTGTCTCAACATTCATGTCACTTAGATTTAGGTTCATCCTAAGTTGCATGTTGCAAAGTTCATTGTCAAGTACCAAGGTTAGGTTTCACCTAAGTCATACTCCTTTGCATATCAATAAGGGTTATCCATTTGCATGTGTTCTCTTGCATTAGAGTAATACCATTTCATAATTCAAACTTAGGTTGACATTGTCATACATTTGCATTTGCATACTCTAGGTTTCTTCATCAAGCTTAGGTCATTATCATATCATATTAGAGTCATTTGCATAGTAATTGTCCCTTTGCATATAGTGTCAAAACTAGGTTTTGTCATACTTGAGTAATCCAAATCTTTGATAAACCCTAAGTCATTGTTAAGAAGTTTAGACCTTATCAAACCTTTTCTCTTTATGTCATTATTGTCATTTGGTCAAACCTAGCTTAGTATCCAAGCATATAAGGGAGACATTGTCATTTTGTCCTTTTGTCACGCAGTCCTTTTGTCCTTTGAGGTCTAGACATCATTTCAATTTCCTAAGGGTCTCTTTTTAGATTGGCATTCCAAAAAGTTTGTCAAAATCTTGAAAAACAACCAAAAACATAGGTTGCATTCTTGCCGTAGATTGCATTCTCATTCATTTAGTTTGCATTTAGTTGCATATCATACATTATTCTTGAAAAATCCCAAAAACATTGCATAGTGACATGTCTATTGAAACAAGGTTCCAAGCACCAATGATGCAACAAAGTTTCACATATCAACCGACAATGCAATCACAATTATATCCAACCCAACAACAAGGCAATATCGATCAAACTTTTCATGATGAAACAAGTCTCCAAATACAAAAACTAGAGGAGAAACTAGCTCAAGAACAAGAGATTTTGGAACAAAGAGTGAAAAACATTGAGAAGAATAGATCACAAATGTCCAAAATATTTCAAAAATTTCCAGGTCGAAATCCAAAGATTGAGCCAATTGATGTAAGATCTCTTCTTGAACGATCAGACATACCAGCTCTCATCTCCCAAATAGAGATGATGAAACAATTTCAAGATAGGAGACAACATCAATTTCAACATTATGTGCCTCCACAACAAGAACAAGAAGGTATTTACTATCAATCAGATTTTCAACCAATACAACCAATGGTTCAACAGTTCCAACATATACAACCAACACAACCAATGTTCCAATTTCAACAATATGTCCAACCAACTATAAAATGTCAACAAATAGTTCAACCAATGGTGGAATATCAATGTCAACAACCACAACCAAACATTCAAAAACAAAGGTTGCAGCACACACCAAGCCAAGTTTCAAACATGTCGGAACAAATGAACCAAGTCCAATATCAAAACATGACATCAAACCAAGATCAAATTCTTGCCAAACAAGTCCAAATTCCATATACAACTATGTCAAAACCTTGAAAGAAAGGTGGCTTTATTGCAATGATCTTAAGGAAATTACCAAGTGAGTTCTTTGAAGAAGATCAAGATAATACACTTATGTCTAGCAATGCCTCATCCCCTCGCAAGCAAATTGACTCTCTAGTGGCATCTATCCCTACACCTCTAGAAGTTTCACAAGAACCTTACATATTGTCCTCATCAAACAATACACCCAAGGATGAAATTACCCAAGGGCTATCCATAATTGATTGCCAAAATAATCCAATTCATGATGCACATCCTTGTCATGTTTCAGAAATACAAGACCCAATGCAACCATGCACTTTATTGCCATTACCTATTTTAGAGGACCCCATTCGAAGTCCCTCTTCGTCATGTTCAAGCATTGATTCCTTGCCAGAATCCAACACAAGTGTTCAATTTTTTTCCCCTTCGTGCCAAAACATTGATTCCTTGTCAGAATCCCCCGTGCATATCCAAAGTCCAACCCCATGTCAAGAAGATAATTTAGAGCATGAAGAAATGAGTCCTAAAGAAAATCAAGATCAAGATCCTGAAACCTTATCATCCCATCCAATTGTTGACCAAGACCCCATGTTCCCAAACACTCATGACGATTCCCCTATTCTTGTCCATCCTATCCAAAGTCCTATTGACACTCCATTCCCCGAGCAAGATCAAGATATCCCAGTCTATCCAATCCCAAACGATCCCCTTCCATTTCATGAAAAAAATGTCCTTTCAAATCCCATTGACATTCCACTTCCTAAGAAAGATCAAGATATCCCTTCCATCCTTTCCGATGATCCCATTAAAAGTCAAGAGCAAAGCACCTTTAAAGAGGATTCCAATGATCTTCCTCCTTGTCAAGATCAAATTATTTCTTTAAATCCACCACAAGATCCTTTTGTTCCTCCATCTCCTTGTCTTAATCCTCCATATACACTCCAAGATCGCATTTCTTTTGATGATCCCATTATTTCTCCCATTCCATCTCTTGAAGAGCCTGTCATTGAACCATGTCCACCACATGATCCTAATCCTCCTCATGATTTTAACGTGTCAGTGCAAGATGTTCATGAACCCTCGACATGCACAATGGGTTCTTCTACTTTGGTGCAATCCGATCCACTTCAAGATCTCATTATTTCTCTCATATCATATCCACCTCATAATGGACTCGCGTCTTCTTCCCAAAGAAAAGAGTATCCTACAAGTCAAGATAGTCATAAAGGCAAAGGAGTAGATCTCCATAAGTAAGAATCCCTTCATGTTAAAGAAGATCCCAAGGGTCATGTCTACACAACTCACTCTCAAGACGTTGGTATCCCTCCATCAAAATCAAAACATACACCTTCCCCATCATACTTTCCATCCATCTTAGGTCCTTATATTCCTTCATCCTCTATGCAAGGTCAGGAAAGGCACACATCCTTGAGTAAATTTCATCCATCCAAAAGAAGTCCATTTCATTCATATCCATCCATGCATTCCTTTCCCCCTCCAAGCAATTTGAATGCCAAGTATAAAAGTAATAAGTCTAGCAATCCACATGTATTCAAGGATCAGCATGTCCAATATAATCGACATGTCAAAACAAAGAACAATATGATCTATAAAGAAAAAGAAATATCCAAAAGGCCACAAAGGCCCACTGAGAAAAATAAAGAAAAGTCAAAATATATATGGGTTCCTAAATCCCTTGTGCAAGCAATGCACTCCAAGGAACCACAAAAGCATGAAACATCAAAAACCATGTGGATCCCCAAGAAGCTCTTTGAAGCACAAAAAGAACAACCCAGATTGGCATCTAAAATTGTTGTTCCTCCATCCAAACCTTCCAAGTCTATTTCTCCACCACCTTCTTCATCCGTTTTGGGCCCTTATGTCCCAAAATCCATAGTTGTTCCTTCGTCAAAATCTCCATATCCAAAACCCATTTTTTCTCCATCAATCCATCACCCCTCAAGGTGTGTGCCAATGTCAATCTTGCCAACATTTCCATCCACTCAAGCACAATTCTTCCAATACCCTATCCATTATCCAATTCATATTTTCCATCCTTCGATCCCTTTGGTCCAATCCTTAGCATAAATCCTTGCCTTAGTTTCATCTCTTTTTCCATGTCCTTATCCTACCAACATCTTTGAGCATGTCATGCCCAAACTTTTGGGCACAAACGGAATAATTTTTTTTTTTTAAAATACTTAACTTAGTATGACTACCTTAATTAAATTAATGCAAACTAGTTTGGTCTTAACTATATTTTGCGTAAAACATCAATTGAATTGATCAAGCGATAATTAATCCAAGTCATGAACAAGCTAATATCTCTCCAAGAGAGTTATCGCTAATCTTCCTTTAATGAATAATTAAACTCCCTTAGCAATTAAACTCAAACTTAATATATGGTCTTTAAGATTAATTGTCCAATAATCTCTTATAGTTCTTTAATTACCTAGGGTCTAATAAATTGCCCTAGCCATTAGATTAAATAAAATTTCCATAACTTAAAAAAAAGAAAATACCTTATAATTAAATTTTAAATGGGCCACCTGGCCCTACAATTATCATTGTGGTATTATCTCCCCTTTATTTTTTTTATGGGTCTATTCTACCCAAGAATTTAAAAGCTTCCTTTTTCAATGCTCCTACATTTATTTACTGATTTAAAAGAGCATTAGTTAATTTTTATTTTATTTTTTTCTTTTACAACTAACTACTTGGATTACAAACAAATATAGAAATTAAATCACACACACACACACACACACACACACACACACACACACACACACACACACACACACACACACACACACACACACATATATATATATATATATATTTTATAAGAATATTCTACAGAAGAAAAGGGGGAAAAGCTCTTATTTTATATTATTATTTCACCCCTTTTTGGTTATCACTCCCACACACACATCTTAATTTAAAAAACCTAATGTGTTTGCCCTAACCCGAAAATAGGGTTAGGGCATGTGTGTAAAAACACTCTTACCCCTTTTTTTGTGTGTGTGTGTGTTGTGTGTGTATCTCCTTAAAAAAAAAATTGTGTGTGTGTGTGCAGGTGTGGACGCGGCCGAAGGAGGGAGCGGCGCCCATTTTTTTGTTTGGGGTTCATGGCGACACGCAGGGCCGAAACGGACTGGGTTTACCATTTTCCTTAGCATGGCGGAGGGTGGAAGGGAGCGGAGGAAGGGAGAAGGCGGAGCGGGGTGCCGGCAGTGCGGGGTACCGCAGGCTGCAGACTGCGCCGCCCGCAGTCTGCGGCTCCCACAGGCTGCGGACTATGCCGCCCACAGTCTGCGGCTTCCGCAAGCTATGGACTGCGCCGCCCACAGTCTGTGGGTTCCGTAGCCCACAGTCTGCGGGTTAGATTAAAATGCGAATTTTTTTATTTTATTTTTTTATATTTTATTATTATATTTAATTATTTATATATATATATATATATATATTTATATATTTATATATATATATGTATATGTATATATATATATATATATATAAATATAGGGGTATGACAATATATACAGTTTTATTTTGAAAAATATCGATTTCACAAATGAAGAATAATATATATATATATATTTATATATATATATAAATATATATACATTAATGAGCAATGTATATATACATTTTTAAATTATAACTCACTTAGGCATTCTTGAGTTCATTATTGTTTTGTATAACCTTAGAATGCATGCAGGGATTTTACTAATGTTATTTGTAGTTTGATTAATGGGAAAGAGTATATTTATCTTCTTTTTTTTTGAACAAATTTGAAGAAATATATATGTTGAATATTCAGGTTTTTTTTCTTTTGTCTAAAAACAGCATTCTACTTCTAGCATTTACAATGCATCCTAAACAGCAAACTTAAAATATAACCATTATTTTTGTAATCAAATTAAATCTAAGAACTAAATGCTAATCTTTTTTATACGAAATAGACTACTATAACAAGTTTCATTTTCTGCATTAAATGGGAAAATAAATGACTGTTTTTTATTTATTTACAGCAGCATTAATAACAGAATAATCATGTAGTAATAAACTAAATTTATTTTCAGAACACACAAAAAAAGCATCTACTTTTTTTTGAAAAACATGGAGATTTAAATGCAAAATAATACATTTCTTCATCTTTTTGCAAAACTAATCCAAGTAGGAAAATATATTTCTTAAGCAAATTTAAGTACAAGGTAAATAAAAATACAAATGGGTTTTAAAACCCAACCAATATTTCCCTTCAAAAGGAATTTTGAATAACACAAATACACTTCTTTTTTGTAATTAAATACAACATAGCTCACATTTTTCTTTACAACCTCCATAATAAATATATTTGTCTTTTAAACTTTTATGCAACATAAAACAGCAACCAAGCTCTTTAATCTTTCTTTTCCCATCCCATGCAACCTGCAATAAAAACACAACTTGACCATGGAGAGCTCACCTCCCAGCCTAGGCTTACTAGAAGCCACCCCCGAGCTTGGAGAACCAAGCACTAGACGGGTTACAAACAAGCAAACAACACAACATATAGGGCATACACTCAACAAACACCTTCCCATCCCAAGCTACACTTTCACCACACTTTGTGATGTTCATTCCACGGGTGGAAGTGGACCAAGTACCATTGGGGAGATTGCAAGCCAAAAATTACAACTCAAGCCACCTCATGGTACTACAAAATACAACAAAGATACATCTCCATACCTTATGCCCCCCCAAAGGCTCCAAGGCCATATTTTCTCCCCTTATGACCCCCAAATGCATACACAAGGCTATGCAGCAAGGGTCACAAAGGACACCCTTGAGATCACTCTCCATAAGGAGAGCCTCTCACCCAAGGCTGTCATACTCCTTCCACCCCAAGACCATCCTACTCCCCCAAGAGTAGGAGATCTTGGACACTCCCAAAAAAAACAAGACACATAAACAAAACATAGAAATGAAAACTACATATTATTTTCTCCAACAACAATTTACAAAAAAACACATCTTTTCAACAAGCATTTCTTTCCTTCAACAAAACATCATAACAACATAAATAAGAGGAAATAAAAAACCAACCTTATTCTGCCAATAGGTATGTTAGATTTAGTTGGGGATGAGCTGCCCAATCCACACAAACTTTTCTCCAATCTTCCCCCAAAATTCTATCCTACATCTAATTTTCAAAGCAAAAGCATAATCTCCAAAAATGGAGAGTGGGTGATTACTCACTAAGTCCCTCATCCTTGCCTAAGAAGGCCTCTCACACACTTCCCAACCCCTTGGGTGAGGTGAGAGTTCCCATTGGTTGCTCTTCCCAAACTCTTACACATTACTAAAACTGGAAAGGGAAAAGGTGAGAGAAAATGGGGAAGAGAGTTAGACATCAAAAGGGAAGGTTGTCTATCCTAGGAGGAACCTTCTAAGTTGAATTTTCGTTCACCTTGGACACACCACTTTTTGAGGTGACTAAACAGTCACATGGGAGTAGTCACATGTTTCAAAATACCCCTAACCCATAGGTATACCCTTTGGACCTTTGGAAAAGCCTTAAAACTGACCCTAGGAGTCCATTTAACCCCTTAGAAACCCAACTGAAGTTTACCTACGGGTCAAACCTGAGTTGACCACTCCCAAGACTCCCTACCCAAGGCAAATTTGGGACCACACTCATGTTTTTTGAATGGCTTTGGTAGAAACAAAACTCCCTCCAAGAGACAAGTCAAAATCAATGACACTAATCAGCACATGTGTCAAGTGACACAATAAAAATACAATATAAAAATCACACATGGAATTTGTCTCTTGTAGGATTACACATATACATAAAAATTAATTTTAACACTCAAGCATCATACACTTCACAAATAAAATACATTACCAATGGGGTTTTGTCTCTCCAAATAGACAACCCCTGGCTTAACAAACGTACATTGGTCTAGGTTTGGTTCTCCATATAAATTTCATGGTCACATGGATAATTTTCCTGCGCATCTCAATTAACACATTAGTAGTTCCAAATAATCACAATTATACATAATTAAATACATGGATTTCATTGCACATCAAACACTCATACATTGTCAACAATAATTCAATATCTCATTCAATTAAATTCGATTTCACATAAGCAATTAACATAATTCACAAAATTGAATCATTCATAAATTAAGCATCATTTTTCTATCATCAAAATGAAGTCCTGCAATTCCAATAATGGCATTCACCATTTCAAAATAATTCTATTCTAACAACATATAAAGTTTCATAATCATCATGCATAGAATAAAGCATCAATATATATGTCAATGTGATCCAATCATGAAATCATATAGGTTCTAAATCCATAAAGCATAAAATAAAGCATCCATAGTAGTCTCAATATGCAAATAACTGAAAATGTCAAACTGAGTCAGGGTAGGGCCTCACAGAGCATGCTTTTAAAGGTCATGGTCCATTTTTTTCAAGGCTACTATCCAAACAATAATACGCTTGAGTCCTTCTTCCATCCCCTATCATGTGTCCATCTTCTATTAAAAAAGTCAAAAATCAAAAAAAGTAAAAATACAAAAAAATGTCAAAAATACAAAAAAAAAGTGAAAAAAAAAAGACAAAAGAAAGAAAAAAAGTAAAGAAAAAATAATTCGTCCACTGGTGAAAACCTGGCAAACAGGTGCCTTGGGCAAGTACCATGATGAAAACCTGGTAAACAGGCGTCATGCGTAATTTATGAACTTCTTGCACGCCACACTTGGGGGCAGGTCTTATCCTATCATATCCTTTTCTCCTTCATTGTTCCATTATCCTATCGAACCCCTATCATTACCCTTCATATCCTATTGTCTAGTTTCCCTTTCCACCTTTGATCTTGACAAGGCTGAGGATCGTCATGAGCGTCATGCATCTTGTTTGCAGCTTTTAGTCCATCATAGTTTTTGGTCTTTATCCATTTGCTTATTATAACCTTTCATCCATATTCCCTGGCTTATTGCAACTTTCTACCACTATCCCTTAGCCTACCCCAACCTTCAATCCATGTCCCTTATCCATTCTTGGTCTTGCTTATCCTATCCATCTCTTATCACTATCCATACACTCTGTTTCATGCCTTGATCTTGACCTGACATAAGGACGCAAAATTTAAACATGGTTTCAAAAACCTCTTGACATGTCCCTCATGCCATGTCACTGCTTTACATTGTCATATCTAGTCTCTTGTCCCATCACGCCATAGCCCTTGAAAATTGCATCCGCGTTGTCTCCATAATAAAAGGCCTTTATCTTCCTTCTATCCACCAACATTTCAGAAAGCCTATTTATTCACCTGTCATATTCCTTGCCTTGCTAGACACTGGGGGCAAATAATTCAAAAAAATTGAAAAATGTCCTGAAATAATTCAAAAAAATCAAATAATGTCCTGAAATAATCCAAAAAAATTGAAAAAAAGTCTTGAAAAAATCCCTAAAAATCATAAAATGTCCTTAAAAAATCCAAAAAAATCAAATAAAGTCCTGAAAAAAAAAATGAACACAAAAAAAAAATTGTAAAAAATCGAAAAGCAAAACAAAAAATAAATGATCCCTTTTGTCCATAAGACAAATCACTGAGCATCCCTCCAACAACCCGCAATCGCGCATTGTGCTTTACTGAAATCACACATTCACAGATGAACCTTTTCCATCAAACCAGACATTCAAACTGATCAAAATTGTCATGTTAATCACTCAACATCAATATCATTTGTCCTTGTCACCATTATCATGAGTCTTATACAGGGTGTGGTATACTCAAAACCAGACTATGTCCTGTCTTAGACGGGGTACTGCATTCCCTGAAACCAGACAGCATGATCGTCCTATCAGCACTTTCAACTTTTGACAATGAAGATCAAGATGTTTGTTTGACTTGTTGGAATTAGCGAGTCTTATCATTTATTGATTTATTTTCGATCATGTTCCTATGTTGCTCGATGATGTCACTGAGTGATTTAGAGTGACCGGGATGGTTCATGGTCTCTTTCTTTTTTGTTGTGATTGTTGTTTGTCTGCGATGTGTCTGTCTTTTGCAAAAAAGGGTTGCATTTCAGCTCTGGCCTTCAATACCATGATGCTACGCATCCATTTTGCTACATTAAAATAAAGGTTCTCACCTACAAAGTGCATTACTGAAAGCAAGTTTTTTTTCATCTCTACCTGTCCTCCGTCTCATTTTCTTCTTACTAACATTTCTTCTGTCAGTTCGGATAGTCAGTTCGGTCTAGTGCTCCGATTTCTCCAAAAACATAAGCTGCATCCTGCATCCACTTGGTTAGTGCATTTGCATTACATCAAACATCATATCAAGTATTTTATCCATTTCATATTATAAATGCATCAAAAACACATAAAAAATAAATCCATACATGTTCTACAATAATACATCAATAGTGCATAAGTCATCCATACATGGAAAATAAACATAAGTCATAACACATTGCATCCCATCATATCGATGCATATCATATCATATATCCACATAATATCGGAGTACAAAATTGGACTGCCTATCCTAAGTATGGCCCGCAGGCTGACTATAAAATATCAAACTACATAAATGTCCACTGTCTGTCATACGGAGCCTATGCCTCTGTCACTGGGTACTCCCTCTGTCCTCCTCATCCCTACCATGTCTCACGGATGATGTCCCTCCTGGTCCCGGCTGTGGTGGTCTCATAGGTCCACTCACCCCCATGCTGCTCAATGACCTCCGAGAGCGTGCCCTGCTCTTTGTCCTCGATCGTGCCCGATATGAAGCTTCTCTCTGCTCTGGTGGAACTGCACTCTCATATAGTGTCCTCCAATGGCCTATCTCCTCTCCGATCTCTACCAACATCTGTGCCATCTCGCGTGCACTGGCATCCCGAATCGACCCAATGTACTCAGTGACTCTTTGTTCCTCTCGTTGTGCCTGAGCTATCGCTGTATCTCGAGCCGCTGTGAGTCTGGCTATCTCCGCTCTGAACTACTCATGCTCTCTCTCTAATGTCGCAATATGATCATGCTGACTCGCTATGGTAGCCCTGCACATCTCCATCTTCTCTATGCTAGCTGTCTCCGGCTCTATGGGTATATCCTGCCATGCCTCATGCTCGCCTGAATCTAGCTCATCCTCATCATCCCCATCCTCATCTCTGTCCTCATCATCCCCATCATCATCCCCATCATCCTCATCCCCGCCCTCATCCTCCTTGTCCTCATCATCTCCCTCCTCCTCTCCAGCGAGTGGGAAGTCCTCCTGTCTCCTCGGTACTGGAATATTCGGATCTGTCAATGGCACTAGTCATCATCGTGCAAACCATCTCTCATACTCCTATGTCATCCCCGTGTCCGCCACATCTGATCTCCAATCCCACTGTCGCTGTTGTAGCTATGAGAAGTCAGCATATGCTATGTGTGGCTAAATCATACTCCCCCACTGACTCGTCTCTCTATGAGATCGGGCAAAGTGTGCAATCCTCCTGGGTACATCCTGCCTCTCTCCAAACTGTCATCTGACTCTCTCTGGCAGGTACAACTCAATCACTCTCTGGCGATTCACTGGTCACCCAATTAGGTACCTCTCCTATCTACAATACGGTAGCTCATCACTATCATCTGACCATCCCGGGCAATCACGATATGGCCTCCATGTGAACTCTCTCAATCTGTCTAGCTCGTGTTGCCAATACAATATGTATCCAAAAGGACCTTGTCTCAGTGCTCCCCCATAGCAGTACACATATGGTCAATGTGGTACTACCTATCTCTCTGTAATTGGTCGACATATGGCTATGTGCTCAAATGCCCATACCTGTAGCAATGTGACTCCACAGATCAAAGTCTACACTCCTTGATATGCCATTTGATGCAACTGAAAATATAGCATAGCCAGTACACATGGTCCCCATGCATACACCATACCCTCTGTCGCCATCCGCTCTAGCACTCTTCCCCATCCAATAGGGAATCCATGTCCTCGTCTGTCTCCTGCTAGTAGACATGCTATCACCACATATCGTCGATCATACTCTGATGCCATGGTCTCCTAGCCAATCTCCCTCTCCACGATATCCAGATCATCTGTGTTGCACTCAAATAATCTGCACAATGTATCTCTCCTTGTCACTGGGTCATACTCTACCATCTCTCCATGAATCAGAATGTGAAGGATACGCCATACATCCTCTAGTGTCACAGTCGCCTCTCCAGTCGCCAGATGGAATGAGGAGGTCTCTAAATGCCATCGCTCTACCAATGCGGTAAGCAGTCCTGTGTTTGCCCTAATCTCAGGCATGAATGTGACATAGTATATCCCAAGTCCTGCTAATGTATCTTTGTCCATGCTCCTGAGTCTATGTCATAGCATGAAGCAGTCAGGTCGGTTCTCCCGTGTGATCAATGGATACTGTCGACTCTGCATCACAATTGGGGCATATTTTGTCAGTTTTAGGGTTTTCTCCTACGGGTTGCATTTCCTCATTTCATTCACAAATCAGGGTGTTTCTAAGCTATTCTGACCTATCCTACCCTTATCCCCCCTTTCCGGATCATTTGCATGCTGTTTGAACCTATCATCTTCTGTCATTCTTATCGATCACTTGGCCTCTTTTCTAGATTTTTCCGGCCAATTCCTCGAGGGGGCATGCATATGTCATCGTTATTGTCTGGGGCATTTTCATTACTGTTCTTTGAAACAACGCTTAAAATCACATTGTCTCAAAGAGGGGCAAAATCTAGACACCTAAAAATGGTCAACGCTTGCGGAGTCGTATTTTAACATTGGCGCATTGCCTTATTTTAGGGTTTTTGCGTCGCATTAACATTTCTCCTATGTCACGCACTTGGTTTTTATCATTTGTGAGCATCGAGTCCTTCTTCTGCATTCTTCATTTGTCTCGCTTTCAAATTTGGTCTTGTCGATAACAATTTTCAGTCATGATTTTGGTCGATCCTTATCAACTTGTCAATTTTGTCATTTTGTGATCGATTTGTCATCGATCGTCGTCCTTCTCAATCATGTCAATTTGGATCAATTTGTCATTATTCCTCGTAAATTGGTGCATTTATCAATCAAAATTGTTTGTCAGCATTGGGCCTTTGTTAGTCAGAATCATGATCAAATCGAATCGATATCAATTATCCTTTGTCAAAACCTAATTGTCATTCTTGCATTTCTAATTCATCTTCTAGGGTTTCATGATTTAGTCATTTAACCGTGTTTGTCATTTCTCCCTCTAGGTTTAAATTATTTATTTATTTATCCTAGGTCTTCTTGTCACAATTAAATGTTTATTTAATTGGCTAACTAATTCTTCCATCATTGTGAATTAATTAATAAATGAAAAATTGTTAATTAAATCACTTAATTCCTAATTTCCACCTATTTTCTAATTTGTCAAATTCAATTTCCACCTAATTAATTTCTCTCTAGTCTTTCCCTATTTTTGTGCTTTGGTGGAAGCATGAATTTCTCATGCGTCATACTTTTGGCATAGCAAGATGTCATAAGCCTCTAGTCTTCTAACCTTTGCATTGGCAATATGTCATAATTCATGACATAGAAGGTGTCATAACCTTCTTCTTTCCACTCAATTGTGCCATTTTTGAAATCAATTGCCTCTAATGTCAATTTAATGCTAATCTTGTCTTTTCTCCAATTTGTCTATAAATTGGATGAATTTCTTCAATCCTAATCTAATAATCAGATTATCGAATTTCTAATCACTTTGTCAAATCAATCACACTTCGAGTACTCTTGCGCTAATATCTTGTCTACTTGCTTTCATCTCATGTGTGTGCACTTGAAGGTGAGATCCACAAACAAAGGCTATTTGGAGAAGAAAGAAGGACAATGGAGCCGCATGAAGGAAGCATTTAGATCTACATTTGGTTTGCATAGTCTTTAGTTTTGAATGTTTTGCTTTTCATGTCTCTATTAAGTGTGTTAGGATTGATCATTGCAATCTGCTTTTGTGATTGATCTATTATTAATATTACTTGCTTTGATGATTTCCGATTTCCTAGCTACACTAGTAGTCATCCCATACCGATTGATATCAATGAAAACACAATGCCAACATCTTCATGATTAGAGACAATGTCATACCACTCATTGTGAGCACAATATGACATTGTGATTCTCTATCACTTGCCTAATCATTTATGATGTATATGTGTTGTATATATGTTGTATTGTGTCTAGTGGTGGATGCAAGTTTGCACGTACCACACATCAACTCCAACTGGTCTCACAAGTCTAAGAATGTCTTTATCCCAATGGCAAGTTGTTGGAGATGGCATGTGTTTCCCTCTTACACTCTAGGCTTAAGTTGTCTACCTTGTTGATTTTGTGTCGTGGCGCAAGTTGGTGGTTAGAAATGTCTTGTGGTTGTTAGGACTCTTGTTGTGTGGTCTTGAGAGCATGGTTGTTTAATTAAATTAATAATTGATTTTATCGTATAGTTTATTAAGTGGTTAGCTTGAGGTATTAATATTATTTGATGATTTATTATTTATTTTTATTTATTGGTTGGTGTTATTTATTTATTGGGTTCTAATGTGTATTTTATTTTTTTATTTTTTTAAATTGGTTTGATGATTTATTGTTTAATTGATTCTTTATTACTTATTTATTGTTTAATTATGATTTATTATTTATTATTTATTATTTATTTTATTTTATTTAATTATTGTTATTTAATTAATTAATTAGTGTGGAGTTTATTTATATAGTTTTATTTAATTTATTATTCATTCCATGGTTATTATATTTATGACCTACCCTATTATCCTATTGGGTTTGATTTGTTATTAATTCACTAGTGTTTATAATATTATTGTTATTAAATATATATTAGTCATTGTTATTAAATGGTTATTGGATATATTATATAACCTTCCTACCTTTTTACCCTATTGGCTGAATTGTGAGAGGTAAGTAAATAATATTATTAAATATTACTTGCCTCGATATTGTGCATGGTAGGTATATTATATAGTTTTATGACATATTTTGATTGGTGGATGATTTTCTTTAGTTTTGAATTAATTGTCTATTTATTTAGCTTTCTGGGAATGTCGTCGAGTTATAGTTCGGGAGCATTTTTCTTGCATTTGGAGTTTGGATGTGATTGGAGCTTGAAATGATTGAAGATTTTGTAATTGAATTTGGAATTCGGTGGTTGGACTTTCTCTACTTCAAGTTTCCTTGTCTTCCCTTTCATTTTTCCAGGTTGGAGATTCAAGTCTCACGGTATTTTAATTTGACAAGTTTATCTTCATTGTGTATGTCGAGAGATTGATTGTAGAGAAGATTTCAGTGTTTAAGAATTGCAATTTTGGTTTGGAAAAGATTGAATTTATGTTTATATAAATATATATGTCTAAATCTAGAAAATGGAGTATTGTTGGGAATGTTTATTATGCATTTTGTCTTTATGAATTTATGTATTCCCTTTCTAGTATTATGTTGGGCTTTAAGATGCCTTTGTTTTTGTTTTTTGTCTCCCATTATGATATACTGTATCTCCATGAGTTTCTGTGTGGGCTTGATGCATTTATGTACAAGTCTGTGTAAAGGAGGTGCATGGATTTGATATTGGAATCCATTTGTGTGAATTGTGAATCTAATTTTTATGTTTTAAAGGAATTATTTTGTCCTCCCACACCTTTTGGGAGCTTCATCTATTCAATTTCTGAGCCCATGAGCGATTTTGGGCAGTTTCATCAATTTGTTTGTCCATTTGAGTCATTTTTAGCTCTTTGAACTAGATGTGCTAATGTTTAGCACAGATGCACTAATCTTTGGCATGGATGTACTAGGGAATATTCCCTATGTGCTAATCTATCTCCCAGATGTGCCAAACTATTTTCTTGATGCGTCGATCTGCCAGATTTGTCAGTATTGTCAGTTTATCTCAGGGTGAATGTTTTTTTTCTGGATTTTGTGTTTTTACCAGAGGCTCTATGTGATTTTTTGGACTCTTAAAGAGGTCATTTGATGTTGTATTTCTCCTTTCATGATTTTTTCTACCTCTGGTAGGTTTATTTGTGCCTTACCAGTGAGGGTTGTGCATATTTGATGCTTATCTCTAGTATGAGGTTGAAAGCCTTGTTTTTGAGGAATATTTATGAGAGATATAGTGGGATGATTATGCCTCACTTTTGAGGATTGGTATTGTTTTTGGATTATATTTTGATCTCATGTATTTTCCTTGGTCCATTGTTGTATTGATTTGGTGAAGGCTCTTGTTTTGCTTTTGGGTGTATGATTCATTTTATGTTTCAGTTTGTATGCTCTTGGAGAGCCTTCATGATGTTGAATTGATGTTATTTTGGTTATGTTTTCACCCTAAGGTATTGGTCCATGGATAGGGGAGTGGGATCTTGCATGTGTAGGACTAGGGTCATGAGAAATAGACCTCTAGGAAGGGGTCTAGACCAGATGGAAGCACATGAAGAATTTTCTCTTATAATTGCAAGCGATAACCTTAATAAATTGATTAGTGGGTTGGGTAATTAGGATTCACTTAATCAAGATAATTAATTTGATTTTGTGCCCTAATGGAGAGTCCGAGGGAGGTTGTTTGGGATCTAAGATTGGGAAGACCGTTGGAGCGGTGAACTGACCTCCCTTGTTTGGCTCCAAGGTTGAGGTGGATTCCACATGAGGCTAGCATGTGATGACACTCTTTCCTACATGTGTCCATTATCCTTATGACTTGATTGTTGATTATGCCTCTCGGAGTTTGTTTATTTATGATTAGCCTTGTGATGTGATTCGATTCATTGTTATGGTTGTTGTCTTTGAGGATGTCTTGTTGAGTCCATTGGTTTTAAGGTGTCAGCCTATGTCTTGAGTGTGAGTTGGAACCCCATGTCATCTCCTAGCATGGGGGGTGGTTCTTATTTTTTTCCACATGGTCAGGTGGTTGAATGCCTTCTTCCATTGGGATGTTCTTCATTGGATGGTAGCATGCATGGATGTGGATTCTATGATTCTTTATTAGGCGGATAGATGTGGAGATTACTTCTATATATTGAGATAGTTATTTGTATCATGATGACATTGTAGATGTAGAACAAACTATGTACTTGAATTATGTATACTTGTGTAACAAGACAAGAAGATGTAGAGACTATGATCTTGTTATGAAATAGGATGATGTATTCATTATATAGTTCATGTTGTAAGAATGTTAATTATGTTAAGATTGAGATCTTATGTTGGATTAGGTAATTGATTGATTAGATTATGTGCATAATTGTTGTATCAAATGGTTCTTGAATTGGTCTAGTAGCATCAGATCC
Source organism: Cryptomeria japonica (assembly GCF_030272615.1). NCBI lineage: Eukaryota > Viridiplantae > Streptophyta > Pinopsida > Cupressales > Cupressaceae > Cryptomeria > Cryptomeria japonica. The sequence goes on along the minus strand of NC_081411.1, from coordinate 435,843,748 downwards.
TAATTGGAAAGAAGATTAGTACTTGTTGTTATAATCTTGCATATGTTTTCAAATGGTAACTTAATGAAATGTGTAATGGTTATTCTTAAGTAAGTATTCTAGTTCCATTTGTAGGAGTCGGATATATATATATTCATATTGTGATAGATGAATAATGTAAAGATATGGGAATTAGGATTGATTTGGTATTTTAAAATAAACTTAGAAAGTTGATGGGGTTATATAGATAGGCATTTGATAACTCATAACCTCGTGGTAGGAAGAAAGTAATTGAGTAGAACCTAAATGGAATGGATGTTAATGAGTTCTTGATATAGATGTGTTAATGTGTTGTTGTTAGTAAGTAAAGACATTGGAATACCTTAGGGAGAGAGTAAATGGATGTATGTATATTTTGAGATGAAAATGATTATGATGTTATTTCCACTTGTGATATATGTTTCTATGATTATGGTTATGTTTAAGTTATTTATGTAATCATGATATGTTATGATTTATACATATGATTAATGGTAGATTTATATGATGCATTGGTAGATGTTTTAAAATAAATTATCTCTATTTGTTAGTTAGTTTAGCCATTTTCTCTAGGGTATTTTGGCGAGCATTACATTTGGTATCATAGCCCATGTTCATACATTGTGTACTCTGGTTTCACATGAGCCCATTGTGCATGTTAGCTCTTAGCATGGGTTAGCCCAGTGGTTTATCCTTGCTTGTTCTTTTCTTCCCATTGTTGCCCTGGCTTTAGCTTATACTTTCTTTTGCATCTTAGTTAGACAAGATACCTGCTAGAGGTAGAGGTCTTGGTCGTGGTGGTTCTATGGGTACTCGACGGAATCCTCGTCCTGAGGTTTCTGAAGAGTCACGCCATGAGGAGCAGCAGCAAAATCAATAGGGTGGTAATGCAATTCTGAAGTTTTGTAATGCACTTCAGGATCTTCTTAATTGATTAGGACCAAGACAGGAGGAGAATTGGTTGGAGGATTCTCACCATTCTAGCCATGAGGAGAGAGATAGAGATCATGTTTTCCTCGTAGGAGAGTAGATGTTGTTGTGGATCAGGATGCAGTTGTAGCTAGTCATATGAGATATCTTTTGAGATTCCATCCCCCTACTTTCGATGGTTCTAGCAGTGGTATGGAAGCAGAGACTTGGATTGTAGATATGGGGAGGTGTTTTTCTATGCATCTATATAGTAGTAACACCAAGGATAGATGTGTGATTATGAATCTTTGTGACTTTTCTTCGACATATTGGTGTACAGAGGAGCGAAAGTTGCATCTGGATATTGTGATGATTTCTCAGGAGTTGTTTCTTCAACGGTTTCATGCCTGATTCTTGTCAGATCATTAGAGGCAAAGAAAGGCATATGAGTTTCATGATTTGAGGCAATGGAACATGACATTTGAGCATTATGAGCGTAATTTATTTGAACTTAAGAAGTAAGTTGGGATAGAAAATGATGAGCCTATGTTGATTCGGAATTTTTTTATATATCTTAGAGACTGCATTAGTAGAGGGGTTCAACTTCTCGAGCCTAAGCCTTTGGAGATAGTTGTGGAGAAGGCACGGTTGGCAGAGGAGAATCTGACTCTAGCTTTGGGAGGTGCACCAAGTGTGTAGTGCTCTAGATACAAGAGCATTTGTGAGAGGTGCTCAGTCATAGTTTTAAGGACATGCTAGGAGTCATCCTTCAACTTTCAGGAGTAGACAACGGTCTTGGAAGAAGTTTGCATGGATTCATGGTTTTGCTCGTGGTGATAGATCACAACCAGATAGAGATCATAGAAGGCAGTGTGATAAGCGCTCATATCCTTCACAACCAACTTAGAGTTCTCAACAGTAGCCTAGTAGAGGTAGTGTTCGGCAGTCTAGTGCACCTTCAATTACCCGAGGATTTAGTAGAGGAATTTTATTCACTTGTGGACAATGGGGTCACTTCGCAGTGCATTTCTCTTAGAGATCCACATAGATATCATTTTAGAGATGAGTAGCTTCCAAACCTACAGTAGGTGATGCAGGGAGATCCCATCATGTATTTGCGATGGTTGATAACTATCAGGCCGAGCACCAAGCTACAGTTGTTGAGACTACAGGTGAGATAGGTGGTATCTTTTGCTCAATATTATTTGATTCAGGTGTTTAAGATTATTTCATTTCTCCTTTATTAGTAGAGTTATACGGGCTTGTTGTGGCACAACAAGGTGATAGGTGGCACGTTGAGTTGGCTACGAGGTCCAAGATGGCAGTTGATTCATTTGTGCATGGTTGTCTATTGGACTTGGGAGTTTGTACCACCTCAGTGGATCTTCGTGTTCTCTCTTTGGGTTCATATAATGTTGTTCTAGGCATGGATTGGCTTGAGTCTCATCAGGATAGTATTAATTATCGTGGCAAGAGGGTGCAGTGTTTAGATGATAGTGGAAAGAGTGTGGAGATAGTGGGAGTGTACCGACCTATTTCTCTTTGCATGATTTTTGCTATGCAGTTGAAGCAATGTATGCGGAAGAGTTGTTAATGGTTTGTAGTGACAGTAGATTACTTGGATGGAGGGAATCTTCATAATCTCTTTCATCATCATCTCATTCTCTAGGATTTTTTGGATGTTTTCCCTAATGAGATTCCAGGTATGTCGCTAAAGCACGACATTGATTTTCGGATAGATTTCGTTCCATGTGCAGAGCCTATATCTAAGGCTCCTTATAAAATGACTACTCAAGAGTTAAGCGAGTTGAGATTGCAGTTAGAGGACATTTTGGCTAAGGGATTCATTTTCCCCAGTGTCTCTCCATGGGGTGCACTGATGTTGTTTGTGAAGAAGAAGGATAGATCTCTTAGGTTCCGTATTGATTATAGATAGCTTAAATAAGGTGACGGTGAAGAACCAATATCCTTTTTCAAGCATTGATGACTTGTTTGATCAGATTAAGGATGCAAAGGTCTTCTCCAAGATAGACATTAAGTTTGGGTATCAACAGTTGAGGATTCATGAGGCGAATATTCATCGTACAACATTTTGTACTAGATATGGACATTATGAGTTCACAGTGGTACCTTTTGGTCTCACTAATGCTCCATCAGTTATCATGAGCTTCATGAATGGATTTTTCAGTATGTATCTCAATAAGTTTATTTTTGTATTCTTCGATGATATATTGGTTTTCTCGAGATCAGTGGAGGAGCATGAGGGGCACGTGAGGTAGGTTTTGCAGTGTCTTCGAGAGAATCAGTTGTATGCCAATTTGGCAAAGTGTGAGTTCTTCCAGACAAAGGTTATATATCTCTTCCATTTCATATCAGGAGAGGGTATCATTGCGGATCCCTCTAAGATTCGGGCTATAGTGGATTGGCCAAAACCCACTAACTTGGACGAGGTTCATAGCTTCATGGGTCTTGCAAGTTATTATCACAGATTTGTTCAAGATTTCTCGAGGATTTCTCACCCTATCACTTCTCTTCAGAGGAAAGGGAATAATTTTGTGTGGTCAGATCAGTGTGAGACGGCTTTTCAGATCCTTAAAGAGCATTTGATGAGTGCATCTATTCTAGCAGTTTCAAATCCTTTGGATGATTTTTTGGTGTGTATGAATCCATCTTTAGAGGGTCTTGGAGCAATTATAATGCAGGATGGTAGAGTGATAGCATACAAGTCGTGTAAGCTCAAATATCACGAGTTAAATTATCCTACTAACAATTTAGAGCTAGTGGTAGTGGTGCATATTTTGGTTTCATGGAGACATTTCCTTCTTAGGCATCAGTTCAAGTTACATAGTGATCATCACAGTTTTTAGTACATCTTCACACAACCAAACTTAAATGATAGGCAGTGGTGTTGGATAGATTTCTTGTGTGACTATGATTTTGACATGAGATACATTCGAGGCAAGGATTCTTTCTGCTCTTCCTTTAGATGGTTGGTATTAGGAAGTCAGAGCAGAGATTGCTTCGAGGAGATCTTTGGATGGAAAATATGTAGGTTACTCATTGGAGTCTGATGGTATTCTTCGACATTTGGGATGTATATATGTTCCACCTTCCGATGGTCTTCGAGCATTTATCTTATCAGAGGCTCATCATGCACCTTACTCAGCACATCCAAGAGTCAAGAAGATGCATGTAGATTTGCAACAGTTGTATCATTGGATAGGCATGAGGAAATATATAGCAGATTTAATATCATGTTGTTTAGAGTGTCAACGTGTGAAGGCAGAGCACCAACATCCAGCAGGGTTTTTGCAATTGAACCTAGTTCCAAACTGGAAATGGGACATTATATCTATGGATTTTATCATTGGATTTCCTATGTCTTCACGTCGTCATGATACTATCATGGTCACCGTTGATAGGTTGACTAAGGTGGCACATTTCTCTCTAATCAAATCTTTATACATAGTAGTAACAGTAGCTCATATTTTCATGGAGGAGATAGTGAGGTTGCATGGCAGTCCTTGAAGAATTATATTAGATTGTGATCCAGCGTTCACTTCAGCATTATAAACTTCTCTTCAACATGATTTAGGAGCGTAGCTAAAATTTAGTTCGACATATCATCCCAAGATAGATGGTCAAACTAAGAGGGTTAATCAGGTGTTGGAGGATATGTTGCGGATGTATGTCATGGATCGGCAGTCTAGATGGGAGGATTGCATTCATTTGGTGGAGTTTGCCTATAACAATGGCTATCATGGTTCGATTGGCATGTCCCCTTTTCAGGCATAGTATGGTCGACCGTGTCGGACACCCTTGAGTTGGGATCGTTTGGAGGTCAAAGTGCTTCTTGGATCAAAGATGTTATAGGACATGGAGCAGTAGGTGGCACATATTAGGGAGAATTTGACTATAGCACAAGACAAATAGAAGAAATATGCAGATGCTCATCATGTGGACAAGCAGTTTTTTGGTAGGAGTCAAGGTGTTTTTCGAGAGTGCGTCTATGAAAGAGTCCTATCCGTTATGAAAAAGGTTCTAATTTGGCACCTCAATTTGTTGGACCAATTGAGATTTTGGAGTGGATTGGTCATGTACCCTATCGCCTTGCCTTGCCGCCCATCTTGTCCCATATCTATGATGTGTCTCATGTGTCTGTTTTGAGGTGTTATCATCTGATGTATCGCATGTTTTGGATTGGAATGCATTGCAAGTAGAGGACAAGTAGCTTTCATTGGAGCCCATGTGCATTCTTCAGCGTCGAGGGCTGACCCTCAGGGGTCGAGACATAGAGCAGGTAAGGGTCCAATGGGACCTGAGTGATGTTTCTTTGACAACTTGGGAGGATGTTGCGTGGAAAGAGATTTACCCGTATTTGTTCTCAGGATTCTAGGAGTAACCCTAGGCAAAGGGGGGGAGGATGTAGTGTCCCTCCCAGACTTGCATTTTGATTTATGCATCGATGGATTTGTTTAGACATATCATTTATGTTTTGATGATTACTTATGAATTTATTTCTATCTCAGATGATATTGATGATGTTAGATACTTTATGTAGACACATTCTATTTGATGACTTATGTGGATATTTGATACACCTTCTAAGACTATACCAATGCTAGACCTATATTTTATGGTTTATATGTGCTCATTATTTAAGATGGATCATATTACCTATGGGATTTTGATGGTATTATGATTACACTAACCCTACTCTATGATTATGATGACTAAGTTGATGTTTCGATGATTGTGATTATCTTCTAGTGTCTTCATGATTAGAAATGATGTCATACCACTCATTGCGAGCACAATATGACATTGAGATTATCTATCACTTGTCTGATTATTTATGGTGTATATGTGTTGTATATATGTTGTATTATGTCTACTGGTGGATGCAGGTTTGCAGGTACCAGACATTGACTTCACCTGGTCTCACATGTTTGAGTGAGTTTTTATCCCAATGGCAAGTTGTTGGAGATGGCATGTGTTTCCCTCTTACACTCTAGGCTTAAGTTGTCTAGGTCTTGTCGATTTTGTGTTGTGGCGCAAGTCGGTGGTTAGAAATGTACTATGGTTGTTAGGACTCTTGTTGTGTGGTCTTGAGAGCATGGTTGTTTGATTAAATTAATAATTGATTTTATTGTATAGTTTATTAAGTGGTTAGATTAAGGTATTAATATTATTTCATGATTTAATATTTATTTTTATTTATTGGTTGGTATTATTTATTTATTGGGTTCTAATGTTAATTTTATTTTATTGGTCTGATGATTTATTGTTTAATCGATTCTTTATTACTTATTTATTGTTTAATTATGATTTGTTATTTATTATTTATTTGATTTTATTTAATTATTATTATTTAATTAATTAATTATTGTGGAGTTTATTTATATAGTTTTATTTGATTTATTATTTATCCCTTGGTTATTATATTTATTACCTGCCCTATTATCCTATTGGGTTTCATTTGTTATTAATTCATTAGTGTTTATAATATTATTGTTATTAAATATATATTAACCTTTGTTATTGCATGGTTATTGGATATATTATATAACCTACTTACCCTTTTACCCTATTGGTTGAATTGTGAGAGGTAAGTAAATAATATTATTAAATATTATTTGCCTCGATATTGTGCATGGTAGGTATATTATATAGTTTTATGGAATATTTTGATTGGTGGATGATTTTCTATAGTTTTGAATTAATTGTCTATTTATTGACCTTTCTAGGAATGTTGTCAGGTTACCGTCCGGGAGCATTTTTATTGCATTTGGATTTTGCATGTGATTGAAGCTTGGACTGATTCAAGATTTGGCGATTGCATTTAGAATTTTTTGGTTGGACTTGCTCTAATTCAAGTTTCCTTGTCTTCCCTTTGATTTTTTTAGGTTGGAGCTTCAACTCTCTCGGCATTTCAATTTGAAAAGTTTATCCTCATTGTGTCTATTAGGAGATTGATTGTAGAGAAAATTTCAGTGTTTAATAATTGCAATTTTGGTTTGGGAAAGATTGAATTTATGTTTATATAAATATATATGTGTAAATCAAGAAAATCGAGTATTGTTGGGGATGTTTATTATGCATTTTGTCTTTATGAATTTATGTATTCCCTCCCTAGTATTATGTTTAGTTTTAAGATACCTTTCTTTTGTTCTATTATCTCCCATTATGATATACTTCATCTCCACGAGTTTTTGTGTGGGCTTGATGCATTTCTATACAAGTCTGTATAAAGGAGGTGAAGGGATTTGATGTTGGAATCCATTTGTGTGACTTGTGAATCCAATTTTTATGTTGTCAAGGCATTATTTTTTCCCTCCCACACCTTTTAGGAGATTCAACTATTCAATTTGTGAGCCATGAGCAATTCTAGGCAGTTTCATCAATCTGTTTGTTCGGTTGAGTCATTTTTAACTCTTTGAACTCAATGCACTAATGTTTGGCACAAATGCGTTAATATTTGGCATGAATGCACTAGTTAATATTCCCTATGGGCTAATATATCTCCCTGATGCACCAGACTATTTTCTTGACGTGTTGATTTGTCTGATTTGTCAGTATTGTCAGTTTAACTCAAGGTGAATGTTTTTTCTGGATTTTGTGCTTTTACGAGAGGCTCTGTCTGATTGTTTTGGACTCTCTGAGAGGTCATTTGATTTTGTATTTATCCTTTCATGATTTTTAATGGCTCCGATAGGATTATTTTTTCCTTATCGTTGAGGGTTGTGCATATTTGATGCTTATCTCTAGCATGAGAATGAAAGCCTTGTTGTTATGGAATGTTTATGAGAGCTCCAGTGGGATGATTATACCTCACTTTTGAGAATTGGTATTGCTTTTGGATTATCTTTTGATCTCTTGTATTTGCCTTGGTCCATTGTTGTATTAATTTAGTGGAGGCTCTTTCTTTTCTTTTGGGCATATAATTCATTCTATGTTTCAGTTTGTATCAATGATGTTGTGACTGTATTTATGTTCTTGGAGAGCCTTCATGATGTTGAAAGCGGTGTTATTTTGGTTATGTTTTCACCCTAAGGTATTGGTTCATGGATAGGGAGAGTGGGCTCTTACATGTGTAGCACCAGGGTCATGAGCAATAGCCCTCTAGGAAGAGGTCTAGACCAGATGGAAGCACATGAAGAGTTTTCTTTTGTAATTGCAAGTGATAACCTTAATAAATTGATTAGTGGGGTGGGTAATTAGGATTCACTTAATCAAGAAAATGAATTTGAGTTTGTGTCCCAATGGAGAGTCCCAAGGAGGTTGTTTTGGGATCTTAGATTGGGAAGACCATTGGAACGGTGAACCGACCTCCCTTGTTTGAATCCAAGACTGAGGCGGATTCCACATGAGGCTAGAATGTGATGGCACTCTTCTCTACATGTGTCCATTATTCTTATGCCTTGATTGTTGATTATGCCTATAGGAGTATATTGATTATGATTAGCCTTGTGATGTGATTTGATTCCTTTTTATGGTTGTTGTCTTTGAGTATGTCTTGTTGATTCCCTTAATTGTTAGGTGTCAACCTAGGTCTTGAGTGTGAATTGGAACCCCATTTCATCTCCTATCACGGGGGGTGGTTCCTATTTGGGTCCACATGGTCAGGTGTTTGAATGCCTTCTTCCATTGGGATGTTCTTCTTTGGATGGTAGTGTGCGTGGATATGGATTCTATGTTTCTTCATTATGTGGATAGATGTGGAGTTGAATTCTATGTATTGAGATAGTTATTTGTATCATGATGACATTGTAAATGTAGAAGAGACTATGTACTTGAATCATGTATACTTATGTAATAGTACAAGATGATGTAGAGACTATGATCTTGTAATGGAATAGGATGATGTATTCATTGTATAGTTCATGTTGTAAGAATGTTCATTATGTTAAGATTGAGATCTTATATTGGATTAGGTAATTGAATGATTAGATTATGTGCATTTTTGTTGTATCAAATGGTTCTTGAATTGGTCTAGTAGTATGAGATCCTAATTGGAAAGAAGATTAGCACTTCTTGTTATAATCTTGCATATGTTTGTAGATAGTAACTTGATGAAATGTGTAATGGTTATTCTTAAGATATATATATATATAATGAACTTGGAAAGTTAATTGGTTTATGTAGATAGGCATTTGATAACTCATAACCTCATGGTAGGAAGAAAGTAATTGAGTAGAACCTAAATGAAATGGATTTAATGAATTCTTGATATAGATGTGTTAATGTGTTGTTGCTAGTAAGTAGTGATGATGGAATACCCTAGGGATAGAGTAAAGGGATGTATGTATGTTTTGAGATGAAAATGATTATGATGTTATTTCTGCTTGCGATATATGTTGCTATGATTATGGATATGTTTAAGTTTTTTATGCAATCATGATATGTTTTTTATTAGGGTAAAAACGGGTTTTGAAGGGACCCAAAACCCTTTACAAACAGATTTGAGAGGATCTATAACCCTCAACCAGAAAGTTGTCTGAACAAAAGAAACAAGAAAGCACTAGACAACCATGGGTAAAAAGAACACCCATAACCAAAAACATGGGTATTTTTAAAAAAATAGGCCCCCGCAACCTAAAACAAGGCTACAAAAAGAACAACCAGCAGCCAACCTAAAATCATCGCCTACTCAGGTGTACGAATCCAAGAACATTGAGAGGGGGGGTGAATCAATGTTCTACCGGAATGATCAATTTTAACCTTATTAAAACATGCATACACCAACCGGTATACCGGTACATATAGAATTGGAAGAAGTAAAGAAACCAATAAGCCAATCACGCAAATGAATACCATAACACATAGAACTATACGTGGAAAACCTCAAAGAGGAAAAACCATGGTAGGATTTCTGACCCACAATATCAATCCACTGGCCATATGAAGAGATATTACAAAATATAGGGGAATGCACTTGCAGGAAGGCTTACAGCCTAGAGCACACTGCTCAATCACAAAAGGAGCCTCACTGACTACATACAAATCCAAACTACAATTCAGAGAAATGATTGAACTGCAAAGATAGCATCTTCTATGCCTGAATACAATTCCAGTTAAGCTCTGTTTGTTCTGGTCTGAAACCCTTAACCCTATACCGGAATAATCCTTTACAAAATATCCTCCCATACATAATCTCTCATATATTTCGCATATCCTTCATTATTTCCTTCCTAATACATATTCTCATGCCATATCACAAAAATGATCTAACCTACTGACCTATATACCCTTTACAAATCATCATGCATTATGTCATCTTACAAAGATAATTACAATATGAATATACATGTCGGCTAGATAACATAAATACATGAATATCAAAAACAATTGTCGATGTCAGATCCAAAAGATGTAGGCCTCCAATACCGATAACCTGATTCTAAACCATGTGGCCTGCATTGCCGGTAACCAAAGAATTCCTTCCAACCTACCGGTGTTAGTGAAGTGTCTATGAAGTGCCTACCGATACACAATTGAACCAAAATATGAAGTCAAAACAAGTTGCCATGTTGCCATCAATGACAACATAGTGAAACCAACCAATTGATTGTCAATTGCCAACATCAAGAACCATCAAGATTTACATTTATAATTGCTCTTATGGGATCAAAGAGTCATGTCAAAAGAAGGCTTAAGAGAACTTAGCTTTCTTGCCCTTAACATAAATCCATCCCTCTTCCACTTACGTTGCCTTAACATGTCAATCCAACGCACCAAAATCCTGAGAATGAATGTCAACAGCCACGGTCTCAGCCTCACCAGAACCAGCAGACGGCAAAGGCAAAACCCCAGCATCACTAGTTCGGCTCAGCCCAACAGACACGGCCACACCAGAACTAGTAGGTGGCAAAACCCTAGCATCAGCAGGTGACGAAATAGGCAAGGCCATATCAAAAGAGTCAACAGATTTGGTATATTCAGGAGATCCTCCAGGAATGATAGCCAAATCATTATCACCGGAAGAAGCCTCTTGATTCCCATTCACCCAAGAAACATCAAGAGACACTTGCACAGTTTCAGCAGCCCCACCAAGAGAGACAACCGGAGGGGATGCCCCAAGATCCTGTGGTTCCAAAGCAACCACCTCAAAAAAACTCCTAGGTTGATCGGATATCTTTGAAACCATATAATGCTGTACAAAAGTGCCTTTCCACCATGTGGCTTTAGTTTCCTTTTTCTCAAAACCGCAATGCTCAGCTGCATGCCCAGTTTTAAAACATCTTCTACAGCGAAAGTGAATCCCTTCATAGTCCAAAGATTGGACCCAAGAACCCTTTGAAGATTTAAGTAAAATTTCAGCAAGCAACCCATTTGAAATATCCAGATCAACAAGTATGTGGGCAAAGGTGGAGTGGAAAATATCAGAGGATTCAACATCCACTATCAGAAAATCACCAAGGGCATCTCCCACTTCTTCTAAAAGAGAATCATTCCATAAATGAAGTGGGAGATTAGGAAGTTGAACCCATGTCGAAATCTTATTAAACATTTCAGTAGAAGGGTTAAAGTCAGAGTGCCAAGGCTTAATCATCAACAATAATTTATCTTCCCAACTAAAAAAATGATCACATAAAATTTTGTTTCTATCTTGATCATTATCAAACTTTGTGACGAAAAACCCCTTAGCCATGGGGAAAATATGAACTTTACCCATGATAAGAGGCTCCCAATGTTCAGATATCCAAGCGTGTAGTTGAGGAAGAGAAGGCCAAAACCCCCTAAATCGGCAGATCGTACCATGTAAAGAGAGGATAGAAGCATTATAAAAGTTTTTTGTGTTGTATCATCTTTCAGATTGACGGATATGGCATTAGTTACTAGAATGAACCCACCAAACGAATGTCTAGGTCGTGGCTTCTGAGTCACACCATACCCAACAGGCCACACACTAGCAGCACTGGGACAAGAGGAATCAATCTGCGGGAAGGAGCCCTTGGCACCCAAATCCCCTGCAGGGTCAGACGAGGGCCGAGAGGCATCATCCCTAGAATTAGAAGACACCCCTGGGCGTGAGGATCCACACCGAAATCCTCCTGAGCATCGCCCTGTGCAGCCAACACAGCAGAGGAACCGACGCGAGCAAGGGAGGGAGAATTTGAAAACTTATGAGCGAGAGACATCACGAGATATGAAAATGTTAGTGATAGGATATACCCCACATGCAATCATGATATGTTATGATTCATATATATGAGTAATGGTAGATTTATATGATTCATTGGTAGATGTTTTTTTTTAAATTATCTTTATTTGTTAGTTAGTTTAGCCATTTTCTCTAGGGTATTTTGGTAGGTATTACAAAGGACCTTCATTTGAAAGTGCTCAACAACTTTTTTCTTTTCAAAATTTATTTGTCTGCCTCATCCTACAAGTGCAAAATATCATTTTGGATCGACCATAAAAATCAATAAGAATACTCACACCTATTATTAAATCTTACAATTTTATGTGTATTGGGAAACTATCTTGCTCAAACATGCCCATAAATAGAGGCCTAAAATTGGACCCATTTAAGAGTAGCTTCTCCTCCATATCAATCTCATAATAAATCAATACCACATCTACCTCATAATATACTTATACCAAAAGTCCAAAACATATGGCCTGCAAATCCTCTATTTGGATTTCCAACACCAAATTATTTCATTATTCTCATTTCTAGAACGAATGCACGGGAACAAAGCATCTCATTATCCTCAATAGCATCACTACTGAGAATGGTTTAAACTACGTTTAATTCAACTAAGTTCAACAGTTAACTTTTTTGACATGTACATATATATTATCCCCTTGTGGAGAGGGTCCCTAAACAAGCTAAAACCCCTTCTAGCCATAAAATAAACTCTTTGCATCAGCTACAAACACCACATTGATGTGACCATAAATAGACTAAAAAATAAAATAGATGAGAGTTGACCATACAAGAGGCTCCATTTATCATAAAGTGGATCAATCATAAATGATTTAGTAACAATATGAGTTGCAATCATGTCCAGCTAGTTATACATGTGAAACCCACACACCAAATACTACCAAAGTTATGTCATACATGACTCGGCTTAAATCTAAATAACTACAAGCCTAAAAAGAATATATAACAAAAATTAGTCAAGGTGTGTAGTCTTATTGACCTTCTAGATCGGTAACCTCGTGACTTCTAATGGAGGAGTAATTAGATAGATCAATCTCCTTATTGGTCAATAAATTAGCCACTTGATTTTTCTCCATATAGAAATCAACCACTTCAACTAAATCAAATTTAATTTAATATGTTAAGAATTTTTCTAATATGTTAAGAATTCTTCTAGAATGATAACTTCCAATCAAGGAATACATGCTTTTCCCAATGCATTTATAACAATATAGAAAATTTTGTCCACTATGATTTTGAGATTTGACCTTTAGAGTACACCAAGGTCATACCTACTAAGAGAGCATCTCATTCATCTTCATTATTAGTTTTGAATTTCAATTATTAAAATGTGTTTTCTCAATGCATTTATAACAATATAGAACATGTCATCGACTATGATTTTGAGATTTAACCTTTAGAGTACACCAAGATCTTACACACTAAGATCACATCTCATTCGTCTTCATTATTATTTTTGTATTTCAATTAGTGAGGGTTTTAAAATACAAAGGCACCCAAGGTGTCTCAAAATACATATCTAGCACCTACCAAATGAAGATTGTCATGAGAAGCGCTAGATCAAAGTTAAGACTCTCACATGGAAAAGGAGCTTTCCATTCTCTATCCTTTTATTATTTGTAGAGATGGTTAACCGTTGACAAAAGATAGTTTTATGATATTATTTGTAATTTAACATCCATATGAATCTTTAATAAAATTCAAAGGTGATTGTTAGAGGATGTGTGTCAAATTTATTAAATGTCTATGTCCTTTCATTTAAAAATATAATAGATTAGAAGTTGTACTTATACCTTTGCAATTAGATGTTTGATAGACACTTATATTTATAAATTTATTGATCTTATTTTTTAATATTTAATAAAAAATTAATAATAATTTAATATACATATAAGTGTATGTGTCATCCATTTATAGTATAGGTACAATTTCAACATTATTTGAAGGTGTAATTTTTGGTATCTAGTTTGTAATTAAAAATTATTTTTGAGTAAGTTGAATAAATTATTAAGCAAGTGTGTAAGATATTGTATTAAAATAGATCAAAATATTTCAATGAGAATTAGTCAATTTCATATATATTGTGAACATTTTAGTTTTGATGGTTTCGTTAGTTGGTAAACTTGTTCATGTTGGAGTAAATAGTTTTCACTATTTACATTTACTTGAGTTTCACTTAGGTAGATAGCATTTAGTTAGGTAGTTGAGTAGTTGTTGACTCTTTGACATTGAGATACTTGTCAAATTCATGTGCTCTCTTCTCCCCAACTCTTGTTTTTATAAGCAAGGCTAATGTTCATTGTAGCATACCTCATCTCAATACAACTTTTTGTGTTGATTCTCTCTTGTGTGTGAAGAATGATCTGACATTTCCTACAATGTTGAGCAACTTAATTTATAAGTAACTCATAATATATGAGATTACATATGCTTCAATACAAAGAATACATATTCTAACTCATATAAAATTTGAACGCATAACCTCTCTTACAAAAATACAATTTTATCAACAAATCATCTTATATACAAATGAATGAATAATTTATTTGTAATTAAAGAAATAAAAACTAAAAATAGAAAAATAGAAACAACACTTCCAATAACACCCTTATAAGGGTAAGTTGCAAATTTGTATTAAACCAAACCCATGACTACATTGAGCACTGGAACTAGTAAAACATAGCAAACTACTTAGTTTTATTTCTGCCCCTTTGGGACTAGATAGTAGGTTACTAGAACATTGTGTGACATTGTTCACTAAAACCTCTTCTTTCAAGTTGGAGGTGAGCATAATGTTGTGCTTGCACAGATGAGCTTCTTGCACCTCGACCGAAATTTAATAGCTAGAGATAGCAGCCATTCCCGTTTCCTAACAATTTTACAAAAAGATCCAACTGTCTTTATGATAAGAAAAATAAATTGAAATGTGTCGCTTCTTAGAATATAGATGGTTTGTGATTTTTGTGCACAAAATATTCAACAAGTAATCTAATTTGGTTGCATTAAAATTGGCTTACCTGAAATCTGGACCTCTCTGACACAAGCATAAAGGCCGCTTTAACTGAGGCATACAACAATAAACATGTTGAGCCTGGTAAAGCTTTATAAGTACTAACAACAAATTACTTATACACTGTTTATTTTTAACTTTAACTATATAAAAGTTTTGATAGAGAAAAAACCCACCGTATGTTTTCCTACAACCATCATATGTCGACTGCTTGCCCATAGTTTTGACTGAAATATATAACAAACATGAATGTTTGTTAGCATATTTTACAAATTTTCATTAATCTAGCAAAATGGGTCACGGAATTTTTAATTTTTTATATAAAATGATTTTCATCAAAAAGTAAATAGGTTTTACAGATATCTATATTCAGTTACAAAAAAAAGGTCTAACAAAAAAGAATAAATACAATTATGCAAAACTTCAGTAAAAAAGAATAAATTCAATTACAACAAAAGATTAATGAATAGGAAACTGGTTATAAAAAAAACAGCACACAGCAAACCAAAATTCAAGAAAGATAGCAAATGGAATTAAAAAAGAAACATTTTATAGAACTAATTATCAATTACAATGAACTGAAAGAGTAAATAGATTTTACAAGGATCTTAAATTCAATTATAGTAAAACATCAGCCAACATCAGCCAAGAAGAATTCAGTTACAACAAAAAATTAATTAAAAAAAAATAAACCCAGTTACAACAAAACGTCATCAAATCAGAAACTGGTCTTAAAGAAAACAGTATATACCAAACCAAAATTCAAAAAAGAGAACAAAGAGAACAAAGAAAAAAAGAGTTTAAAGAATCAATTGTTAATTACAATGCACTGAAAGAGTAAATAGATTTTACAAGAATCTTTAATCAATTGTTAATTACAATGCACTGAAAGAGTAAATAGATTTTACAAGAATCTTTAATTCAATTACAGTAAAAGAATTTAGTCACAACAAAAAATCAACCAAAGAGAATAAATCCAATTACCACAAAACATAAAAATATGAGAAACTGACCATAAAGAAAACAGCACACAGCAAACCAAAATTCAAGTACGATAACAAACAAATGAAAGAAAGAAATTCTATGATTAAGAATACTTGAGTCAGAGTATTGTTGGGATGAATGACTTCCAGGGAAGCCCCAAATGCTTCATCCTTACAAGCGCCATCTAGATGAAATGAAGTGGACTATACATTCTCATAAGAGATGAGTTCATGTGAACTACTACTCATTAAATATTGATCAATGAATTTGACTCAAAACCTAAATGAATCTTAAATGAACCACTCATTCTTATGGAAATGGGTTTGTGTCAACTACATTTGATTCAAAAACCTTACAGCCAAATCCTGATATTAATATTATTAAAAAAAACACAGCATAATAAACCAATTTTTAAACTGAAAACACAGATACCATAAAAAACTAAACAAAATAGTAATTACCATAAAATCCTTCTGGATTTTCACAGCATTGTGCATTACTGGCTTGGCAGCAATTCTCTTGGTCAGAGATTTGGCATACAAAAGTGGTGGTCGACAACAAGAAGAGTGGAAGCGAGTGGAATCACAATTGAGATGCAGAGGATTTCTATCAGAGGCCTGCTTAAGACGAGGTGGGAGTTCCAACATGATCCAATCCTCCCTCACTTCCTCTGCTTCAACAACATTATCATGTCCCTCATAACTTCTAGACTCTGACACGCCGTCCTTCACCAAGGAAGAAACTTCTGTATCTTCACCCAACCCAACATTACTAGGACGATAAAGGTGGTGAACTTCCACACTTATCTTGAATTTCAGTCCCTTATCCAGACGAAAACTTTCATCATACATGAAATCATTCTCTTTACACCCTCGAGACTTTCGACCTGAGGATTGTTTGAGAACGTTATCCACCAAACAGCTAGCAAATTTGCACATGAATTTCTCCATGGTTTTCTCATCATCTTCCTCATCACCCACATTATTTTTTGCTTCTTCAACCTCAGATATTCTTATGCTGTGCATGGCTTCACGGGAGCTCAGTAGTTTACTCTTTACATTTACATTATTGTTGCCTACAAAATCTAGTTCTGTTTCAGCTGCCATACATTCCATGGAAGTCACAGACTCTGGTGCATTGCCATTCTTCTCAGATAAACTGATTGGAAACTGCAGAAATCTTGATAAAAGCACAGCCATGACGGTCATAAGATCTGATTGTTGAACCAGCAGCTATCGATTTTATATATAAAAAATATGGGTATGATTATAGTGGTGATAAGGTCATGCAATCTTCATCCCTTATGCTCAAATAGTTTATTCAATTGTTTGTTCATTTGACTTTGGATATGTTTGCATTTCCCACGCCCTCCTCGCATGGCAGAAACCGTGCAGTGTGCACAAGCTCAGAATAATAGACAAAGAAACATCATGAGTGCACGCAAGACCTATATTTATTTCAAAGGCTGATATCATGGAATAGTTGGTGAATATCTTGTTTTTTCATATTTTTATCACGGTGAAAGTCAGCAGATAGCATCATAAGCCAAAAGTTTTCTAAACTTACCTACTCTGCTTACTTATTAGCTTTTGTTTTATAGTGTTCTTTACATTAAAGTTCAACTAATCTATGGTTTAAAGTTTTTTGTTTTTTTCAAATAATGGTTCAGAATGAGTCTATTATAGATTAAGTCTTGTTAAGTGGAAGGTTTGGACATTAGTAGAAATGGAACAATTTGGGAACAAATTTAGCATAATAGATACCCCTCAGTCCTTAGCTCTTAGCCAAAGATGTTTCAATCTAAGGCTCATGCTTTGGTATCAAGTAGCAAAAATCATCCCGGAGAACATTTTAGCCTCACACGCATGCACACTTGCACACACACATAGATATGTTGAAACCTCTTTGACTAAGAGCCAAGGATTGAGGGCTATAGAGAGGTTAGCGACATGGTCACAAATTTGTGTGGAAAGCTATTAAATTTTTTGTATATAAATAAATTATTTAATTATTATAATTTATCTATTGTTTTAGTTGTTTATAAAATACAGTATAATTGTATGTTGCAAAGATTTGTTCCATAAATTAGATTAGGTAATAGGGTAACTTAAATAATGTTTTATTTTACAATTATGTCATCATAGGTGAACTAATTTAATAATAAAAATTAAAATGAGTTCATATTTTTCTTTGAGAGATAATTTCTCAATGATTATAAACTAGGAAGAGAAATCTCACAATCAATTAAAGAGTTCACTGCATCACATAAGTGATTGATGTTGACAAGGTATTCTACACTTTGCATAAATATTTTATAGCTCAATAATATTTTCTTAAGGGAGGTTGCATATGAAATTATAAGAATATTTCATGTGGGGAGTATATTGGCAGAGGGTTACCATAGTTTAGTGAACACATGAGACCAATTAGGCTCATTAGGTGAATTGATTTTAAATTTTCTTTTTGGAACATTAAGTATTGGGGTAAAGTGGTTTAGAAGTTCCTAGGAAGTTTCTTTCAAATCGTTGCTTTCTTGTCTATAAATAGAGGGCTTAGACCTGAGATTATTAACATCATCTTATTCTTAATTCTTCCTTAAAGCGTGTGGGTGTTGGCTCTCCTGGGAAAGATTTAGAACTGTATTGTAACTTTTTAGTTGTTGAATAAAATATTAGTTCAAATATTTAGGAAATATCTTTTTATCAAATAGTTTTTCCCATTATATTCAATATATTGTACCATTTTATATCTACTTCATTGTAGTCTTTCATTCCTAAAAAAAAATGTGCTATGTTATTTCATTATATTGCTAAATATTATGTAGATTAAATAGCTTGCATATGATGCTAAATTCTCATAGGTTTAATTGTAGAAAATGTCTACATCTTTATATTATTTCCTTTCATTTGCTATGATACTCTTATTAGCTTGTTAGATCCTTGTGAAGAGAAATATGACTTAATTCTATTATCCCCTATTTGAGTAGGAATTTTGTTGCAATGCTCTCATTTTCAAGTTATAGTTATTACAAGAAAAACTAGAATGTAAATGGAGAAATCCAATGGAGTCAACTTTGAGCTATGAAAGCTCAAGCTGAAGGATTTTCTAAAAGATGAATATCTATGGGTTATGATAGCAAAAATTAAAAGCATCTAAAATGAAATATGAAGACTATAATGTGTTTTATCAGAAGGAATATATTCTTATTAGGTTGTCTTATATATTCAAAATATTGAGTTTTGTTATGGAGACTACTACAAAGATGCTTTGTGATAAGCTTGGAAATTTGTATCAATGTCCATAAAAAATAAGAGTATCTATGGAAGAAGTTATATTCACTTTAGTTGATCAATGTTGACTCAATGACATAGTATTTGAATATGTTCAACACTTTGGTGAGCTAATTGGATCTATGGATCTATAAATACAGATACATGTAGAAACAAATTAGTACCCTCCTATGCTCTTTGCCACATAGGCTTGATAATCTAATAATGCAAATCAACAATATCACTTCAAATTCTAGGATTGGTAAGGCTATGGATTCATTTATTTCTATAGAGACAAAAGAATTTGAATTTCATTAAGGATGCCTTGAAGGTGAGATTTTGTTGCAAAGGCAAAGGGAAGAATAATGTACAAGTTCTCTAAACTAAGGGGGACATCTAAATCTCTTGGAATCTATCCAAGGATGGATGTTGGAACTATGGTAAATTAAAGCACTTTACAAGAAACTACAAGGAGAACGCAAATGAATTAAAAGATAATACAACATAGTATACCTTCATGATTATGGTGGTGATGCTTTTCTTGCAACTCCTGTTATACATGCACATTATAATGCGCAACTTATTTACCTAGGAGCCTCCTTCATATGGCTCTTAATAGGTAGTGGTTCTCAAGTCATGCGAGAAATGATGATGATGATACTATGTATTTGGGTGATAACTCTTTTTTGCAAACCTTGAAAAGAAAAATTTGGGATCAAATTTGGAGATGGAAAAACCAAGAACCTCTCGTATGCTCTACAATTTATAGGTTTAGTGAGGGACCTTCTCTTATTGATCAAATTGAATGTTGCTGATGTGTAGGTGGTATTTAATAAGGAAGTATGCAATATGATGTATTGTTCTATGATCTTGCCAAAGATAATTTTGTTTAGGACTCTATTTTGATTAGATGGTATTATAAAATTTAGGAATGGAGAGTTTCTTAATTCAAGGGACCGTAAGCTTCCTATAGAGAATACCATATTATGGCACAACTAGATGGACCATATTGTCTTATAGCGTTCTTTATATTAAATTTGAAAGTGTTCTTTAAGTATGCATATCTATCTAACATGAAACATGAATACTATAAAGTGTTTTTATCAAAAGGAAAATATTCTCATTAGGGTATGTCTTATATCAAAAATATTGAATTATGTGATGGATACCACTACAAGGAAACTTTGCGATAAGCTTGGAAATTTGTATCAAAGTCCATATGGAATAATATTTTCTATGGAAGATATTGTATTCACTTTAGTTGATCAATGTTGACTTAATGCCATGGCATTTGAATGCATTCAACACTTTAGTAAGCTAATTGCCATCCATGGATATAAATATGGATGAGTAGGAATAGTTTAACTTATCCTCCTAAATTCTTTAACAAATAGTCTTGATAATCTCATGATGATGATCAACAATACCACTTCAAATTTGAGGATTGGTAAGGTGGTGGGTTCATTTATTTCTAAAGAGACAAAAGGCTTTGTATTCCCTTGAGAATTAATTGGTAGTGAAAAGTTGTTTTAGAGAAAAAGGAAGAACACGATAGAGTACAAGTACTCTAAATCAAGTTGGAGATCTAATTCTCGTAGATGATCCAAGGATGTTGAAAATATAGTAAATTGGCACACTTTAAAAGAAACTACAAGGAGAATGAAAATGAAATAAAAGATAATACAATATAGGAGACCTCCAATGATGAGGGTGGTGATGCTTTTCTTAAAACTCTTGTTATACATGCACATGAGAATGCACAATTTATTGACTTAGGAGCCTCCTTTCATATAACTCCTAATATGCAATGGTTATCAACTTATGAGAGAATTAATTATTATGATAGTGTGTATCTAGGTGATAACTCATCTTTCAGTAATATTGGAAGAGGAATATTTAAGATCACATTTAGAGATGGAAGAACCAAGAACCTCTCTAATGTCCTACAATTTCTAGTTTTAGTGAGGGACCTTCTCTTGTTGAGTAAAGTGAATGATGTTGGTGTGCAGGTGGTATTTTACAAGGAAGCATGCAACATGTTGCATGGGTCCATAGTCTTAGCATTTAGGAGTTTATTTTGATTAAATGTTAGTATTATGGAATTTAAAAATTGAGGGTTTCTTGATTCAAGAGACCATAAGCTTCCTATAGAGATTACCAACATTATGACACAACTAGATTGATCATATTGGTAAGAAAGGTATAAAGGATTTGAAGAGTAAAAATTTGGTAGATAGCATAACTAGTTATTCATTAAACTTGTATTCATACATGAATTTTTTCATATATATAAAAAATAAAATCAAGATAATTTTTTCATGAGCATGCTAGATCTTGAGGGATTTTAGAGCTAATTCCTAGTGATGTGTCTAGTCCTATGGATGTACTGTCTCTTAGAAAATCCCTATGTGTAATTTATTAATCAATTTTTTTATAGTAAATCATGGGTACTTTTTATTACGCGTAAACTAGAACTCTTAAGGATATTTAAGGATATTGTGGAGATTCGGATAGAGAGGAAGATCAAGATCCTAAGGACTAGTAATAATGGAGAATTTTATTCTGTATATTTTTATATCTTTTGTAGAGACATTGTGACTATTAGAAACAAAACAACTTCATGCACCCCTTAGCAAAATATATTTGTAATTTTTTTCAGTAGTACATTAATAGAGAGGGTGAGAAACATTCTAAATTGTTCTATATTGAAATAAAAAATCTAAGCAAAAGATGTGACATAACTTGTTACCAGAATTAAAAGGTATTCTATAACTCTTATGGATATGAACCTAAAGAGGCTTGTTTAAGAGATCAATCTTTGTTGTCTTGTATCAATATTTTTTTTATTATGAGACATATGTACATGTGTCTACGGAAAAGATATTGAAGATAGACTACAAAGTGCAAAATTGTCTTAATTGGCTGTAATTTGATGGTGTTAAAGAGTACAAGCTTTAAAATATAAAAACTAAAAGGATAATGCACAACTAGGACATGAACTTTAGGGAGGTCAAATATTCTTGTTGTACATCTTCCCAACCATAAATTTTGATAAAATAGTGGTGCAATTAGAGCTAAAGACCAAGGAGACTACACATATGGTTGAGCCACATATTCAATATGCACATATTAAGGAGAACTTATTTTAAGAGTATAGAAGGGGGCAAATAACCTCAAACCCTACAATTAATGATGTCTACTTAGAAAAAAAAATCACGTAAAAGATATTACAGAGGCCAAATAATTTTAAATAAATTTTTGTTTTGACTAGTACTAAGGGTGAGCCCAAAATAATGGAGGCATTAGAAACTACAAATAGGAAGTCCTAGAAAGTGTTCATAGATGACTTGTGGATTATGACATAAGAGAAAACCTATGTGAGACTTGGTTGAACTTACTAAGAATCAAAAACATGATTGCAAATGAATTTTTGAGAAGTACATAGTTCTAAAGGAAGAATTGGGAAAGTTCAAAACAAGGCTATTAGCTAAAGGATATTCCCATGTAGAGGGAATTTATTTTGATGAAATCATCTTCTCAATTAAAAAGTTGTCATCCATTAATTTCTTATTATCTATTATTACCCATGATATCAAAGTAGAGTAAATGTTAGGATTAAGGTGGCATTTATAGTGCAAACCTCGATGCATATTTTATACATCTCCAACACTTAGAATATTTGATTTGCTACTAAGGATGATAGGTTTTTGGAAGACTTTAGATATCTAGTGGTTTGTTGATTTCGATTAGGTAGGTGGTATTAATAGTATGAGGTCTACTAGTGCATATATGTTTACCATGTTTGGTGATTTAATTAATTGCATGAGTAAATGGCAACCTATGCTTGCTCTTTTGATAATAAAGATAGAGTATATAGCATGGGGGCTTCACTTAGTGAACCTAGGTTATAGCATGTGCGTTAAAGGAATACCAAAGAATCCCCCTATTTTCAAAAAATATTGCCCTAAACTCCTTTTTTGTCACCCCCTCCCAATACACAACCCAAATTAAAAGCCCCCTATTTTCACCAAATATTGTATTTTTTCATAGCCGGAATTAAAAACCACCATATTTTCATCGATAGGCAATATATTGCACCCTCATTTTTGGGATATTAAACCCCCCAATATGAATGCACGTGATATAATATTGTCTAGCCAGTGAAGCCCCTAAGGTATATAGTAGCTAGTCATGCCTATTAGGAGGTAATCTAGCTTCAAAGATTGTATTTTCGGCATTGAGTTAAAATAGGATATAATGGTGATCAAGTGTGATAATTAGAGTCCCATTTTTTGGTGAAACCCCCTATGTTTCATGCAAGGACAAAACACATTGATGTGTAACACCACTTTGTTTTAGATATGGTGGAGGATAAGACAATTGTGCTCAAGAAGATGGATATGTTGGAGAATGTTATTGATACTTTAATGAAGCTCATGAACATAGAGAAATTCATATAGTGCAAGAGTAATATGGGCATGCTTCTCTTAATAGCTACTATGTTATGCCTAGCTTTGACCCCTATGCTTGATGTATACAACTCATGGGAGAATCTTGAGAAATTATTGCATATATATCACATAAATATTTTATAGTTGGACAATATTTTCCTTGGGGAGGTTGCATATACAATTGTAAAATTATTCAGTATAGGTGGCACATTAGTGAGTCATAATTTAGGGAGCACGTGGTCAATTGAAGTCATGCCTAAATGCATATAATAGTTTTTCTCAAAACATTAAATATTGATGACAAAGTGATTAAGAAGCTTCTCTAATAAGCTTATCTCTCATTCTTGTTTTCTTAACTCTAAATAAAAGACTTAAGTAAGAGATTATTCACATCATCGTATACTTAATTCATCTTTGAATACAGATGATCTCCTAAAGAACTTGAAAATGTATTCTATTGTTTTTAATTTACCAAGCTAAAAGTTTTCATTCAATTTGAACTACTATGCATTTACATATATGTATGTTACTCAAATATACTAACATATTTGTTCTAGAAAGGATCCTCATGGTGTAGGGTTTGCCCTAGAAAACTATATAAATACTTGTTCAAATGCATGGGCTGGGCAGTTGTGTCATGCACAACAAGAGTGCGTGAACAAGGCAGAGATGCATATGTCAATATGAACGACTTTGTGAATAATATAAATGTGGAGGAAGCAGGCCATAGTTGACATAAGGAATACTGGTTGGTCCCACTTGCTCTTATATTGAACCATCCCACGTCATGGCGGTTAGATTGGGGAGGATATTCATTTTGTAGAAAGAAACAGATAAATCATACAAATTTGTCCTTTGAAATAAGTTTCCTGTTTAATAGAAGACAGGTAAACAAAATGTCCCTTGTGCGACAGGAAGGCCATTATATACCATCCACCTCTCTTTCCTCATATCAGAAAGGTTGAATTCCTAGTATCGATGGATAAGTTTGGATGCATACGTCGGTGAATCTTATACAGTTGGTATACTAATTTTTCAATCCATTTAACTGCTCTACACTTTTAATTATTATTATTGATGGATAAGATTGGATAGGGCCTTTTTTTCAACGATTGAGTGTATTTTATTAATTTAAAAAGATAATAATATGATATTCACAAAAGTGGATGAAAAAAAAAAATTGTAATGGGATCCAATTTAAATGTAAGATGACTAATCACAGGGTCAATTTTGGACATATCATAAAAGTTAAGCAACTAATGTAATTTTAAAAGAAGAGGATCATTTTCATTAAGTTTTCCCAAAAATTATTAGAGGCAATATTATCATCAACTAGCTCTAGTCGATGAGTGCATTCTCTTCCTTAGGAGTATCCTTAAAAAGTTGTTGAGCATGCACGACGCAAGATTATCATCAACTACCCCTAGTCGATGAGTGCATTCTCTTCCTTAGGAGTATCCTTAAAAAGTTGTTGAGCATGCACGAGAGAAATAGAAATGGCCAGCTCTAATAGAAGTACTTGCTAAAGTTTGACCAATTTTAATATTAAGTATATAGATATATTAAATATATTTATCAAAAGATGTCAAGTAATATTACATTTCTATGTATTTATTTATTAATATCATTTAGAAATAATAATATATTTAGGTGTGATGTAGGCCAATCTAATAGTATGCATACATAAGTACAATTCACCTAGATTAATTAACTTAAAGTTGCTTAATATCAACGATTGAATAAATTGTAATAATTGAGTGCAAAATAAATATATAAATAGATGTACTTAATTCTATAAATGATGAGTGCACTCAATTTGAATTTGATAAGTATATAGATCAAGAACAAGGAATCTTAAATTGATGAATTCTTAGGAATCAAAATATTCAATCGGTTTGATGTACGGATGAGGTTAGCAATCAAGGACTAATTAGTGGTCAAGATATTGTCATATACACACAAGTCCATACAATCTATTTAGAAAACTTTTGTTCTCCAATTCACTTGATCTCCCTTGACTTCTTATGTCTTATGATATCTTATGGAACAACATTATTTATAAATAACTCTTTGATTTTGTCAATATATCATAAGGGGTCATGTTCTCCTAGGTCAACCATTAGAAATGTGTATAGACAATCAAAATAATAATCTGCAATCATGTAAATGTTCCTACAATTGCATGTGTAGATATATATTTCTAAATTAATGAATCAATTGAAGTGTGTCATGTGAATTATATGCAAATATTGCTTGATCTGATGAGATTGCTAGAATGGATGAATAGAGTGTCGTTAATACAAAGAAATTGTTGTGTAAATTTTATGAGCTCCAACTTCAAACTTTTTGGGTCACCATTCATCCCATTCCTCAATTGGTTTACCTTGTCTCTTTACTACTTTTAGTATTTCTCACGAATAACTTACTAAAGATACCTTTGTATAGACAACTCCTCATCCCTCATGCCTTTCACTCTTCATTGGCTAAATTAATTTGCAATTGCTTATACCATGATTGAGCCCTTGATGTATAGTTTGGTGGTTCTTATTTCTTGAAGTTCCTCTTATAGTAATGAGATTTGTTGGCTTGCAAGGTTATCTTATCTCACTCATTGTTAAATACCTTTGATCTAAAGGCCCATTATTGTGTGCCCTGATGCCTTCAAGACCTTTCCAATCCTTGACCATATTCATCTAATGGTGTATAAGAATTTATGGAATATGGGTGTTTAGGTCTACCATTGGTGCACTCTTTTTTGTAGTGGAGCCCTCCTATGGATTTGGTTCCTTATTGGCCAAAGTGGATGATATTAGATTCTAGTGTAAATAGGGTCATTATCAAACTAGTTAGCATATTACTCTTTCTAGATTGACCCACTCACACTTGTTAAGTCTCCACTTAGGGACATTGTAGTTTTTTGTCTCACTTCATGTTTTTGATTAAAACAAAAACAGGTTTTGAGGGGACCCGATGTTGAGGCATGGACCAGCTAGGACTCGAACCTAAGACCTTGCATATGCTGCTAGAGTGCTCTACCACTGAGCTATTGGCCCCTCTTGGACCAATCCATCGTCAGTTCAGGTGTGGCTTATTTCCAACACCAACACCCCCCCTTAAGCCACACCTTTAGTGTGCTTGGGGCTCCTAGCCTGGACCTGGCTCTGATACCATGTCGAGACATGGACCAACTAGGACTCGAACCTAGGACCTTCCATACGATGCTGGAGTGCTCTACCAATGAGCTACTGGCCCCTCTTGGACCAATCCATCATCGGTCCGGGTGTGGCTTATTTCCAACACCAACACCCGAAACCTAATACAATCATATTTTGAAAGGATCTGGAACCCACAACTAGAAATTTATCCAAACAAAAGGAACATGAAAGCACAAACAACCAAGGAAAAAAGACTGCAAAAAGAACAACTTGCAGCCAAATACCCTAAAACAAGGTTGCAAAAAAAAAAACTTCAAGCCAGCCTAAGACCAGCCCTCGAACAAGAACCGTCAAGATTTACATTTAGAGCTACTCTTGTGGGAGTGGAGAGTCATGTCAAAAGAAGGCTTAGAGAACTTTTCTTTCTTTCCCTTAACAGATATCCAGCCCTCTTCCACTTGGGCTCCATGTCATGCCAAACCAGCGCCCCATTTTCCTGTGAATGAAAGCCAGCAGCCACAGCCGCAGAAATATCATATGTATTCCTCCGTGAAGGCATGGCCTAATCGGAAATGCCACCAAAATTAATTGTTGGAGCGATATCACCAGAATTAGCATCTTGAGGCCCATTCACTCTCACATTAGGGGTTGCAGTAGCAGCAACCCCACCATTTGACATATGGAGAAGATGCCCCAAGATCATGAGATACCAAAGCAACCACCTCAGAAAAACTCCTAGGTTGTTCAGATTTCTTCTCAACTGTATAATGCTGATGAGAAGCGTCATTCCACCAAGTGGTCGTCATAGCCTTTTTCTCAAAACCACAATGCCCATTCGCATGACCAGTTTTAAAACATCTTCCACATCTGAAGGGAATCCCTCCATAGCCCAAAGATTGGACCCAAGAACCCTTAGAATATTTAAGTAAAATCTCAGTAGGCAACCCTTTTGAAACATCCAAATCAACCAATATGCGAGCAAAGGTGGAGTGGAAAATATCATAGGAATCATCATCCACCATCAAAAAATCTCCAAGGGCTTCACCCACTTCCTATAAAAGAGAATCATTCCATAAATGGAGGGGGAGATTAGGAAGCCGAACCCAAATCAGAATCTTATTAAACATTTCAGTAGAAGGCTTTAAATCAAACTGCCAAGGCTTAATCATTAACAAAAATCTATCCTCCTAGCTAAAAAAATGGTCACGTAATATTTTGTTTATGTCCTAAGCATTATCAAACTTAGAAACAAAAAACCCCTTAGACATGGGGAAGATATGAACTTTACCAGTAATAAGAGGCTCCCAATGTTCTGAGATCCAGGTGTGCAGCTGAGGGAGGGAAGGCCAAAAACCCCTAAACCGGCAGATCACACCATGCAAGGAGAGAATAGAATCATTATGAACAATTTCCTCTATCGTATCTTCCTTCAAATTAATAGAGATGGTATTGGCAACAGGAATGAATCTACCATACGGTTGTCCTCCAATCCGTGATCTTCGGGCCTCACCATGCCCAGCAGACATAGTCGTGTTCTGCATCTTGCTAGAAGGCCTCACACCCTGCAAACCAACAATATTGGGGTGGGAGGAAACAGTCGCATCTTCCACCAGGGAAGTTCCCTTGCCACCCAAGCCACCCAAATCCCCTGCAGGAATGGTGAAGGTCGAGGGCTGAGAAGCACCATTGTTGCCAAATTTTGAAAAGCCCCCCTAGGCGGGAAGAGTCGCAGCAACATTATCCCCTATTTTTTGCATCGTTAATATTTTATATTTAGTCAAATTTTAAATGTTGAACAAAGGAAAAAGAGTAAATTGACAAGTACGTACATTCATTTGAATTATTCCCAATTGTCTCACTTCATGTTGTTGAGGCACATGTATTCACCTTTTGAGACACCTATTTTATGCACACTTTAAACATGCCCAAACACTTTTCATATGAGCAAACATGTGTTGCATATTTGAGGAATAGATAGTCATTCATTCCTACCTATCTACCTTCTCTATATTTCCTATAAATGGAAGGTTTTCACATTGTAAATTTAACACTCTCATATTATATGATAGACATATTATTGTATTTATTTTTTTCTAAAAGGCTATCTTGACATTTCTTTCAGATCTTGGCTTCTTCGAAATGGTATTAGAATCATGATTGCACTGAGAGGGGGGTGAATCAGTGACTGCAAAAACAATACCACTTTAAACACATACCGGTAAAGACAGTTAACCAGTTTACTTAAAACTATGCATGCAATCCAAAGTGATATTAAAGCATCCACAACAAGTAAAACATCCACCATAACACAAGTGTTTATACGTCGAAAACCCAACTAGGAAAAACCATAGTGAGATGGGACTCAGCAAGAATAGAATACAAAGAATCAGAAATATCATTTTCAATATCCTAAGGCAACCAATTGTATTGACACAAGTGGTTGATTACCTCTTGAACAATTTGTTGTTTCTATTCTTCATCAAATGAATCAAAACATTATTTCACATTATCAAACCGTTTCCTCCCTAATGTTTTTAATGTCCTCTCAAAATCAATCATAGGCTTGTATGAAGTAACATTAATAGGAGTACTTTGGTTTGAAATGTCTCCTACTGGTTTGGATTTCTTACCAGTCAATTTCATTTGCATGGGTTCCTCTTCAATGTTAGTATCCTCAAATTATGCTTGAACAATGAGATTCCTACCTCTCTTCTTTGTAGCGGTCTTCTTCTTTGCATATACCTTGGGTGTCGGTTCCTTTTTGACTTGAATACTTCTTGTCACCCTTGTACCAGTGGACACTGAAGGTGCTTGCTCAACTTTCTTCTTCTTCTCTTTGGCAATACTAGGTTGAGCAGGTGCAATCTATTCCTAGTAAGTTCCCAGTCTTTTTTTCTCCTTATCCTTGTGAGATGCCAAAATGTTGTTGGCATAACCAATTAATAAGTCATAGTTGACTTCATAACTCATTTCTTCCATCTCATCTTCCCTAGGTTCAACGGCCTCCATAAGGCAAAAGTTGGTGGTGACTGTGAAAGAGATGTCTTTTGCAAAGTGTTTCACCACATCTTCAGGTAGCCTTAACCTCATGCTCATCTTCTTTTGGAACTCATTAAAATATCTGTTCATGGCAACAGTAAATATGTTCTTTACAACCTTAATGTTGTTCTTTATTTGAGTTGTAACCGATATGTCCTTCGACCATTGAATGTCACCAATTCCCGGTAGGAAATTCTGAAAATAGAAGAATAGACCATTCAACAGTCCATACTTGAACTTTTGACTATTGCCTTTCTTGATTGATTTTAGGTTCAACATCAATTGGCTCCTCATTGCCTCGCATAAGTTGTAATCTGCATTCTCTGCAATCATCATGTAAGCTGCATGCATAGCAGCAGATGGTACATTGTTCATCTTGCTGGAATGAAATATCCTATAACCAATGACTATAGTTGCAAATCTGACTGCTTGATCTGCAATGTTGTTGACCAAAAATGTATGATCGTCAATGGTGGTCTTAGTCAGTGCAATCACAGTATCTTTTGAAATTATCCTCAGCTTTGGTACTTACCGATTTGCCAGAAACTAGTCACTGCATGAATTGCTTCATTCATAATTGTGTGTGACCTGTCAAGATACATATTCTCTCCATGCACATGACTAAGGATTATCCTAACATGCTCTTCTTCAAAATCTTCAAGAAAATATGCCGCATTATGAAAACCCTTTTCATAAACCCTAATGTACTCGGGTTTGATTTTCCTGCTTTTATCACACAAAGATTTGAGTTGTGAATAGATTGACAGTGATCCTAGATCCTCAATTTTACAGTCTATATAACTGGATAAATCGCCTTTGATCATAACACCATCAGGAACTTGAGACAATGCACTATATGATACTATTTTGCCTGATTCTATAGACTCCATAGGTTCGGCAGTAATCATAAGTCTCTCTGCTTGTGTAGACAATGATGATATTCTTGATTATCTTCATTTGAGAGAATAACAAAAGAATACCTTATTCTCTTCGCATTGGCAGGGTTTCTGGTTGATCTCTCAAACGCACACCTATTTCGCCTTCTCTTAACTTCGAATCCAATTCAACTTTCAATCCACAACACAAATTCGTTCACAATCAGCTAACAATTCTCTTTTTCACTTTGCAGGTGCTCAAAAACTCTTCTTCGAATGCAATTAGGGTAAAAGTAACTTAGTAAAACTTGCTTATATAAACTTACCCATTGCATTAATTACTCAACCAATAGGGTGACAAACCCTAAAATATCACTTAACAAACCTCACCTATACCGATAGGTATATAACCGATTGATAATCATATAGAAAACCAATAGACAATGATATCAAGAATTCCCATAAAACAACTCAAAATGCAAAACTCTCGTACCATACACTCTTCAAGGGGTCCAGAAGTAAATTTACCATTATGATCCCCTTAGGCTTGTTGAAAAACTTAATTCACCAGTGTAGAATTCTCCACATTGGGTGAAGGGTTAAATTCTTTTGTTGGCTTGTCCTCACTCTTCTTCTTCCAGATTTTGTTCATCTCTGCTATGGTTTCCTCAACATCGACCTTCTGCTTACCTTTCAGATCTTCAGAGTGGTTAACCGACTTGTTCTTCCTGGTTTTGCATAACTTTGCCATGTGTCCTATTTTGTGACAATGATAGCAAGCCATCCCATATGATCTCCAAGGTCTTGCATTACCTCTTCCAGTTCTCCTTCTACAATTCATAGCCACATGTCCATAATTATTGCAAATGGTGCAAATCACATTTGTTACCTTTTCCATTTCATATGGACTGAACCGGTTGACATAGGGTTCCTACCAATTCATGTTTCCCCAGTTGTCATAGGTCCTTCTCCGGTCAGCATTGGGTCTTGGATTCATGTGAGGTGTCAGATTGTTTTCTCCATATCTGCATTCAATTGATCTATGTCCATACATGTTGCATGTGAAACCATGACCTTCAAACCTTCTAGACACATACCTATCATTAGCATTATAGCCTGTGTTCTCATTAGGTCTGCTTCTACACACATTAGCAGTATGTCCAGTTGTGACAGATAAAGCAAATAGGTTTTAAATTTGTCTTACCGGTAGGCTTATTAGCCTTAGCAGCAGTTTTACCTGTGTGCATGTTGCTCTTGGTACCAGAAGATTCTCCTTTCCCAGATGTATTGAAACCTAGTCCAGATGTGTTACCTTTCATCCTCTGAGATTGGATATGCTCATCCAGGATAGGAGAACTCTTATTGAACTTTTCAAGCTTCCCATTAGCCTCAATAAGCTCTTTGGTAAGATCTTCATTGTGTTTTGTCAAAGTCTCTCTGAGAAATATTGCCATTTCAAGATCTAACTGCAAAGCTTCCTTCTCTTCCTTCTCCTCATGCCAATGTCTATGCAAAGCTGCATTCTCCTGCTCGATCTTAGAAATCTCATGATCTCTCTCTTTGATTAGGTCTTCAGCTGCCCTCCTTGCTTTAAGTTCTTGGCTCATGCGGATTTTTAGGGCTTCAAGTTCTTTCCTCAGATTTAGCTTTTCACCATTTAGTTTTTCCACTTCTTCATCTAGTACATCAATGTTGGCCTCATCTGAAGAACTATTGTCAGAGATCTCCAATAGTTGCTCAGTTAGCTCCCTCCTTTTAACTTGTGAGGCTTTAAATCTTACCCTCTGGGTTTCAAGCTCTTCCTTGGTTGCATCAAGCATTCTAGCCATCTCTAAATAACTCATATCCCCCATGGTGGCTTTAGGGTTTCCTTCCAAGCAATTAAGCCTTAATAAATTTTGGCTCTGATACCAATTGCTAGACTTATAAAGCACTGAGAGGGGGGTGAATCAGTGACAGCAAAAACAATACCACTTTAAACACAGACCGGTAAAGACAGTTAACCAGTTTACTTAAAACTATGCATGTAATCCAAAGTGATATTAATGCATCCACAACAAGTAAAACATCCACCATAACACAAGTGTTTATACATGGAAAACCCAACTAGGAAAAACCACGAAGAGATGGGACTCACAGGTTAACTATCTGCAGTAATAGGTAACTAGCCAGTTAAGGTCTACAAAGTGCTCTGCTAGGAGTGAATCTTGTTAAAGATCCCAAAGCTCTATTAGGAGCTATACCCAGTTAAAGATAGCACCCTGTTAGGCGTAACCTCAGTAGAGGATTTCAAACCCAAACTAATGGATCACCTGGTTAGAGGATTTGTACAATGAAGCTTGTTAGAGCTTACTCGGTTAGGGGATTTGACTGTTGTAGTGATTAGAAAACAACAAGTGGTGTGATCTAAAAATAGCACATCTTGCTTGTATAGATTCTCTTCTGCTCACTCAAAACTGCATCACCAACATACTTTGCAACTCCTTATGTAAATCGCATCAACTTATCACTTATATCTCGCATCATGAAAATAGTTCATCACAATGTCATTATATAGACATTAGATTTCATGTCGGCTTAGGAACCTCATCACAAGTTCCTAGGTGTAGTGTATCTAGAAAATCTTTCATAACACATCACAGATTGCTGCCAAATCTATCGATTAGGGATAGCTCATCACGACCAGTGATAACTCATCACACAATCAGTGAAAATAGTTGGAACACCGATATTGGTTAAGAGTTAACCTCTTCCAACTCATAGACTGATTGTCCTCCATTTTCCACTTTGATGATCTCCATAGTATCTCCAAGTCGGTGTCATGTCATTCCTACATATACCAGTTGTCTACATATATCGGTTAGACACCTTCAAAACCGATTGGACTTCACTATACAAATGATACCAATTTGTAAGACAAAGACTTAGGAGCAGTACTGGTTTGTCTTAACTAAGATGACTATGGCAATGTGAACATATCTGTGTCTATACATGTGCCATCAATGACAACACATAAAGTCATCTATTACAAAAATCATCATCAAGCCAACTACTGTGCGTAACCCATATTGTAAAAAAAAATTGAAAAAAAAAAATGCAAAAGACCAAATATCACCCTACCCATTCCCCCATTTTGGTCAAAATTTTATTTTTGTATGGTTTAAATTAAAAAATTCCTATCTTTTGGTCCATTTTTATCATAATTGGCCACCTTTTTTGTTGCTTGTTGTATGAAAGCATGGGAATCCTATGGTTATTTTTCCTAGTCACGCAGGGCTTGATACTTTGTCATTGAGGAGCATGGCGCAAGTGTTCAACTTGGATGAGTTGTTCAAGATTGCAACCAATATTGTAGCTCCTCAAAATGTTCAAACTGTTTGTATTCTACCACACCTCCTTGTGCTTGCCAACAATTTTAGCAACATAGTCTCCCCAAGCTTCACCAATTTCCCAAAGTTATAAGTTCTCTAAGCCCACAACTTAATCATCTAAAACATTCAAAATCTTCTTATTAGAAAAGGCACGGGCTATCTATAGCAATATGAAGATGATGCAATACTCTTGTGCAATGAGAGATGTTTATCACTAGATTCTTTTCAAGTTGTCAATTCAAGAGTGTCGACATCTCTTGGAATTTGATTTTGAGTAGTGAAGTAGTGATAATTTGATCACAGCCATTGGTACTCCATATGCCTCTTCTATGCAGCATGCATGGAAAATGAGTTATAGTTCTCCATGCTTACATCCATTCAAAGAAATTGCACTTCCCCTATAGATCCAATTGACTATTTGATTCAATCTAGTCTCCTATTTATCATGTAATCATTAATAGTTCAAACATATCTATTAGTAGTATTCTAATCAAATTGTCTATATATAGGGATCAAAATACATCATTGACCATATTTATTAATTAATTAAAAATTTAGAATAAATTAGAATACAATTGTTTTGAATTTTCAATTAATGAAAAGATATGGTCAATGGTGTATTCTGATCACTACATAAACGTTGTCATCTTCTAACTTCAAAGCCACAATTAATAGCCACCAATCAAAATCACAAACTACTAGCCCATATCAGAATTTCTAAAAGGGGGCTACTTTTATTTTTGTAATATCTTGCATACCAATTAGAGTTGTTTCCAACTTAAATAGTAAATCAAAAGTTGATTGTGTAGTGTCGTAAAACTGTGACCCTAGCAATTTTTGACTGCACTAGGGTCCTCATGCATGCGAATTTGAATCCTCTAGCCTGATCAGAGATCGAAAAGTGCTCGGCTTGCGAAAACAACTTCTTCCTTGGCCTCTACATCACCCCGTCTGCATTCTGCCCTAGAGAAAGGGGTAGGACAGAGGTGTGTCGCTAGTGTCCCCCCTTGGACAAGGGCGTGGTGCCTTTGTCTTCCCAGGACAAGGGCGTGGTGCCCCTATCCTTGCCCTATTTTAGGGTAGGACCCTTCCTAGAGCATTCCTTGTGGGTTGTGCCTCGGGTAGCAAACTCCCCCGATCTTGGCCTGTGACGGAATTCAAATCCACCAACATGTATTTAAGGGGGC
The DNA here is from genome assembly GCF_030272615.1 of Cryptomeria japonica. Lineage (NCBI taxonomy): Eukaryota > Viridiplantae > Streptophyta > Pinopsida > Cupressales > Cupressaceae > Cryptomeria > Cryptomeria japonica. The sequence goes on along the minus strand of NC_081411.1, from coordinate 435,808,307 downwards.
ATTCACTCTCTCATTTATAGAAGTTCGATAAGTTGAAGTTGGATAAGATTGGATTATGCACAAGCGATCAAGAATTCAAGAGCATTCAAGAGCATTCAAGCATTATTTTCCAGCATAGAGCATTCAAGCATTCTTTTCGAGCATTAAGCATTCTCAAGTCTCCCTTCAAGGTTAGGTGTTGCATTCAAGTCAAGGATTCAACCATTCAAGAGGAGATTGATTTCAACATACAATTCCACACAAGCACTTCTATCAACATTGCTACTACAACCTCCCTTGAGGTGATCTACAATTCAGTCTTTTACATTTACTTGCAAATACTTTCTTTCATTACTTGGCTAATTCCAAAATTGGGTTTGACCTAAAGGCAAACCCCCAATCCCAACCCATTTTCCTCTCTTTTCTGTGTAGGTTGCAAGTGTGCAACTGTACTTTCAGATTCGGGCTCCATTTGCAGAGGCGGAAAAACCTTTTTCATTTCGCAGATTTTTCAGAGGACTGTGTACATTTCCGCCACGGTCTGGACAACTTTTCGTCAAATTCGCAGGGCGACTTCATCTCAACATTTTACTGCCAAATCCAGGTGCCCAGCTTCATCCCATATTCTGATCTCAAGTTATAATCAATTTTTTGTCACTTTTGCACTACATAAGTCAATCAAATTCCTTTCCATTTCAAAAAAGGAAAAGGGGGATCATCCAAACATTCTCAATTCATTCAAAATTCAATCTATCATCTTTGTGTGGAGATTGAATCTAGTGAATTATTTCGTCCCCTTCTTCCTAATGTAATGGTGAAAAGTGCTTGAAGGATAATCAATAGTGAAACTCTCATCTCTCTTTGAGGGAAAGGGTAGTTTTCCTCTTGATCCATCACTCATCATTTTCCCACCATTACAGGTTGCATCCACCATGCAGTAGTGAAATCACTTTTTTTAAATTGTGTTGATCAAAACTATTTTTGGGTTTTTGAAGTCAATATTTATATGTAAATTTTGACAAGCATATCTTTCACTTCAATTATCAAGATTTTACACTTTTTGAACTTAATAGAATTTTCAAGGAATTCATCTACCAATATAATTAAATAAGATTTGGATAGCCATTTTATCATTAATAGTAAAAATTGCCATAAATAGTTGATTTGCGCATCCTGTCTTACCAATATTATAATTTATCTTGCACATATTGGTAGGGTATATGTTTCAATGCTAATCATTTTTTAGGAGGCAAAATTGTATATTTGCATTGATATTTTCTCATAATTAGATAGGGTTTAAACACAAAAATTAAGTATATATTGTGGGAGCACTATGCAAGAGTTTAAATTATCTCCTCATGTCTCATATCATCTCCTCAAACTCATCTTTGTTGGGAAAATGGTGTCTCAACCTTGCATTTACATGAGGAACACGTGTTGATGTGTGTTTTGAGACGTCATAGGGAATTTAGAATGGACATAAGGTCGGCTCTACTTTATGGTTTTTTTTAGCCCATGGTTTTGTAATACCGTTTCACAGTTTCTTGTATTGCACCTCCTATATATGAGGTGCATGAGATAGAGGTTGTGTGTGAGAGTATGATAGCTATTGAGTTACCTATGAATCTTTGATTGTTGCTACTTCTATGAAGAGCTTGCTCTACAAGTATATTGTAATCGTTTATTAATTTCTAAATAATATATTAGGTGGCTTTTGGAGTGTAGGGTTTTTCTTCCGAAAGGGTTTTCCCCACGTAAATCACTGTGTTTTGGTATGCATGCTATTATGTCTATTTTTGTTAAGTTCATGTAACTGTTGTAATGATCTATAAAAACATTTGCATTACCCTCCTCTCAAGGTTAGTGTAGGAAGTTATTTTACTAATTAACTTCCTTACAAGTAGTATCAGAGCCTGATCACCTTTGGTTTCAATTGTGGGTTGTTGGGTTTATTGAACTAATCCAGATTTGAGTGGGAGCTTGTGCAGAAGATAATTTTTTATCTTGTTGCAAGAATTTTCAGATGGAAAGTTCGTTAGGGAGAATAGAGGTGGAGAAATTTTCTAGAAGTAATTTTAAGATGTAGAAGCGAAAGATGGAGGATCCGCTAATAGATCAAGATCTGCAGGATGCTATTGATGCGAATGTCTCAAGACCCCCAAATCCTACTGTGGTTGCTCAATATGATATTATGGACCATAAAGCCAAGGGTCTAATAAGATTGTGCTTGGCAGACTTTGTTCTAATCAATGTCCATGAAGAGAACTCGGCAAAGAATTTATGGACTAAGCTTGGTGAGATTTATCAAACCAAATCTTTATTAAATCAGATTTTCTTGAGGAAGAAATTATATTCCTTAAGAATGGAAGAGGGTGGATGGATTATAGACCACATGGAAGCATTTAATATGTTAGTGGCTCAATTGGTTACTTTTGATGTTGATATGGATGAGGAAGAGAAATGTCATATCTTGTTTTGTTCTTTGCTTGATTCATGGGATTCTCTTGTTATGGCTATCGATAGTAATTATGTTGTTTTGAAGTCTGAAGATGTGGTGAGTGCCCTACTTGGTGAACAGATGTAGAGGAAGGTATCCACTACTTCTAAGGAAGCCATAACTATCCATGGAAGACCTAACGAAAAAGGCAAGAATAATGAGAAGCATAATAAATCAAAGTCTAGAGGGACATCAAAATCTCCTAAAAAGTCTAAAGTCATCTCTTGGAATTGGGGTAAATCAGGTCGCATCCATAAGGACTGCAAAGAAGAAAAAAAGAAGAAGTGTGATTCTGATTCTGAGTCTGAGAAGGAAGATGGTGATGCAATCATTGTAGCTTTAGCTACTCATGCAAGTAATGATGCATGGTTAATTGACTCATGTGCATCTTTTCGTATGACTTCTAATAGAGATTGGTTTTCTGAATATGATGAATTTAATGGAGGTAAGATGTACTTGGGTGATGATTCACATTTAGATATTGTTGGTCGCAGTAAACTTAGGATTAGGTTTCCTAAAGGTAGAATAAAAAGGATTAGCGGTGTGTTGCATATCCCTGGATTAAAATAAAATTTATTATCTATGAGAAAACGGATAGATGCGGGTGTCCAGGTAGTCTTTTCTAATGCAGGATGTAAGATGATTAAGGGTGCTATGGTGATTTCTAGAGGTGCTAGGTTTGGCACTTTGTATAAGTTAGAGGCATACACTATTGAGTGTAATAGCACTTCTGTAAAAAGTAGATCTATGGATACTTCATTGGAAGATTTGAGGGTTTCAGCTTAGTGTAGTCACGGCTTGAGAGTCCTCAAAGAGAACAATATGGACCATGCAGCAAGAGTTACACAACAAAATCAACATGATGTGATGGAGGCAATGCAGAATCAAACTGTATTATATCATGAAAATCAATTACAATCTGTCGGCAACATGCAGGCTTACAAGATTCAGCACACAAGATTGTTTACATACATGCTCAAGTACAATATCGACCAACTTCGGACCTCTTAACCTTCAAATTTATCTTCTATGTTATAATGATAATCTCTAAATGCTCAATTACAATGATTTATATGATCAAGAATGATCTGTGTCGACCCAAGATGAAGAAAACGTCAAAGAACAAGATAAAACGTGTAAAACAACCAAGTCGGCCTCCGCCAAAGAGATCCCTTTGGAAAATTCATAGACTAAAGTGTCGACCTACGGGAAGGTCGGCCACACACCAAGTAACATTGGAAACAACAAATTGATGCTCCACAAGATACGGAAAGGATCTGCAAGATTCACCAATAGAAAATAGGTCCAGATGGTTCCTGTGCGCCAAGCTAGAAAATTGTCTCAGATTCCAGAAGTGATAACTTGTCGGAAAAAAGATCCAAACATCCTGCAAACTTAGGATAAGGTAAATGAACATGTCCACACAAATTTCAACTCCACAAGATCCGATGAGCAAATGCAAAGAAACATGGAATGAAATGTTGAAACTGCAAAACAAAAAACAAACTGAAAGAAAATGTTTTTGGTTGATGTAAGATTGCCAAGAACCAAGGATTCTCCTGCATCAGACATTCAGGGTTGATTGAAAAGTGAGTCTCTCACTTTGTTGGGGTCAGAGGAAAACCAATATGGTCTACCTTTGCATGAGAAATCCATGATTAATCTTCAACTGGTATGCCCTTCCACTTCACAAGATACTCTTTGTATTGGTTGCTATGGGTGCTATGTCCAATCCTACAATCCAAAATGTCTTCAATCTGATTTGGTTCCCTTCGGGGTATCTACTTCTCCAAGTCTACAACTCTATCCTTATTGAATTTTGTCTCATGATACTGATGTAGATTTGCAATGTTGAATATGGGTGAAATACCCAAACTATCTGGTAACTCTACTTCATATGCATTTCTAGAACTGAATTTCTTCAAGATCTTAGAAGGTCCAAACTTTCTCATCTTCTCATCTGCTTTCTCCCTATACTTATTGTTCATGTTCTCCAAATGTTGTTTGACCTAAATATGTAATACCTTCATATGTTCGGAAAATTCTTTTGCTTATGCGCTTCTCTTATCTTCACTATTGAGGTCTCTCAACTCTGATATGCCTCTGCGGTGTACTCCGGTAACAATCTCAAAAGGTGTTCTTCTGGTACTCATGTTTACTGAATTATTGTAGGCAAACTCTACTTGCACAAGAATCAAATCCCAACTTCCAGTTGTCTCTCCAACCAAGAATCTCAACAAATTTCCCAAACTCCTATTCACTACCTCTATATGCACATCGGTCTATGGATGAAAAGTAGAACTGAACTTCAAATATTTCTTCATTTTCTTCCAAAGTGTCCTCCAAAAATATCCAACAAACTTAGTGTCCATGTCTGAAACTATGCTCTTAGGTAATCCATGTAATCTTGACACTTCCTTGAAAAATAGGTCAACTACATGCACTGTATCTATTGTCATCTTTGAGAATCTAATCACCACCACAAATATAGAATCATCTCCTCTATGTGTCTTAGGCAATCCAAGTATGAAATTCATGCTTATGTCCTCCTGAGGTCTCTTTGGAACTATCAAAGGCTTATACAATCCAACATTTGGACTACTACCTTTTGAAAGTTGACAAATTCTACAGCCCTGCACACATTTTCTATTGTCCTTATGAATATGAGGCCAAAAGTAATTCCCACTTACCAATGCTATTGTCTTATCAACACCAAAGTGTCCGGCTAAGCCTCCACTATGTTTTTTCTTTATCAGAATTTCTCTCATAGAACTCTTAGGTATGCACAATTGAACTCCTCTGAACAACATCTCATCTTGAATGAAATAATCCAACCACTTACTTGTGTCCACCATAACTAGTTCCTTACATGCTTTCCAAGGTTCTACAAAATCTAGATCATCCTCATAAAAGTTCTTCAATTCATCAAAACCTAATACCTCCACTCTCATCTTTGTCAACAGGTTCCTCCTTCTACTCAATGCATCAGCAACTTTATTAGACTTCCCACTCCTATGCTTCAAAACAAAGGTATAACTCTACAAGAATTCGACCCATCTTATATGTCTTTGATTCAGCTTACTCTGACTGTTCAAATATTGCAAAGCTTGATGAGAGGTATACAACACAAACTCCTTAGGCAACAAGTAATGTATCCACTTCTTCAATGCTTGAATTATGGCATAAAACTCCTGATCATACACAGACTATCTCCTCCTTGCATCATTCAATTTCTCACTGAAATAAGCTATTGGTCTTCCTCCCTGACTTAACACTGCTCCAATTGCATTTCCACTTGCATCACAATCCACTTGAAATATTTTTTTAAATCCGATAAAGCCAACACAAGCTGCTTAGTCAACTTTTGCTTCAACAATTCAAAACTCCTATTTTCTCTGGTTGTCCACTTGAAATCCTTTTTATCTCCTCTCATTGCTTCTCTCATAGGGCTACAAACTGAAATGAAATTTATGATAAACTTCTGATAGAAACTAGCCAATCCATGAAATGATCTTTACCTCTCCAAAGATTTCTGATGTAGGCCATTCAACAATTGCTCTTACCTTCTCAAGATCCATCTTCAATCCATCCATAGATATCACAAATCCAAAATAGACTAACCGTTCCTTCATGAAACTGCACTTCTTAATATTTATCAGCAACTTCGCTTCTCTCAACCTCTGCAAAACTTGTCTCAAATGCAACATATGTTCTTACTTGCTCTTACTGAATATCAAAAAGTCTATCCAAATATACAATAACAAACTTACCCAATAATTTCTTCATTACCTCATTCATCAACCTCATGAAAGTACTTGGTGCATTAGTCAATCCAAAAGGCATCACCAACCATTCATACAGTCCTTCATTTGTCTTGAATGTTGTCTTCCACTCATCTCCTTCTCTGATTTTGATCTGATGGTATCCACTCTTTAAGTCTATATTTGTGTAGTATTTGGCTCCACTCAAACAATCCATTATGTCATCCATCCTAGGCAAAGGGAATCGATACTTCATTGTGATCTTGTTTATTGCTCTAAAGTTAGTGCACATCCTCCATTCTCCATTCTTCTTAGGTGTTAATATTGTTGGCACTACACAAGGACTAAAGCTTTCTCTTATCAAACCTTTCCTCGACAATTCTAGCACTTGTTTACTACACTCATTCTCTACTGATGTCGTCTGATGTGCTACTTTATTAGGCAAACTAGCTCCGAGAATCAGGTACATTATCTGAAATGATGTCTTCGTATTCTGTCAGCAACTCCTTTATCTCTTCTAGTTGTTCTCCTTCAATCTCTAGATTCTTAGTCTTCTTAGGAGCTAAAGCAAAACACACATTCTCATGTCTCATCCCATCTATGAAGTTATTTCCATCCACCAAACAAATCCTAGCACTTGTACAAACTTCACTCTTAAGAGGCTCCTCCAAGGGCAACAAGGTCTGCTTCATCCCATTTGCAACAATAGTGTATATGTTCTTCCTTCCATCATGTATTGCTTGTCTATCATACTGCCAAGGTCTACCCAACAAGATATGACATATATCCATAGGCATGATATCACACAGAACTTAATCATCATAAGCTACAATTTTCAATTTGACCAAACATTGTTCACTTACTAATATCTTATGATCATATTGAATCCATGCTATCTGATAAGGCTTAGGGTGCTTTAATCTCTCTAAATTCAACTTATTCGCCATCTCCTTCAAAATAAGATTAGCCGAACTACCACTATCAATAATGACTTTACAACACTTATTGGCTACTTTACATCTTGTCTTGAACAAATTACTCCTCTGCAAGGGCTCTTGATCATCTCCAGTGTGACACAAAGCTCTCTGAATCACCAATAATCCTCCATCTTGCGCTTCATTAGCTGATCCGGTATGGTCTTCTTCTACCAATGCTACTCTTCCAATGTTCTATGTCTTCTTACATTCAAAAGCATGATGTCCTTCTCCTCCGCACTTAAAGCAAGTTCCTCTTGTTGGGACTCAAAAATTCATGCCTAATTTTTGAGGTCCCATGTATGATTTTGTTCAAATGCATTCAGTATTGCCCCTATATGGTAAGTCTAAGTTGCTATGTTTGTCATTTCATATCTTTTCACCAGTGAAGTTTCATGCAAAACCCTCTTGGAGGGGTGTTAAGCACATATTGGAGATGTTATATACCTGCTTCCAGCTTCCCTGTACTAGATTTGATGTGTTTGTGAAGTCTCCTTTAAAGGTCTCGAGGTTAGGTTTGCACATTACACGTTTTCACTTTTTTGACCAGCCCTGTTTGAGGTAGTGTATCTTTGTGCCAGTTGATTTTCAACCCAAACAGAGAGTTTCTCATCATTATCTGATGTTTAATGAAGCCCCATACCAATTGTCTTGACCCCATGAATCCATCTGCTAAGTTTTCAAAGCCCATTCCATTTGCAAAAAGTTTAGTTTTACAAACTGGACAATGTAAACAGCAGTCAAGAGCCCACTTTGAAAATTTCTATTTCACGCCCAGTTGACCTAAAGTTTAAATCAAATGTACCCCATGATTCTCAGTAAAATTATCTACTAAATTCCCAGTTTGTATCCTCCCAGCTTGTCATTTGATTACTTTTTGAAGCCCATTCCAAATGAACATTTTCAGGGTTTCATGAGTAGCATATTCATATTTTTCAGAAGAGCCAACTTCAAGGGTGAATGATTTTCAAATGTGACCAAATCAATTCAAAACCTCTTGCACACTTATTCAGAGTATGTTGATGTGCCAGTGTGCCAAGTGGTGGCCCTTGATGCAGTGATTTGATATTTTTACAAATCAAGTTTTAACTCAAGTTGTTTTCACAAGTTCATATTCAGAAGAGCCTAAGTAGGCAACTTTGGGCGTTAATAACTTTTTCCTCAAATGTTGAATTGACAATCTGTCAGATGCTTAATAACTTTTTCCTCAGATGTTGAATTGACAATCTGTCAGATGCCCTAGATTCTGTGTGTAACATTCTATCGGTACACTAACTCCCAGCATTTGATCAGGTGTTTGGGTCAGTTTTTAAAGCTCATTGCAGAGGCACCTCAGTTGTTTTGGGCCAAGTGTCAAAGTTGCAAAAATGATCAAAATGAAGATTTTGAACGCAATTTCTTGTGCCCCAAGCACGTTCAGCCAATGAATCAATTCATTTCTCCAAGTTCATTTGTGCAAAAACGGAAAAAAAAAATTAGCTAGGCCCACTTTGGGGCCCGACTCAAGCTGATACACAATGTGATTATTGAGGCTTAAATGATTAGATATTAAAAATTCAAAAGGGGGCATTGTGTGAAATCGTAAAAAAATCAGTTTAGTGATTTTCAAAGTTTTGGTGAAGCAATTTCGTCAAAATTATTTATTTGATTTGAGGAATCAAGATTTATTAAATCATTTTCAATGATTTAATAATAAAGGATTTTTATATAAATGGGACCCAATTATTAAAGTTAAACTATTTTATAATAGTTTAAACCTTAAAACATTTCGTTTTGAATGTTGAAGGGTCATGGTGGGCACGTGGCTATACATATGGTGTGAATAAGGAAAGGAGCTTCTTAAGGCGTTGAGAGGATATTAAAATAAATGAAGAGCTTTTATAGAAGTTTTAAGAAAGGCTTGCCCCACATACACACATCAAACCCAACGATAGCCCGCGAGATAAGCATTAAGGCAAGGAAGTCTTTCCCTTACTTACCACATGCCCTCCCAAGCAGATAGGAAAAGACTCGTGGGATAGGGATATGCTTGTGACCGGTTCAATAAGTTATCCCACAAGTGGAAGCAAGTACATGAAAACCTGCGCAGGATAAGCTGGAGGAGGTGAGAGATATGCATCTCCTTGCCCCGTGTGTGTTGGGAGATATATCAAAAGCAGCATGGGATAAGTTTTGTTTCATCACAAAAGGAGAACAACGCAAGGAAATTATGGCAAGCACCGAGGCGGAAAAGAGGATGAAGCGAAATGAATAGGGAAGTTAGGGAAAATGCGTGCAAAAGGAAAACAACGAGTTGAGTTTATCTTAGATCCAGATGTATTGTTGCATTATGGGGATTTTCAAAGTGTGCGGTAAAATTGTTGAGTGCCTATAAGGGATCTATTCGATTGCAGGATCATCGTCTAATGGTAGTGTTGAACGATTCAAATATTGGTTTGAGCGGAGTCGTCTAGCATAAATTTCCAATGTGCATCCCTTGAAGAAATCTTGAAAGGAGAGAGTAAATAGAGAAACATTTTGTTGAGAACATCCTAAATACCAATACTAAGAGCAATAATAACCTTTACTGGCTAATTCATCTGAGGTCGTCAGATCATTTTGTGATGTCTCAGATTCATTCTCACAATGCCCGCTAGTCCAAGGTTAGAATCCTCGCAGCTCGATTTGAGGATAGTCAAGCTATTGTTTGTTTGAAAGAAGCACTGGTAGTTGAGTAACAGAAGATATTTTGTGATTGTGAGATGTGCACGAAGTGCAAAAATATAAAGGGGGTGTATTAACAATTGTTGTGATGCTCTAAAAGGGCGATGTCATCTCATATGATGCCAAGATTTGCATATTGTAGTTAAAATAAACTTGTTGAAAATGCGTGATTGCTAATTGAGTAACAGAGACCTGTCGAGGTGAAATCTACAATGTATAGGATAGAATGGTGCCATTTATGTCCATTTCGGGTGGGTGGAGATGCAATGAGATACACTTAAGGATAAATGTTGGCACTCAAGGAGGGCAATGTGATTGTATTTGCAGCATGACATGTGAAGATCAGATGATGTACGTCTCATTTTTTTTAAGGGGACTGAGTCATTTGAAAGGTCGATCGGTGTCGGGATTTCCATGAGCAGATCTGCCTCATGCATTTTTCTTCCAGACAGAGATAAGGGCATTTCAAATTGCTTTTTTCCAAGTCAATGATGAGCAATGGAGGGCGCCTCAACTACAGTAACAATGATAGGGTTTTTTGTTAAGCGCTATGGTTTAAGTCATCTAGGAATGTATGGTAGGCACGATGTGAAAAGAAATTTTATTTGAAATTCTCTGTTGTACCTATAGGCTCGTAGGAGTTAGCACCACAGTCAAGTTTTTGGCAAACGACAGGGCAACATATTTTTAAGATTAGTCTTGATTACATGGAAACAGTAAAATCATACAAAGAATTCAAGAATGGCAATGTTATTTACCCAATGATGGTAATAACATATGAAAATTGCCACAAGGGGGTGAAATGAATATGTATCTAGATAAAACTCTTATTTCCACCAAAAGTGGGAAAATCATTTTCACTCAAAAATGGATGATTTTAATCAAGGGCAACCTACGGTGGAATACCCACTCCAGTAAATCTGAAATTTTATTGTGCAGGGATGATTGCTTTCACTCAGAGGTAAAAATAGTGCAGAAATCAAAATGGCAGGGCATTTTTTAAATCGACACTGTGAAAATGGTGATATCACAAAGTTAGACTTTTTCATTTGTGCAAGGAGTAAAAGGTTTTCATTTTGTCCAGGGGGATTATTTTATTTCTGAGTATTCAAAAATAGGTAGAAAGTAACATTGACTGAGTATTTGCAATCAAAGGGAAACATGTCCATGAATAAGGTGAGGTACCTTTTATTCAAAAGATTTTTTTTGGAAAACAAAGTATGTAGAAAAATGCAAGTAACAATACACGTTTTCCAGCAAGGGGGCCTTCTTTCCTCTATTTTTGAGCAATTGAAAGTATACATAGAAAATTCATTCTCTGACTTTCACAAATATGGCATTTTTCAGGCAGAGATACAAAGGTGAGCTTTTTCAGTCAGTGTGGATAGTGGCTACAAATGGCAAATTTTGAACAAGGTGCAAATGGATTTGGCAGGTGCCCCAAAGTGTTAATTTTCAAGTTTTCAACACAAGTCTCCAACAAGAGTGCAAATGCAAAATTTGGCATTTTTTGGTTGAAGAGTAGGGTTGAATGTGATAGTTGACTGCAAAGTGTTTTTCCAGGTTTTGAAGTGTCACATTCATATTTGAGTGCAGTTTGAAGATGCAGTTTTGGAGAGGAAAATACAAATTCAAATTTGAAGATAGCTAAGAAAAATCCATGTGTCAATCTTTGATGCATTCTAGGGTTTTTCTAGGTTTTCTCTCTTGTTTATTTATGTTATTTTCTTCTCATTTTGAAGGGTTCCAACCTTGAGTTTCTGCTAAGGCAAATAGATGTATTGCAAAGATTATTGTAAGGTATTTTAGCTAGGTTCAGACATCTGAAAGTTGATCTTAGTTGTGAAGTTCTCTTTGTTTTGAAATGTGCTAAATAGCTTTATTTTATCAAATGATTGTCTCCAGCTGAGAATGTACACTTCTTTGAATGAAATAATCAATTCTTATGGTCATTCTTCAAGCACATTTGCTGGTCTGAGTTGTGTTTTTTGATTGCCTTCTATTCAAGGAATGGAGTAAATGCTTTCATAGATGCAACAGGATTCTATATGTTTTTAGGTGGTCATTAAGTATGATTGTTTGATATTGTTTTAGTAGTCTTGTTATTACAATTTAATAACATTCAAAAGACTTTCAATACATGATTGGATGTAACAGCATAAATGATCTTTTATGTGACTCTACTGCCCTTTCTTTGGCACAGGTCAATGCTTTCCAAGTCCTGGTTCAGTTGGTCCCATATCTTATCAAAACCTTTTCAATTATGTTTTTCCTTCATGTTTTAGGAGTAGAGTTAGTTTAGTCTTGTTCTCAGTATTTTAAGGAGCAAAATAGGATTATGCTCAAGTAATGGTGAAATGTCAAGCACCCATTATCATGCATCTGAGAACCATCCACCTTGTTTAAATAGGTCTGTTGATTAGTTTGTATAAGTTTATCATTTTCAAACCTACAATAGGAATACCCTCTTGAGTCTTGTGGAGCTCGAAGAGTAGAAGGCTTGCATAGCCTTGTTCAGATACGTTTTCTTGTCTCCAGTCTCTAAATAGTGTTGATTTCATGTCCTAGATTACCAATCTCATAGTCTAGTGTTTTGTATCTCCTTAGGACTAAAGGTAGCAAGAAAAATCGCTAACACCTCTAAACACTTTCTTATCTTGTCGTCTATCTTCTATTATGTAACCCTCATTCTGGTATCCATTTAGTTCTCTTCTCCGGTAAAAAATTTTGTCATCCTTCTGGTATGAACCACCATCTGTGCTAGCTTCCTTGTCTTTGTTTTGATCTACACAGAGTCCTCTCCCTCCAGAATAACTTATTCCTCCTTGAAACCTTCCCCCCTGAAATCTACCTCATCTACATCTTTGCTTCTTCTCATGTATTTTATTCAACTTCTCTTATGCTTTTAGGGCATATTGATGAGCTTCCTCAGCTCTCTACAACTTGATTAAACCGAGTTCATCTTGTATAGACATCCACAACCCATTCAAATACCTAGCAACTTGTTCAATATCATCATCAATATGTCCAGATCTGATATTCAACTTGTAGAATGCTTTGGTATACTCCTTTACACTAGGTTCCTTCTACTTCAGGTTCTGCAACTTACGAAATAGATTCACTTGATAATCAATTGGCATAAACTTTGATTTCAACTTGTTGACCATCCACTCCCAAGATTTGATCTTCTCTTTACCTCTTCTCTATCTATCTACCTGCAAATGTTCCCACCAAAGAGATGCATGCCCTTTCAACTTAGTGCAAGCATATCTCACCTTCCTATCTTTTGTGGTGCCTTCAAAATCAAAATACTTTTCTAGCTCCATGTTCCAATCCAACAATCCATCCAAATCTAACTTGCCCTCATAATCTGGTGGGGTAAAATGTGGTCTGGTATTCACTCTTGACAATGCTCTTAAAAACCTCTCTTCATCTAGATCGTCTGTCGGTGGATTTTCTCCTTGTTCTCCAGCTACTTCTTCTTCCTCATCATCACTCACATCTTCAACATGTCGACCTCATCATTGGGCCATTTCAACAGCTTCTAACTAGGCTGCAACTCCTCTCAAGATTTCCATCACAGCAAGGTATGCATTCCCACGCACTCCACCACCTCTAACATTTCCTCTTCGCACCATCTTCATGCCAATCCTCTGTAGTTGCAGGTCAGATCCTCAATATGCCACCCTACAACAAATTCTTACAGGACTTCGCAATCTTCGGAATGAAAACTTGCTCTGATACCACTTGGTGCAGTCACGACAGGAGGGTCTTCAAAGAGAATAGTCTTGAACGTGCAGCAAGAGTTACACAATGGAATCAACACAATGTGATGGAGGCAATGCAGAATCAAACTGTATTATATCATGAAAATCAATTAAAATATGTCGGCAACATGCTCAAGTACAGTATTGACCAACTTCGGACCTCTTAACCTTCAGATTTATCTTCTATGTTCTAATGATAATCTCTAAATGCTCAATTACATTGATTTATATGATCAAGAATTATCTGTGTTGGCCCAAGATGAACCAAACGCCAAAGAACAAGATGAAACGTGTAAAACAACAAATTTGCCTCCACCAAAGAGATCCCTCTGGGAAATTCATAGGATGAAGTGCGGACCTGCGGGAAGGTCGGCCACACACCAAGGAACGTTGGAAACAATGAACTGATGCTCTGTAAGCTACAGAAAGGATCTGCAAGATTCGCCAATAGAAAATACGTCTAGGCGGTTCTTGTTTTCCAAGCCATAAAACTATCTCAGATTCTGGAAGAGATAACTTTCCGAAAAAAAGATCCATTGTCTCGCAGACTTAGGATAAGGTAGATGAACATGTCCACACAAATTCCAGCTCCGCAAAATCCGGTGAGCAAATGAAAAGATACGCAGAATGAAATGTTGATACTGCAAAACAGGAAACAAACTGAAAGAAAATATTTTTGGTTGATGCAAGATTGCCAAGAACCAAGGATGCTCCTGCATCACACCTTCAATGGATGGACATGGATTTTGGGTACCTAAGGGTGCTCTTTCTTCTAAAGAAAAGTTACCTGCAAAGAAGACTATGTTATGGCACTAGAGGCTTGGCCACATTGGAGAAAAGGGTCTAAGGGTCCCTTGAAAAATAAAAACATTGTTGAAGGTTTAAATTATTGTAATTTTGACTTTTATTTATGTGAGCACTGCATTTATGGAAAACAAACCCACGTTCAGTTTTAATCTTCACATAAATCTTGTGGTGTTTTGGATCTTATTCATTCTTATATGTTTGGTCCTGTAGATGTTCCTTCCATTGGAAAATCCACAAATTATGTTTCATTTATTAATGATTATAGTAGAAGGACATGGATATACTTTCTAAAGAGTAAATCTTAAGTTTTCAATCATTTTAAAGAATTTAAAGCAATGGTTGAGTTGCAGAATGGAAAGAAAATTAAATGTTTGAGGATTGATAATGGCAGTGAATTTTTCTCTAATGATTTTGATAGATTTTGTAAATACTATGGCATTAATAGACAAATGACAACTTTGTATTCTCCACAACGGAGTTACAGAAAGAATGAATAGGACACTTATGGAGAAGGATAGGAGTATACTAAGTGGTGTTGGTCTAGAACAAAAGTTTTTGGTTGAAGCTATTGTCATTGCTTGCTACCTGATTGACAGGTCTCTTGCATCAACTCGTGTTAATAAAACGCCTATGGAAGCATGGTCAGGTCACAAGCCTTCATTGAAACATCTTAGAGTCTTTGGTTGCAAGGCATATGCACATGTGCCAAAGGAGAAGCGAACAAAGTTGGAAAACAAGGTTGTGAAATGTATCTTCATCAGATATAGTTATGGTGTGAAAGGATACAAGCTTTAGGACCATGTTGCACAAAAGGTAATACGTAGTAGAAGTGTTATTTTTAGAGAAATTATGTCTCCTTCTATTACATTACTTTTAAAACTAACTAAGCAGGAAGATGTGATTCATCCCTTCTACACCTAAAAGAGTTTAATCAATACCACTTGATTAGAAAGAAGTTGAGGAGAGCCCATCTAGCTCTGAATCTTTAGAACAAGAGGAAGAACCTCCAACTCAGCTTGTTTGAAGGTCTACAAGACATAGACAACCACCTGATGATTGGAGATGTATTTTTGCATTGAATACTAATGTGAATGAACCTAGATCTGTAAAAGAGGCATTAGGTATGAATAATGCATAATCCTAGAATATTGCTATAGAAGAACAAATGGAAGCTTTGAAAAAGAATGAAACATGGGATCTTGTACCATTGCCTGAAGGACGGAAACATGTTGGTTGTAAGTGGTGTTCAAGAAAAAGATTGTTTCAAATGGAGGCATTGAGAAGTATAAAAGCAAGGTTGGTTGCAAAAGGCTACTCCCAAGTTGAACGTGTTTATTATGGTGAGATATTTTCTCATGTTGCAAAAATGACATCCATTAGAATTTTGTTTTCTATTGCTACTGCTTATGAATTAGAGGCTAGGAAAATGTATGTGAAAATTGATTTCCTTTATGGTGATTTGGAGGATGATATTTATATGACACAACATGAACACTATGTGGTATAAGGTAAAAGTAATTTGATCTGTAAATTGAAAAAATCTTTGCATGGCCTCAAACAGAGTCTTACAATGTGGTACCAAAAATTCAATACATATGTGTTGAGTTTGGGATTTGAACATTCTAAATCATATCATTGTGTTTATTATAAATCTAATGGTGATGATTTCTTGTACATTACATTATATGTCAATGATATGTTATTCATTGGTAAAGGGAAAGGTGTGATTTTAGAACTAAAGTGTCGGCTTGTTGCTAACTTTGAAATGAAAGATTTTGGTGCAATGAAACACATTCTTGGGATGGAAATTAGAAGAGACATAGTGAACAAAAAGCTATAGCTAGGCCAGAGTAAGTATGTGAATTCAATTTTACGGAGGTTCAACATGTAGGATTGTAGACCATTGTGTGTTCCTTTTACAGTTGGAACAAAATTATCTATTCAAAATTGTCCTACATCTCCATCAAAGATGGAAGATGTGAGAAGAGTGTCTTACCAGAGTGCAATTGGAAGTTTGATGTATGTTATGATATGTACTAGACCAAACATTTCCTAAGCAGTGAGAGTTCTTTCTAGATATATGTCTAATCCCAGTAGAGTTCATTGGGATGCAGTCAAAAGAGTCTTCATATATTTGAAGGGTACCTTAGAGTATTCTTTGTGTTATCATGGTAATTAGGTTGGAGACGTGATATCCCTTGATATTCATGGTTATGTGGATTCAGACAGGGTGGGTGATATTGATAGTAGAAGATCCACCGGTGCTTACGTGTTTACTTTATTTGATGGTGCAATTAGTTCAATGAGTAAGCGACGGGTTGTGGTTGTTTTGTCCACTATGGAAGCAAAGTATATGATAGATACTCATGCTTGTAAAGAAGACATTTGGCTTAAGAGATTATGTTCAGATATTAGAATAAAACAAGGTTCAGTAACAGTTTATTGTGACAGTCAGAGTGCGATCAGCCTAGCTAAGAACCCCACATTTCATGCCCAAACCAAACACATCGATGTTCAGTATCATTTTGTCAGAGAGATGGTCGAAGATGGCAGGGTGAAGTCAGTTAAGGTAGAAACTTTGATGAATGTTGCAGATTTATTAACTAAGGTTGTGAGCACAAAGAAGTTCAGATGGTGTTCGAAGTCTATGGGCCTCATGGCCCCTAGCAATTAATTTATTGTGATGATACTCCCTTTGCTCTTGCAAGGTGTTTGACAAGTGGAAGAATATTGGGAAAATGGTGCCTCAACCTTGTATTTACATGAGGAGCACATGTTGGTGTGTGTTTGAACACATGTTGATATGTGTTTTGACACATCATAGGGCATCTAGAATGGAGATAAGGTCGGCTCTACTTTATTGGGTGGTTTTAGCCCATGGTTTTGTAATATCGTTTGATGGTTTTTTGTATTGCATCTCCTATATATGAGGTGTGTGAGATTGAGGTTGTGTGAGAGAGTTTGATAGCTATTGAGTTACCTATGAATCTCTGATTGGTGGTACTCCTGTGAAGAGCTTGTTCTGCAAGTATATTTGTAATCTATTATTGATTTCTAAATAATATATTGGGCAGCTTTTGGAGTGTGGGATTTTTCTCCCTAAAGGGTTTTCCCCACGTAAATCACTGTGTTGTGGTATGCATGTTATTATGTCTATTTTTGTTAAGTTTTTGTAACTGTTGTAACGATATGTAAAAAAAATTGCATTACCCTCCTCTCAAGGTTAGTGTAGGAAGTTGTTCCACTACTTAACTTCCTTACAATCTTCAAGATCAATTCTCGTCTATCACTTGTTGATATATTTAAATCTAGTGTTGACTCATCTATACCTTTTAGTAATTCCTTGCATCAATATATTATTATTAGTTTAAATGATATACCACATTAGGATGCATTTCTACCAAACATATCATCCTTTTTTGTAAAGACCTGCATTGCATATTTGGGAGACACTATTAAGAATATTTGTCTTCTTTTTTATGATTGCCACATCTAGATTGTTGTTACTCCATATAAATATTTGGATCTACCTCTTTCCTTTCCTACATCAAATTTTATAGCGACAAATTATGAAGATATTCATGAGTTCACGTATCATCATCCATTTTGAAATGCTTTGTGATAGTATTAGATTCTCACTAGTCTGGATGTCACCATGCATCCATGGTTCATATACTTAAATTCTATACGGTGCCTAATTTATCCTATCAACATTTGTCATAGTTTAGCATCATCTTGCAAATATTTGAGCATCATTCAAAGACATCATCTTGAGCATCATCGTTCTCTTTCGATCATGTGCAAAATATAGAGACATGGAATAGAAGATCACAAGTGCATACTTTTATGGCTCAATTTTTTTCCCAAGGGAAGAGATGATGTTCATCATTCATGGGTCATAGTTAGCATATAATCTTGAGCATCTATAAACACTATAGGTGGTATTTTGATGGGTGGCTACATAGTTTCTATTATGATCCTAATTTTGGGAGAGTTTTTTTTGCATGAAGTTTTTTTCTTCTCACTTTTTTATTTTTGGAGGGGGGGTATGGGGGTGGGGGGTCACATAGGCCATCTCTCTTTTATCTACTATGGGGGGAGCATTTATTGTGCATTGTGTTGGAATTAGTCCTTGTGAGACATGATGATTCCTCCTTGTACATTCTTTTTGTATCATTTCTCTTTTGGAGAGGAATTTTATTTCCCACTAAATTTTCTCCTTTAGTCTATTTATAAGAAAATTGTACATGGGTACCTAACATGACCTATTATTTAAGACCCATCAAAATTATATCTTACCTTGAACTAAGTCTTAGTTAAGAGGGGGTGTTAGTATATTTTGAGACTCTATTTTCTTCAATAATTAGAGGGATTAACTTGAGGAAAACATTATTCTTTAATCTGCCTTCTTATGTGCAAGAATAAGATACAAAATATCACATGAAACATGTCATCTCTTATGTATAGGATGGTGCTAGATCTCATTAGATACAAGAAACATGAGAGCTAAAGAGGATTTATTCATTGTAAATAGATATTTGCATCAGTCATGAAGATATATTACTATACCAATCACAATCTTCATTAAATATAACTTGAACAATTATGTAAAATATATTTATGATATTTATTTCAATAGATAATCTACTTCCAAACATTTAGTTATGCATCAAGGCTCCTTCACGTCACATGTAGGCCAAAAGGATTTCTATTAATAAGGGCACACTTATCAATGCAAATATAGGACTTAGTAGCTTTAAAACTGAATGGCCAACAATTAAAATTATGTGCAATTTCAAATTATCCTATATTATAAATTTGATATTAAATTCTATTAATAAGTGTTGGGAGCCTAGCTCGATTGATGGGAGCTCTTGGTGTTAAAGTACGAGGTCACGAGGTCCATTCTCCCACCAGCCCACATGTTACTGGAGGACATTTTACGACAATGTCACTAATCATGTTAAAATTTTACCAAGCACATTGCAATTTATAGGGGAGCTACCTGATTCTTGAAGTCTAAACAAAATAGTCATAAATATTTTTTATGTAGATGCATTATTTAAAAAATATGTTGTGGTAAAATAAAAAAAGCTTATATAAACTAAATATTAAAGAAAATTAAAAATTTCCTTTAATAAAATATTTAATTGAGCAAACTTCAAATTAAAATTAAATGAAATATTTATCTAAACTTATCAAGTTTGAATTAAAGCATTTCAATCCATGTTTGACTTTTGCAAGAGTTGGGGTCGCCCCCACACAACCTTATCTAACAAATTCTGACAAACTTTTTGGGGAAGATTTTGAGTGACATTTTGATTCTGAAAGTTTCATGTTTGCCAACATCTGATAGCTAGAGGACGAGATCACCCCAAGCTACCATGGCTTGTACTTTCATGCTAGATTTTCATTCACAGGTTCCTCTTTGTTCCCTCACTTCAGATCTAGATCCATTTCTACATATACATCTAAAACTTACTAGTCATGTTATTTTATGTCAAATTTGCATCTTTGACCTTAGATCTATCGTTCAGTTTCAAACCCTTTAATACCTGTAGTCACACAAATCTGTCCATGTTAATTAAATGAATATTTCGTATTTATTTGATTAAAAATCCACTAGCCACCAATTAATTAAATTAATATTTAATTAAATTCATCCCCAAACATTCTTCTATTAATTAAATAAATTATTCAATTTATTTTAATTCATTCATTAAATCCAATTCCAATCAATTAAATAAATAAATCAATTTATTTAATAAAATCCCCTATTCCTCTTTTAAATAAATTAAATAAAACATTTATTTAAATCATTATCCTCCCCCCCCACTTGCATTTTCCTACAAATGCAACTTGCACACATATTGAAATAAATGAATTTTTATTTTAATAAAATCCTATTTTCCCTCACCCACCAAATCCACTTGCAAAATCTAATCCCCTTCTAGATTCTTCTAACCCCTTCCTAATTAGCCTAATCCATCCCCTAATTATTGTCACATTCCTAAGCAAAATGGAGTCACTTCTCAAATGGCCCAAAGTCTTGGATAACCATTGAAGGTTTTCAACCTTCAACCACCAAAAACCCCAAAGTCTTTGAAAACCATTAAAGGCTTCCAACTTTCAACCACTTAATCCCCAAAGTCTCCAATAACCATTAATGGTTAATTCAACTCTCCCACATGGTTAAAACATTTGTTTTGACTCAACCTCTACCCAACCCAAGGGTCTCATCAGGTCATTAATGCTTTGACCATGATTATCTCTTAATCATTTGCACAAAGGTTTATCCTTGCATTAACTCCTAATCCAGTGGGTAATCCTAATTTAGGCTTGACTCTTAGCCTTTAGATAACCATGAGGTCTTCTCAGGCCTTTAATGCCTCCAACCTCTTCTCTCAACCCAATCCTATGTTGACACTTGTCACTATTTTATTGGTGCCAATTGTGCACATGGATCCCCAACTTTCAAGCTTGACCCTTGATTAAACCTTTCAATCCTGGCCATCCATTGCTCCATTTTTCCTATAAATAGAGCCCATTCCTTCATAATCCAGATCCTGAAAACTTGTAAGCATTTAGACTATAGCCATTCTAGAGAGCATTTTAGCATAGCATAACTAAATCTTGTCTTTTTGGTTAAAAAACTTCATTTTAGCATTAAAATAGCTTTTCATTTCATATTTAGAGCTATTCTATAAATCTCAATCCTCCATAAGCATCCATAGTGCAAAAAGCTGCTGAGAGCTACACTATTTTGGAACTTGGAGAGGAGAGGAACAAGGGAGAAGAAGCTAAGGCCATGCTAAGAGGCAGTTGGAGATATCTCATTTGTCTTTACTTCTTTAGTTAGATTCATTAGCATGTTTTTAGTGTCTCCTTTGGAATGCCTTCATTTGTTTTAGTTTTTGATTGACTAACTTTAACATCTTGTGTGTTTTGTGTTGTTTGATCATAAACTAACAATCTTGCGCCATTTAGGAGGGCATCATTTGGTGAACCCGACGTGAATCGAACACGCAACCTTCTGATTGATTTTTTTGAAATTAACATTTTTCTTGTTGAAATTGCCACACAGGTCGCGCTTCGGCGCTATTGAACGCGTTTTAGCGCTATTGAAAAATTTCTTTTAGCGCTATTGACCCTAAAGTAGCGCTATTGAAAATGTTTCAGCGCTATTAACAACATTCCAGCGCTATTGTCACCGTTTCAGCGCTTTTGACTCCATTCTAGCGCTTTTGTATTCTCGGGATTTTCTTTTATTTAAGCGCTACTGTGTAAATTAGCGCTTCTGCTCACGCAGACTAGCGCTTTCGTATTAATTAGCGCTTCTGTAAAAAACACAGAATAGCGCTATTGCGACAGAGTGTCGACCAAAGGGACTTGTAACCGAAAAAAATCAAAAATTAGGCTTGTGGAAGCCCCCCTTTGAGCATCGATTTTATTAACTTGTTTCTTTTCCTTGTGCAGGTTAAAACAACACAACAAAAATCACAAAAAAAATTTCATTTAGTGCTTAAAAAGAACTTAAAAACACAAAAAAAAAAATAGTTTCATTGTTTTCTAGTTAGGGATACATTTTGTTTTGGTGCTTAAAATCAACCAAACAAACTTTATTTCTTGCATCAATTGGGACTTAAAAATCACAATCCACACTTCAAATTTTTTTTGGTGCAGTAAAAAGAACAATCCACTTGTCTTTATTTTGGCAAAAACAAATTTTCCTTCATGCAATCGTGTTTTTCATTAAGTTGACCAGGACTTTCAACTTCTAGATTACAAAACATATTGCTTTGAAGTTAAAAAGAACACCATGGCTGTTGGAGCAACATCTCCAAATAGTTAGATCACATTTGCAAATGCTGGATTAAAAGGAACAAGTGTTTTACGTGTTTGGCACGCTTGTGCACAAAAAGTCAGTCGAGTGGTCCTACTTCTAACACACACTATCCTCTCCCTTGGCTCTCGTGGTCCTAGGTGCAAGAGAAAAGTGTTAGTAACGCTCAAAATTTTATCTTTTTAAGAGAGGCCTGCCAAGGGATCGATACTCTTGGGAACGACCTCGAGCGGTAAATCCTTCGAGCCGCTATAGAAATCAGGTGAGAGCGAAAGCTGTAGCCTTGGGTATAGCTGTTCCTACAGTGTAACTGGCCGAAAGGACAAATGGGCCCCACCACCAGTTACAAGGCTCTTAAGTGAGTCACTGCAGAATGAACTTATGTCCAAAGCCATCGAACATGACTAAACACCTTTAAGTAGTAGCCCACCTGTTCTATTGATTGAGGATATTTGAGGTATAATTTAGTGCAAGAGCATAGATGGTTTTGCTCCCAAGATACTCACCATACATATTTCCTTGAGTAGAAACATAGCTTTTTGAAAGGTCACTTGTGGCTTGATAAAAGTGGTGACTCCCCCATCATAGGGATCATCTATTTGTTATGCTCGTGCAAGACTTAGTATATCACATCCTTACCTGCCACGGCGGGATTCATAAGGTATGTAGTACCAAAGTCGAAGAAATATCAAGATGTGGGCTAAATTTATCACAACTGGCCATTTGACCATAGGGATAAAGAGTGTTTGAAGTGTGTTCATTTTACAGACCTAGAGCAAATTGAGCCGACTTTAGGCTTTGGAAATACATCTTAAAATAAATCTAAAGGAAGGGTCAAAAACAAGTCCAAGGATTGGGTTGATCTAGACCCATACTCATTTGTGCCTTTTGAGGCAACATTCTTGTGTTTGTGTGCTTGCTTTGTTTTCTTGTCAAAGAAAAATCAGAAAATCAATCCCAAAAACAAAGTATTCATCCAACATCTGTCAACACAACCAAAAACATCAAAAACAAGGTACAAACAAACAAAGAATCAAAAATTTATGACCATTCTTCACATCTTGCGAAAGAAGAAGTGTCATTAGAATATCACCTTGAAAAGGAGACCACTAAGCTCAAAGGCTTTGATCAAAAGGAGGAAATTCTTCTATATCAATCGACAAATCTTTGTCTCCCATAGAGTCTTTCTACATCGCATGCGTCTCTATCTTCAAGGTAAAACAAACGAGTTTGATTCAGAATCATTGAACCGCAGAGC
Source organism: Cryptomeria japonica (assembly GCF_030272615.1). Taxonomy (NCBI): domain Eukaryota; kingdom Viridiplantae; phylum Streptophyta; class Pinopsida; order Cupressales; family Cupressaceae; genus Cryptomeria; species Cryptomeria japonica. The sequence goes on along the minus strand of NC_081411.1, from coordinate 435,784,718 downwards.
TTTTATGCAATATAGAGCTCTAAGTTATCACAAAAATCAAGGAGGAAAGATTAATCCCAATTTCTTCCCAAACATCTGTATCACCTACAACACAGCTCGAGAAGTGCCACCAACACCCGAAAGGGAAGAGATAGAGTTTGTCCCATTTGTGACACAAAGTTTTTATTGAAAGTTGAAAACATTTTCATCCATCATCTCATTCATACATAATTATTCCATCATCAATTCATCCCAAAACTCTCAAAACATTCAGAGGTTCTTGTCCCAAATTCTCTTTTTAGATATTGCTTGAAATCAAACACATCACATCACTTTTAGATTGTTTCTACATCTAGGATAAGCTCATCCTAAGAGACACATCTACGCAGGTTAAAACTAGTTCATGAGTGAATCCTCTCATTACTAGGTAGTCAAAATCTGTAACACATCTCAGATTTCTCTACACCTTATCACATCAAATCTTATCAAAACAAACAAGCAATTCAAAGAAGGAATTTCGGTTACATTTACCTTAAAGTGCTAGAGATCCCCATACAACACAAATCACCAATCATCAATCTTTCATTTCATCACCAACTCATCATCATCTTCAATCAACTTCAAAACAAACTTGCAAACAAAATGGCTCAAACTCGATCACGGTCAAGGCAACGAGAAATTGGAATTGAAGAACATGACCCAAAAACAACCAATAATGATCATCAGATGTTCAAGAATCCACTTCCATCACAAGATCAAAGGGGTCCTTCCACTTCTCGGCGAGGCACTGATACCACTGATTATACACAAGCTGCGTATAATTACACTGTCAATCACCTGTATGATGCCAGTGAACAAATTGCAACTATAACCTTCAAAAATCCCAACTCCAATTGCAATGTTGTTACGCGTCGTGGCAAGGTCACCATCAAGGCAGCTCCACAAGGCACCACCTCCGTCCCAAAGCAGTACAATCTTGTGGAACAATTAGACAAAACCCCTGCGCTTATATCCATTTTGGAGCTTTTGCGTCTGTCACCCTCTTATAAAACAATCTTGGATCAAGCACTCCAAGAGGCGTCAGTCCCTGCAAACCTGAATACAGACCAATTTCAAGCCATGGTTGGAAATCTAAAGTCATCACCTTGTCTCACTTTTTCCGAAAGTGACAACTCTTCGTTCCAGCAACCTCATAACGCCTCACTCCACATTGAAGGCTTTATCAACCAACACAGGATCAAGCGAGTCTTGATAGATAATGGAGCAGGCCTAAACATTTGTACACTACAGTTGGTCACAGCATTGGGATATGCAATAGAATCAGTGGATCCTCGCAAGAAGATCACCATCAAGGCCTATGATGATGCAGAGCGTTCATCCAAAGGAGCTGTGGTACTACCAATCCGAGTGGGCCCTGTGGTAAAGCACATCACTTGTCAGGTTCTGGACCTTCCTCTGCCATATAATCTATTATTAGGGAGACCTTGGATACATGCCATGCAAGCTGTTCCATCTACCTACCATCAATGTATCAAGTTCCCACATAATGGTGCAGAGATCACAATCCTGGGTGATGCAAATCCCTTTGCATTTTGCCATAATATCAGCCATCAACCAGAGATTACTGTTCCTAATAATAGGGAAGCCATTTCCTCCACATCATATGTAAATCCCGCTTCTCTTGCCAGTTCAAACACTCCTATACCCAAGCAAGAAAAGCTTAAGATGAAAGTCGCAGAGGAAGGTCCTGGAGAATACAACTTGAGTCAGCTCTTTTGTGTGGGACAAATGCCCACTTCTCCTAGAACGCATGGTAAACCCCAGCAGTTGCTCCAACAATCCATAGTCACGCCCGCATGTGCTTTAATGCCTTTCGTCCTTGGAAAGAGTCAAGAGGAAGAAACACAAGATGAGGACCTAGCAGACTGGATCTATAAAGACCTCGTTACCACTGATAAACCGCGAGTTACGCTTCCTACAGAACAGTATGGCAAAGGCCTCCTCATTATGCAAAGAATGGGGTATGATGGTCAAAGTGCTTTGGGATCCTGCAAACAAGGACGACAAGAACCGCTATTGCCAGAGTTCAAGCCCAAAGGTAATACAGGCCTAGGCTTTGAAAAAGAAGTCCTTCCTAAACTCAGATTTAAAGGAAAACCTAGCAAACCATATTGCCCACCTACTGCAAAGAGGACACCTTTCATACTCAAAGCACCATCAAACACTATCCCCACTGCCCCATCGAGACTCACAACCCCACCGCAACCATCACCAGTGCCAAACATCCCACCAATCGAATCAGTAATCCCATCCGCGGCAGCCATCACATCAATAAAACCATTTGTAGCAACAACTGTATCAGAACCCGCAGCAACATCTATGGCGCCAGTAGTTCTAGCAGAAGCCACTGAGTCACCATTACCAATACTTCCAGTAACAAATCCTTTAAACCCCATCACGGTTCCTGCAGCATCGATCACCACAAAAGTACATAAACCAATCACGCCTGCAGTGTTTAACTCCAAAGAAATCCCAGTATGGTATAGCAATCGGATGTTGGAGAGTGATTCAGAGACCGACTCACATGAGTGGGAATTTGATTCAGTGCAACTTAACACTTCAGATGAGGAAGACACGTCACCACCTCCACCCCGCAAAGACATCCCTGTTTATGGAGAAGCACAGATAAAGACCACTTGGGTACCTGAGCTGGAAACATCTTCCACAGACCCTACGTCTCATCCTATGCCTGATTCTGACAGGGAGAGTACCATCAACGACCTTCACCACACTGTCTTAACCCTCACTGATACATCTCCCGCACTTAACCTAATCGATGAAGTAATGCCCATTATCCACCCTGAACTCATTGAATGGAACCAACCAAATCCCCCATGTCTTGACCTCTTCCAAAACGATGAGGCTATCATTGACTTTTTGGAATTAAGGGATAATCTACCAAGCGGGGATCACAAAGCTGGATTCGCCATTGAACTTAATAGCGCAGCATACTTCGGGGCGGATGCCAAACCCTTCAGCTGCAAAAATATAACATTAAAACATGGATCTTCCAGTGAAAACCACACTGTGGCACTGTTTGATCCAACAAAAGTAAAAAGAAAGAGCGTATCCAACGGTGAAAACCTCTCTGAGGCACTTGAGGATGAAGGGTTTGACATTCTCCCTGCTAGTACACAACAGGAACGATCGACGATTCTCATTGAGGAGACTAAAGAATACAATGTGGGGACTCCTGAAAACCCTCATATCATACATCTGGCATCTCTTCTCACTCCAGAGGAACAACCTCAATTTATAGAGTTCTTCCAACAGCGTCAGATCAACTTTGCATGGTCATATGCAGACATGCCTGGGCTTGATCCTGATTTAGTCATGCATCATCTCACAGTAGCAAAAGGAGCCAAACCTGTCAAGCAGAAGCTTCGTAAGATGCATCCTCAGATTGCCGTGCTAGTCAAAACAGAACTCAAGAAACTCCTGGATGTTGGTTTCATTAGACCAATTGATTATGCAGAATGGATCTCCAACATTGTACCAGTTGGCAAACCAAAAGGGGGCATTCGCATTTGTACAGACTTCAGAGATCTGAATAAGGCATGTCCTAAAGATGACTTCCCCCTACCAAATATCGACATCATAGTGGATTTGACAGCAGGACATGCCATGCTTTCACTCATGGATGGCTTTTCGGGATACAATCAAATAAAGATCGCACCAGAGGACCAACATAAGACAGCCTTCACATGTCCATGGGGCACATACTGCTGGAATGTAATGCCTTTTGGTCTAAAGAATGCAGGAGCGACCTATCAAAGAGCAATGACCACCATCTTCCATGACATGATGCATACTATGATGGAAGATTATGTGGATGATTTACTAGCAAAATCACTTACTAGAGAAGGACATCTTCACATCTTAGATAAAATCTTCGATAGACTGGAACAATACCATGTTCGACTCAACCCAAAGAAATGTGTCTTCGGAGTGACCTCCGGGAAGCTTCTAGGATACATTGTCTCAAGCAAAGGCATTGAGGTCGATCCAGCAAAGGTTAAAGCAATCATGGACATGCCACCTCCAAAGAATATCAGTCAGCTAAGGACATTACAAGGACGGCTTCAATCCATCCGAAGATTCATTGCACAATTGGCTGATAAGTGTCACCCCTTCACACACCTGCTACACAAGAACATACGCTTTCAATGGGATGACAGATGCCAGCAAGCATTTCAGGCACTTAAAGACTATCTCATGAATCCACCATTGTTGATGCCACCAGATCCAAGTAGACCGTTGTTACTCTATATTTCAGCAACAAGTACAGCATTGGGTGTACTACTGGCACAACATAATGCAGAAGGAAAAGAGTGTGCTATTTACTACATCTCTCGCACACTGGTTGGCTATGAACTCAATTACACACCTATTGAGCGAGCTTGCTTAGCAGTAATCTTGGCAGCCACTAAATTGCGGCACTATCTATTGACACACAAGGTACAACTCATCGCAAAGATTGATCCACTCAAGTACTTACTCAGCAAAGCAGCATTGACAGGTCGTTTGGCCAAATGGGTAATGATTCTAAGTGAATTTGACATTGAGTATGTGGACCGTAAAGCTATCAAAGGGCAGGTCATTGCAGATCAGTTGGCTGATGCACCTCTCATAGGTGATCATCCCCTCATTTCCAATTTTCCAGACGAAGAGATATTCATGATCACAGAAGTACAACCATGGAAATTATATTTTGATGGTTCATACACTAGGCACGGCTCGGGGGCAGGCATTCTGTTTATCACACCTCAAGGTGATAGCATCCCGAAGTCTTACAGGCTCACATTTCCATGCACAAACAACATAGCAGAGTATGAGGCCTTGATCACGGGACTCAGGTTAGCCGTACAATGGAAATTGCAAGAACTACAAGTATATGGCGATTCCCAACTAGTCATTCGACAAGCAACAGATGAATATCAGACCAAAGATGATAAACTCATGCCATATAAGCAAATGGTGGACAATCTAAAGGCATCATTTACTACTATCACTTTTGAGCAGATACCAAGAGATCAGAATCGAGCTGCTGATGCCATGGCTACCATCGCATCTCTCCTAGATCTTCCACAAAATTCAACACGCTACGAGTTCTTGGTAGAACAGCTTTGGATCCCCGCTTATGATATCCCTGAATCTGAAATGATATGTCGCCTTGTTGGCTCCGAATCCCCATGGTACGGTGAGTTCTACACCTATCTCCGTGATCACACCCTTCCTCCCGACCAATCAAATAACCAACGAAAAACCTTCATTCGCCAAACTGCTCGATATACCATTATTGTCGAAACCCTATACCGACGTAGTCTTGATGGTACTCTCCTTCGATGTCTGGAACAAGATGAGATAACAAAGGCTTTGGAAGAGGTACATGAAGGAATTTGCGGGACTCACTCAAGTGGTCCATCACTAGCCAAGAAGATCATGCGAGCTGGATACTATTGGCCATCTATGGAAAAGGATTCCTACTACTTTGTCAGGAAATGCAAAAAATGTCAAGTTCATGGCGACCTAATACATGCACCAGCTCAAGAACTGCAACCAATCACAACACCATGGCCTTTTTGTCAATGGGGTCTTGACCTTGTGGGTAAAATCCATCCATCTTCATCCAATGGCCATAAATTCATTATTACCGCCACCGAATATTTCACCAAGTGGATCGAAGCTGTTCCACTTACCCAAGTCACCGGCAAGCAGATCGCCTCATTCATCCTCAATTACATCATCTGCCGGTATGGTGTACCCATGTCTATTGTCACAGATAACGGTCTCCCTTTCAAAAATCAGGATGTCCGTGAACTTTGTGAGAAATTTCATATCCAACACCGCTTTTCCACTCCCTATTACCCACAAGGCAATGGTCAGGCCGAAGCATCCAATAAAAACATATTGAGAATCCTAAAGAAGACAGTCAATGATGCCGGCCGTGATTGGCATGTTCAATTGAATCCAGCATTATGGGCATATCGAACTAGCATTCGAACCCCTACAGGTGCAACTCCTTATTCATTGGTCTATGGTGCAGAAGCTATCTTACCTATTGAGGTCGAGATACCGTCACTACGGGTTTCCTTGCACAATCTCATTGATGATGACGCATACAGAGTCTCACGCCTTCAGGACTTGGAGCTACTTGATGAGAAGCGACAAGCTGCATACAACCATTTCAAAGCCTATCAGCAGCGCATGAGTAGAAGCTACAATCACCGAGTTAGATCTCGTACATTTGAGGTAGGTGATCTTGTTCTTCGAGAGAATCCTCGCAACCAACCAAACAGAGAACATCAAGGCAAGTTTGAATCAAATTGGCTCGGCCCATATGTTGTCACTGCTGTATTCGGGTCCGGGGCATATCAGTTGGCTACATCAGATGGAGAACCACTCGCAGATCCAATCAATAGCATGCACCTCAAACGGTTTTATACCTAAGGTGTACAAGGCATCCAACTCCCTTGCATATCAGAAAGTACCAAAAACATTCAGAAAATGTCCTGAAGAAAATACAAAAACATTCAAAAAAGTAAAGAAAAATCATGCATCCAAACGGTGAACAACCACTCCGGTGGCACCTTGGGTAAGTACGATGGTGAAAACCTGGCAAACAGGCGCCACTCGTAAAAACAATGGCTCCAGTATCTTTCAGGCTCGTTGCGATCACATTCATGCACACATACATCCATCCATCTCAACCATGAATTGTTATTTGATCTGCCATTAAGAAAGTACTCCATGCATCTAGCATTCCACCTTTTCATAGTCAGGTCTAAAAACTGGGGGCAATACCCTTACCCTCGTAATGGAAGTGGATTCTACATTTTCTTATATATCATTACGCTCTTCATTCAAGCAATCATCAGAAAATATCAAAAACATTCAAAAATGTCTCGTAAAATCCAAAAACATTCAAAAATGTCTCGCAAAATCTAAAAACATTCAAAAATGTCTCGCAAAATCCAAAAACATTCAAAAATGTCTCGTAAAATCCAAAAACATTCAAAAATGTCTCAACAAAATCCACAAACATTCAAAAATTGTTTCACAAAATACAAAAAACATCAGAAAACATTGAAAATCACACAAAAACATGACAAAACTTTGTACATACCCATCTATGCAGATACCCAAACAAGCATTGACAAACTACTCACACACTGACCATTTACCAATCAACCACACAATCAACATCAACAAACCAAACTGTCTTTAACACAAGGATGCATCCTTCCTTATCAAAAACAAAGACAAGATGACGTTTTCTTTGACAAGAAAATTCCGTTAAGCTATCAAATGCTTGGTTGATGCGTGAGTAATTCATTTGTTTGTCTGTATCGGGATCTTTCAGCATTGTTTTGTATCATTTGCGCATTATTTCCGATGAAGTTCTGGGGCATGTACTAATGGTGTCTACGTGGGAAGTTCACCAAGCTACGTGATCTTATGCAAAATGCAGTCATAGATCACTACGGCTTGCTGACTACAGCGTATACCTCGACCATATGAGCATGAACCATTACCAAGGATCCATATTCTTTATTCTTTATGTATATATACTGTTTGGTTGCAGGTACAATGCTCATCCTTTGGTTCCTCTTCCTCCAAATTGGATAAAGGTTTTATTTTCTTAGTACGGTATGAACTTGTCTCAGGATCTGCTCAAGCCTAAGATCAAGGAGGACGATCCAAGTCATGCACGAAAGGAGATAATCCTTGTCTGTTCCGCAAGCAATACTCTGGTCAACTTGATCCATTATATCAAGTTGTTTGTATTAACTTGCTATATTAAAATCCATGAAAGAAATACTCAGGTCCTCTTGAATCATTGTGTCAAGATGCTTGTATTCTCTTCCAACATTTTAAAGCTCAATGATGAAAAAAGAGCACTATGGATCGTCATCTCATCTCATCTGTATATATTGCATTTCGTTGCATTCCACCCATCCATACACTCATAATAGCTACATATCATGCATACATAGTCATAATAATGCATACTCTATTTTCCTCTTCTTCCATAGGAATGAGTCATAGGTTTTCCCTTTCTTCTATCTAACATCGAACCCACCCCCCCTCACCCTCCCCATCTCGATAATCAGCATCACATACCCTACATCGTTTCTCAATCAACCCAATCAAGCCACGTTCATCACCATCCATCTCTAAATAGGAGGGATTGTGTTTCCCATCCTCCGTCATCCAATAAGCCAAGCCAGTTACTCTATCTGCACAGATACATCAACTCACGCACACCTAGACTATCAACAGATACTCTGATCAAGTATCTTCGGGTCTCAACAGGTAATCGATCATGGTAATCCTAGACTACATCAGGCATTTATCATAATGACCTAGTCTCAACGGGGCTGCTATGATTCACCACAATCATCCATCCCACGCACACACTATCAATTGATCAACCAATCAAACACAATCCAATGGACAATTACATCAATTGTCTACGTCTCAACAAGTATTTTGCTTCATATACCTTGACTTCATCGGGCAATTACATCAATTGTCTAAGTCACATCAGGTCACTTTGATTCACTTACTCAGACTTTATCATGTCCAAGCAAACAACTGACATCAACTGTCATGCTTTGACTTGACCGGGGCAATTAAACCGATTGCACCAGATTGTTCAACCAATTTTGATCAATTGTATAGCATCAATTCAAACCCCACACTACATCTGCTATGTATCTCTTGCATGACCTCAGGGTACTCACTGACTTGTTGTTTCTTCATATTCACTCCATTTTCTCCCATTCTTTCATCATTAGTTCTAATTTCTTCTATTCTACCTCCCCTCCGCTTTTCATTCTTTTTCGAGAGATCGCCCGATTTTTCAAAAAAATTCGGCCCATCTCTCGAGGGGGCATACCACCCATTAAATTTACATTTTATGGGGCATTTCTTCACACCTATTTTTCTTTCTTTGAAACGACGCGATAAACCGCACCGTCTCAAAGAGGGGCAAATGTAGTCACACAAATCTGTCCATGTTAATTAAATGAATATTTCGTATTTATTTGATTAAAAATCCACTAGCCACCAATTAATTAAATTAATATTTAATTAAATTCATCCCCAAACATTCTTCTATTAATTAAATAAATTATTCAATTTATTTTAATTAATTCATTAAATCCAATTCCAATCAATTAAATAAATAAATCAATTTATTTAATAAAATCCCCTATTCCTCTTTTAAATAAATTAAATAAAACATTTATTTAAATCATTATCCTCCCCCCCCACTTGCATTTTCCTACAAATGCAACTTGCACACATATTGAAATAAATGAATTTTTATTTTAATAAAATCCTATTTTCCCTCACCCACCAAATCCACTTGCAAAATCTAATCCCCTTCTAGATTCTTCTAACCCCTTCCTAATTAGCCTAATCCATCCCCTAATTATTGTCACATTCCTAAGCAAAATGGAGTCACTTCTCAAATGGCCCAAAGTCTTGGATAACCATTGAAGGTTTTCAACCTTCAACCACCAAAAACCCCAAAGTCTTTGAAAACCATTAAAGGCTTCCAACTTTCAACCACTTAATCCCCAAAGTCTCCAATAACCATTAATGGTTAATTCAACTCTCCCACATGGTTAAAACATTTGTTTTGACTCAACCTCTACCCAACCCAAGGGTCTCATCAGGTCATTAATGCTTTGACCATGATTATCTCTTAATCATTTGCACAAAGGTTTATCCTTGCATTAACTCCTAATCCAGTGGGTAATCCTAATTTAGGCTTGACTCTTAGCCTTTAGATAACCATGAGGTCTTCTCAGGCCTTTAATGCCTCCAACCTCTTCTCTCAACCCAATCCTATGTTGACACTTGTCACTATTTTATTGGTGCCAATTGTGCACATGGATCTCCAACTTTCAAGCTTGACCCTTGATTAAACCTTTCAATCCTGGCCATCCATTGCTCCATTTTTCCTATAAATAGAGCCCATTCCTTCATAATCCAGATCCTGAAAACTTGTAAGCATTTAGACTATAGCCATTCTAGAGAGCATTTTAGCATAGCATAACTAAATCTTGTCTTTTTGGTTAAAAAACTTCATTTTAGCATTAAAATAGCTTTTCATTTCATATTTAGAGCTATTCTATAAATCTCAATCCTCCATAAGCATCCATAGTGCAAAAAGCTGCTGAGAGCTACACTATTTTGGAACTTGGAGAGGAGAGGAACAAGGGAGAAGGAGCTAATCTCATGCTAAGAGATAGTTGGAGATATCTCATTTGTCTTTACTTCTTTAGTTAGATTCATTAGCATGTTTTTAGTGTCTCCTTTGGAATGCCTTCATTTGTTTTAGTTTTTGATTGACTAACTTTAACATCTTGTGTGTTTTGTGTTGTTTGATCATAAACTAACAATCTTGCGCCATTTAGGAGGGCATCAATACCCATTCAACTCAATTCCACTAAAGGAAGTGAATTTGATTTGTATTTAATCCATTTCATACTTAAAGTGAGATCGGATCAATTGAATTCACTTTCCCTTCAATGTAATGCTTGGAAAGTAGGTGCAATTCCTTGTTTACATGCCCAAACTTGTAAACCCTATTTTCTACCAATACAATCACGTATCTTTCTTTTTTGTCTGTTAACGGTTTTTCATAAGTCAATCTACTTTATTTGTTTGACTCCTTCCGTTTTAAGTGATCTTTTAGTAGCCTTAAATTCTTCATCATACCAAAAATTCATGTGGAAAGAGTTTGTAGTCTTCTTTGTAGGTTAAGATCTTCTACAAACCTTTAGAGCCTCTTGCATTATAGTATCAACATATTGCTATGAATGTAATTAGTTTCTCCTCTATTTTTCCTGTCTCCTATGTTTTTTTTTCCGACTTTAGATGTTGCTCAAGGGCAATGACAAAAAGTTCTTGATTTTCCTGATTAACAAGAATTTTACCTTGCTTATAGACTTTCATATGCATGTGTTGTTCTTGTTTCTCATGAGAGTTGTTTGTGTGAATGCAAAGATTTACATGAAGAAGCATATGATTTGATTTCAGATCCATAGGGCAATTCTTGATATTGAACCCCAACATCCTATGAATAGAAATTTGAGAGCAAACAAGGTAATCAACAACACTTCGCCCATTATAGGTTTTACAAGTGAATCTGTTGAATCCAAATTAATTTCTCATGCCATTACATGCAACCAAGCCATAAAAAATGCATAGTCCAAGAAGCTCTACCCCAAAGTGTGGCACACTCCCATGTTCATCTTGTTAAGTCCGTTCTAACAACTTATCTTTGTTTTCTTCAAGCCATAAAGGGTTGTTATCTTCTCTTTCTTCATTGTCCAATTGGATAGATTGATGGTCTATTGTTTTAGCATTGAAATCACCAATTAGAATGATTTCTCTAGAGGTGTTGAAGACAGCTATGTCTTTCTTTAGAGCAGCATAAGCATCCTTGTTGTCTAAGTTCCTCTTCTTGTAGAATTTCAAACTTTTTGGAAGAAAGTATCAAGCAACCAGACTAATTGTTACCTCATTGACAGTTAGTTTCCACCAAAATGAAGTGCTTATTTGGATCTTCTTTTTCAACTTTTATTATTCCACCTCATTTTTCTCTTATTAGAATTGTGATTCCTCCATGTCCTTTACCTATTTCAATCCCTTCATTCCAAATAGATATTTTATTCTAGCCTTCAAAAATAGGGACCTTGCCTCCATCATGTTCATGTATTTCTTCATGGGAAGCCTCTACAATTCCAACTTACCATGTGTAAGTGCTCCATTGGGGCCCCGAATCCCATTTTTTGTGATAAATGCTCATTGATATGCGCTTTCCCCTTTTTTAACCATGCTCAATTTCTTGCATTTGTTGTTGATTTAACTTTTCCCCATTCTTTTCTCTAATCTTCTTGCTATGTAAAAGTCAAGTCTTCATCTAAATATATGTGAGTTCCTCTAAGCAGCCCCCTATTCTTTAGGATTGTCATTTTCTCTTCCGTGCTTCTTCAAACAACTCTAACATGTCTATTTCTTCTCCCTTCAGATGTCTTTCCAATCTTATATGCCTCTTGAATACAACTCGTCCATTTCAACTTGTCCTTAAAGAAGTCTCTAGCTAGAATATGGATTCTCTCATTTTCCCCATAATCCTTTAATCCTTTGATGATAGTATTTGTTGTCGTATCTTGTTTGTCTTTTTCTTTTCTTATTTGTCTTTTGATTTGTTTCTCTGTGTTTTATTTTTTATCAATTGGTGGACCATTTACAACTTGAGCCCAAGGTTCAGCTTCCTCTATTTGTTCTCTTAGTTTGCTTTCTCTTATTTCAATGCTTGGCGATGCTAATTGAAATTCTTCCTACTATGAAGTGTCATTTACTTTCATTGTCTCTGAGTTCTTTTATGTTGCTTTTGATTGATCTAATGCTTGTTTTAAATTGATTAGCTCTTGTTGTCCTTTTCCATACTACTTTGCAAGTTTATTACTTGCTCTTTGAGCATATTGTTATCTCTTTCAAGATTCTGACAATCTTCTAAAGTTTTCATTAGCTTAGCTTCTCCAAGTTGCCCCTTCTCTTTTATAAACTCGATCCTTTTTTTAAGCTCATGAGATTGGATGACCATAACAGCAAAGTGGTTGTGTGACTATATGTATCTTTAAAGTTTTCACCTTTGTCCATTGAAAAAGTTTCGATTTTACTTTGTATTGATCTAGAATCCTCTTGCAGTGATAGGTTCTCTTTGTTTTTCCCCTCAAGAATAGTTTGTTCTGCTAGTCCCCCTACCATAGGGAGACTTTTGGAAGTTTTGCATGTTTTCTTAGGTTCTATTTGGGCACATGGCATCTCACAAGGCTCCAAAGGACTAGCGTTGTCAAGGTTGTGAAGCTACGTGATGGTGTCACCAATCCATACATTAGAGTGGGTAGAGGTCATAGTGAAGCCTAAGTAGAATGTTGTGTCCAACTATATACCATGACACTCTAGGTGGTTACTCTTGATTGGTTTTGCAACAATGCAAAGGTACAAATTATTGAGCATTTCAAAGTTGCAGTGGTGCAAGATTTGGACATGTATCCCGAGCTTATCGATATGTTCCAACAAATAATTTTGATAGTAAGGTCCATGAGGTAGGATATTGTTCAATTGAAGCTTACTGTGCACGATATAGAAATCTAAACCTTGTTAGGACTGTGATGGCGCAAAGTGTTTCCACCTGTCTCGATCTTGCTTATGTGCTCGAACTAGCTTCAATTAGCAATCCACATGGTGGTCCATCGCGTGTTCATAGGAGCTCAAATGAGGGACCTTGAAATAAATTAAATAAATAAATAAATTATTTTAATGTCTATGAGGCTAAATATAGTCTATGGGACAGACCACTTCACAAACTGACTTCTGTATTTCAGCTCTTTTCTTATGCAATGTGATGATGAGTACCCTCAACTTCCCAACAATCCCCTCACTGAATAAATTATCCCAAAAGCTGGCTGCCAAGGTGCTAACATAATTGTCCATGTTGTCCTTGAAAGTTGAAGTAGTTTTTTTGTTTCCACTTTACCTAAGGTCGATGCCATATATTGCCATGTGTCCATCCATGCTAGAAGAAAGTTTATGATGTTTGGGTTGGGTCCACATGTTGATTTGTAAAGTATCTCATTGTGTGGTGAATGCTAATTAGAATAGATAACATAGTTCCAATAACCGTCACCTTATTGTCATGTTGACCCCCCAATAGCCGTCATAGTGAAAAACATCATTAATAAATTTGTTTTGTACCAATAGTCGATCATTTTTTGTAATTAATTGGCCCATTTGTGCACAACTATTGGAACATTTGTCCCATTTGTGTACCATTATTGGAACATTTGTGCACCACTATTGGGACATTTGTCAACAAGTACTAGCGATTTTGAGTTGACGGTTATTGGAACATCTTTAGTTAGGTATCAGGCGGCACTTTGAAATGTGTACTTTTTGACCTTTGCGTGCATCGTTACTACCCAGAAGCCAAATCAATAGCTATAAACAGTTACATCGCATACGAAGACAACTAAAAAAAATTCAAAATCCGATATACCATTTAAGATCTGTAGGTGCGCAAAGTTAGCTATGACGGCTACTGTAGTCTTCCCTTAGATGAGAATTTTCAAGGGCAACACACATGATTTTTCAAATAAAGTCAAGTCTCTCCATCGCCGTTGATCTTGCCCACATAGCTCAAATTGATGGCTCAGCGTGTGATCGCAGAAGGTAGGGTCGGGCCCAGTCAAGGTCACGATGTGTGGTAGTGTGACACATGTTTGTCCCTGCCCAGAAAGGGCCACCCGTTGTATGGGTCCATAATTAATGACTTGTAAAAATGACTCTGACATGGCTGTTCTTGATTGGTTGTTACCTATTAACACAATGTTGCCTTGGAGCAATTTTATTCAAGTCTAGTCAACTAGCCTAATCGCTGTTGGTCTCGCCCACGTATTTGAAATCAACAGCCTGCATTCAAACTTGGGAAACAGCTACCTACTTCATTTTTATTCGCAGGAATGAACAACGATGGAAAATTTGATCGATGTCAGTCAATTTTTATTGATCTTTTCAACACAAATTCAATTTTATCCATCCTTCGATATATGAAGAAGGCTTCAATGCAAAGAAATTGCAAAATTTAGGTAGTTTCGGCATTCGCAGAGATAGTTTAGGGTTTCTAACCATGAAGCTGTCATTAATGCTTATCTCCTCAATCGAATCACCAAAATCGGATCCAAGTCCGTACAGAAAATGTTATCAATGCACCAAATTCGGATCCAAGTCCGTACAGAAAATGTTATCAATGCACCAACCCTTCGATCTAAAGAGGAAGATGAGGCCCATGCTCATTGAATGCCTACAGACATACCTTTTATTCTGGTCAAATAGCCTAATCATCGTTGGTCTCGCCCATGTATTTGATTTGAGAAACATCTACCGGCTTATTTTTTATTTGCGAAACAAGCAGCGATGGCATATTTGATCAATGTCTGCCTATTTTGATTGATCTTTTCAATTCAAGCTCAATTTTGTCCATCCTTTGAAGTATGAAGAAGACTTCAATGCAAAGAAATTGCAAAATTTAGGCGGTTCGGGCATTCGCAGAGATACTTTAGGGTTTCAAAACACAAAGTTGCCATTAATGCTTATCTGCTCAATCTGATAGCCAGAATCAGATCCAAGTCACTACAAAAAATGTTATTAATGCACTTTCTCTTCAATCCAAATTAGAAGACGCCTATGCTCATTGTGTGAAATTTTGCAGTTAACGTGCAAATAAAATAAGGATCTAGCTGGCAATAAAAAGACAAACTTGCAGATATATAATGCAGGAAGAAAACAGAGCTGAAAATTAAACTCTATAAATTGAATGTAAAAGCATGATTTATACAATAGTAACCACCGCATGAATAGAGATTTTACGGTGGAACTGGAAATTACGGAGGACATGCATAATGTTAAACATGCACTCTTCCTTCGTTAGCTGCACTACTGTTGAATTGCTGTCCTGACTGGCATGCAACTGCAGCCTCAGCAGTCTCACCGTAAATCAGGGATGAAACAAGAAGTTGTACTAACACATTGAATGCATATAGACATGCCTTTTTATCTCAAGCCCATTCCAAACCGCAGAATTTGTGAGTGATCTTCGATTTCCTTGCACCCAAAATTCTAGAACATCAATGCTAGGGCATGATTAAGTGCCAAGCATGTCCTCTCAGGCTTCCTCAGTTGCCCAGGATTGGATTTGATGCGATCATCTTACCAAAATCTCTTGAAGGTGCATGAAACTAGGGTTTCAATTCCTGGTGTGCCCTGCCCTAACTTTCTCTTGAGCTCAACAGTTGGATATAAAAGGTTTTCCAGCCTCATTGTAAAGAGTTTTGATCCCTAAGAAATCAGTGTGGACTAGAGAGTCAATTTTTTATTTTTATTTTTGTTCTTAGAACTTAAGAAAAAAAAAATGTGACCTATGCTTAGCTCTGTAATGATGCAGTTTACACACTTCCTATAGCAGCCAAAATACCTGTAGTAGTTTTAAATGGATAATATAATTTTTTAGTTACATTTCATCCACACTCACCTCATTATGTGCAACCCTTGTGCATATAGTCACAATGCCTTTCATAAGTATATGCTCTTGGATTGACACATACCAAACTAAAATTTTACTATTAAACATTAGATCTATTTCATTATTTATATTATTTTGGGCCTATCAATTATTTCCTAACAACTTAAACGGAAAAACAAACTATTATGACTTCTTCAAAGGAGACTTGGGAGATTATACAAAAAATCTTGGTTTTATTTCCAACTCTAATGATGGTTTGAATGATTTACAAGTCTATCAAGTATAGAGTGAAATGGAAAGGAAAAGTAAACAAATTTAAGGGTGACTTCATATGCAAGTTTTGTGTCATTAAGTGGTAAAGCATTAATGCTTCAAGATCTACCCCCTACTTGATGTTTTAGAGATCTTGGGCATATTTCTTCTCTAAATGGGATCTTATTCCTTATAAAAAAATCCCAAAAGACATCAAGGTAATGGAAGCAATTAATGATGGGTATCAATGGAACATTGAAGCTCTCTTTATGAAATGAAGCTAAAGTGTGGAGTAATGCTTCCAAATGCTAAATCTAACAGAAGAGACGATGCATAAATTTATTACAAACTCTTAAATATAACAAATAAAACCACAACACCATGTATACATGGGAAAACCCTTGCACGAGAAAACCCACACTTCAAGAGCCAGACTCAATTGTATTATCAGCAACAACAACAATTATAATACAATGCACGAAGCTAATACTCTTCAAGAGTAGCTACAATAGAGAATTCAAGAAAAATTATGGCAGCATAACAACACCTTAGAAATAATCAACCTATCTCATACAAAACCACTAAGGCATCAACATATAAATAGAGCTCATCACAAAGAGGTATTTGCCCATGGTTTCCAAAACCATCTTCAATGCCCAAGAGGTAAGTTGTGTCACAAGAAACACATTGCTAATCCAACGACACGTTGCACGTAGCAACTTTCAAAGCAACAACACTTATCTCTTTCATAATGACCATCTTGTCAAATGTAATGTAAGTACAACATAGAAGTTACAATGACCAAATAGGTGCCTTCCTTACCTCACAGTATCGAAAGTGAACTTAAACCATCAATGCAAACTGCCAAAAAATAACTCTCCATGACTCTTCCACCAAACTAGAAACCGTCATATAGTCATAATAGAAATTTGTCATAGTCTCAACATAGCAACCCATGACACTAGTCCCCTAAACTTTGGGACTCCCAAAGTGGGTGAAAAAATAAATAAAATAAACATGATTGGACACTAAGGTTGAGACACCTTAATCCCAACACTTTTCCCACAAGGGAACGAGATCAACTATGTTTTCCTCAAATAATTGCTCTAGATTGTATTGGCAAGATTATTGCAATTATGATTTAATTGTTTTTGTGTTGTAGTAATAATTATGGTGATTCATGTTTTTAGGATTTTATTAGTCTTCCATTCTTTGTACATTAAGAATAATGTGGATGTTTATGTAGACCTAGCTAGATGGTTTGTTGACTTCATTGTGTTGATATTGTGAGAATATAAATTGTATCATTCATTAGTAATATTTTTAGGACAGCTCAAATGTATTCTCACAATCTCTTTGGAATCCTTCTTGTCTCAACTTAGATGTATCCCTACAATTATACAAAACTACAAATTTTTTCATTTTTTCTTTTTTTAAAGAATAATTGTAATGTCCCCTCCCTGATTAACATAATTAATCTATTTCAATATACTAAAATTGATTGAGAGACTAATCATGAAGCTAGAATGTCCCCTACCTGATTAACACAATTAATCTATTTCAATATACTAAAATTGATTGAGAGACTAATCATGAAGCTAGTCATTGATATTCTTCAATCAAGTGCTTATTTATTTTCGTCATTAGATGATTAATTTTATTATTCATAGTTCTTAATATAGTTATTAGACCCTGGTACTACTTCATTTTTAAGGGAGAAGGTTCTATGTATCTTACCAAAACGCTTAGAGACCAAATACAATAGGTTCCCTCAAAGTTTACAGATCCAAGCCCTTACCAATTTTGGGTCTATACCCTCAAGGCTTATGGATCACCGATCCCCACCCTATCTTGGGACTTAACCTATTGCTTGGATTTAGACTGCCCCTGTTTGGAACATCTCATTCTCATCTTCTTATATACTGACAATAATGGCATGATTTAGACTATAAGTATACTAATTTCTTATGTATTATGAATATATATGTAATTAAGTATGACTGTCATACAGATTGCAATCCATATTAATATTACTATTTATTCTGCATAAGAACATTATCGGGCTTCATATATTAAGCATACTTATTAAACACATCCTCATGCATACCACTAAGAACAAGGATGTTACTGCCTGTAACTTAATAACAATTCTGATTTGATTTGATCCATGGTGTTGTCACTAGATGCTTTTGATTCCTTTCCTTTGTATCTCTCAATGTGAGGGAGAGGTCACACCTTTGAGAGGGAGAGGTCACACCTCTTCATCATGTATGCCCTTTGGCAAGAGACGCACCCTTTGAAAGAGAGCAACTCTTCATTATTTCTGCCTTTTGAAAGGGACACAACCTTTCACAATCAGATCTGCAATTTTTATTTAAATCAAATCTGCACTTCTCATTCCCAAATTATCCCCTCTTCAAATGAGTTCTCTCCTCCCTTTTATAACTCATATTTGGGGGAGTCGCAACTTATCACTTCATGCCTTTTGACAATTCATTAACTTTAATCAAATCTTAATTATATTTAATTATATTATTTTATATTTTTATTTTTATTTTATTCTTTTGTATTTTAATTGTATTATTATCATTTATTATTAAATTATATTTCAAAGTGGGGACATCATAATAATTTGTATGTTACACATTTTAGTTTTTAGTAATGTATGTGTATTAAGTTAATTCATCAAAAAAAGTATATAGGCCAACTAGCTCAAACTTTCCCTTGGTCCCCAAATAGGCCTCGTGTGTTTCAATTCTAGCTCAAGCTTTCCCTTGATCCCCAAGTAGGGCTTTTTGTGTTTAATTCTTAAATGCTTCAATTTTGTAACATCGCAACAAATACCATTTTTATGTATTAAAATTAAACCAAAAATAGTATTAGAATTTCACAAATGAAAATTTTTGGAAGACCTTGATGAAACTTAAATTAGTTCTATTAGGATTATAAAAGAACATGTGTATGGGAAAGTCAACCAAAGCAACTTCTTGAATGGAAAACATAGTCCACTATGGAGTATTTTTTTTAGACAATTAACACAACGGACGGAAAATTTGTGTACACCATGAAAATTAAATAGAACCCTATAAAACCCCCAAGGTGTAGACCAATTAGTAAGTCATTAAATGAAATGTTGGTTGTGTCCAAACCCCAACAATGTTGCCCAAAGAGGTGTTGGCTGGCTCGTGAGTTATAGTTGTTGAATAACTTGAATGTGTTAATGTGATAGTTGCCTACAAGACCAATTATTTCTAATACCAAAAAAATATAGAAACCTATTAACTATTACCCCAAAGCAACATGAAAGTTAGTGTAAGTTATATAGTGCTTACATTATGTGTCATAATATTTATTTTCACTATGTGGACTAAACAGTAGGGAGGAGTATTAATTCATAATACTAAGCTACAAGATCTTGCAAGATGGGACAACTATTTTTTCATAACATCATTCCCATAAAAATTTCATGGTTAACACAGATTTTGATATTGATAAATAGGATTGAAAGGACCCGAACCTTGTACAACAATAAAAAGCCAAAAGGTAGACATGATGCTAGGGATACTCGCCCTCTTAAACCAAACTTCAATAAAACGACAAAACAGCAAAGATAACTGAGAGAAAATATGACAACATGAAATTACACTGCAAATCTGAAATACATAATTTCAGCCTTATTGGGTTTGCATACAAACATGAAATCTGATTTTAAAAATCAGCCTGCTTGAAAGAAAGAACCACCATGGAATTCTTCCAATCTTCAAAACTAAAATCTGACCATAAACATGCTCCTCCTCCTTCAAACCTACACAATCTTGAATGACAAATTCTATCTTTGATTTTGGAGAAAGGTGTGTTATCAACAACCACACAAGTTCCCATCACCTTAGGTTTGGTAACTTCGCACGATTCTACACCAAGCATGAGAAAAGGTTGCCCACACATTTAGAAAGTTGCATAAATTTCCATTATGCCTTGTTATATCCACCTCCACAACATGCTAACAATAGGAGTCAACTATGCCATCCACTCAACTCACCAAGACCCCAAATTGAAAAAGCATATACATTTGTTTTGGGCGCCCATTTTGAATGTCTTACATTAAGGAAAGATTCTTTAGGAGTTAAATGTAACTCCCAAATCTCACACCCAAGAAGGCATATTTGAATATTTACTTTGGAAATGCCTCTTGAATAATCTCACAAATACATAAGGCTTGCAACATTTCAAGATAACCAAATTATTCAATAAAATATTTGGCCCTTTATTACAAAATTAAGCACCTAAGACATTAAAGTTGGACTATTGAAAAATTAGAACAAATTATTCCTAGATGATGTAGCGTAGCTCTTAGATGCCCTTGCATCACAAAACATATACCATGAACAATGGGACAAAGCAAAGCACTCCACAATGCAAAAAGGAGTGAGGCACCACTACAACCTAACGACCAAAAACAACTACAAACAAGAGATAAGCTAGGATCCCTAAGATCTCACTAAGACAATTCTTGACCTTGCTCTACTTGGCCTCTCACCAATCACTCTAACACGAGTTTGGAGAAAAGATTTAGGAATATCTTTCTTCCTCCTAGCAAGCTAAGAGATATTATCCCTCTATTCCTCAAAACAAGGGGAAGTTGTAGGGGATTCTACAGTAAAGAGCTCATCAAGATGTGAAGCAAGGGTAGACACAATTAACAATTGTTAATACACACAACCCAATGAATTCAAATTTCATAACCCTAATAAACAATTCAAAATCGTGAATGTAATTATTCAATGTCAAGGAAGTACACATTGGTTTCAAAGTGCTCAAATTGCTTGTTGGTCTGCTCCTTAAAAAAAACCCACAAGCAAAAACAGTAAACCCTATCTTCCACCTTACACACGTTCACCCAATGGTTCATTCCCTACCACTTTAGATCCTCACGACAATCCTTGTATGAAACACTGCAATTTTTATAAAAATCTATTCATTGTGGTCAAATATATACAAAAAAGAGGGATCAAAATACATAAACAATTTGTAGC
Organism: Cryptomeria japonica; assembly: GCF_030272615.1. Taxonomy (NCBI): domain Eukaryota; kingdom Viridiplantae; phylum Streptophyta; class Pinopsida; order Cupressales; family Cupressaceae; genus Cryptomeria; species Cryptomeria japonica. The sequence continues at coordinate 435,763,289 of NC_081411.1, read as the reverse complement.
TAGTGAAATTTGATAATTTGAGATGGTTGATTTTCCTATTGAAAATGTTTGCATCAGTACAGAGATCAAAAGTTGTTATGTTCAATGTGATGGGGGGCAAAGACAATGTAAGAAAAATAAACATTTTGAAAGCCCTTCCCTGCACTAGAAACGCTTTTGCTTGACATTTGAATGCTTCACACAACTGTTTTTCCTTTATTGCATTTTGAATGCCTATCATCACAAAGGCTTGCCTCAATCACAAAAAACAAATGCCAAAAATGGCTTATAGATGTTTACAATCCCATCCAGTGTTGAGATTAAAAGTAACTTCAATCATAATGTTGCCATTAGAATCTAGTGAGGGCTCAACTTGTTAGACACTATTCTTAAGCAAATAGGTTGACAAGTAGCTCAAGTTAAGCTCTATAAAACCTCTAACAAAGCATTTATCCTAGTTAAGGCACTCAATCTCTAGTAGGTTGAGATTACTAGTAACTTTGATCGCAATGTTGCTGTTAGAATCTAGTGAGGGCTCAACTTCTTAGACATTATTCTTAAGAAAAGAGGTTAACTAACTCTATAAAACCTCTAACAAAGCATTTATCCCAGTTAAGGCATTCAATCCCTAGTATTGTTTCTTAACAAAGTTGATATTTGTATGCATATCGCCAACCACTCCAAAATTCCACTTCTGAAACAATAATCAAACAATATTTTTAGCTCAACTACGGGAGAAAGCCAATAAAAATGGATCAGGCTTCCCCAACACATGCACATGTATACAGATTGATTAAATGACAGGTACTAAAATTATTTAGAACTGGTAATAATATTATTATTTGGATCTTTAATTCAGACCTAGGAAACCAACTTTGTCAAAGCAAACAATTACCAAGCAAGTGCCTTGAATTGCCTTCTAGGCTGGAAGGTTGGCAGGTTCTGTTTTTTAAGTCATTTGTGTCTAAACTCGACCATCATTCATAAGCATTTACTCAAACAGACACGTTGATAGATAGTTGAGTTGGTCATCCATGTAGAGAACTGCCAATGATTATAGCTCCGATAGTTCCTTCTGAAATCAATATAGTCTACCTATATTGAATCTCAACTTGCACAAGTTGCGATTCAATGCATTTAGCTATATAGGGAACACTTTAGTAAATTCAAAATTGCATTAAGTGTTTACCTACAACCGATGATCAGCATGATTACATCTTCAGCAAAATATTGTTTCTTCAAAATATCTATCTTCATTAACTCCAACAAACCCAATACAAAAACGTGTGAAGAATTGAATATAATTAAAATGGCCATTAAGAACATATTAACAATGACAAGTATTGAGATCGTATCATAAACATTAAGAACCTTTCTAAAATTGTGCTTTGCAAGAACTGTGAACCACTCTCTAGACTTGAGATCGTGATTGTTGCACCTTGCCACGTAAAGTATTTACATACCACATAAGATCTAAAACGTAATTTAACTGCAAATATTAATGTTAACTGACACAAACTTCCAAAGCAACAAATTATAGGTCTACATTTTGCCATGTAATATGCACACCCAAATATCACACAATATTAAATCTCCTATATTCTCCATTCCTCTACTCAATGGAAGCTCCAAAATAATTTATTAGAGAACTTAGTTGCAATTCTAAATGTGATATGTTGCATTCTCTTAAAACAATGGACAACTTACACTTTTCAATGTTCATCAAATTCAACTTCTTATAAATCTGTCAACAGGCTAATAATAAACATATATTTTGCTGTAATGCTTGCACCCTATCAAGTAAACTACTTTGACAACAGTTACATGATTTAAGTAGTAACTGTCCCGAGCCAATAATTAGTCAAATGCCATATATTAATCCAGACATTAACCTACAACATAGGAAATTTTTCCCCAAAAGCATGCAATAGTGGGATGGAAACAAGATCCATAAACCACTTGGCTCTAACAAGGATATAATATGCTAAGCCACCAAATTTGAAGATATCAACACTGACTAACTTTTCTTTCCGAAGAAAATTCTTTCCCTGCCTGCACAAAGCTTTTATAATGGACACAGCACCGTAATCCCAACAACCCATGTGGGAACATTCAACACACAAACTCAGCAGCCATAATTGAGAATTTTCTATCAATTAGGATCTCTAATGCATTCATGTTTGCTCGAAAGCAAATGATGACTTGCAGGTTTAAACCCTTTACGATACCAACACCGTACAAGAAAACTCTCCAACTTCCTTACCTGTCATTGAATTAATAAAAACTTGATTATTCACCATGAATTGCTAAGATTTCATCTAAATACTACTATCTCAAATGTCTTGGGCCCTTGGCCATAGCTAAAGATGTAGCTTATATTTTAATTAAAAGATCAAAAACCTAGAGATATAATGGTTAGTAAAATTCTTGTGGATTAAATAACTAAGATAGATGCAATTATTTCATTGTTTTCATACTTCCAATCTATCATGGATGTTAAGATGCTTGAGTATAATCTCCCTCAGAATTAGCTGATTAAGAAATTAGTCAGTCTATTTGAGCAGGTTTGTGGGGGTACTAGAAATTTTTAGTCAATTATATCCCATGTTTTGCATCGGTCAGCTGTAGTTTTGGATTTATAAAAAAAAAACAATCAACTATGCCACATGCAAAAGATATAAGGGCTAAAGCAAAAAAGTAGCTGAAATAGGCCATTAGATATTAGAGTAAGATAAGTTTGAGGAAGTTATCCTTTGCGCAAAGGTCTCTGGTGAATGTGCCTTGTCAAGTGCAGAAACCATGCCACACTCAAGAGACTCTCTGAACCAGAGTTGGTGCTCAGACCTCCTGAGGAATTCTCTTTTCTTCTATATGCTTCCTGAGTTGATATTTTAATAGTACTACATTTTTGCTTTTTATTTCTTCTCGTTGCAATTAAATCCTTGTTCTTTTGTCAGAACCTTGCATTTTTTGGGGGAACAGGTAGAAAAGATTCTTTCAATGAAGATTCGGGATTTTGAATTTCACTTCCTTATTCCAGATTTTATATTCAAACCTTGCAGTTATGACAAGTTTCAGCTAGGTTCATAACAACAGATATAAAGAAATGGCTTCCAAAAGAGTTGTTAGCACAACGACACTATTTAAGCAACCAATAAGCACACAACAATCACCTCGTTAGACCAAATATAAAATGTTCCATTCGAGCCAAGGCAATTGCTCATTTTGAGAATGCTGAACTAAAAAAACCAGATCTTGATGCCAGAAAAAAGCTGTCAGCAGCAGAAAAAGATAGAAAAAGCTGTAAATGGACAGAACACAGAGATAGGAAAGAAGACCATACTTGTCTCACAATGAAAGGCTCCCTAGCTAGAGTTAAAGGCTCTGTCAAAATAGTTAGAAATCCATTCCTATTGCCATACACAATATCTGTGAAGTGTCTATCACCAACCTGGAACGAACAAGAACATTTCACAGTTCAAATGCATTATAATTCACAACAGAAATGCATTATGGAACTTCTAAAATATTCAACAATAAGGCACTTCCATGAAACCTATAGAATAATCCTTGGTGTTTACTGAGCATACCATCACAAGCAATGAAGGATCATAACCAAAGTACTTTTCAATGTCTTTTGCATTTCCTGCAGGCTTTTTTGTTCCTGTGACCAACAGAATTTGCAATCAGTGGAAGAAACAGCAGGACGAATAAACATCATTGCACAAACTATTCACCTTTAAATTGGACACAGAATCTCCTAGTCATCAAATCAAATTCATATTTTACATGCAGATATCAGTATGCCTTTAGACAAAGTCAGACTTTATTTTTCAAAGACCAATATAAAGACATGCCGACAAGTATAAGGGCAATGGACTTCTAAGGGAAAAGATATCATAATATTTAAATGAATCACACTGCCGTAAATTTAAATTGAGCAGAGAGAATCTTTCAGCCATCAAATAATTAAATAGAGCATATTTACCAGCACATGCTAGTATGTCTTTAGTCACAGTAAAACTTGTCCTTTACAGACCAACAACAAGAGATGCAGACAAGTTTAATTATCCAAGGGTACTAGATGGCTAATAGAAAAGGTTGCATAATATTCAGCTGAACAAAAGCAATAAATGGTGAGTGGAGGTAGGGTGCCCCCTTGAGAGATTGTTTGTGCATTAAAGGCATGAATGATCTCTCAAAAGAAGAAGAGTGTTGTATGAGACATAGTAGAATGATTAGTTGATTACATGCATGGATTTGATTTGGATAGAAGAGATGGTTGGAATGATCTGTAGATTGATTGATTGATCAGATTGATGGGATTGATGGGATTGATTAACAAAACATGTGATCGGTTTGATTGCAGACTTTGAGAGTTTGTCTGTTGTTAATTTGATTTGATGGATGGTCTATGCTTTCTTTGTATCCGCCTAGGTATTCGATCTGCAAGGGATAATTTATTGCTTTGATTTTTAGTTTTTTGTGATTTTTTTTCTTTTTTTTAGGATTTTTTTCAATTTTTATTTTTTGGATTTTGAAATATTTTTCAACTTTTTTTGGATTTTTTAAGATTCTTTTTAATTTTTTAGGAGTTATTTATTTGGAATTTTTAAGGAATGTCTGGATTACTAATTGAGATAAAAGATGTGTCATGATTTATTCTCAAGCAAGATATATTTATTTGTCCCAATGTCTAGCAAGGCATATAACATTATGAATGTATGGAGGAGCTAGTGAAAGATGGAGGCAGCTTATTACGGAATCAGAGCTGATTTGGTTTCCAAGGACTGTCTTGCGAGGTGACCACATGTTTATCCAAGCTAGGGGACTGGATATAGCAAGGTAAGGTAATAGCTCAATGCAATGAATGGTATGTGGTCCATAGGCATGGATATATCAAGAGAATTCTAAAAAAACATGTTTTGCATTTTATATCCCTAGTTTTGCTTAAGATCAAGGGATGGATATGCATAGGATGCAGATAGGATTGGATAAGATAAGCAAGATCAAGAGTGATAATGGATGATGGAAGTAAGAAATGGATAAGATAAGGGATATGAATTAAAGAGTGTGAATAAGTTGAAGCAAATAGGATGTGTGCTGCTTATGAAGATCCTTAGCCTTGTCAAGATCAAAGGTGGAAAAGGGAATATAGATGTAGATAGGGTAATGGACATTGGAGGATGGGTAGTGGACGAAGGATAAGGGGAATATAGATGTAGATAGGGTAATGGACATTGGAGGATGGATAGTGGATGAAGGACAAGGGGAGATGTGGCAGGAAGGATAGAGAGTGGATGAAATTTTCCCCCAAGTATAGAGGTCTCCATTTGCAAAAGGGGCAATGTGGAAGTCGTCACAACATCTAGTGCTGCTTGAATAAGTGTTCCTGAACATTTCAAAGATAGAGACCCAAACCACACTTAGAATCTCCCGAAAATTCAACCAAACATATCTAGTGACTAGGAAGCATACTCAAAAGGGAAGAAGAATCCCAAACTGGATCAAGGTACTTAGTCTTTGATTACCCATGTGTGTGCAAGTGGGTTTATTCCGGCTCATATGACCATTGTAATCCTTAGAATCCAACATGACTAACTACGTGAGTCACCCTGACTTCAAAAGCATCCTGGATTGAGCCTCGCTGCTAGCAGACATAAATAGTCTCGATGAGATTATCACTATAATCTTGTGAATATTGCTCCATTGTTGGTCAAGCGTCTATAGCCCCCATGGAGTTACTCGCATGTTCCCAAAGCCAAGCATTTGATATTTCATTTCATCCTTCTTTTGCTTTTCTTTTTCTTGCTCATTCTTTTGTTTTGGTCTTTTGATATTGTTTTTTCTCTTGTCATTTATTATATTGTGCGTTGACTCGTAAGCAATGAAGCTCACATAGGTTAGAGAATTACAGTGTTGTTGAAGCAGGATTTTAGATTTTTCACTACCCATGTCTTCACCTAAGAAACCACAATGACATAGAGCAATTGATTAAGTACGTGAGATATAGTAATTAGAAGACGTTGGTATCAAGATACAATAAGTGATTCTCTTCCAAGTCAAATACAAATCCTAACCAAAAGATAATGTTAAAAGAGGAACAACCTCGGATTTTGAAGCATTTCATGAGATAAATATCTAGGGAATGGACTTGTGAAGTTTTCACACATCGACCCATTGCAAATGGGGACACCCCCCCTTTTTTGCTTTTTAGGGTAGTGTTTTGGCATCTTAAGGTTTTGTCTCCAATCTCTAGCCTCTACAAATGAGTCAAGTTTTTCGAAATTTGGAGTCGTCGTTAAAATCAATAAGGAGTGGTCAAAAGTGTGTTTTGATGCTACAGATGTGCCCTAATAGGTCGAAGGAGTAGAATCGCAATTTCTCGTTTTTGGCATTTTGGGGCCAATCCAGGTACCTACTTTTCCAGTCTGCTTTTTGTTTTTTTCTAAAAATAGAAAGTTGTTTTGCTTTTTTCGAGAGCATAGCTGGTCATCAGGTCAGGAGAAATGTCAAGTCAGGAAAGTTCTTCCAATAAATCAAGTATGAAAGAGCTTTCAAATCCAGAGGATGTCTTCCAAAAAGCTAATTGGAGATCACAAGAATTTGACTAAGTCTGGAACTTGGATCTAGAAATTCCTCGTTCGAATCATGAAGAAAACCTATCCATGGAGGAATTTCTTGGTCCCATTTGAAGTCCAACCAAGGAAATCATAAAAGTCTTGATCAAATGTCAAGGTTCACTCAATAATGGAGAAATTTCCAGGGCTTCATTAAGTCCGCCTAGGAAAGGTGGCAAAATTTCCAAGCCATTGCCATGTCCGCCCTCCTTAAGGTAGAAAATTTCTAAGAATCCTTGAAGTCCGCCATAGGAGTGGGTGAGAAAAACAGTTGAGTTGGCACTTCAAGAAGGGAAAAAGTCAGAAATTTGGGATAAGTGTGGCAGCATGCCGAACATTTACAATCAAGATGCAAAGTCTGCTCAAGGCACATGAAATTTCCTTGACCTCATAGCAAGTCCGCCCTAGGCAAGGTTGAAGAATTCCTAACTAATGCTGAAGTTCGCCCTTGCCTTGTGGAAAACTTCCCTTTCCATGTGTCAAGTCCACTCTCTAGGTGAGTAAAGTTCCTTGTCCTACTACCAAGTCCGCCTAGGCAGATTGGAATAATTCCCTATCAACATATCACGTCCACCTTAGCGACTAGGAAAAATCCTTAAGTCATGATGAAGTCCGCCCTAGGGTGGCATAAACTTCTTTGTGCATTAGCCAAGTCCACCCAAGGAGTGGGTGTGAAAAGAGATTAAGTGTTGGAAGAAGGATAAGAATTTTGGTTAAGTATGGACATCATTTAATTTCTTATCAAGAAGTGAAGTTCGCCTAGCAAGCATGGTAAAAGTTCTTCACCAACACATGAAGTATGCCCATCTCAAGATGCAATCTTCCTTGTAAGCATGGCAAGTCCGCAAAGCATGATTGAAAACTTCCTTGGCCATGTGCAAAGTCCGCCCTTGGCGTTGGAAAACATTCCTAAACTCGTGGTGAAGTCTTCCCTTGGAAGGGTGAGCACTTTGGTAGTAAAGGAATCAGAAAATGGTTAAGCGTTGCCATATTAATGAAGAGAAAAGAGTATTAGGACATGGTAGAATTCCTCATCAAAGTCCGCCCTAGGAGTGGATGAAAAATGAAAGAAAATCAGAAAATGGTTAAGGGTGAATACTTGGAGAAGGAAAAGAGTCGAAATTTTTGAGACATGGGAAAGTTTTCCTTGTGAACATACAAAGTCCGCCCCTCCCCTTGGCAAACATTCCTTGCACACACCTCAAGTCCGCCCATGCCATGGCCAAACTTTCCTTGAACACTAGCAAAGTCCGCCTAGGCATGTAAATTCAATTCCAAATCACTTGCAAAGTCCACCCTAGGAGAAAAAGTTTTGGCAAGTTGAAAAAGTGAATAAAGCAAGGAGGAAAACAAAAAAACAAATTGCCCAAGAGGATTTTGGAAAAAGGGTTGAAATTTTATTTGATTAAAACACAAAAGCTAGGCATGAGAATCCACCTAACCCATGAGAGGGAAAAATTTGAAATTAGCAAAGTATTGGAAAAAGGGAAAAAACAATTAAAGCAAGAATTCGCTTAAGTTTGAAAAGTGTTGAAGAACTTGAAAAGGAAATAAAGCAAAAAGGTTTCTAGAAAGAAGCAAAGAGAGAAAATTGCCTTGAGTTTTAAATCGAAAAAAAAAAAAAACAAGGAGGTTCGACCTGAAGAAGCAAATCATGACCACATTCATTGCCATTAAAACTCTTTAAAACACAAAAAAGCAAGGCCAAGCAAGCTCGAATTTCCTATAAACATAGCTTTGGCAATTCACTATTCACAAGTTGCATCTCATACTTGAAAATTGGAGCTCTTGGAAGAATTCCTTTCAAAGCAGATTTCAAATGAACTGCAGATGCCAAACAGTTTCTAAGGAGGAAATCAGACATTTAAAGTCATGGAAGGAAATTCCTCAAAGCAATTAAGGAATTTCTTCAAAATTATCAGGTTGATAAAGGGTTTTAGAGACAGATTTCCAGAGTTTCCAACTTCAAGATTACCTTCCTTGGATCCGAATTCCTAATTTTCAGACTTGCACAGGGATTTTTCCACCTCAAATTCTTCAGATTTCACCAAAGAACAATGTTGTTTTTTGTGCTTTTTCAATTGTGGAGGAAGAAATTTCATAAATTAGACTTAATTTCTCACATTTCCAGAATTTTCCAAGTCTGATTTTAGCTTCCAGAATTTTTTCCAAGTCTGAGTTTAGCTTTCAGAATTATCCTAAGTCTAATTTTCACTAAAAGTTCATAATCAAACTTGAATTCATAATTTCCAAAGTTTTCCAAACTCTGATTTTTCATTCTCGGACTTGGCTACGTCTGATTTTGGGTCTGGTTTCAATAATTCAATGAGGAAAATCAGAGTTATCCTTCGAAATTCCCCCTTATTGATATAACTTGGAAAATTTTCATGACTTTCAGGTGGTAGATGTCAACTCAGGAAGGAATTTCCAAAAGGACGCAGATAAAGTTCAATAACAAAGGAACCGGTTGGAATGATGGTTCTACAATGCATGGAAGGACAACACTCACGCTTCAAGGTGGAATCCAAGCATTAAAGAAACAAAGAAGGAGTTACACTTCATCAAGACATTCAAGAAGATCAAGTCATCCAGGATGACAGGCTCTACATCAACGTTGGTCAAAAGATTCCACAAGAAGGAGCAGTAAGTTCAAGACACAATGAGAATGAAGAAAATGTTCTAATCATCTTGAATTTCCCTCGGAAATCCAAGTGTAAGGATCAATACAAGGAGGTAATCTTGGTTGAGGAGCGTTGCAACATGAAGTCAAGAGCTCCACTAGGGAATCCAAGTCCAAGGCATGGAATTTCATAATCAAGGAAGGAGGATAGTTTCAAAAAAGCTAATCAGAGTTAGAAACTTGATCATCCAAGATGATGCAATTGGAACAATGATTGCATCTCAAGAGATATTGCCTAAGGTATCACCACTTCTTCATAATGAGGAATCAAATCTGCAAGGCAAGCTGAGGTGGCCTCCCATCACCACTTCTTCATAATGGGGAATCAAATTTACAAGGCAAGCTGAGGTGGCCTCCTAATCATCAATCAGCCAATCCAAGGGTCCCAAGTCAGACATGTCCTGAAGCAATGAACTAACTCAACAAGTGGAAGATATTAAATGGCTCCTACTTTCTCATTGGTTATCCAAAACATTGTAATTTCTCATTGGCCAAAAGGAGTTTTTTTGCAATTAACCCACCCTAATTAGGGCTTTAATGTTTTAATCTTGGCCATTGATCTTGAATCAATCTGGACCGTTGCTTTGTAATGGGGTGCCTATATAAACCATCCTCCTCTCATTTGTAGAGGGGGAGATTTTTAAGAAATTGTTGTAGTGATACTTCTTAAGTGCCAAGACATTATTCATTGTTCAATTGTTGGTGAATTTTGTCTACTTTTGCAAGTTAGCATGGTTTCTTGGCTCTCAATAGAATAGATTTTATTTTCAAGTTGTTAGATTGAATGAAGGATTTGATAGAATTGCTTTAATATGGAATGGATGTGTTCATACTTTTGATAATTGGATGATTTTCAATTATTGTGCAAAGTTAGCATGAACCAATAAATGAAAACTTAACTTCTATTGCTATATTCATTGTTCAAAGTGTTGGTGAATATGAGAGATATGAAAATCTTTTAAAATTCCTTAGAAGATAGCACTAGTCTTGTGTAGTTGTTTAATTCGGCGAAGTAAGAATTGGCTTTAATTCCACTTTTGCAATTTTTGTCTCCAAAGTTCATAGGATTAAATTAGGATTAAAATTATCTTTCTAAACCCTCACCCTTTTTCCTTTGTTTTCAAGTCTTCGTAGAAGTAGGATCAAAAAGAACTTATTGCAAAATCATTTTTACAAGTGTTTGGAATCAATAGAATCCTTTGATTGATTCACTCCTTGAACAGCTATGTAAGCCCCCCTTGAGATTACCAGCATATCAGAATGAACCAACTGAGACTATCTGCATGAATTTGGAACCTTGGAGTCGTCTTTGTGATCACACAATCCATCTATTTAGCACATAGAAGATTTTGATCAAAAGAGAATAAGATATCTCTGGGTATTTTATTCTGAGTTGCACGTGCATAAAAAACATACCAACGGGATTGAACATGAGATTGAGCGTGGGCGAGCGTGTGACAAACTAACACAAATGCCTATTTCACAGATGAAGGATTTATGCAAAGGATTGAATGGGAGGGATGGAAGGATGGAAAATAGGTGTTAAATAATAGATAGGATGTTGGAAGATTTGCATAAGGATAGATGGAAATGTCTTCAAGATCAACGTTAGCACACACCTTGAGAGGTGGTGGAGTGATGGAGGACAAGTGGATCTTGGATTTTGAGCTTTTGATAGAGGAGTGGATGTGGAATTAGGGACATAAAGACCCAAAATGGATGAAGGAAATGATGGAAGAATAGATTTAGAAAGTGGGAGATGTGTAGATGGACGATTGAAGGAAGCTTTTGGAACAGCAAGTCTAGATGCCCATTTTGATTTTTCTTTGGGATGCAATGCTTTTATGGGAAACCACATTGATTTTGATTTTTCTTTTCTTTCTGGTTCTTTGGAACACATTGCATCTATGAGCAAATTAGGAATCCAAATAGATTTGGATTTTTCTTTTTGCTTAATGGGCCTTTGTGGCCTTTTGAATATTGCCTTTTCTTTTGGATCAAATTTTTCTTTGATTTGACATGTCTTTCAGATTGGACATGTTGATCTTTGGATGTATATGGATTTTTGGACTTATGGATCTTATGCTTTACATCCAAATTGCTTCCAAAAGGAATGGGATTCGTGGATGAATAGGAACAAATGGAGGTCTTTTGGATAAGTTGATGTAGGTAGATGGTTGGAAGGTGCTCAAAGATGTGTACCTTTGCTGATCTTGATTTATGACAGGGTAATTGGATTGTGAGCTAGGGATCATATTGATAGTGAATGAAGGGATGTAAGGTCCTAAGATAGATGGAAGGGACAAAGGCTTTGATTTTAGGATAAAAGGACCCAAAATGGATTTGGAGGATAGGGCTGTGTATGCTTGGATTTAGATAAATGAATGTGGTATTTAGCAGTGTTCCACGGGGACGCGTCCCCCCCTTTTTGGCCACGGCTCGGAGACGGGGATGGGGGGATGAGGACACGACGTCCCCCGCCGTCCCGCCACCGCCACCCAAGCACCACCGGAGACAGGGAGACGTCTCCGCGATGCCCCTTGACCCCAACTTGGGGGCGCTGCCCCCAAACCCCCGTCGAAAAATATAGGGGGAAACCACACTAATGGAAGTAGGGAAAATTTAACCTCCGAGTCTGATTAGGCTCCATATAACAACATAACTAGCATTGAAGAAATATTGGTATTTAGATTTAGTATTTCAAATTTCCTATAGTTTCATTTGAAATGTAATTCTTATACTATTATACTGTCATACATCTTTTCAAAACTAGTTTTTCAAGTACTATATGTATATGTATAACTATATCAACACCACCACCCCGCCAACCCGTTGCCGCTGTCCCCCCGCCATCCCCAAACTTCGGCCCTTGGTCCCCCCATCCTGGAAACCCATCCCCCCGTCCCCAACGCCGGTAGAACACTGGTATTTAATAGGGACACCAACGTTTTGAGAGAGCTATGTAGCCAATGCCATGATAATTGGGATTTGCTTTGATATGAAGGGGTTCTAATATACCTTGTTCATGTAGGCCTAACCCTTTGCCTTGATAATGCATGTTTTGACAATTCTTTTTAGCAATAGGATACTTGTTGCTTTTAAAACAAGACGCGAGTCCATTTTGAGGAGGATATGGTATGGAAGAAACAATAGGATCATGAAGTAGAACGGATTGGATGGAAGTGGAGGAACCCATTTGATAGGTAAGTGGTTCATGACTAGCTTTGATAGGGGTGATGGGATCTTGAGGTGAATTAGGATTATGAGAGGGATTAGGACAAGGAGACGAAGGGATACCTTGATCTTGATTAGGAGGATCATTGGAGTTTGTTAGGGGGATCATTGGAGTTTGAACTGGATCATTGAAGGAGATGGAAGGGATATCATGATCTTTCTGCATGACTGAATTGAACTTGTTTTTGTTACATATCTTAAGGAAACATTAACATGTGTATATAATCTATGCACATGTTATTGTGGTCCAAAACATATCTTAAACTAAAGTCAGACTTGCCAAACCCTAAAAATGATGGGGCAAGTAAAGATCATTTAATTGCACAAATGTTTACAAGGCAAAACATTCTTTTAAATGGCAGAATAAACTCAGCCATTTAATCATTCTTATGTTCTTAATCTACTGCTCATTCTCAAAGTGTGAGAAAAATGAAAACAGAAAAAATAAAAGGAACTTATCTCACATAACTCTTGAAAGTTGAAACAATAGTAGCAGTAAACAAAAGTACACTAAAGCCAACAGAAAATGTCAAACAAGGAAAAAAGGAACCAAGCAAATATGGCTATCCCAAGGCAATCAATTGCAAATTCACAAAACTCCCTGAATATAAATTAACAGCAATAAAAATTAAAAAGATACTTCCTCCTCCAATAGATGAGTACCAAATTGAAAGCTGTGATGATCAGTTCTAATCATAAACTCCCAGCAGGTGGTAAAAGAAAAATAAAGCAGTTCTCAAATCTATAGGTGCCTTTCATCTCTTTTACTGAAGAAAGAATTGTGTTTCAATAGAATAGAATTGCGTTTCGATAGAAAAGAATTGTGTTTCAATTGAAATTAGAGATAAATAATATACCATTCAATCTAGTTATACAAACATGTTGTAGATTAAAATTTGATCAACCTCATTACCAAGACTTTATAATATCATCTGCAAAAATTACTAGAATGGAAAGCAGTGACCATACCATGTCTTATAACAGGTATTCCAATAAGCTTCTCCAATGCATCTGCTTCTGAACCATCCGGATCATATTGATAAAGCCCTGCTCTGTCAATGCATCAAAGAAGAATATGATTATCACTCAAGAATGTTTATGCTAATATATATCAAGAAATAGGACTGAAAAAAGGCATTCTTCTCAAGTGTTCAATATGCCTGCTCTGATCATACGGAATGAACTCCAATAATATATCATAGAAGCTTTCACAATGGAGACCCATGGTCAAATCCCAATGAAACGTGTTAATTGCTTAAGTGTACAAATTGAATGTTGAGTAGGGTATATTACCACATCCAATTATAGATGTGGTGTAACCCAATGAACAAACTCAGGTGCTTGAGCAGGGTGAAATCAATGAAAGAGATCCCCCTTGGCCATGACATCTAAGCTGAAGGTTGCCTCAAACGGATGCTCAACCCATAAAAAAATGTACTCGCTCATTCACTCAAAAATGGGATTGCCATTTGATATTTTCCACTCCCACTTGATCAAATCTGTTGAAAACAGATGAGGAAGCTACATGTACAAAGAAACTATTTTGTCCTAACAGGTGGGTAAAAGGAGAATTGAGTACTAATGAGTTACCAAACCCCACTACGTTTCCCATGCCTGGAATCAAGGGCTGGCCAATCTACACAGAAATTGTTTGCATGGGGCAATAAAAACATATGTGAAAGCTAGATGAAGATAGATATTATATTTCTTGGCAGGTGGATGAAAAGAGTTTGCAAGTCACTAACCATCTCTATTCTCTCAAACCACGATATGTGAGTGAATTACAAAAAAACATTTATAAAGTAAAAAAACTGTTGGAAAACTAGATGAATGTTGAAACTATCTTTCTTGGTGGGTGGATAAAACAAGCTCACAAGTTACTAACCATCTCTATTTTCTCACACCACAATTTGCAAGTGAGACAACTATAAACACAATTAAGCCATGCAAATAAAGTAAATAAGCATATCATCAACATACATGACTTGGGAACAATTGCTATTACATCGATACATGTTAAATGACAATAAGTGCAGAAGGACTCTCTTTATCAAGCACTATCTATTATGATACTTCATCTCACACTACTAAACATGGCAATCTCTCCTATTTGGAATGGCGTGAATCCCATTTTATCATTCAACATTATGCCTCTAGATAAAAATCTGAGAGCTCCTCATTGACACTGATTAACTCCACCCTTTATTACCCTTTGATTAACCCACTCTAAATTTATCTGATTGTAAACATTTATTCTCCATCTTTGATGTATAGTGAATCGAACAAAGTGTCAAAGAATGTCTGTGAGAGTATAAGTCACTCATAAACTGGTAATAAATAATAAACATGCTCCAATACAATTAATGGTCCAGCAAGTCAACCAAAAAGATAATTCTACTGTGTCCAATATAGCTTTGGTTTATGTGCAACAGTGATAAAATCGGACCATTGAAATAAAACCTGTCCATCTATGATTGGAATTGTATCAACTATCTGTTGATGGAAAAAAACCAGTCACCCAGCGATCAAGTCCAAACGAAAGTAACACAAGCACAACACATCACAATTCATAGTAAACAGACAGAAAGGATTATTATTATTATATCCATGAGTAACAACTCTATTGTGTTCCATGCATCATAGATTTCACTCTTTTCCCCCTTCTCTCAATCAAGCTCACTCGCCTGAGGACACACTACCCCAACTTCTATTTTGAGCTCTCACCAACCCAGGATAATTGCACGCAAACTACCTTCTGCATTACCTCTCAAAGTGCTCCAAATCTTAGCCAACCACTCTCATCAAACTCTGCAAGACCACAACAATGGTTCCTCTCCCTATCCACTTGTTGCCAACCTCCAACTATGCAATCTGTTGCCACGTGAACTTCTAGATACTCTCAAGTACATTAACCTACTCCGTGTGTGCTATCACACCAGTCAAGACGCTACTCCATTGCACCTCATATTACAGTCAACTCGTGTTTCTCCAAGTTTTAAAGACAGAGGAATGCAAAAACGTGGGCATGCAATTTCATGAACTACAAAATCTTTGCTAAATTTGAGGATGATAGTGGTACAGAAGGGAACAGCTATTTAAATGAGTTAAATAAACTAAGAGTAGCAAACAAAATTCAAAGTAAAAAAGTAATATGCTGAATTTGCAATGGCAATCTTCCCCCTTTATCTTTTAAGGGGTTTTAGCTTTTTTATCCATCCAAACTAATGTTTTCTATTGTTACACACCAAATGGAGCAGGCTGTCAAAATTCTGTGGGTGCCATACCCACCAAGTCCCCAAGAATTTGGGATGTCACCTAGACCCACCAAAACCTATCTCCATAGAACATTGCCACTAATGTTTCTTCATTCTCTACTAGAGTCAAATAACCAATCCACAACCTCCAATGATGTGTTCATATCTTCCTCTACCTGTAGAGACCCCATCAACCTTCATGACAATTGAGCATGCCAACTGTCAAGAACCACAATAGGTGACCCTCACTTGAGGTTGTCACCAAGCATAGAATTGCTACTCTCAATATATCCCATGCAAGGCCTTATTCATTTGAGAGATTCAAAACTACTCTCTAGCCAACCACAAGACTGAATCTACAAGCCTGCATAGTGTGGGAAATCCAAGACAGCCTTCTAGCCTACTTCGTGACAACCCCTGCAAGACCAAAATTGATAACCCTAAAGGTGCATCAATTATGGATTCCCAGGTTAACTCCTCTCTACAAATCTCAGCAAACTAGTCTATAAGAATCAAATCACATGCAGCAATATGTAATTCAAATTACATGGAGGAGATAACAAATAATAGAGCAAAACACACAAGATACAGAACACAAAACACAAGCATTCATCTGGAGAATACCCAAAACGGGTCAAAAACTCCAAGAAGGGAATGTCACCAACACCACATTACTATCTATTGTCAGTACATGGGGTAAGATGTCATATTCAATAGTCTTTTAGAGTTGTACAATGAACCAACACCCTCCTCAATCTCCACTATACTCTTTCAATCACAATACTGAATACTCTAAATACAACTTTCATTTTGCTGTCCTACAATGAAAGTCTTCTTGCTTGCCCCATCGAACCCATCATTCCTTTTCATTGCTGCCCTAAATACTTCTTTGGTTGCCGGCAATGGAAACTTCATCATTTGGGCCTGGCAGCACTCACCCAACATAACCATTCCAACTATTTGGTTGAACCCCACATGGACAAGACAAATGACCTACATCTTGACCATAAAGGCCACCAAAAGAGATAGGAATGGTCACTCGCCAAGGAAGAATGCAAATTGTCATAGCCTCTAGCAATTAAACAACCATGTGTGATCATTCTCTTAACCTCCTTCTACCCTAACAACCTCCAACATGTTTAATTGGTTAAAATTGACCTAGAGTAAACATATGCAAGGATATTCAACTGCACAACTTCATTTTGATGTTTTGGAACACCACCAAGATGCCTATAGAATTGAACTCCAACCTCAAATTCATGTCCACCTTTACTAGAATTCCCTACATTACTGAAAGTTTGAAAGCAATATAAATCACTTAACAAAACAACTGCAACAATAGACTTACCTCCAAAGTTACCCACATGTTATCGCACAATTGAAGCAACTTCCAACACACTTCTAGAAACCTGTTGGAACCTACAGCAGCCCAAGCAACACCTACAACACTAATAGAAATGGCATACAAGTAAACTCTCCTATGGATCAAGACGAACTCAACTATCCATACTTACAAATCTCCAAATCTATGGATCAAGACATAATCAATTACATATTTCCCATGGATGAGACATACTCAACTATCTGATCTGAACAAGGCATAAAACTTCCAAGCCCTCCCTTGCTCCAGGAAGGGACATAAATGCAGAATTGGTGCCTGTTATGCAATGTACAATATCTCAACAAGAAGCTAGCTCAAAATGGAAAAGATTCATCCAACCTCCTATGTCCTTCAACCTCCTTTATGACTCTATTACAATTTAACTATCAAATGCAACATTCAATCCTTCGAAAGCCTAGTTAGGCATAGCATGAATGGCTCTGAGATTACAAATCTATATGATGCATAGCAAAAGGATTGTATGTTGGATTCCACTGACATTGCACCCAATTAAAATATCCACCTTATTTCTTCATAGACAAACAAAATGCTATATGATACTAGTTTTTCCAAAATAATATTTAAAATGATATGCATTTGCTTGTCAAGCATTCCCATTACAACCAACTATACAAACTCCATACAGGAAACAACTCTCACTTAACGACTAACATCATTAAATACTAACAAAAGCTAACATGATTATTTTTTATAAACTAAACTAACCTAAACTTTACTACCAATGTAATGTAAACTCAAATATTTTAGGGATTTTTAAGCAAACAAAGTGGATTATTGAAGACCACTTGGACATGCACCAAGGAAACTACACTATAGATTGTACAAACTCCTTTGTATTGCCAAATGCGGGATAAGTCGTTTTGAATTTCTGCTTAAAATAGGATTTGGTGGGACTCAACAAATATGATATAGAGCTAGCTCATTAATCATATTGACTAATGAATGACTCCTAGGACAACCTATAAATGTGTGATTTGACTTTAAAGTTTAAACACATGACTTGCTAGAAAGCTTTTGCATCTGAATGTGTTGTGTCCATTAAACATCCTTCACAAAATTGCTCAAGGTTTAGAAGATCCTTCTAATTCACTCCAAAACACGCATGCAACAGATTAATAGAAGTATTAAGTTTGACTAAAAAAATTAGACTTAAAGTTTGAGCTCAAAGCCCAACTCCAAGAGTGCTTCCCCTTGATCATTAGAAAGAGCCTACCTCATATCAAAGCTACCGAGAAAGCTAGCTAAGAAATTTGTGGAAATGAGCATTTGAAAAGAATATAGTCTACCTCTTAAGACATAGCACATATCATGAAGGCCCTCAAAATCTCTTCACTTAAGCTATTTCTCTATTACAATCTTTCCTTTCACAACTACCTGTGAAAACTTTTTCCTTCAGCCCAAGCTTGAGAATCCCATACCTTCCTTTACACTTCCACCCTAGAAACAAGTAGAGTTACCACAATTAATATATTGTATCCTATCACTAGATTATAAACTCCATACACATTAAGTTTAGTGAAGCTTGTGCAATTGATTGCTTGATGAATTCTTAAATTGTGCAAGCACTAAAAAAGGAATGATTTTGATTGAAAAACACCTTGCATCTTTGCAATGTACTATTCAATAAGAACAATCCTACAAATTCTATAGTCACTTTTTTCTCTAGACTTGGAAAGCCAAATACTATAACTCACAACACAAATTGGTCGGTACTCCTTGTGCCAAGCATCCTCCACAAGTTCAGCCCTCTCTCCATTATCTATGTTCCATTCATACATGGCGATTCTAGAAGCCCTACAAATATTGATCAAAATGAACAATGGAAACCCATTTTGTTTTGATTCCAAAAATGCCCTTTAAACTAGAAACCTAGCATGAAACACATCATTCCAAAGAGTTGATACTTTTAATAAGGTTATCATAGTGAGATCTCTTTCAACATTCTTATTGTCTAATTGTCTTGCAAATTATAGGATTTTTATAAATTGTTACTAACACTTGTACCCTCAAGATTTTCTAGATAAAAACCTTTTGACAAGCAACCAAAGGAAACTTCCTTTGTCCTTGACACCTTGCCATATTGGAAAACTTATATGATTCTATTTATCTCTTAAAGATCTTCATTGAGCCTTGCCAAAATGAAAAACCAATACGAAGGAATTAATTAAAGGGTAGATTTAAGCAAATTCAACCATATAACAATGGCAATCACTTCCCCTTGAAACTACTCAACATATTTGTTGAATTCATCTACAAGGCATTCCAACATAAGAATCGAGGAGACGTGCCATTACGAATCCCAAAATCTAAGAACTATTTTTGCTCACTAAATTTCATATTAAAAGAGAATGTGTAATGTTTTCTTATGTTAAACAATTGACTTGAAGCCACACTATTTGTGTGCAAAGTTACTTTAATACATGCATGCTACTTCAAGGATCAGCTCAGCCACAATAATGATGTCATCTGCAAACTAGAGGTGGGGTAGTAAGGTCACTAGCCACAAGACATTAAAACCTTTCACATTCTACCTCCTACTATCTTTCTTTAAGGTTCTATCCAAAGATTCAATGAGAATAACATAAAGACAAGAGGAAGGTGGATTTGCCTTCCAAAAGCCTCTTAAGAACTTGGTAACAAAAAGAAAGAAAAATAATAATTAATTTTGGAACCAAAAACTTAAAAATTATGAAGCATTCCTTCACCCGTTCCCTCCACTTCCATGACAAGTGAAATATTTCTAACAATTTCCAGCGAAAAAGTTCAACAAAGCCTATCATACAAACCTCTTGAGAGCTTGGTAACAAAAAGAAAGAAAAAAATCCATTAATTGCTATAGTCCACCTATCATACAAACCTCTTGAGAGCTTGGTAACAAAAAGAAAGAAAAAAATCCATTAATTGCTATAGTCCACCTACAATTCATCTTCCAACGCAACAAATATAGCAAATGTACCTGAAATATTCCATACACTCCCTTCACTATCCACTTTCCTATGGACAAAAGAGGTTGGAGTTGGCCCTTTGAATCTTACACATAATAAGAAGAAAATGAGTATGGATTCTAAAAATTGTTAGTCTCCTAGCATAACCTTCGTCTTCTACTTTTGCAATGGCAACCATACCCATGTTATTCAAAGATATCAATTTTATTAATTTAGTGTATACTTTATGTCTTCTTCAGTACTTCTTGAGTAGGGGTTGGAATCCAATGGCAACCACTATTGTGGCATCCTTTTTAACATTTACATTCTTACTATCTACTCATTGATAGATTGCCAATGGTTTTACTATCTCCTTATTCTCACTACTTGCCTCTTTGCTATATATTTCAAATCTCCCAACTTGATCTCTCCTTCAACTCAAAGCATTCCATCTAAGAGTCCTTACCTTCCCCACCATAAATACCTCTTTTGAAGACTTCCATACCTAAGAATCTCCCAAGAAATCCTTCATAGATTTTTTAAGGCATTCTCCATCATTAACTCTTCTTCAATGATGAGTCATGACCTTCTATGACTTCCATGAAGGCACAATCTTTCATTAAATCCTCCTCAATAATGTCTTCTCCTTGCTTGTTCCACAGTTTACCATTTTTTAGGGTTCAATGTCTCCTTTTGCTTCTTTGAGGCACCCTCTCCTTGTTTGATGATTAGCCAATTTTCCTCCACCTTGTTTTTAATATATAGGTTTTCTTATTCTTTAGAAGGCCCTTGTCATCTAACTTTGGTTAGCTTTCTTATTGGCTTGGCTCTTCTACTTCTCTTACCAATGGGCACTTTCTACATTTGAAGGTAATGCATGTGCATTCAATTGGTTGAGTACACTCCAATCGTATTGCTTTCATGGTTATGCATTTTGGTAAGGAATGATCCGTCTCTAGTTACATGCAAAGTGGAACATAGTTTGACATTTATCTCCCACTAGTCACCTAGAAAATGAAAAGAAAATGTCCCATGAAGTTCCCCAAATTTTGACAAACATAAACCAACCAAAGTTCATTATGAAAACCATAGAATTGCAACAAAGTCAGCCATTTGTGACATCTCCTCCACGGGATCAAATCCCATATGCACCAGGGTTTCAAGAAGAAACCTAAATATTTTTAATGTTTGCTTAGATTCAGAATGTTAGCCTCACAAAATAACTTTCTCACTGTTTGGCATCACCTACTGTAAGACATTCATAATGAGTACCATTTCATGCTATTTTGCAACAAAAAAATGGAAAACAGTACTTGGAATTTGGCAATGTTAGAAAAGTGAAACATGAATATAGGAAAGGGATGGATGAATAGATTAACTGCTAAAACTTGTCAGAAGACTTCTTAAGGAAAGGTAAGAAACAGAGAATCAGCAGGAAACAGTATGAGAAAGACAAAAAATTCTTGGAGTGGTTGGATACTATATCAGAAGCTTTCAAAAACTCCTAGAAATGGCTTAATAAATACTTTTGAAAGCTGAACTCAAATGCGGGAAACTTATGAAAACTCCCAAAAATAGCTGGAAACAACATCAACAATATGTTCAAATTCTCCATCAAGAATTTCCAAGAGTTTTTAATGTAGAAAATGTGATGTCCCCTTTTTGTTGACATCAGTTCTTTAGTGAGGATTAGCCTATGACCCTGACCCTCGTAGGCTAATGGGATTGGTTAGAGGGTCTTTTGAGGATTGGTATCATCCCCAGTGTTCAGAGTACTTCAGTTTGGTCTTCATTTGGCATCATTCGGACATCATTTTCTCTACTTACTATTTTTAGTAAGTCTTGGGATGTTAGAGATGGACCCCTGCTATTTTTAGTAAAGGGGGTATGGTCATATGCAGTCTCCTCATGTTAGCTCCCAATTCAGATGACGTTCTAAAATACATAGTATTCATGGAGATATTAATGTTTAATTGGCTCAATTAAACATTAATTACTTGGAGATTATATTATTAAGTTATAAAATGACTCTATATTATAAAGCACTTAAATGAGGGTCTATTTATCATGAGAAGGGGGCCAAGTTTATTAATAATTTATGAGCACATAACCCAAGGTTTAATTACATTATTGATGCCAATGAAATATTATAACATTTTAATGTTAATTAAGAGCTTTTTGAAGAAGTTCGAACTTCTTGAGGAAATACAAGTGTGCAAAAGGAATCAAACTTCATTATGTGATTGGAGTTTTTGATTGAAGTTTCTCTAGAGCATTGAAGTATAGAATACCAAGGGTTTCTGCAGGATTCAAGGCTCGTTGGCATTGGAGAGCGTGGCTTCTTCATTGTAACAGCATATAGAGGGTGTGCGATATCATCTGATTATGCTTGTGAGAGTTGGCTTCATTCAGGAGTCAATATTGAGCTGATTGGAGGGTTTCTTTCAGAGTTTGTTTGCAGATTGAAAGGGATTATATTCAGAGATTTATTCGCTGCTACAGTACCCGTGAACAGTGCGCTGCAGTACCCGTGAATAGTAAACGCTACAGTACTAATACATTTTAGAAGAGTTGATCTACATAAATTCAAAGGGGTTTGAAGAGCGATTTCAGATTGTTGGAGGCTACATTTATTGCTGTTAGTACCACTCATTGGCACGTGGGAATTACATGTCTGTATGACAAGTGTTTGTGTTAATGACAATCTGCTGTGAGTGCATTTTGGTCTCTTAGAATGCATGCCAAATGTTCGTAGAAATGTCTAACAGCTGTAGATGCATATTTCATACGATTTCAGTCACACATTGTCATTAAAAGGTTAGTGGTAGGTGTTACATTGCATTCTCATTTAACTTCAGAATTTGATATATGTCCTTTTGAGTTCAATGAATGCATATTATCATCTCATGAATCAGAATATCAAAAAGAAACCACAATCAGCAAATACAAAAGTTTCATGACAAGTGTTTGACAATATTCCTTGAGCATTTAAATCAGAAATTTTCAATCAAATTTGGCAAGGGATATTACAGAAAATGTTTGGGGTTTTGGCTAATAGATTTATGGATGATTTCACTAGTGCATGTTTACATGTATATGTGCTAAATTTGGGCCCTTGACTCTGTGAACAAAAGCCCAAGCAGTTGTGGACCTCTGGTATTCCAGTAATGGCAATACAATAAATGTCCAGCCCAAGTACACAAAATACAAAACCCCTGAGGCCAATTAGTGATCAGCAGCACACAGGTTGGCATTGCTGGTCTCTAATTTAGTCCGGTCAGCTTGGTTTAAAACTTTAAGGGGGCACCCTTTAAGGTTTAAGCACACAACCAGTGGCCTTAGTCATACCAAAGCCTACAACTTGCATTTTCATTAAGATTTAAACATCTAATATTTATTTACATCTAAGTTACCAAACCATAATCAAAATTGGGTACAAGTACATAGGTATGGTGTGTCAGTATAACAAAAAAAATGTGAGGCTGGGTACATTCTGGGTATGTCCATACAAAAAACATATAAAAATCATAAATATGTACATATTTGAAGCCTAAAATTAGGAATTAAGTTCAGAATGTCGTATCATGCATATGCTAAACAAAAATACTATAAATATTACACATTTGAAATACAGAATACTAATTTAATATCAATTTGTCAAACTTGAATATCATTATAGATATTTATTATTTATTGTCCAATATTAAAATAAATTTTTAGTTAAAAATATACTAAATATATCCATAATCTGCATATAATAAGTATTATAAATTAAAAAATATAATAAAGATAAATCCTAAATTGTAACATATACTAAATTAAACAGTATATTCTAAATTTATAATTTATAATAAATTTGACTTTTCCTTAATGAATCCTAATTATAGGTTATATTATAAATTGATTCAAATTTTATTATCATATCCTTTTTAATTTTTTTGAACGATATATCATAAATGAAACTACCATAAGGTTATCATACACCGTTATTAAATAGCATGAATTTGTAACCCATATTGACGGAACTCAGCCCAACTGTTAGGAGAGGAGGACCCCCCTCAAACTTTGGTGGAATTGGTACGAAACAGGCAAGGAGGGAAATACCCACCCCTTTCCATTCATGGGCTCACCTGCTAAAATAAATATAGAGAATGAGGAAGTTTGTTTTTAGCAGAAAGAATATTATATACAGTTTTAATTTTTTAAATCGATTCAACATAAGGGATTTATCATACACAGTTTAAGTTCAAGCAGCGAGAATATCTGTTATGTGCGAAGTACTGCTATGACTCTTTTCCTGTTTGCATAGAAATCTGTGAATCAGATGAAATGCATATATTAATGAGAAAATGTGCTTTTCCTTGTTGCTGCGAGACTTCTCACACAAAATGCATAATAATGGCAGTTGTTAAGTGTTTGGGAATGGTCATTTAGGGTTTCACCGGTCAGGAGATAAAAAAATTGCTGGAATCAATCCAGAATCAAGTTTGAATTGCCATGTCGGCTTTTCAATTCCCTGGGTACGCTCTGCACCATTTCCACGCAATTCCAACCAATAAAACCGAACCCTGCCTGATTCCACAGGCGATTCGAATCCAAACACAAAACTGGTATGACTCGTACCTGGAAAAGCTGTTATTTCCAGCTGAATCAGAAACATAGCTTTACATTTAATATTCTAAGATCCACTGGAATTAAAGATGGTCAACTAGGATGGTGTGTGTGACTGGGTAATAAAGATGGAAAGTTAGCTCAATAAGGATCCGGAATGAACATACACTGTCAACCACGGGGCATGCTTCGGTGAATGTCGTACAAATGTATAAAAGCAAATGTACTAACACAACCAGGGAATGGCCCCCATATGTGTCGCTATATTGAGGAATCCAACAAACCTTATTAACCAACACTGGATGTGTGCTAAGAGACTGGGAATTCAAATGCGCAACAAGCTCGCTTTATAGGTTTATATTGCAATCTAACCCATAAAAGCACATTTCAACGTGATACATGTTTATAACTTTAAGCAGTCCCTCACTCAGTCTACATCATAAAGATAGGAAAACTGTTAACCTCACCCAATATTTAACAACAAAAGATAAGTTATCAAGTAGTGCTATTCAAACCAATTTTTTTTACTTGGAATGCAAAGGAAACCCTTATTACGTAATGTGATTGAAAGCATATGTTCTGGTAGCTTGATCCATGTTTAAATATTTTAGTAATACCTTATTCGGTCAACATGAAGATAGGGTAAATATAAGCTTCACCAAATATTTCCCAACGGAAGAGAAGTAAATCTATGCAAGACAAAAAAAAAACAATCTTGGAATGTAAATGAAACCCTTAAAAGTGCAAGGCGATTGAAATCATATTTCTTCTAGGAAATAGAAGAAATTGTATGTACCGGCAGAATTGCTGAGGAGAGCAATGTGGCCATCGAAAACAGATTTGCAATCTTGCAAAGAATGAGCGAGCGAGGGCCAGAGAGAGGGCGCGTAAGGAGCCGTGAGTGTGTTGTCCTTGTCGAACACGATCCCTTGAAACCCCTGCTTCTTCAACTCCTTCCAATCAATCCACCTTATATCCTGCACATTCAGATGGGGCAGAGCCAAATGCTGCTCCTTCAATATAACCTTGACGCTCGAAACAATGCCACGGGGATTGAACCTCTGACCTAGCTTACCCCACATTGTCTTACTAGTATTATTATCACCACTGTCACTTTCACTGCCCTCGCCCAGCTGTATATACGAGGAAGACGGTGGAGAAGAAGAACTCATATCCAGGAGAATCGAGGGTTTCAATTTAGGTTTGTTGTTCTGATTAGCACAACATCGTATTCGCAATTGTGGGTTAAGAGAAGAAGATAAAATGCATTTTGGAATTTTGTGATTGTGAGATATTTCACCGAGAAAGAAACGAGGAGGATTCAGAACTAGGAGCATCTCCGTCGCAGAACATGTATCGCGAACTGCGATATAAAATATGCTGCCTCAATATTTAATATAAAATGCCGTCCTGCCATTATCTGGATGATTTGCAACTACAGAACTACTATCATCAACATTCCATCTATCAAATAGCAGAATTATTTTTATCAATTTCGCATCCTCAAGTTACAATATAAAATTAGCATATCGAGTGTCACTAGTGGAGTGTGTCTTGCCTCTCGGCTAGTAAAAAACAATTTTTGTTCTCATTAAAGTATAGATGTTAATTTTAGAAATTGCTTGTATCAAAGAAGGGTGCAAGGGTTAAAAATAGGAAAATATGAAACTAGCAATTGCACTTTGGGGTGCAATGGGTACGTCGAATAAAAGATGGGAGTAAGAGAATAACATAAAAACTATTAAATGGTATAGAATAGGTCCTTTGCAATCAATGAGAAAAGTTTACAATGTTAGATTTTTGTAGTATATATATAAATGAAAATTAGGTCAAATGGAAAAGCAATTTGAACCATGTAGATATATTTCACTTTGAATGTCTCATGCTGTTACACAACACACTAAATATGTAAAATATTGTTTTGTAAAGAACAGTTCATTTGAAGCAAGTTTGTAACCGTTTAGAGGTCTTTCATTTGTCAGTAACAACAAGGCTTAGAATTTCTCACGCTGTTACAAAGCACAATAAATATGTTAAATATAGTTTTATAAAGCACAGTTCATATAAGGACAAACAGTATTCGGATTGAACAAATGGTGTACATGTATTGTTGTTTTGGTGTAAAGAAAAGAACAGGAAATGAAGAAGATTCAATGTGACAAGGGGTTGAAGAGCAAAAACCTGGAGAAGTGTTTTCATTTGATAACATTGTCATTCGTTCCTCTTCTTCTTTTCGTCGAGCAGCATATGGACTCTTTTGTATACGTGAATATCTTTGGAATGTGAATGGAGGGTGTATGCGAAGACTTGCAAGGTCACGGACCCTTGAAATTGCTGTGAATGTTAACCCTTGACGATCTGTATTGCCGATATCGATTGTCGCTCTTTGAAGTGTCAGCCCTTGTGATTTGTGAATTGTTAAGGCCCATGCCATTTTTAGTGGTATTTGACGTCGAAGACCACGACTTATTGGAATAAGAGGGATATTTTTTGGGTTGTGTTGGTCCCAAACTGGGCCTATGTATTTTTTGAATTGAACAACAACAAATAAGGGGAGTTCAGGTGGTCTTTCACCAGCATTATATACAATTTCTTTGACTTGTCCAAGTGCACCATTGACAAGTCCTGTTTCCACCCACAAGTTGGCAGATAACATAACTTCTTGGCCAATACATAAGAGGATCTTAGACTCAAGTTGTTCCTCATCAGGATTTGAGCATGTGATTCCCTTGAGTTGTTCTACAGTAGATAGGGCAATAGGCTTTGCCAAAGACAACAACATATGTTTGTTATGTAATGATACCATTTCATTTGTTGCAAATAAGTGTGTGAATGATAAGAATAAAGATTGCTCTGCAGAGGAAAGTGCTGAATTTGCTCGAGAAAGTAAAAGTTGCCAATCTGCAATAGTGGGTTCTGCATTTCGTAAATTGGAGAGAAGTGCACGAAAGGCAATTTGTGCAGGTTGATCTCCAATTTGATGAAATATTTTTTTCAATGTTATAATTGTTATGAAGCTACGCCATAGTGTCCCTCCATATGAAGTTGAAGCATACATAGGAATGTCTTTGACAGGTGGTAGTTGGCCCAAGTCACCAAAGAGAATGATTGAGCGTCCTCCAAATGGGAGCTGGTTATGGGCAGGGAATGCCTCACGTAACCTTATATCAATGCGTTGTATAAACCTGGGACCAATGAAGCTCATTTCATCGATTATAATGTAGCGAATGAAGTACATGCTTTCTTGGAAGCTTGCCAATGTTTGTCCTTGTAGAGTGTGCATTTCTTTGATTGGAATTCTTAGTGCTGAATGAATTGTTGATGCTTGTATATTGAATGCCGCAACTCCAGTTGGTGCAAGGAGCAATAATGGTGATTGGCCATTTGGTGCTGATCTTTTGAGTGTTGATTTAATGCTTGTTATGAGGTGTGACTTTCTTGTGCCTGCAGTTTGAACAATCATTTTCAATGGTGCTTGCAAACTATTAGCATGTAGATGTGAAATAACTATATCATATGCCTTTTGTTGTTGTATACATAGGTTATTTTGGCTTTGCTGTTGGAGAACATGATGGGGCTGAAATGTTCGACGATTGGAGTGTATGAAATTTGTAGCTATTTCTTTTTCTTGTGGACTGAAGTGATGTACTCCCTAGTCGTTCTTCAAGTCAATATCACGTTGGTCAAGCATATCAAGTTCATCCAGGTGAAGAGGAAGTCCTGGGTATGAAGCTGACAGTACTTGCCATTCATTACGGATGTTTTCTGGCAGTTGTTCTGTGTCGCTTGAAGGAGTGGTAGGATTAGATCTTTCATCGGCTTCTGTAGATGTGCGACGTACATGCCATGGCTTGTACTTGTGCGAGAACCTTTCCCACAGTGCTTGAATTTCATCATCTGCTGAGCCGAAATCCATTTGAATGTTGTGGAATGGGTGGTACAATAAAAGTTCAGTCCAACAAAATGCTTGAAAACATTTTTCTTCCTTTGTAGGGATGGTTGTGAATCGTGGAGACACTCGAACTATGACTGGTGTGGCTCGCTCTTTCCATTGATCATGCTTCCTTGATGCATTGAAGGACCATTTTTGAGTTACTTCGATAAGAGACATTCTCTCTAAATGTATTGGTCTTGCCATGTAAGATGCAATATAGTTTGGATATGTGGTTCTTTCTGTGGATGCGATTGGTACACGTTGGAAATTTTTTTGGTTCACATTTAAAGAAAAAAATGTTCGACTACAAAGGGAGAGTGGTAGCTTTAGCAAAAGGTGGCAACTTTCTTGGGCACCTATATCACGATCCACAAGGTTGTCAAGAAGCATTTTGCGAAAAGCATTAGGAGCTGGTTTATTAGACTCAAAGTTGGTTGATATTCGAGATAACATTGCATGGTATGTTTCTAATTTGTTTTTAGCTTTAGCGGCATATTTTGCAATATATTTGATCACAGCATCAATTGAGAGAACAGGTTGGCAATCTACATTGGCCCTCCATATTGAGAGTATAAATGGGTTGTGAAGATTTAGGCGGTCATCATTGCGAGCAGGGGTGTGCTTAGGTTGGCCATTATCATCATTAGAAAGAGACGACTTCTCTGTAATGTTCCAAGGGGCTTTATAACGGCATTGAAGAGATGTCCCCTTCCTGCGAAGGCATGTTTGGATAGTACATTTTGTATGTCTTTGAACACGGTTGGCCAAATCACAATAGTCAATGAAAGGATCACTTGATACTATCATGCTTGTGTCCATCAAGCAAGGGTCATCAACAATGGATCGGTGGAACATTTGATTTCTCAATGCATGACTTCGTGGGTTCCACACGGAGACATATTTATCAATGTATGCAAGTGCATTTTGTACTGACTGAATGTCATTCCATTGTAATTTGCCAATGTCAGGTGCTTTTGGTAGCCAAATGAAACCATGGATGTGTGCAGAGCCTCTATGTTGCCATTCATACTTGGGAAAAGAGGTTTTTAGAAAAAAACAAAAAAACTAAAAGAAGGGTAAGAGCTGAAGGTAAAAGTAGTAGGTTGCAAGAATTATACCTATACCAATAGTCATTTGCACCGAGAAGTTTTTCCAACACTTCTTCACGAAATGCAGTAAATCTGTGATGCATGTACATTGCAGTAAGGTGTGGATTTTGAACTATATTTTGTAATCTCCACCTAGCAGTTGCATATGGATTTGTAGGTGTGGTGGTTGGCATGATATTATGCAAGTCTGGCCATTTTGTATCAGCAGCACTGAGTGTGAAAAATAGCGTTGGACAACCAATTTGGATGACCATGTCTATAAGTTCCCTTCTACGTTGATTCCAGAATGGTTTAGTTCCACGAATTGACGAGCTAAAGCGCGTTAGTTGATCTGCTAGTTTGTCATCAGGCAAGTCCTTTAATCTTTGTCGAAGGTCAAAAATTGTTATAGGCATTGAATCATCAAGTTGTTTGTGGACAAATACAGATGCGGTGGCTTGACTTCTATGGCGCATTAGTATATTCAATATGAAGTACCTAAACCTTGGGTGTTGACCAAATCTATTATCATGGTATCTTAAAAGATGGAGACCATACTCGTGTAGCTTAACTTCTTTAAGACGTGGTTGTTTGAATGCAGCCATACCTTTAGGGAACAAAGTGGGGAATGACATTACAAACAATCCTTCAGTAGTGTATTCATTTATAGGAGATGGGGAAATGGGTGACCATTTAACTACAGGAGTTGGGCATCCTTGCCCTAGTTGTAGTAAAGCACGAACTTCTTCGACCTCTCGACGTGCAGGTGGAAGATTTGCCACAAATGAATCAGTCATTTGCAAGTTCTCTATCAATGGACCATCCTCTGTAACATCTTCTTGCATGAAACTTAAGTGAATGGGATCAGGATTTGAAGTGGTCGAATATAGTAGGTCAGATATATTAGTGGGGTTAATGGGTAAAGATGACAATGCCAATTCATCTAATTGTACATCTTTGTAGTATGGGTCATAACAAATCTTATATTGTAATGCCTCATGCACACGTCCTCTACTAACATAGAAGTTGTATTGTTGTTGGCCACTGTTTGCTTTGTTTACTATTATCATGTCCAATCCATCTATATGCCTAGGCAAGTGGGATGCAATTGAAGAAACATCTTGAGGAAAACAAATAGTGTGGCCACTATATTTTAGTTGGCCTCCTCTTGCATAGGTAACTTGAAGGACAGGGCTAATCCTTGCTATCAACATCTCCTCAACTTGAGTTAGTATTTGCAAACATTGAGGTTGCTCACCAGGGTCCATGTTGTTCCAATTTGAGTAGCGGTGTCCATTTTTTTCTGTTGTGCATCTGTAACAAGTATTTTTTCCATTAAATTTTATAGTTTTAATTCCTGGGTATCTCTCGAAACATATTAGACATGTTGAAATCTTTGAAAGCTTGTCCAATTTTGAACGAAAGTTATTTCTGGCAATGCAATATTTTTGACAAAAGTTTGGGGAGCTATAGATTTCGGCAATTGGGGTAGCTTGATTTGTATGTTGGATTTGGGGTACATCTGTTTCTACATGGGGTGGAAAGTGGGGAGAAGATACTGTGGATGTGGAGGGTTGTCCAGCTAAAAAGTGTCTGGTTTCTCTTCTTCTTTTGTTAAGAATAATTTTCCTCTCATGGTACCTTGCACGTTGCATTTGATTTCGATGAGCACGTCTTTCTTCCACTATATCATTTTGTATTTCCATGGCACCGTGTGTTGAGAATGAAAGGTATATGATATATCTGTGAATGAAAATCTTTAAAATATAAATATATACCAAATTAATAAAAATTTCTATATACCAAAATAAGTGCTAGTGTAATGTGAAATAGCATATGAAACGATTATAAAGAAAGTTGTGAGATTCATTGTTTGAATAAAAAAGATTTGATCATAAATGAAAAAAATACAACATATGTTGATTTATATATGATTTTTTGTATTGTGTAAATTTAAGTATATTTAAAAGCATTTATTGAAGTAACATGACTAAGTACAATACATGATGATGACATAATACTATAAACATAATATGGACAAGTGAAATACATAATATTGAAAAAGATATACAAAATGCTTTCATATATGGACAAGTGAAATACATATTATTGAAAAAGATATACAAAATGGATACACATCCATGAACAGTATTATATGTAACTTTTAGGTAGGCTTAATGGTTGTAATAACAATGCTTTGTGTTTCTTGGCCAGCAAATGGAACCATTTTGATGTTGAGATCAAAGAAAAATTTGCAATCAATAACATTGCTCAATATAGGTTCCACAGCATTATGTTCTACTAGAAGTAGCTGGAAATCTTCTGCAGGAACACCCAACAAGGTATTTGATGGTCCTTCGAATGCAGTAACTTTAAGAAGCTCACCTGTTTCATCTTGCAAGTCCATTTTAAGCATGTAGCTAAAATCGCATTCAGAGAGATCAGTAGAACACTTTGTGCATTGGAATGTGTTGGGTGAACTTTGCACAACTTTTTTCTTACATTTTTTTTTGTTCACTACCTGTGGACAAGATAGGTAGTAAAAGTTGTCTAAGTGAAGTTTTGTAATAGTGGCCTTCACACATACATTCTTTTGGCCAGGAAAGCTTTCATCAGTAATAGATGAAATATCTATTGGATTTTCAAATGTGTGGGGGGAAAGGTTGGTTTGTGACAATGAAATGTAGGGTTCGTCAACCCCTTTCTTGGCATACCATGTTTGTAATGTTGTGGTTTCCAATAAATCTGGATTGATTAAAAGTGTAGTTGAAAAGATAGTATCAAGTGATTTTCCATTCCAAGATACTATACGACCAGACTTGATCAAAAGAACAGGAGGATTCGGTTCTAGGGACATTTCAAATATTTGTTTGCCCTTGATTTGATAGTGGCGACCCCAAAATGTAATATCTATGGTACAACTTGACATGTCTATGATTGTAGCAATACACTTTATTGTCTCAGTGCCATCTCTTTTACGTATGGTTGATGTAGGGGAGATTGATAAAACTATTCCAATGACATCTACAAGGGCATTAATAGGGAACGATTGTAGTGAATCTATGCTCTTAATGTGGAAACTATGCTTGGGTATGGTAGAGTCTATGCATGTGGTAGGAGTTACTATGGAAGAGTCGTGGAGGATTATTTCAAAAGGGTTTGTGGAGCTACTATATTTTGTGTTTGCCACTTTAATACGACCGTTGGAGATCACATAAAGACTACCAGAGTGAATAACATGGTAAAAGTTATCAACAAGTTCATTAAAACAAGTCACATGTATTTCAGATCCTAACATGTCTACAAAATCAAATCCAAAAACTTTCCCATCACGTCCTACATTTTTGAAATTGTGAATAGGGGTTTTTGCTAATGCTCGACCTTGAATGGACCATTGTTTGTGATATGGGGTCAATGTTTTAATGGGAATAATTGGGAAAGGGTTCAATGGGTCTTCAGAACTATTTGATGGAAGGTAGGCAATAGCTTGTAGGAGTGGAGTTGGAGATCCAATGATAGCTGCATTATTTGAAATTATGTCGAAGCTAAGAATTATAATAGCCGTGCAATAAAATGAGATGTTTATTTAGTGAGGAGGTCTATAAGAAGAAACAAGAAAAAAAAAATTGGAAAATGTGGACATACGTGTATTTGTCGAATATCTTGCAAGAATATTCTGTAAGGCAGAGAATAGAACCCGTGACTAAAGCTTCTTCTAGAACAAGACTGTTCATTTGGTCAGGAAGCAATGTTGGATGGGTGTGCATACCATTAGAGAGTTGTAGGCAATATTTGACATTTGTAGAATGAGGTTGTTGAATGGAATGTATTGCTGTAACTTGTAAAGAAGGGTCAACAAGAGACATGCCTGCAAGAATGTCTGTTATGGCATTTGCAGTTAATGTTGCCATCATTCAATTCAAACTGAGTGGAAGATGTTGGCCTATGAATAAGTTGAAATAGGACAATTAGGTTGCGACAAAGAAATTGCGGTCAACATGAAATTGAAATTGAGTGGGAATAGCATGTTTGTTTATATAAATTGAAATTTGTTAATTTTTCTTTCTTTCTACAAATGTAGTATTAAAAAAAGAAGTCTTCAAAGTAGTATTCAAGTTAAGATTGGTATGTTTGAAAAAAAAAAAGTGTTTGAACAGTTGTTGAAGTTATGCACCAATCTTTCCTATTTTTTAATTATCTTTATAAACAATAATAGTTCATCAAACTTAATGCATCTCATCTAAGCTATTTTTAAAAGATGGAGAGTATATAATGATAACAAATATTTTTTAAAGTATTTCTTGTGATACAACTCATCTAAGCTATTATTACACTATTTAGTTCAAAAAATAAAGTTATGAAGTAAACTTTTTAAAATTGTGAGTAAAAAACATCTATTTCTAAAATGAATGAGTGGTTGAAGCTCAAAGAATCATATTACCAAAATAAAAGTTTATTCATTAACTTATGTTGATGATTTACACTGATAGATTAGGTAGGTCACATAATACCAAAATAGAAGTTTGTTTTTTTACTTTTTAGTATCTGTACTAATAGTTGTAGCGCAAATATATGATTACGATATTTACATTGTGAGAAGCTAAAATAGCCAATCACATTTTTTTTAAGTATGCCTCATATGCATCAATGAAAAAGGAGACAGAGGACTCTTTATCACTTGAATAGTGTCGATGACAGTATATCTCCTTAAGGAAAGTGAATAGCCCATCTAATTTAGTGTAACTGGCTTGGAATGTTGACATCGTCTCCTGAAGTTTTTCAATATCCAATTCTTCCACAAGAGGTATTGATTGACATGTAAGTTTGAATTTATGTACAATATCATGACAGCTGGTGGACACAATTGAAGCAAGATTTTGGACATCAGTTGCAAGACAATCTGGTTTATTCACAGAAAAACATGATTCTGCTGGCATGGTTGTGATATCCATTGCCAATAAAGGGTTTTCAGTACTTTTGGTTGTATCTCCAGTAGGTAGTTCAGTGATACCATCACAATTTGTATCTTCGGCCATTTCCTGATAGGAGTAAATTTGAAGAATGTATAAGTATCAAATAAATTTGATTCTCCATGTTATTAAACTATGAAAATTAAAATTTCAAATTCTAAATAAGTTTTTAAAATGGAAATAACTATTAAAATGTTCGTATGCACTAATTCTGTGGAAGAGGTGTGGAAAGGCAGTAAGGAAAGAAATGGATCTTTTTGTACAAATATATTTGTGTATCACATTAGGGCTATTGGTACGATAGTTAGTGAATGATGTTATGTATGCAAGAAGAGATTAGGTTTCATTTTTGCCAATAGAGCATTTCTTTAGTCACATATAAATTTGGTTGCAAAAATAATTTTCTTCATTCCTTTCATCAATACATGAGTTTATAATTTAAGATAATTAATAATTAGGATCATAATCATAATATATAATATAATTGAATCAAATAATTATAAATATTTTATAATTATGTTTAAATTTGAATTAACAATTGATAATTTAGAAACATATTTTATATATATAGAACCCTAAAAAATAAATAATTAATAATAAAATAATTGATATAATATCAATTATGATTATAATTATAATTAAATACTAACTCTAATTTACAACATTAAATCTTATTCAAACCAATTAAGCAAATTCTAATTCATATAATTATGATTTTAGTCTAATCAAAAAAATTCATAATTACAATTATAACTTAATCTACATTATTAAAATTCTAATAATAAAAAACAATAATAAACTTAATTTAAAATCTAATTCTTAATTATTATTTTGACTTTATATTATTTAATTATATTTATATAATATGAACCTGACATAAAATTTATTATAAATATAATATCAAGTTTAATCTTAAAAAAACTTACATTAAATTAAAGTTGTAAAACTAAAACTGAATGCTAATAAAATTTTATTTAGTTAGCTGTTTACTGTCATTTACTAAAGGCATAGAGAAAGTAGTTAATAATAATAGCCTCATTGTCCCGTATTCAGCAAAAATCATTTTTAAAAACCTATATAGTTGTCTTCTCAACCGTGGATGTGCAACTTAGGTTGTTTGCATGTGGTGAAAGGTAGAGGATGCTAGTATTCTCGGAGAACTCGCTTCTGGAGTTCCAAAACCAAGACATGTTCAAAACATTTCATACATTCGTATTAGAGTTGTTTTAACATTATTAGAAAGCTCCAGTTTCAGCGTAGGTAGGCCTTTGTTGCTACACCATTTTTGTAATTTCTATATTGATTGTCATCTATTTTTGCAATTTAATTTGTCTTCCAATCTCCTGCTAATTCACATTCCTTTGCTCTCATTCACTATTTCTTCTTCCAATCTCCTGCTAATTCACATTCCTTTGCTCTCATTCACTATTTCTTCTTTTCCTCTGTGGTTTAAATCTAATTCCCTCCATTCTTACAGTTTGTAATGGTTTTTTATTCAGATGAGGATACGTAAAGGGTGCAGAAATTAGGTTGAAAATAGCAGGAAGAGGACTTGGAGGCGCAAAAAGCTGGTTCTTCTTTTAAACCCTCTAAAATCCTTCATTTCTTTGTGAAAATCAACATAGTAATGGAAAAAATGCATACCCTAAGTTGTAAAATCTTCTATAGGAGACTGTCGTAGTAACGGAAAAAATTCATACCCTAAGTTGTAAAATCTTCTATTGGAGACTGCCCAAGTTAACAAGCTACGTAGTATGTTCTAGAAGGAATTTTTTAAATGACATTCTGCAAACAAATTGGTCTTTTAAAAACATCCTAAATTTTACTGTTTAAATTGAAGAATCAACGGCTGTATGAAATAATGAATCAGATAGGATTTCTTGTGCACTCCTCTGGGCACGGAATATGATGGAGCGGAAGCAATAATACAATTAAAGAAGAGACGAGCTTTAATTGGAGAAAGACGTATAGTTCCTAGGCGATATATTAAATCTTCATTGCCATTCATTCTCTCTACGATTAGGAAAGTCTTATCAATCACATCTCATCCTCCTTAGCATATACTGCGACGGTTTGGCTTTTATAGAAGGGAATGACCGCTATGTTTTGGCCTCTCTCAACTGGAATAGGTATTTACTTTTGTCCGCCAAATTTTGCTTTGCTGCCCCTCGATATAGGATAGATTTGAGTTTAGATTTCAAAATTGTCACACATCAATCATATTAGTTTATGAAAGACGTGATGATAAAAAAGATTTAGGGTGATAGAAGTAAAGAAGAAAGGCAATGGATGGTAGACGAGTGGCAAGGGGTGGTGAGAAATTAAATTGAAGGCGGTTGAGATATATAAATTAACTCCTCTACGTTGTCAAATATTTACTTTATGAGAGCAAATTTTACACAGCCAGCATGTTGGCAGCCACCTAAGGTACACAATCGGTCATTCCTAGGTCTCTGCCATCTGCAATAATTAGAACATTAGTCCAACGTGGTCCAAGAGGAGTTACCCGTAGCAAGAAGAGCTACCAGCAGCAAACTAGGCATCCTAATATAGGAGTAGAATAATGATAACAAGGCTATTGAAACCCTGTGAAACTTTAAATATTATTGTTTTCTTATTATTTAACAGCCATCTTCTCAACATCCCCAAAATTGAGTCCCCATGTAACCCTACAGGGCCTATACCCAAAACTCGGTGGCACGTTAATCACAAATATCTCATGATTTCACAAATCTCATTTTCGAATAAGAGCATCTCAATTCTGAAACAAAAATGAAGCAACCTTTAATCAACTATAGGATTGATTGGTAATTACCTTTCCTGCCATGAATATAGACTATTCACTGGTTCAGAGAGTGGAGAACTTACGATGTCTAGAAATGTGGCCATGTACTTAATCTACTCGTGTATAGGAAAGGGAGGATATAGAAGCTAAAACGGATTAATTATAGGATGTAGATTTAAACCAATCAATAGTTGTGGTTATTTTGAACTTCTATGAATTTACAGCAGACCATAAACCCCAAAATTTGAGTTGATTATCCTCCATGTACCCAAAACCCTAAATAAATGGAAAAACTCACTTAAATATAAGTAATCTGAGCATAAAAATTTCAGCAACGTAGAAGGTAAAATACTTGTTTGATGGGAAAATGTAATAATAGCATATAAAGTTTAATAGTCATGGAAAATACCTATGGCAAAGAAGTAACTTGATGGACGAATGCAAAGCTGAAAACAATACATCCCCAAATCAATTAGTTAAGAAAACAATTTATAGTCAAGAGGAACTGAATAAATAGGATGAACAAAGAAAACAAAGTATAATACACATACCACTGTAAAAAACTCAGAAATTACAAGTAAAATAAGTGACTGTTAAAATACAGGAACACCCAAATATTTGTAGCACTCCCAGGTCGGTTAAGCA
This sequence comes from Cryptomeria japonica, assembly GCF_030272615.1. Lineage (NCBI taxonomy): Eukaryota > Viridiplantae > Streptophyta > Pinopsida > Cupressales > Cupressaceae > Cryptomeria > Cryptomeria japonica. The sequence goes on along the minus strand of NC_081411.1, from coordinate 435,725,163 downwards.
TTCATATTAAATGCAAACCAAACATCTTCTTAAGTTACATCTGTTTTCTTTAAATGAACAATTACTTGAATAAAATATCTCTGCCATCCCAATGAAGAGAGGAAAAATAAATATCTTGTTGATTAAAAAGTAATTAAAAAGTAAGATTTTGTTAGTTAAAATGTTAATTACATTAAATTTAAAAATTTGTATTAAGAATTTACCAAAATATATAATATTTAAACTATACAACAAATACATAGTACATTAGCAATTTAAAATAAAATTATACTTATTTAAAATAGAACATGTTAATAATAATCTTTTTGTAAGTTATAAAGAGTTTACTATAGTCTTTTTAAATATGAATATAATTAGGATTGTTAGTCTAATGCTTAATAGTTTTTAATAATATTAATACAATTGATATGAAGCATTAAGAAAGAGGTGAAATATCTATAGAAAAAATAATAAATATCTGTTAAACTAGAATAATAAAATGATTTTATTCATAGATTTATTTTCTTTTTAAATACGAATATAATTAGGATTGTTAGCGAACATGTATATAAGTTCAAAAACCTAAAGATTTTATGGAGATCCCATTTTACCCTAAGTGTAAGAAAAAAGTAATGATGGATTAATCTTAAATGATATTTTACTCATGATTAAACTCCCATATTTTAATTAATCCATCATTACTTTTTTCTTACACTTAGGGTAAAATGGGATCTCCATAAAATCTTTAGGTTTCTAAACTTATATACATGCTCGCTAACAATCCTAATTATATTCATATGTAAAAAGAAAATAAATCTATGAATAAAATCATTTTATTATTCTAGTTTAACAGATATTTATTATTTTTTCTATAGATATTTCACCTCTTTCTTAATGCTTCATATCCATTGTATTAATATTATTTAAAACTATTAAGCATTAGACTAACAATCCTAATTATATTCATATTTAAAAAGACTATACTAAACTCTTTATAACTTGCAAAAAGAGTATTATTCTAGTTTAACAAATATTTATTATTTTTTCTATAGATATTTCACCTCTTACTTAATGCTTCATATCCATTTTATTAATATTTTATGGAGATCCCATTTTACCCTAAGTGCAAGAAAAAAGTAATGATGGATCAAAATATAATTTAAGATTAGGGTTAAAATAATTCATCCCTAATCTTAATTATATTTATATCTTAATCTTAAATGATATTTTACTCATTATTAAACTCTCATATTTTAATTGTAATCTTAAATGATATTTTACTCATGATTAAACTCCCATATTTTAAGATTAGGATTAAAATAACATTTAAGATTACAATTAAAATATGGGAGTTTAATCATGAGTAAAATATCATTTAAGATTACAATTAAAATATGAGAGTTTAATCATGAGTAAAATATCATTTAAGATTAAGATATAAATATAATTAAGATTAGGGATGAATTATGTTAACCCTAATCTCAAATTATATTTTAATCCATCATTACTTTCTTCTTACACTTAGGGTAAAATGGGATCTCCATTAAATCTTTAGGTTTCTAAACTTATATACATGCTCGCTAACAATCCTAATTATATTCATATGTAAAAAGAAAATAAATCTATGAATAAAATCATTTTAGTATTCTAGTTTAACAGATTTTTATTATTTTTTCTATAGATATTTCACCTCTTTCTTAATGCTTCATATCCATTGTATTAATATTATTTAAAACTATTAAGCATTAGACTAACAATCCTAATTATATTCATATTTAAAAAGACTATACTAAACTCTTTATAACTTGCAGAAAGAGTATTATTCTAGTTTAACAAATATTTATTATTTTTTCTATAGATATTTCACCTCTTACTTAATGCTTCATATCCATTTTATTTATATTAATATTATTAAAAATTCATAAGCGTTACACTAATAATCCTAATAATATTCATATTTAAAAAGAAAAGAAATCTATGAGTAAAATCATTTTATTTGAAGGTTCAAACTAATTTTCATTAATCAATGATAATCTTTTTATATGAATTTTTTAATTATTTCTTATCTTAAACATCTATATATAATTGAGAACCGCATACTTGCATCACATTTTTACTCAGGTCAAATTAAAATGTTGATATTGACCTTTTATTTAATTAAGATTCTGGTTAAAATATTTTAACTTTTATCTCCAATTATATTTTAATTTTTATCTTAAACGATATTTTAACCATTATTAAACTCCTATTTGGGTAAATTATACTTTAACCCTAAGCTTAAATGATATTTTAACCCTAATGTTAATCTTATTTCTACTTTAATCTTAAATGATATTTTATCTATAATTAAACCTTTTTTTATTGTTATATTTATATTATACACCTTTAAATCATTTGAGATTCATTTGATAAAATATATTAAAAAATCAAAAAAATATAATTTAAATAAAATATATTAAAAAATTACTAATAATATAATCAAAATTTATAAAGTAACATTTAAAAAAAAATCTATCAAGCATAATAAAAAAATAAAAATTTACAGGGTTTTCACCATGGGGCTACGAGGAGCGTTTTCCACACCAGCTTCTACGGCTAATTGTACTGACATGACAACTATGTTGATATTATTGAAGCACTCAAAGATCGTTTACAGTACAACCGACTTTTTGCATACTTCGTAGTATGTCAAAAGCACCCATTATTTTTTATAATTTAGTCGATGACGTGAAACCTGTTTCACAACGCCAAACTCCTCTCCTGTTCGGTAAACTGCATCAGAAAACAAGTTCGGGAAACTTGTATCAGGGAAATGCATTGTTGGTGGATTCTAGTAGCCACTCACAAATAATCTGTTAATGATGAAAAATATCATTGATTTGATTGCATTAAAGTTTTCATATTTGATTTACCCTTTCAAAAGATTTGCCCATTAATGCGTACATTGTTGCTTACGTTCATGCTTTATCTGTCACCGCCATTGATCACCACCCAGCTTGTGGACAGGCAGAAGCCGCTAGAGCACGGATTGACACTATATACGGAGGCATAGAAATCAGACATAGTGGGGCATAGGCTATGCAGTGCGGTTTAAAGGGTTGCATAGCCAGTGCCGATGAGTCCTTTCACGCAGCCACTGTACGAAGATGACGAAATAGGGAAAAAACCAATCAACGGCGGAAACTTTTCCAATGGTCTTGCATTCGTTTTGGCTAACTTTCAGCCATAGATTTTAAAGATTGTGTGGGTCATCTCAAATAGGGAACGCCTTCGGCGTAAATATATGTAAATTAATTTGTTATAAAGAGGTATATTTTTTTAGTGTTTATATAATTTTGTAGTACAATTTTGAGATATATGTAATAGAAAAAATGAATTGAGTATTAAACATAATATACTGAAATTGGTTTCAATAATTGATTAAAAAATTATTTTTATAAGATAGTATTATTGATATTGGAAAGATGATTATATACAAGTGGAAAAGAGGATTTGATAAAGTTAAGGTAACTATGTATTTGACAACTATATAATCTATCAAATCGATTATACCATTAGAATTTTTATCATGCATCTAAATCTAGTAAAATTGATTCTACCATTAGAATTTGTATCAAATATTGTTGCTATCATTGTTTCACAATTATCCAAGTCTTGCTTTATACATTTTTTTGACTTGAATCAAAGAAATTATATGTCATTGAAATGAGGAGGTTGCCCTTCAATTATCAACTACTCAATCAAAGCAATATCAAGGCTTAGAATAAGTTTTTAATTTTAACTAATAAAGGCTTTGTCTTGCAAAGTTTATTTGCAAAGTCTTAAATCCAAAAGGTATAAAAGGTGGAGAATTTTGTAGTTAACGAAAGTAGACCAACTTGGCTTATAAAGGATCCACATAAGAAGCCTACTTTTCTAAACTCAACTTAGGTGAATACAAGACAATGAGAATGGATACTCTGTCAAATAAAATCAAAAGAACCATAAGCAAGAGGTAATGTAGCGATATGAAAAACTAAATTTAAATTTTAAATTTTTAAACAATATAGTGTATGCAATTCAATATTGATCTATGGGCCTCGAGTATATGACCCAAAGATAACATTTATCAAGATCACCTAGGAAAGGGAGATTGGTTGTCTTGACAAAAGAAAGGAATTGAAAAATATACTTGTACAACCATGTACGACTAGCCCATTCACTAAATAGCAATAAAATATATTGTCGTGGCTAGATGTGTCAGAAGAACTAGTCAACTTGTGGAAAAGAGAGAATACATCTACAACTTGACTCTCAACTATTAGTAAATCTCTTACTCCTAAATGATTATCAAAGATGCAATTTTAGATAACGATTTAAATATTAGAGACATGTACAATAATCATCACTACTATTAATTTTTTTTATTTCATATTCTAAAATAATTATATTTTTATTTATTAAATGAAGACACTGATTCTATGGATTTACCCATAGATATTTTCAGTTAGATTGAAAAAAGTCATGCAAGTGGATTCAAACATATGTAGAAAAGTTGTAAGGGTTTGATTGGTAGTTTAATCCATTTTTCTTGGTTCCCAGTTCAAGCCTTGCTTATATGACAAGTTTGAACACAGGTATTTCCAAACTAACTAGTGCTTTGTATGATAAAACTTAGTGAACATAGCATCATTTTGACATCTCTCAAAATTTCAAGCTCTCTAGTAGAAGACAAGTGTTTGCATATCCCTTTTTGTGACACCATGTTTATAAGAAATTAACTCTCATAGGAGAATTTTCATTGTTGGCATATTAATTCTTTAAAATATGGTCGCTTAATTTGTAATGAAGTTTTAAACTTGTACTACTAATATAAATTTTTTTTAAAAAATAATAATTTGACTTTGATAAATCCTCAAAGAAGTCTATGTTTGGTAGATCTATGATAGTCATCAATTACAACCAACAGAATATCAAAACGTCAAATAGTTGAAGTTGAGATACCAAAACAACAAATTATCAACAAGTTTACCAGCAATTACAATTTTAACACTCCAACAAAGAGCATGCAAATAAATTAATTTCAAAATTTAATGAAATTTACACTCCAAAAGTAGTCAACATTGTTAATGTTTATATCGGATTTGAATATAGGATCTTTTAAATCTTATTAATGCAATTTCCACTTCTTATATCAATATAAGGATTCCTTTGTATATCAATTAATTTAACATGATTTGTTGTACAATGATCAACTAAAACTGATATCAATCTTATTGCAGTTTTACATGAAAATAGAATCAATTAATATATTAAATTTCCAACAGCAAATGGTCTGCAATATTCTGGGAGGCAGTCGATATTGTTTATGCACTGTAATTATTTTGTACATCCACAATACGATTGTCTCCCTCCTTATATAAGGAGAGAGACATGCCTTCGAAGAGGCATGCCTCTACGTGGATCATGTCCATGTAGAGACATGTCTCTCGGTCATGTAAGAACACGTCAATACGTAATGTAATGCAGTCGATAATTATTGGTAACCAATTTGCATTTGTTACATTGTAAATATGATTTGCTAAACGCGCATAATCTGATCGATAGTAAATATCGATAAGCATATGATTAAATGTTATTTGATATAATCAAATAAATTATATGTGTATATTTAATAATGTATAGTTATACATTAAATATATACATATGATTAATTCATAATCATATTTCAAGATTAATATTTAAGCAAGAATCTTATTAAATACATAATGCAAAAAATGGATTAATACTTGTAGAGGATAGATATCAAATGCTTAAGGTCGATAGGCCAATTAAGCATTTGATTTCATTGATTAGAATTATTTGACTTAAGCTACAAAACATTAACACTCCCTCTTAGATAGGGAGGATTAATTCTATCCAGAACATAGTAGATCCAATAATATCACCTCACCATGATATCTGAGAGATATGGCATGTACACAAATATCAAGTCACATGATATTTGTCATGACTCTCATAAATATATATATATATAGACTATGATATGTGCATTGGCATCACGTCACATGATACCTATCACAGGGATATAAATCATGGCATATCCATGAATATTACATCACATAATATCCACCATGATTATCTCAATTATTATGGTTATCCATTGATATCAAGTCTCATGATACCCACCATAATATCTACAGAGATGCTAACTATCATGACATGTTCATAGATATCAAGTCTCATGATATCCAACATGATAATGATGTTAAATATTGCAAAGTCATCACTTTACAATATCAACCATATACAAGTGTTCATTTTGAAAAATCATCATCTTTCAAAAATATTCGCAGGGCCCAAGCAATCATGGAGTCTCACACATGACAAAGGGTTTACACATTAAACACCTTTTAGTACAATAGAATTTAAATAATTTAGATTTTATTCTCAAATTAACTTATATTTCCAACCATACCAAGTTTATTCTGGAAGTGCTCAACCTTTGTCTTGGATAGAGGTTTGGTGAGAATGTATGCAGTCTATTCGCCTGTACTAACATACTTCAGCTGAATCACATTCCTTTCAACAATGTCTCTAACACAGTGATAAGGAATCTTAATGTGTTTAGACCTGTCATGAAATACTGGATTTACTGAAATCTTTATACAACTCTGGTTGTCGCAATGGATGATAGTAGAATTCAAAGGTTGTCCAAACAACCCCACAAGGAGTTTCCTTAGCCATACTGCTTCCCTTGCTCCCATGGATGTTGCAATTTACTCATCTTTTGTAGAACTCTATGCTACTAAGGATTGTTTCCTACTGATCCAGGAAATCATATCTGATCCTAGGCTAAAATAGCACCCTGATGTGCTCTTCCCATCTACCACACTTCCAGCTCAATCTGAATCAGTGTAACCATGAATATCTAGATCAACATTAGTATATTTAAGACCATACCTAATAGTACCACGTAGGTATCTCAGAATATGCTTCGCTACAACCATATGTATCTCCTTTGGTTCACACATAAATTGATTAAGTGCATTAACTGAATAACAAATGTCAAGCCTAGTGTTAACCAAATATATTAGGGACCCAATAATTTGTCTGTATAAGCTAGGATCTGCAAATTTTGATTCTATTGTCGCTTCCTTTAATTTGTGCAAGTTTGTTTCCATAGGAGTAGACATAGGTTTGCATTCCATCATTCCAAATCTTTTCAGAATGTCAATAGTGCATTTTCCTCGCTGTAGGATGATGATATCTGCTTGTTGGCAAACTTCTAAACCAAGGAAATAATGTAAAAGACCCAAGTCCTTCATGTCAAACTCTAAAGCAAGGTCTTGCTTACATTTGGCAATTAGGTGATCTTCTCCAATAATTAATAAGTCATCAACATATAAAATGTGAATCAACGTTTTACCATTTATTACCTTGAAGTACAAATTCGGATCTGCATCATTCTTGAAGAAGTTTAAGCCCATAAGATATTTATCTATTCTTTCATACCAGGCTCGAGGGCCCTATTTGAGCCCATATAAGGCTTTCTTCAACTTGCATACATATGCATAATTTCCATGTATGACAAACCCTTCAGGTTGCTCTAAGTATACTTCTTCTTCTATTATCCCATTCAGAAAAGTTGTCTTCACATCCATCTAATGAATCTTCCATCCTTTAGATGCAACAATGGCAATGACAGCTCTAACAGAAGTATATCTGGCAACTCGGGAAAAAGTCTCTTCATAGTCAATCCCTTCCTTCTAATAAAAACCTCTAGCTACAAATCGTGCTTTGTATTTCTCAATGTTGTCATCTGCCGCATGTTTGATTTTGAAAATCCATTTTGAGGATACTACTGATTTGTCTTTAGGTCAGGGCACAATGTCCCAAACATCATTCTCAATGATGGACTGATACTCTTCTGTCATAGCATCCTTCCATACTTGATTTTCAATAGCCTCCTTGACACTAGAAGGCTCTGATTTGATGATCTCACTCATCAAGGCAACATAACTAGAAAACCTGTGAGGTCTTTTGCTTTCCCTAAAGGTCCCTTGTGGTGTTGCATAGTCTTTAGCTTCTTGAATAGTGGCCTTTTTCGATTCATATGAGTACCTCTGGTTTCATTTGCAAGATCCATGAGTTCATTTTGTCCTTCATTTTCTATTACTTCTTGAGTCTTCCTCTGAATCTCAAGAGCAAGATCCTCTTCAATGTTTAGAGGAGATTCTAGGTCTTCTAACTCTTGAGTAATTTTAGATTTTCTGAAAGCAATATCTTCCTCAAATATAACATCTCTACTTAATTCAATTTGTCTTTGTCCAGGTATATAGATTCTGTAGGCTTTAGATATTTCACTATAACCTACAAATATGCCCTTTTTGCCTGAGGGTTCTAATTTGGATCTTTTCTCTTTAGGTATATGAATATAGACTGGACATCCAAAGATTCTTAGGTGACTTATGTCAGGTTTAACTCTAGTGAAGGTTTCTTTGGGGGTTTTGTCATCTAGGAGAGAGTGAGGACTTCTATTTTGTACATACACAACAGTACTAGAGGCTTCAGCCCAAAAAGAAGTTTTGAAGTTTTGATCATACATCATAGCTCTGGCAGCTTCTACAATAGTTCTATTCTTCCTCTCTGCCACTCCATTTTGTTGAGGATTATAAGGAACTATATACTCCCTCTTAATCCCAACATTTATACAAAAGTTTTTAAAGTTATCTGAAGTATATTCCCCCCCATTATTTGTTCTTAGTATTTTAACTCTCTTACCAGATATATTTTCTACTAGAGCCTTGAATTCCTTAAATCTCATAAGGATTTCTTTTGACTCTTTACATTTAAAAAAATATATCCATGCTTTCCCAGAGAAATCATCTACAAAGATAACATAATACAAAAATCCTCCTAAAGAGGTTACAAACATCGGTCCACATAAATCAAAATGAATAATTTCTAATACATTTTTAGATTTGCTATCACTGGTGTGAAACATACCTTTTGTGTTTTTCCCTAGAGCACATCCTTTGCATGTTCCTTCATGATTTTGCTTTATTTTAGGTAGACCTATCACCATTTTTTCAATTGAAGGGAGAGCTCAGAAATGAAGATGTCCTAACCTCCTATGCCAAATTTCACTTGTTCTTGTTGACTCATGCATTAAAGCTTGAGAGGAGGAAATACAAAGTTTGTAGAGGTACCCATGTCTTACTCCAATAGTATAGGCCTTCTTGATGGTTGAGTTCTTTGGCCATGCCAAGACCTTTCCTTCCATAAAGGTGATTTTATATCCTTTGTCTTTAAGTGTTGAAATGGAGACTAAATTTATCTTTATCCCTGGGACATATAATACATCCGTGAGTTGAAGGGAGATGCTTGAATTTAGGTTTATAGTACAAGTCCCAATTCCTTTTACAGGATAGCTTGAATCATCTCCAATAGTTACTTCCTCATCAGAATTTTCTATTAGGCTATCAAGGTGTTCTTTGAATATTGTAATGTGACATGATGCTCCACTATCAATTACCCTGGTATTAGGGTTAGTTGATACTTGACTTGGAAGAGCTAAGTAGAACACAAGTTTCTCTGAATCATTCTCTATCCTTGACTTACTAACTTTTTCAACAGTGGCTTGAGGTCTTGGTCTATCCAGACACTTTATAGCATAGTGCCGATATTGGTCACATCTGAAGCATTTTACTTTGGTCATATCCCTCTTCCTCTTGGATGAGTATTTTCCTCTTGAATCTTTGTCCTTCTTCCTTTTGATGTTATTTTTCTTTCCCTTTTTGTGTGAAGAGGAGTTCAGCACATGAATGTCTTCATTGATAGGGATTTGACCATCCCCCCTTGCAATTAGCCTTGGTTCTTCTTGAATGCAATATGTTTTTAATCGATCAAATTTTGGAAGTTTTGAGCGAGCACTAATTTCTTGTATGAATCCTTCCCATGAAGCAGGTAATCCATTTAATGCTAACATAGTTAGCTCCTTGCTATCTATAAGGTGACCAATGGTGGAGAGTTCGCCCTTTAATTATGCGATCCTCATGAAATACGATGTAATGGATTCTCCTTTGTTCATCTTCATATGTTGAAGTCTATGTTTTAGTGATAGAGCCCTGTTAGTATTGTTTATTTCATACATGCTTTCTAATATTGAGAACATTTTGAATGTTGTATCTAACTTATTGATTATAGGTACTATGTGATCCTTGACTGCGTCTACTAACAGCTTCATGGTCTTATTGTTGTTCTTTATCCATTGTCTCTTCTCATCTTCTTCATCCGGTATAGTTGTTTCCTTTTCTACAAAGGCTTCTAACTCTTGCTCTCTTAATGTGATCATAATTATGAATTTCCATGAGACAAAGTTAGAGGCGCCTTCAAGACAATCCTCAAATCTAACACCATTGGCCATTATGAGAAGAGTATGTGTTTTGAATAAATTCAAATGATAAATTATGACTACCTTTAGACTCAAATTTGATTGGATCTTCCTTAGACTAGCTCTGATACCATGTTAATGTTTATATCAAATTTGAATATAGGATCTTTTAAATCTTATTAATGCAATTTCCACTTCTTATATCAATATAAGGATTCCTTTGTATATCAATTAATTTAACATGGATTTTTGTACAATGATCAATTAAAACTGATATTAATCTTATTGCAATTTTACAGAAAATAGAATCAATTAATATATTAAATTTCCGACAGCAAATGGCCTACAATATTCTAGGAGGCAGTCGATATTGTTTATGCATTGTAGTTATTCTGTACATCCACAATACGATTGTCTCACTCCTTATATAAGGAGAGAGACATGCCTTCGTAGAGGCATGCCTCTACGTGGATAATGTCTCTCGGTTGTGTAAGAACACGTCAATACATAATGTAATGCAGTCGATAATTATCGGTAACCAATTTGCATTTGTTACATTTTTAATATGATTTTCTAAATGTACATATTCTGATCGATAGTAAATATCGATAAGCATATGATTGAATGTTATTTGATATAATCAAATTAATTATATGTGTATATTTAATAATGTATAGTTATACATTATTAAATATGTACATATGATTAATTCATAATCATATTTCAAGATTAATATTTAAGCAAGAATCTTATTAAATACATAATGCAAATAATGGATTAATACTTGTAGAGGATAGATATCAAATGCTTAAGGTCGATAGGCCAATTAAGCATCTGATTTCATCGATTAGAATTACCTAATCGAAGCTACAAAACATTAACAGACATTGGCTAGATGATAAGATGTAAACATACTTGAATTGTTAAATAAAAATATTCTATTTATAGCCATTTATACAATTGTCTTACTTTTATTTCACTTTTGTAGATGCACTTGCATCTACAAAAGACTTCTACACTGGATTGACATGTTGACTTAGTAATAGACAATTATTTCTAAAAATATTTAAGAACAATTTTCTCATGCAGTTTTCTTTTATTTCTTTTATTTCCTTTGTTATGGTTCATTGTTCTTTTAAATTTGTTGGCACCAAAATTATTGATTTGCTTTTAAATTGGAATTCGTAACTTTTACAACAACACAAATAGCGATTGAGGGATCTTCTATCAAATGTCATTTTCTATGTTTTATGGAAAACAATATTTATTCCAAACTTCCAAAGCACCTAGGCTTGTGCCTGTATATTGGCATAATAACACTAAATATTTAAAGCATTTTTTTAAGTTTTTTAATTTTGTAGCGGTTACAAATTACTTGATAAATGCCATGAAGATTTGAATTCAACATGTGGTTCCTTGTAGTCGCAAAATCAGATTTATGCTTTATATGACAAATTGCACACTTAAATAATAATGAAGAAAAACGCCACCTTATGTGATACCCCTCCCTTGGTCAGACTTGATTTAACCTAGTTTGACTCTGGATGATCTTTATTGTAGTTAAAGTGGCCATTTATGATTTATACTTTATGGATCATTGGATGATGGTTTTCATATTGTGATTTATGATGTGATTATTTGATGTTGTTTATGCTCTGACAATTAGATGATTAATGAGATGAATTATATATATGTGATGTTGGGATTTAGTCATTATATTTATCAATGTTTAATTGCTCTGATATACACTGTGTTTTATCCTTAATGTTCTTGAGTGAAAGGGAAAAGTACCACACTTCTCTTTATGGGCAAGCTACGTTGCTTCCATTCCCTTTTCAAAGTATGTTATTTTTATGGATTATATGTATATGTTCGACAGTTTGCTTATGCAGCTGGAGGTGCCGAGCATCGACTCCACCTGAACCTTCAAGTCTGAGCATGCTCTATAACCCAATGGTAAAGTGGAAAACTGGAGTTATCAGTCAGACCATTGTTGTACCATCGTTCCAATGAGAACGAGTCTCCAGTCAGGTATCCTTGTTTCTTGGTCGTTTGGTCATATTAGTTGTTAGCTTTGTTGGTCTTTCGTGTTTTGGTTTGTCGCAATTCATCACCCCTGTGTAAAGTAGAATAATTATCTAGTATTTTTCGTGAAAGAGATTAATATTATATATTAACGGTATTTGAATATTTTTAATTTATCAATTAATAAATTTTAAAGTGTGCAAGATTAAATTAAAATTAATGTTATTGCTAAAACGACTAAATTTATTTTATCCTTGTTGTAAATAATTAATTAAATTGGGAAATAAGACATTTAATTTTGTATTTTATTGTGCTCAAGGTAAATTAATTTTTTAAAAGTAATTTATATTTAATTGTTTTCAAATTTAAATTTGCATGTGTGGGAGTTACAAAACTAAACAAAAAAACAATTAATGAATTTAATGGGGAATCTTGCATGCTTTTTGGGGGAGTTGTTTTTAGGGGAAGAAATGTTTTTTGCTTCCCATGAAGTTTAATGTGTGCATGTTTTTCATGGAAATGGCTTTTGAAAGGATTTGGAGAAAATTGGTTTGAAAAGGAGAAATTTGGGAAACAATGGAGTTTTATTTTCAATTTCGCTAAGAAATTAGAGAAAGGGATTGAAATAATTTGTTGAAGCTTTTGGATTTGTGTGTCTGGCTCTTCAGGTTCGACAGCCGAGGATCTTCTTGAAGGTTTTTTCTTCCGCTTCCGTGCGTGATTTCGAGATAGCATTTTAGAGGTAGGGTTCCATATTTATTTCTTGCATGTAGAATTTCTTTTAGTCTGTTTTAAAAAAAAATAATCTATTGCTTATTTGAAAAGAGAAAATAAAGTGGATTGTCTGATAATGGGGTTTTGGGTTATTGAAATTTATTTGTGATCTGGGTTAAATTAAATGTATATTGTGAAATTTGGAAATATTTTGAGGTTATATATATATATATATATATATATATATATATATATATATATATATATATATATATATATATCGTTTCTATCTGTTATGTGAAAAAATATTTTTTTGCAAATTAAATTTTTAAATCTATGCTTCTTTGGGTGTCGTGGGCACCCACCGTGGGCTTACCCACGGCGGTGGGGAGCCCCCCACCGTGGGATTAACATATGGTAAATGTAGTTTATTTTGATAAGATGGTATAATTATAAAGATAGTTATATTTTGGATAAACATAGCTAGGCTTTGATAAAGATAGTAATAAAGGATAAAATTAGACATATTTTGTTAAACATAGATATATTTGGAAATTAGAGAAATTTTTGAGAAAAATGGATGCGTTTAGATTAATATATATGTTATTTGATATAATCAATTAAACATGTGGTTAAGTTCTGTTTAGGATTATATATATGTATATGTTTTTATATGAACCCGAGTAATCTCTATTTAGTTGTTGTTGATCAAATATATGATAGCAAAATTGTAGGAATGAATTATGATTTCTCAAATGCTTGAATAATGCAATGTTAGTTTTATTGTGCAAATTAATAAGAATAAAATGAGTTTTAATGTTTTAAATCTGGGTTATTGGAAATCAATGTTATTTTGAATTAATTATTGTATAGAAGTGATCATGGTCTCTCTAGTAAAATATTTTAAGATTGAATACTTTAATGTCTGACATTATGAGACTTGGTTGTACCGTTGATTTTGTCTGCCATAGTGGGTTTCTTGGATATGTGGTATAAATGTAATTTGTTTTCCAGAGGCTAGGTCGTTGTTGAGTTCTTTCTTTGTGTATAGTTTTCTCATCGGCATTTATTGTGATGTGCTTGGTGTCATGCATGTCTTCTATGCTAGTCAATCAATCTTGCTACATTGAACCTCCTAGTTTGTACTCTTGTTCTAGCAAGTCAGCCAACCTTGCTATGGTAGAGGGGTCTAGACTCTTGGTGTTATTTGGTTGTCTTAGACCTTGTGTTGAATTTTGATTCCTAGGTGCAAGTCAAGGGGGAGTGGCTTTCATTGGGGGCTGGGACCCAAAGAGGTCATCAAGGTAACTCAATGAGAGTTTTATAATCAAGTGAAAATTTAAATAATGAACTGGGAAGGGTAGCTAGTACACATTAATAAAGATTAAATTGTTGCCTCTCTTATGCTCAAACACTTGTTTAGGTTTGAGGTAAGTAGAGAAGGCCTGGAATGGCGTCCACCAATCTTGTCCATTTGAAAGGTTGGTGTGGTCCACTAGTGTTTGTGTGGGGGTCGGGGATCAGGAGAGGTCATTAGGGTAACCTAGGAAGGGGGTCGGGACCTAGTGAAGACTCACCAAAATAACTCATGACAACCTAGTGATGGAACTCTTCCCTACTGCATACCTAGTGGTTCCTCTTGGTTTTGTCTTTCTGTGAATTTATTGGGCCTCTGGAAGTTGGTTGTTTCATTGTTGAGTTCCTGCAATTATAGCCTTGTGAGTCTCTTGTGAGCCTCGTGCGAGTCATTTGTATTTCCTTTTGTCTCTTGGGTCTAGCCGATACCTCCTAGCATGGGGGGTGGACCTAATGGTACCACATGATTGGGTGGAGTGTTACTTGCGCCCATTGGGTTTCGGTACGTCCTACATCCGGATCGTGATGGCTCATGAGGAGATTGAAGACCTTCATTTAGTACTATATTTTTGTATTATATTCGTTGTTGCACTCATGGAGAATATATCCTTATGGATATCTTGTAATGTAATCGATTTTTATATGTATATTCCCATGGCATTGTATTGTGCATCATGATCATTTGTAAAGGATAGTGTTGTCATATTTATAAAAGTTTCATTTGTTATTGTTGTATTGTTATGTTATATTGAGTAACATCATTGTGGGGCCTTGAGGACTCTTGCTAGTTATTATATGTACTTATTAACATTATCTTGTAACATCATGTTACTTCTTTCATATGTATGGTTTAATTTATTTATAAAAAAAATATTCGCATTTTCCATTGTTTTATTTGTTTAACTCCTCTAGGCCTCATGGAGGGGTGTTACACCTTATATACAACAATAAAGATTTAATGTGTAAATAGTAAAGGTGTGATAACCATGAACTTTTTTGAATGATATTGTTTAATCTTTTAATCTTTAGCAACAATATATTATGATTTTTGACAAAATAAAGACAATCATACTAAATATAAAACAAAAAATTATGATAATAACGCTAGCCCAATCAATGGGGTTGAAACATGCAAGTAACTACACTAATGTAGCCATAGCTTTAAATAGATTTTGCTAGTATACACTCAAATCTAGGTTACAAACAATGCATCAATAGTTCCCTTCACTTGCTATATGTATGTAGACTAACCTAGGTATTTGCAATAACAACTATTAAATATATATCTATATCTATAGCTATAATGTTATATATATTACCTCGAAGTGAAAAATATTGAGGCAACACTTTATTTGTTGAAATCGAGGTATCGTACACCTCTAAAATCCAATTGTTTGGGTAGCTTCTAGGACTTCCTCTGATTCTCCCAAATGCATCACCTTCTTCTGGCAATTTGTAATAGGCCAATACTTGAGTAACCCTCTAATGACAATATCTGCCAATTCAAAGTCTTTCTCTACAAACAAAGTGATACAATTAATAGCTGTTGGTAGTACATAGAGACACTTGGGCTTATGGAGAGGAATGAGTGCCCTCGTAAGAAAGAGCTTATACTCTTCCTTTTATGGCATTGTGAAGCCATTAATAATAGAGTTTAAAATCTCTAGCAACTTTGTTATTCCAGTACACCTTTGATCTTAAATGTAAATCTGTAAAAGATGTGTTAATAGCTTTCTTGATGAATGGCATGTGCACCATGAACTTTTCATATATCTAGTGCAGGATAGTCTTAAGGTATTCCCTTTCCTGAGGATCCTTTGAATCAAAGATATCCTACAATTTGAGAACAAAGAAATGATCAATGTATCTCTTGGTCAACTTAGCATCTGCATTTATGGAAGCCACAAATCTCAATATGAATTCATATACAATCTACAAGTGGGCTTGTGTAGGATCCATGGTGGGCTCTTCTTCTTAAATCCCTCCATGCCTGATTTTTTATGGGAGGAAGGGGTGGACTTATAAATAAATTAGCAATCACCATCTTGCCAATTTCCTCCATCATCGACTCTATGAACTTTGTATTGCCAAATGTTATGTAATCCACCAATTTCGGGAGAGTCTGTTGTTTGATGTCCTTTTTTTTAATATTTTTATTAGGGTCACTGAAGTCAAAGACAACACATCATTAATTTAGCTTATTACTGAAAAGGTTTTATTTTTTTGAAATGGGTACATATTTCAAGGATGCCAGGGCCTCATAGCTAGTTCCATTTGTTGGGTAAGTTGTTGAAGTCATCTTATTGCTTGCATTAGGCCATGATGCAACACTACTATTGTTATTGTTGGTGTTGCTCTTGCTACCACCATTAGCATTGTAAGATGGAAAAAAACAACTTCTTTATGATGATATTTGCAACACCCACGTCGTTATTATTGTTGGTATGAGAGTTGATGTTGTTGCTATTGTTCTCCATTCTACAAAGTTCGCATAGTATATATTTCATCTTTTATGATCCTTAAATTGATTCCCCACTCTCAGTTACTCATATAGAAAACTAGACTCAAAACATGAAATACAAAAAATCCAGACATTTAGAAACTATTCATAGCATTGACTTACACTATTTTGTAAAGTAAATGGTGGCTAGTAGTGAATCAAATCTAATGATCTTGATACTATTTCAGTGTCGTAAATTGTACACCCCTAATTAGATTTGTCCAATTCCACGCTTAGGTTATCACCCATCTTAGTGTGTTCCATTATATTTTGCATTTACAAGGTTCCTTTAAGCATTTAATTATTAATTTAATTAAATCTAAGGTCTTCTCCCCTCAATTCACATATTATAAAATTGGGCCCTTAACTCTAAGTGTGCCCCTTTTTATTTTATTTTAATCAATCCTAACAAAGTCCTAATTCGCATCTTCAAGGAACATTTTCACATATCTAAACACCTTGCATTGACCTACCATGTTGGGTTTGACTTTATAATCATGATATCTCACATCCCTAGAAATTTGGAAAAAAGTCAGCTAAACCAAAATGCTACCATTCTGGTCCCGACTTTTTCTCTTTGAATTTAAGGAGCCGAATTTGGAGGTATTATAATGTTCAAATCCTTCTTTGTATCAATTTTTATTAATTCTAAGTTGGCCTATTATCTAAATTAAAAGTCAGGTTTTCATATATATAGCCTTTTCTTTCCCTTATTTGAGGATCTGAATCTAGCATTTGAGGGAGATCCTTGTGAAGCGAAAGTATAGGTTTTATATATTCTACAATCAACAAGTTCATCATTCATCGAGTCTTCATCAAGCTTTTTCATCATTCATGGAAGCTTAGGAGATATTGAAGAATAATAAGGAGATCACTAACAGTTGATTGGCTTGTACCTCTCCTTAGGGTTTGGTATGGTTTGATGTTATTTTCATATCTCCATGTAAGTTTCAGATCTATATTTTTAGATTTATATTATTGCTTTAGATCTACATTGCATTTTTACATTTGAGGCATTTACATTACATTCATTTTAGGGTTTTTACTCAAAACATAGGGTATAACTCTAGTTTGCATTTCAGCTCATATGATCGCATTCAATTTTTAGTGATTTTTTCAAGACTTCATTTGATTTTTAGAATTTTTTTCACGACTTTATTTGCTTTTTAGGGTTTTTTATGATTTTGCCCCCAGTGTCTAGCAAGGCAAGGAATATGAAAAATGGATAAATAAGCTTGCTGAAATGTGGGTGGATAGAGGGAAAGACAAAGGTCATTTATTACGAAGACAAAGCAGATTCAATGTCCAAGGGCTATCATGTGATGGGATAAGGGACTAGATATGACAATGTAAAGAAATGACATGGCATGAGGGACATGTCAAGAGGTTTTTGAAACTAGTTTTTTGCATTTTATGTCCTTACATCGAATCAAGTTCAAGTGACGAAAAAGAGTGTATGGACAATGATGGGATATGGATAGGATAAGAAAGATAAAAAATAGACAGAGGATATGGACTGAAAGTTGCGATAGGCTAAGGGATAGTCACTGGAGGTTGCAATAAGCCAAGGAATATGGATGAAAGGCTGTAATAATCCAATGGATAAATACCAAAACTTATGATAGACTGAAAGCTATGAACAGGATGCATAACATTCATGAAGATCCTTAGTCTTGTCAAGATCAAATATGGAGAAAAGGGAGTATGGATATAGATAGGATAATGGAGGGTACGACAAGAGTACGGTAGGATATGGAGGGAAATATGATATGATAGGATAGTGGAGTAATAAAGGGAAATAGGATACGATATGATAACACAACTAAAACCTGCCCCCAAGTGTGGAATGCAAGAAAATGAAAGAGTACGCATGACGTATGTTTGTCAAGTTTTCATCATGGTACTTGCCCAAGGCACCTGTTTGCCAGGTTTTCACCAAAGGACGAATTATTTTTCTTTACTTTTCTTTTCTTTTCTTTCTTTTTTTTATTTCTTTTTTTTGGCATTTTTTACTTTTTTCAATTTTATTTTTATTTTTTTACTTTTTTGTATTTTTCTTTTTTTTTCAATTTTTTTTGCCTTTTTGGAAGATAATGGATGCTAGATAAGAAATAGAGGAAGGAATCAAGTGTCTCACTATCTAGATAGTAGCCTTGAATAATGGACCATGACTATTAAAAGTATGCTCAAAGATGTTGGCAGGATAATGACATGGAAATGAGATGGGACTGAGGTAAGGATTTATGCTAAATATTGGATCAGAGGGATGGAAGGATGGAAAATATGTATTGGATAATGAATAGGGTATTGGAAGAATTGTTCTTTAGTGGATGGAAATGCTAGAAAGATCAACATTGGCACACACCTTGAGGGGTAGTGGAGTGATGGAGGAAAAGTGGATCTCAAATATTGAGAATTTGATGGAGGAAGGGCTAAGGATTTTGGGACATGAGGACCCAAAATGGATGAAGGAGGTGATGGAGGAATAGATTTGAAAGGTTTGGATGGAGGAAAAGAAATTTTGAATGCCAATTTGGATTCTTTTTGTTCTTCTACAAGCCACTTGGGAATCTACATTGTTTTTTATTTTTCATGCTTTTGTGGCTCCTTAGAACATATTGCTTGCACAAGAGATTTAGGAACCCATGTAGATTTTTACTTATATTTGAGAAATTGGCCTTTGCAACCTTTTGGATATTTGTTTTTCTCTTTAGATCACATTTTTCTTTGTTTTGACATGTCAATTAGATGAGACATGTTGATCCTTGAATACATTCGGATTTCTGGACATGAATTTTATGCTTGGCATCCAAATTGCTTGGAGAAAGAAAAGAATGTGTGGATAGATAGGAATGATCTGGAGGTCTTCTGGATGGATGGAAGGTACTCAAGGATGTGTGCCTTTTCTAACCATGATTAGGGGATGAAGGGATATAAAGATCTAAAGTGGATGGAAGAGATGAAGGGTTACGTGCATATTTGGAGTTAGGTGGAGGGATACCAACCTCTCGAGAGTGGGTTGTGTAGCCATGACCATTAAGATTTTTTTTGACATTGAGGGGTTCTTCCTTGCGAAGGTCTACCCCTTTTCCTTTATAAATATTTTTACGCATAGGATACTATTTGCTTTGAGAAGAAGATGCAAGTCCATTGTGAGGTGGATATGATATGAAAGAAATGATGGGATCATGAAGTGGATCAGGCTAGACCAAAGTGGAGGAACCTATTGTGCATGTAGGGGATTCATGAACATCTTGCACCAACATGTTAGAATCATGAGGGGGATTACGATCATGTGGGGGATCAAGATCAATGACAAACTCTTCATGAGATGGAATGGGAGGAATAATAGGATCATCAAAAGATATAAGATCTTGGAATGTATATGGACAATTAGGACGTGGAGATGGAGGAACAAAAGAATCTCATGGAAGATTTAAAGGGATAATAGGGTCTTGCAGTGGATATGAATATGAAAGGATACTTTGATCTTGATAAGGAGGAATATCATTGGATTCCTCTTTAAAGGTTCTCTACTCTTGACTTTCAATGGGATCATTGGAAAGAATGGAAGAGATGTCTTGACCTTGCTTAGGGAGAAGAATTCCAATGGTATTTAAAAGGACATTTTATTCATGAAATGGAAGGGGATCATTTGGGATAGGATAGACTAGGATATCTTGATCTTGCTCAGGAAGCAGAGTGACAATAGGACTTTGGATAGGATATATAGGAATGGTGGGATCATCATGAGTTCCTACGAATATGGGATCCTGGTCAACAATTGGATGGAATGATAAGGTTTGAGGATCTTGATCTTGATTTGTTTTGGGACTCATTTGTTCGTGCTCTAAATTATCCTCTTGATATGGGGTTGGACTTGGATATACATGGGGGATTCTAGCAAGGAATCAATGAGAGTTGAAATGAGGCAGATAAAATTTGAATGGGATCCTTTGAAATAAGTTTGATGGGGAATCAAGCACATGGTGGCAATGGGTCTCGCATTTCTGAAGCATGGTAAGGACTTGCATCATTTATTATGGATAGCCCTTAGGGGATTTCATCCTTGGGTGTATCGTTTGATGAGGGTGATATGGAAGGTTCTTATGAAGCTTCAAAATGTGTAGGAATAGAGTCCACTAGAAAGTCAATTTGCTTATGAGGGATGAACCATTTCTAGACATGGGTGCAAAATTTTGATCTTTCTCAAAATAATCGCTTAGGATTCTTGTTATTAAATTTCTGAAAGATTTATCTTTCTTTAAAGAAGAATTTGAATCCTTGTGAGGTTTTGACATGGTTGGTTTGGATTGGGACTTGTTTGAAAGTGATTTGGTTTTTGTTTGGTGTTACATTTTGATTTTGGTTTGGGTTTTGGTTGAATGGAATTGGATTTGGGACGTGGTTGAATTGGTTTGACATGTTTGAAATTTGTCCTAGTGTGAGTTGCAACTTTTGTTTTTAAATTTTTAGTTTAGTTGTTGATATTTATTTGCTGATTGATGTTGTTGTTGATACTCCATAGTTGGTTGAACCAATTGTTGACATTGTGTGTTTGGTTGAGCATGTTGTTGAAATTATACCATTGATTATGTTGGTTATATATGTTGGACCATTAGTTGTGATGGTTGGATATGTTGAACCATTGGTTGCATTAGGTTAACTTACAATTGTGTAGATTGAATAAGTTTTGATTCAAGATTTGATTGAATGAATTTTGACTTGGGACCTGGTCGAAGGAGGTTTGATTTGGGATTTCGTTAAAATTTGTGCACTTGTTACTTGAAATTGTTTCATCATGTCTATTTGTGAGATGAGAGATGGTATGCTTGATCGTGCAACAAGAGATTTTACATAATTTGGCTCAATTTTTAAGTTGGACCTTGAAATTTTTGAAATATTTTGGACATTTGGGATCTAGCCTTTTCACTGCTTTTCACCTTTTGTTCCAAGACATTTGTTTCTCAAGCTAGTTTCTCCTCTAGTTTTCGTATTTGGACACTTGTTTCATAATAAAAAGTTTGATCCAAATTTTGGGACATGTATAAATTGGGTTGACATGATATATTGTTCAATTGCGATGACATGGTCTCATAAGAAACTTGGGATATGCCGCTATGCAATGCAACTAATGGAATTGAAAAATGCAACCTAAAAGGATGGCAATGCAACTAATGGAATTGAAAAATGCAACCTAAAAGGATGGCAATGCAACTAATGGAATTGAAAAATGCAACCTAAAAGGATGGCAATGCAACTTGCGTTTTTTTGGAATTTTAAGTTTTTGGAATGATAATGAAATGCAACTAGGTGCAACCTTAGAAAAATGATGATGCAACTTATGACAAGAAAGCAACCTATGTTTTTGGAATTTTCAAGATTTGGACAAACTTTTGAAATACAAACCTAAAGACACAACCTTGGAAAATTGAAATGAAGTCAAAACCTTAATCGACAAATGGATAAAGCACAAAAAGATGATAGGACAAATGACAATGTCTCACCTATACGCTTGGATACTAAGCTAGGTTTACAAAATAATGTTGATTAAAGGACAAAATTTTGAGACAAGGTCAAGACTCCTTGACAACAACTCAGGGTCTAGTCTAAAGTTTTGATTTTTCAAGTTTGGCAAACCTAATTTTGAGACTAAATGCCAGTGGACAATGATAATGACACGGACCTAATATATGATATGGATATGAAATGACAAATCAACCTAGGACAAAACTGTGGTTTTGGACCATGTAATGGCAATGCTAATGTAATAAGGATTTATGAGGATCAATGATTTTGTATATGCAAAATGCAACTTAAGCCAAGACCTAATTTTGGGATGATGATAAAGCAATGAATGATTAAGACCTAGGAAATTTATTTTTAACCTAAATGAAAAAAGGGGATCATGACAATGCAATGGACAAAGATATGAAAGGCAATTAATACATCTTAAGACCTAAGTTTAGACTATGCAAAACATAAACTTTAGTGACATGAATTTTGAAACAAAGGAGTCCAATGTTTTGACAAGCCATGTTTATGATAACTTGGAGTGTTTTGAGACATGTTTTTTTAATTTTGGAAACTTTGTTTGATTTTTTGATAACCAAGGTTGTTTATCACTTTTCTTTGATATAAACCTTTTATATTGCTTGTGTTACTTGTGATCTTTGTCTTTAATGTGAACTTTTAACAAACAAGAAAAACAAAATGGTTGTTTGACTCTTTCATTAAAAAAAAACATTCAATCACAATCCTCAAATTTGGCTGAGACAATACTTGTTGAATTCCCTTGCTCAGAATACCACATTTGTTTGGATAGATAGAAGCTTGATAGCACTGGATACACTCCACGACACACTTCTTTGACATACCAAGCTTCGAATTTCTAAAGACTCAGAGGTCTCGATAAAATTTCTATCTCAAGTTGAAGGGTACATGAGGGGTTTCTTTGGCATGCATGTATAACAACACTCGAGTCAACAAGTAGAAGTTAAGGCTTGCTAAACAATGGATTCTTTAGTTTGGGCATCTATTCAAGTGGTCATACATGCTGTGTTTTTTTCTTATAAAAGAGGCCTCCTAGCCCTTTCGGGTTTTCACGTATCATACGGATACTAAGGGAGACTGACATCGATATGACACATCAACACCTATCATCTGCATGTTTCCTCACAAACAAATTCATTTATAGTCTTGGGTCGTTCCCTCTCACTTGGCCTTATGAGCTACTCGGGAGGTAGGCACTCTACCTAAAAGGAAAATGAGCGTCGCTAACACTTTTCTCATGTACCCAATACCACGAGGGCTAAGGGGAGAGGATAGTGTGTGTTGGCCGTCAGATCACTCACATGCACAAGTGTGCCCAATCAAAGAAAATAGATGATCTTTTTAAACCCAAATCCAAATATGAGCTAACTAATAAAAACATGAAGACACTTTGTTTCAAGATTTTGTCTTTGTTAACGTCCTACATCAAATGCGTTAGTAGTTTGTTGTTTAGGTCTTCTCCCAATGATTTCCAATGTGTTGCACATATTATCAATAACACAAAAAGCCCAACACCTAACAAAAGACTGAATTTGACATGATTGCAAGCTTAATTTGAAAATTATACCTCACTTTCTATCTTTGCAAAGGCGCAAAACAAAATGACAAGGGTGCAACTTTAGGCTACAAGGGCGTAACTTTCTCTGACAAGCACACATGTTCAGCTAACAAGGGTGCACATTTGTAGTTACCCTACAAAATTAGGGATAAACAGTCAAACAAAGACCAATTTTCTAAAAATGAAGGCTAATATGATCATATAAACCCTATTTTGATTAAATTTGCCCTATTTGCGCTAGGAATTGACTATGATTGCAATAATTCACTCAAATTTCAAACTTTCCATGATGGATTCATGCCTAAGAAAGAAAACGCAACTCATAAACTAAGAAATGCAAGAGTTCTAAGCCCGTCAAAATGAAATGCATAACTTTACCTACCTAGAAACCCTGGTTACGCTATTGTGAGTAGTTATTGTTCATTGCCATCCTAATTATTTTATACGAGTTAATTAAGCCTTTAAAAACCCTAATTAGACTAATTGAAACCAAATTGAAGTAATATTGAAACATTTGAGGTCATTTTATACCAAATTGTAATAAAATTTGTTGTTCTTTTTAAGCAAAATACATGAAAAAGTAAATGTGAATGTTGTTGTTCATTAACCAAGGCCTAATTAATGCTATGTGAGTTCATTTTTAAGCCTTATTGATCATTAACCAATCTTGTTTTAACCCTGCAATCACAGAGTGAGTAAAACTACAAATTTAATCTCTTGCAACAAGGACGCAAATTTGGGGAACAAGGGCGCAAAAGCCCTGAATTCGTCCTTAAAGGCCCTCTTTCTAGCAAATTTTGACTTGCAATCAAGTAAAGCACTCAAAAAATAGAAGATTAGTCATGTTTCACGTCAGATTCACCAGAAAATGTAACTAGGAAATCAGGTATAAGCATCAAAGCAATAGATAAGCCAACCATGAAGACTAAAATGCAATAAAAATAATTCCTAATACAATCAATAGAGATATGGAGATAAAGCACTAAAACAAAATGCAAACTATAACAAAGTGTCTCCTCCGTGATTCTCCATTATCTTTCTTTCTCCTTTAAATTTTATGTGTGGATCTCACCTACAAGTGCAAATGCAAGTGAAAGCAAGTTGGTTGCAAGATGAAATTTGCAGTGTAAGGAGACTAGAAGTGTGGTTATGAAATGACAAGAAGAAAATGAGCTCAATTTATAGAACAAAAGTCCCCAAAATTTAAAAGGGCAATTAGACCAACAATTAACATGATTATGACAAATTGAATGACAAATTCATGATAACCTTCTTTGTCAAAATAATGACAAATTGAGAGGGAAAATAGCCACTTGATTTTGACAAATTAGGCCTAAAAAATAGCTTCCAAACTTATGACAATTAAGCATAAAAAGAGGAGAAAATTTAGAGGAGAAATTAGTGGAAAATGTTAAGGGAGAAAAAGGTGGGAGAATTAATTATATATTGCATTTATTAATTTCTCTCACAAAAAGGGACCAATTAGCCAATTAAACAATTAATTTAATTGTGACATAGGATAAATGAATAAACTCATTTAACTTAAAGAAAGGGGTACTTAAATAGGATTAAATGATTAAATCATAAAACCCTAGGAGACTTAGGAAATGAATCAGGCCAAGATGCAATTAATATAATAAATACATGTTGATGATTGTGATCAAAAGGATAACTCACAAGAACTTGACAATTAAATGAGAAAGACCAATGACAATTGATCGAAGATGACAAAAGGATTGCATTGATAAAAGATAATTGATAAAGGATCAATGAATAATTGATCCAAAAATGACAAAGATCGACAAAAAATCGATTAAATACAATAAAGGAACCAAATTAAGAAAGGATAATCGATGAAGGACCAATGACTAATTTATCCAAAATGATAAGGGTTTCATAATTTATTGAGAGCGATGATGAATCAATCAAGGATTGATAAAAGGTTGATTTGGTGAAGATTGTCTTGAAAAGAAGATTGTCAAAGATCGATGATGAATCAATTAAAATTGATAAATAGACTGATGATGATTGATAATTGAAGATTGACAAAGATAAAAAATGAACCAAATCAATTGACAAATGAAGATGATTGACATTGCAAATGACGAGGTCTAGAACAAAACCTTAATTGACATCAACTAGGGTTATAACGATGTCAAATTGATATAGCAAGTTGATGACAACCACTGATTGAGATTTGAAACTGAAATTGACATGACCTAATTCAAAATACGAGAAAATTGGAATCAGATAGGAAAAGAAATGCAAAGGAATGACATAATGTTGACAAATGATAAAGATCGTATGCACAACGTAGAAGAAGTGTTAGTAAATGTGAAAAACCCTAAAATAAGCTCACGTGGACATGTTAAAGTATGATTCCGCAAGAGTTGACCATTTTTAGATGCCTACATATGTATTTACAAATTCAAATTTACATTTGCAAGTTTGATTTTCAACTGAATTTAAAAAATTTAGAGGTTAAATTCACAAAAACCCTAATATTTAATTCTAAAATTAAACTGTGGGTTGTCTAATTTGAATTAATTATTTCAAATTTGATTACTTATGTAATTTAAAATTCAAAGTTGCACACAGAGATCTAACTTTCAAGTGAATTACATAAATTTAGTGGTTGAATTTACAAAAACCCTACTTTATAATTCTAAAATTTTCTTGTGGGTTGCATAATTTTTCAAATTTATTTTCAGATCTAATATTTATGATATCCTATGCTTTAGAGGCATTTATCTTTCGAACCCACAAATCAAATTGCTCGATTAATTAGTTAATCAATAATTTTTACAAAATGCTGCTTTCTCTAATCATAATTTTGAAATTTCAAATTCAAATTTCCCTCCTTTGTGCATGAGTTTTTCTACCATTAGTAATACCTACAATATTCCCATGAGAAGGAGTTGTATAATTAAGGCTTACCAAGGTTTAATCACTAAGGATATGGAGCCTAATTTGGATAGCTTATTTCATGAGAATGTTGGTGGTTCCTCTAGTCCAACAAATGATGTCAATTATCCTCACTCTTTTCATAACTCTTGTGATGTGGATAAATCACTAACTAGGGTTTTCATTGATCAATTGGAGAATATTGACAATGAATTTGAAAATCTTCAATGATGGATGAGACAATAATACCCGAAAAGTGAGGCAATCCCATTGATTTAAGGATTAAAAAGAATGGTTCAAAGTGATCAAAGACTTATAGATAAATTGTTTACTCGAACCTTTAGGTACAAAGCTTTGCGTTGGTATTGTTCTTTTCCTCCTTATTCTATTACATCATTTCAAAAATTAGCTAATGCTTTCATTCAACAATTTCACACTTAATATTGGTCCTAAAATTACTTTGACTGATTTGATTCATTGTAAGAAAGGTGTTAAAGAAAAAGTGACTGATTTTATCAGTAGATATAAACATTTGTATTCTCAAATTGCTTAACATATGCCTGATCAAGATTTTCAAAGAATTTCTATTTCTAATTTTCAAAAAGACATTAGGGATAAGCTTCTCTTTTTTGAGTTTACTTCCTTTATGTAGTTGTGCACAGTACTTGATGATTATCAGCTTCATGTGAGTCAGTTTGAATCATCTTCTTCAATGGCTCCGATTGATAAGAATGAAAGTGCTCAACAATATTTTGTGAAGTTTAAACCAAATAAGGGATATATCAAGTTCAATGACAACATCAAAACTCAAGTGGCATTCATGACATCAGGTGTGGCTCCTTTATCCAAATACTTTAGCAAAAAATTTACTCCACTTTTTGAGTCTTTGCATGGAATTATGACATGATTGATAAAAAAAAATGTGTTGAAACCTCCTCCCATCAAGACAATATATGCCTCCAAAACTTTGCCACCTTATCATGATCCCAAAGCCTTTTTCCAATTTCATTGTCAACACGGTCATGATACTGAGAATTGGTATACCTTGAGGAGTAGGATTCAATATTTTTTATAACAATACAATATCCATAGATAAAGTGAATGATAAAGGAAAAAAGTTTGTACCTCCTCCTAATCAAAACCTTCAAATATTTACTAATCCTTTGCCTTCTCATTCTACTAATGTGGTTGAGTCAAAGAATCTTGATTTTTCTCCCAATGACCTTGGCCTCAAGTCTAACAATATGGTGAATCTTGTTGATAAACCTACACCTCCTAGGGACCTATGCATTACCTTTTATCTTAGTGAGACTATTGATGCACCTGATATCCCACTATATATCACTATGAAGATCAAAGATAAACTCTCATGAGGGGTGCTCATCGATCTAATGTGTATGGTGAATGTGTCACTGAAGAGTATCTTTATACTTTACAATTGCATCAAGTAACATATGATAAATCTAATGTAGTGGTTAAGGTGTATGAAAATTTCTCTTGCCCTACTATTGTTTCTATTACTCTTCCCGTTGAGGTTGGTACTAAGTGCTTAGATGTCATTTTTTCTATCATTTCTGCATCCGATCAATTTCATGTAAAGTTGGGACATCCTTGGCTCTCTTCCATGAAAGCGATCCATTCTACTATTCATAATGTCTCAAATTCCCTCATAATGACAAAATCATAAGAATTAATTATAGCATGTATCAACCCATGATGAGGCATGGAGATGTCAACTTTGATTACTTTTAGCCTAAACAATTTGAGCCTCTTAAGCCTCGTAGTGATGCTACTTTTCTATTTTATCAAAAGTGGAAGAATGAGATGATCCTATCTTTGAGTAAACCTAGAGTTTATAGACATATTCCTCTACCTCATCATGGAGTCAGTCTTCTTATTACACCTTCTATTCCTCCTTTATCTATTGTAGTCTCGCCTCCTACATCTTACAAAGGAAAGTGTTTGTCATCTCCTATCATTCAAACTATTAAACCTTCTCCCATTCATCCTTCTTTAAAGGATGAGAAGAATCCTATGTCTATTGATCCTAAATTTCCACAATGCTTATCTAAAACTAAAATAAACGGTTATGCGAAAGAACACTAACAAAGATGTCATGCTAAGGCCCATGAACTCGCTTCTCAACTTATTTCCTCCTTGAATACACCAAATTTTGACTTAGTCCCATTTGTCCAACCTTCGCCTAACCCTAGGGAGGAAGTTAAACCTAAATCACTAAGATTAAAAATGCTTAAGAAAGATGATGGTTTATGTTCTATTCATATTAGAGATCCTATTTTTTATTAATCTTGATTAAGAAATAGATGAAAATGATGTTCATCCTAACAATGTTGATGCTAATGATTTCAATCATGAATATGGGCTTGTTGATGTTGACAATGATTTATCTAAACAATTTTTAAAATCATTAATCCTAGCTCCTAGTAATAGACAAAGTGACTCATCATTAGAGCATGGTACTTGTTTGGAACTTGCAGTAGCTCCATTTCCATGCTCGAATTTTCTCCTCTTGCATCTTGTCCACCTTCCCAAAACAATGTTCAACAAGATTGGGAGGCAAATGAATTGCTTGATTAGCTTCATTCATGCCATAGATTCTTTCTCCCTCTCTTCTCTTGCTTGTTTGTAACATTCTTATATTTGTATCTCACTTCTTCTATTTGTTGTCCCTTGTGTTGTCTACTTGAGGATGATGCAAAGTGTTGAGATCTCTTTTGGTCTCTTCCATGTTGACTCAAAAGACACATGTACCCTTCTTCCATTATGGTTCTATTTCCTTTGGGGGATGAGGTTAATTCAATGCAAATATATTTCTTTATATGCATTATTTATCATAAGAGCATACTAACCCCAAAGTTAGTAGAACTCTTATGTGTTATATGACCATTATCCTTTTATTTGTCCTTTCTTGGGGGATCGTTCTTGTCTTTCAGATGCATGCTATCTTAAAGAAATTGCTCCCGGTTAGGCATATGCAATCGCTTTACGTGGGGGCATACACTCTGCTTAATATTTCACTTTATTCACACACTATCACATATCTTGATACTTAAGTTACTTTGCAAACTAAGCCTTTTGCTTTGTAATTTGGTATATTTCTTTTTCATGACTCATAGTAACCAAACCTTACTAGGATGGCAGTCATGATTATTGTTGTCTTTTCTCTTCTGGTGTCGCATTTATCTTGATATTGAAGTAGTAAGATCCTAAGGTTCACTACAGGCTTGGCGTATCTTGCCCCTTTAATGACTTGAATTTTTTTTTCAATGCAAACCTCTGTACTTTCCCGAGAGTATGCTTAGTCTCATACTCCTGCTAAAGTGGGGGCTAAATGTAGCATCCTAAAATTTACTCCCTTGCAATTTTCTCCTTATTTGGGTCCTCATGTTCATCACCTGAGGCCTGATTTGAGCCTTGATTTTGCTCACACCATATACCAGACTCATTCTTTTTCAGCACCCATGCCTTCTCCCTTATTTTTTGTGTTCCTAATTGGTCAAGATCAGAGTGCCCAATGCTTTGGTCCTCCCAATTAGGGCCCATTTGGGGGCCTCTTAATAGTCATTCGAAATAGGTGAGAACTTGGATCCCGTGTTGGCCCATGTTACAAAATTAATTTGATTTTCGACCAAGCATGTATAAAAGGAGGTCTACCCCTCTCATTTTGAGATACATTTGATCAATAAATAAATCAAGCATTAATTCAAATTCAAGTGAGCAATCAATTAGTCTTATTTCAAGCGTTGGAGCAAAAGTAAAGTCAAAATTCAAGAATTGAAGTTGACATTCATGTTCTATGTTTTATGAAGACTACATGAAACTCACATTCATTGTGGAGACAAACAAAACTTCATAAAGAGGTATAACATTACTGTTTTAGATATTTTTCCATAATTTCTCTCAAAAGGAAACCATTTCCATTACAAAAATTCATTTACATTTCATTTTCATTTCATGGTTAATTTTGAAATCAGGGTTTGACCTAAGGCAAACCCCTATTCCCAACCATTTTCCCTTCTCTACTGTGTGTAGGAACAGGTGTGGAGTTGCAATTCTCAGGATAGGCTTTATTCACAGAGATGAACAAATTCCCCTTTAGATAGCAAGAAGTACGGAGCACCAGAGCAATGGGCATTTGGTCCTGACAATTCAGGACGACCTTTTGTGAACAGATCCAAACACTCACATATTGCTCAGATCTAGGTTTGTGGCTTTGTCCAACAATGATAGCTTACTGATTATGTGTAATTGCTTCAACTTCAACACATTTACCCTAATTTTAATATTTTCACAATTCAACTTAAAAGAGGGCATTCAAATCCAACAAGTGAATCTACTTAGAATTATAAGCCCTATCGTTGTTGATTTGAGGCTAGATCTATTGGATTCACCCTTATTTAATTTAAATGGTCCCTAATTAAAAATTAGGGGTTTTACTTCATCATTGGGTTAAACTCTATTTTTTCTACTTTGCATAGACAAGTTAAATTCATCTACAATAATAAGATGTATACTTTGCATGCCGATACCAACTTACTAGCTTGTTTGCAAACCTCATCTTTCAAATCTTCTTCAACTACTTCTTATTCTTCTCCAAGTACTCCTACTTCTTTGAATACTCCTGATTTTTCTTCCAAGATACTTTTTTCGCCTGAGGAAGTACTCTTGGGTGATGATTGGGGGCCTTTAGACTTTACACCTTCTTTTGTAGGAGAATATAAATCCCCCCAAAAGAACCTCAAACTAAAAAGGAGGATGACATGGGTGATTATAATAGGAAACCCACTTTATCCAAACAAATCAGTAACA
Source organism: Cryptomeria japonica (assembly GCF_030272615.1). NCBI lineage: Eukaryota > Viridiplantae > Streptophyta > Pinopsida > Cupressales > Cupressaceae > Cryptomeria > Cryptomeria japonica. The sequence goes on along the minus strand of NC_081411.1, from coordinate 435,693,369 downwards.
ACTTTGTGGCAACTTCAAAATCTAAAACTTCTTTTACTTCTTCTACTTTGAACAATTATGACATTCAGACATATGAGGCTCTACCTTCCCTTAAGGAAATGGCTGCTCTTTATGGTCCTAGTTTTCACATCGTAGCTAAGAGTGGATATAATGGAAATGGTTGTGGTGCACATGAACAAGGGATAAAAGTTCCTCTAGAGAATAATGTTTGTGAAACATCTTTTGGACTTGGATACTATCCCTTTAAACCCACCAAATTGTTGGCAATTGACACTCATCCAATGAATTTTGGTGCATGGATAATAGTTTAGGGTTATCATTGATGGAAAATCCTCATGAGAATCCTATCCAGTAACTATATTTTTTGGAGAAGTGGTCTAGTAACCGGTAATCTGGCTCTGGTAATTCAGATTGAGCAAAGCAGTTTTGGTTTGAAAGCTTTCTAGAGATTATGGTGGTCAAATTCATTCATGGGATGATAGGGCCAACATATAGAAATCATTTTATCATCCTTTGGGTGATCTGCATATGTTTTTGGTGGTCTGGTTCAAGCCGACTCATGTTTACACGTTACATTGTATGGCTGAATTGATAAATGCTTATTTTGCGACTGCGAGTATAAAAGACCGATGGAAAAGATCTTTTTGACATACGATGTGAGCAAGTAGTGATCGAGAAACCTTTTTGGCACAATTTCATGTGCACATTCTTGATATGGTAGTTGAATGAGATAGAAAACAGAGCATAGTTGCAGAGCAGATACAGTCCGAGTTTTGCACTTAACCGAAACTCATCTAGGCATTGTTTGATGTTATTTTGGAGTTCATTCATTGTAATTCATCATTGTAAATGATTTGTAAGGTAGGGAGCCTTCTGGGGTTGTATCCCTTATTGTAATTGAGCAGTAAGCTCGAGGCAGTGTGCGTGATGTTAGACATAATGTACCACTGAGAGGGGGTGAATCAGTGGTTCTCAAACTTTTCCCTTTAACTATCCTATGTGAGTATACTGGTTAACAGTTCTAACTGAATGCAGACTTACCCGTTAGATGGGAGACTAACACAAATGTACTCATGCATAAAGGGGACATCACATAACACCAACATATGCAAGGAAAACCCAAGATGGAAAAAACCTCGGTGAGAAATGTTGTTGGAGTCTACTGCTCCAATCCAGCCTCCCAATGAATCTCTGATTACAATGTGTAGGGTGCCAACCCAAAGAGAACCAACCCCTGATTTAGGGCACCAACCCAAGGAGCTACAACCCTTGCACTGAGCTCCAACTCAGCGATTACAAAATATATTTTGATACCAAAGTAATCTTCTTGTTACAAAAGAACTTTGTAACTCTCAAGTATGTCACTCCACCGATTCTCCTCTCTACAGATCTCTATCAGTTCTCTATTCACCTTTTCTCAGTAGCAACATTATTTCCTACTGTAACCCACTCTCTGGTGCACCTCACTCTCTACTGCACCCTTGCCGGTTCAGCTTCTTCTCTTTCTCTGTCGTTTCCACTCTCTACTGGTTCTGCACTTTGCCTATTCTCTCTTCTCTCTGCTACACTATTTCTCTCCACCGATACTATCTTCTACCAGTTCTCTGCTTGCCTTCTCTGCAATCTTCTACAACTCTCCTCTACCAGTATGGTCACCACCAGTTTACTTCTCTATCAGACTCAATGGCTAACTACCAGTTGCCTCACTGCTGCCGATTGAACCCTTCAACCTGATTCTCTTTCACACTTAGTCTCCCCTCTGATATTCATGAACACTTGAATAATTTCTTCTCTCATGCAGCAACACTCTCTCATTCAGTGGCAACCTTCATTGATTTTGGCTTGCATATTTATAAATTGGTTTTCCCACCAAAAGCCAATTCAAATTTCAGGCGGTTAGGGTTTCCTCATCGACCTCGAGTCAAACCAAATCCAATCAGATCTCCTATATTGATGAACTACAATGCATCAATCAACCCCACCATTGTCATGCCTTCCAGAACACGCCTTCCTCATTCAGCAGTCTACATTTAACTTGTCAGTGAATTTCTTGGTCGATCACCAAGAATGGCTTTGCGGTTCCCTTCCCCTGCCTCGATCTGCTCAAACAGTCTATGTTGGATCTCTGTTGTCCGCCTAACCTCGAGCCACAAACCTTTGATGCACATCATGTGAATCATGCAGTTGACATAAATGTCAACCTGTCGCCAGCTACCTTGCTGCTTGATACTTCACTAACTTTTAACATGCCAACCTGTGCATACATGCCACTTCACCTCCAAATGGCCCCTTTATCGGAATCCACCTTTGCTAGGTCATCTGTGTCGGTTTGGATAAGAACACCGACCAACTCCATTATCAGGTTCATCTACTACCTTACTAACCCTACCAATTAAACCCTTAATCGGTATGTCGTCAGCCTTGCACATTTCTTCTCTTCCGGTGGAACACTCAACCAGTCAACACTCTTGCTAACCTACCTTATGCACATCATCATATGGGAGTCTTTTGCATCTGCACCTTGTCCATATTATTGGTGGACATACTTACCAGTAAACCCCTTGATGACACCATGTCATCAACCTTCAACTATTTCCATCTGAAGCATTTGTACGTTGGTTGCTCACTCTATCAATGGTTGCTCAGCCTCGCCTTCTTCATCATCAGACCAGACAATATCTCAACCGGTTTGTCAAAGTGACAAACCCATCACTCTTTATTTGTCCCGACAACTCATCATGCCTTCTCTGTCGGTCATGTGCATATCCCTGATTTCATGCACTTGAGGCATCTTTGTGATTCACCGGTGGATCTGGTGTGACCCTTCAAACACCTACCTTTAACTCTTCTATCTTATCTCACATAACTATGATGCACACTTTACATAATAAGAGATAAGCTCCACTTACCGGTTGTAGTGGATCCTTGTCATCTGCATCATGCAATGTAATCATGTGGCTTCCCTGTTTGTGCAACATATCTTCAAACATGCACATGTGATCTGGTGTGGGGTACACTAATTGTCAGTCTTCTCTTCAACTGGTGACTGCATCTTTATCTGGTGGGAGTCCTATTATTTTGTATCCACACTATGTATCGGTGGCTTGTACATCCTTCTCCTTCAGTGTTGATGTGATTTAGATAACATTCCGCCTCTTCATCACAAACAACAACTCAACATCTTGCTTATCCTGCTTGTACACTGGTCATAGGCTTGTCGATTGACAACCAATCACTTGGTTGATTTACCTTCTCCATGTCAACACATCACTTACCAGTTTACATACTCTCCTTATCGGTGATAAATTGTACTGGTAACTTGTTCATATCTTCAGCACAAGTCAAACACTAACTTGTGTACCGGTGACACCAATGGAATGACATTCTCTCTCTTACCTTACCGGTGTTTTGCAACACAAGGTGATATCAAAGACATCTCATCCTCTATGCATGCAGGATAGTGTTGCACATACATCTCTTATACCGGTAGCCATCCTATACCGGTTGACATCAATGACAACACAATGCAAACAATCTCCCCCTTTGGCATTGATGTCAACACAAGTAGTATCCGACATACTACAAATTCTCTCTTCCCCTTTGTGTGATCCAACTCTCACACATGTAGTATGTGGTATACTACAGAATATTTCTCCCCCTTTGACAATAATGGAAAAGGGCACTGTTAGGGTTTCACTCCTCCTTTATTCTATTGGGTACTGACAAAAATATTTCTCCCCTTTTTCTTTATCGGATGCATCTCCTCCTTCAACCATCATTCGTTACATCTTCTCAAGTCACACCACTTGAGATGGAGGACTCAACCATCAACTGACACTAATTAAGCATACTAAACTGATACTAATTGTTAAAGCACTCAATTGCAGAAGGATGTGTCAGTGAATACTGCTTACCTGCCGATCAAACTACATCTTCCCCTATCTGATCCCAAATTTCTTTAGAATCAAGTGTGATTGTACTATGAATACAACCAACCAAATGAAAAGTAGATACCCTTAACCATGAAATTCTCCTGGGTATTCCTACAACAATTTTCATCATTTGCAGTTTAGGCAGTCAGTACCCTCACAAGTTCAAGCATGTCAAATTTGCTTCATAAGCACTTGCACTCCCCTCGAGTCATATATCTCAGGTCCTCATTGTCTATCAGGTCCATTACTGGGGTCATCTTTCTATTTAAACCGGTTGAGTTGTGCATATGTGATCATTTGATGATCTTTCAGCTCCATTATATCCACCACAGCCTATGACATGATCTTGGATGAACACAATGCTATATAATATCATTATCATGCCATAAATCAAACCGATTAGCCCAAAAACATGCATGCATACATAAACAACAACTGGGCCATCACATGTCATTCAAGTCTTTTACAATACCACCTGAGACATAACTTTCTCATTTCATGCTACCAGGGCTAATGCAATGATTTATAGCCTCATTGTCTTACATAACCTGCAAGTATCTATCAGCATTCATACTGGTAACATCCTGCACATACCAGTTTCCTGTACCAGTCCATGATCACTACCAGAGCACCTTTCTGTAACTCTTGACATTTTGTGTCACTTTGCATCTGATTCCAATTGTTAATCTCCATCTATTGACACATGCAGTAGTGATCCAACTCTGATATGTAGGTGTGAAGGCAAGGCCACTACTACACACACTTATCATCTCATTTTCTTCCTTCATACCGATAGTAGCTTGTTCTTCCATGTGTCCTCTTCCACTAAGGGGGTGAATGATAAGTTCAGTGTACTACTCCCCCTAAGGTCCTGTAATTCCTTTAAGCCTTAGGAGATATCACCTATGCATTGTGTTGGCAATTGACACTCTACTGGATACGTTTCATTATGTTGTCATTGATGGAAACATGCTTTTGGGTTCCGACTTCATATGGTGTACCGACGGGCACTTCACTAACTCTACACCGGCACCGACACTGACACCGACACCGACACCGACACCGACACCGACACCGACACTGACACCGACACCGACATCGACACCGACACCGACACCAACAAGATAGAAGATTTCTTTGGTCACCGACAATGCAGGCCGACATGGTATGGTAAAGGATATCGGTATTGGAGGTGAACACATCTTGGATCCGCATCGACAACTTGGTTTAATGCTTATTAATTTTTGTTATATGATATTTTATATATATCCCTGTAAGACGACATAAGGCATAAATTTGTATAGGGTATATAGGGGAGATTGATTAGATCACTTTTGCTATGAATGAATGGATGGATAAGGTTATGGATGTAATGTAATGCAAAATATATCATAGAGACTATGTATGTGAGGAATTCATTGTAAGGGTTATTTCGGTACTGAGGTTTAGGGTTTTAACTAGGATAGACAAAGCTTAAACCAGAACTGTATTCTGGCATAGGAGATGCTATACTAAGCGGTTCACTATTCTCCGGATTGTTGTCTGGATTGTTATGTAGTCAGTGAGACTCCTTTTGTGATGAGCAGTGTGCTCTAGGCTGTAAGCCTTCCTACAAGTGCAAGCCCATCATATATTGTAATATCTCTTCATATGGCCAGTGAATTGATATTGTGGGTAACAAATCCCACCATGGTTTTTCCTCATTGAGGTTTTCCACATATAATTCTATGTGTTATGGTTCTCATTTATGTGTTTGGCTTATTGATTGCATTACTTCTTTCAATTCTATTTATACCGGTATACTGATTGGTGTATGAATGTTTTGTTAAGGCTAAAATCTTCTATTCTAGTATAACACTGATTCACCCCCCTCTCAGTTTTATTGGTTTCCAACAATTGGTATCAGAGCCTTGTACATCGGAGGAAGTTTAACAACTTGAGGAAGATCCTGAAACCAGAATCATTGAATATGGCTTTGGAGAAGCAGCTTGAGATGACACTTGAAGATTGTGATGTTGAAAGATTGAAGAACTTAAAGCTACAAGATGAGTGGAATTCTGCTAAAGAATTTATTCTTGTCCTACAAGAAAGACTATCATCGGTTCAAGCTAGGAGGAAGGAACTTTTTCAAAATCAGGACGATGAAGATGCACTTAACAAACAATGTTAAAAATTGAGTCAGGAGAACATGGTTATGAAGAATGAAATGCAAACTATGACTATGAGGTTGTCTAAGGATATTGAGGACATAAAGAAAAAGGAAGAAAATCTTGTTGTATCCCCGAAGAACAAATTTGAAGAATGTGGTAGGTTGACTCATGAAATTGAGATATTAAGGTCTAATTTGGTACAATCCCGGAGCAATGAGAAAGAGCTTGAGAGACAAATGATAGTACTAGGAGATTATTTAATTGTTGCAAGTGAGTACAAAGCAAAAATCAAGATCACCTCAACACAGCTTGATGAGTTATTGAAGAGACAGAGGCAGATTGGAGATTCCAATGGACTTAGATTTGAGCAAGGATAGAGTTCTGGTACTGCTAATGAAGATCAAAACTGTAAGGCACCGGTAAGGCAATTCAATGCTTATAAATTCAATGGTAGATATTTTGTTTGCAATAGATTTGGTCACATGGCTAGGTAGTGTAGAAACAAAGCAATTTAGAACCCTGATTCTGCTCTCAGTAAATGTTCTAAATGCAATAAAATTGGTCATAAGACATAAGATTGCAGAATGAATGTAAAATGCTATGCTTGTGGAAAATTTGGACATATGGCTAATCAATGCAAGTCAAGCAATTTCACCCATTTTAGCAAGGCAATTCAAAAGAATAATGTTACATGTTATGCATGCAATGAAGTTGGACATATTGCTAAGTTCTGCAGAAGCATAAACCCACTGGTTGGCAATGGAGGATCAAATGATAAAGGCAAAGAGAAGGTAAATGAAATCTGGAAATATCATACTCAGAGATGGGTTAGGAAGACTGAAGAGTAATCATTAGATGGGAATGTCCCGGTTACCTATCTGGCAGAAGAGGCTGCTCCTGCACCGACAGTGAGATCATTTAGTAACTAAGGCAAATGCCTTAGGGGTAGGAAAATTTCATGAAAGACGATCCATATGCCTCTGGAGGAGATTTTGTAAGATGTTCCATATATTGGAGAGGATTATCCGGCATTGATACATTCAGAGTGAGATCCGGTATCATTCACTGGCAGTCATTTATGTCAACAGAAAATTAGGGTTTTTTCGATGGATAAAAGGTCGATTACACTTCATTATTATTCACCCAACATTCAAAGCAATTTCAGAGCGATTCAGAGCGACTTAGTGCAATCAAAAGCTATTCAGCGGCGATCAGATTTTATCTTGAACAATCACACCGACATCTGGAAGGATTTGATAAGAGGTCTTCATCAACAACGTTCTAAAGGTATTTTTCTTGAATCACGGAATCGAGATCATCTCCTGCTCCTATTTTCATTGCAAATCCAACTATAGTAGAAGTTAAGGACCGCCCCAAACCAATTTTCAAATGGTATCCACATGTGGCTACCAAGGAAGATTCAGTTGGAGAATTTTCTCGTGTCCCAGAGGGAGTGGTATATGTAGAAGATGTTAGGTCCTATATTCATTGTCATATAGAGGACTTAGGCACTTCAGAGATCAAAGGAATGTATATGAATGAGCTCATGGGAGAATCTGGTAAAATCAAACCAGCATATAAACACATTGAAGATCTAGGGTTCACTGATATTCTGGTTATTCAAGAATTTGAGGATGAGATTGTCATATATGTACTAAGCAGAGTACATGGGGAATTCATATGGCTGGGCCGACCCTACAAAATCACTAAAGAAGCCATCATGGCAATTACTGGTTTGCCATCAATAGGGAAACATCTGAATAAGAAAGTATCAAATGACTTTGTAAGGAAGGTCAGCTGTGCTACATCAGACAGGATATCAATGAAGGTGAGCACTATCACCAACACCGACATCAAATTTGGAAGCATGATCATAGGCTACAAGGTAACTCAGTCTAACCGACTGAATTCGATTTCCTGTTCATGTATTTTGGTCGCTTATAGATTGATGAGAGAAAATATCAAGTTAGATCTTTGTGACTGGATGCTTGAGGAGTTATTGATCCATTTAGGAAAGATTAAAGGTGAGAAGAAGGGAACCTTCCGGTATGGAATCTGTTAGTATGCTTAATGTTATACTTTTTGAATGATACCCCAAGTTCTGGAAGGAAGAAATGCACTTTTGACATCTTGGTAGGAAGACAACTTAAGCAATCAATTACTGCATTAGGAAGTCTTAGAGATGATAAGGTATGGGTTTACTCTAAGGCTTTTCAGAAATCTATGAGGTCTAGAATAAGGATACCTGAGCAAATAGTAGAGAAATACTCTACCGACATTTGTTTCATGGTTAAGAAGGATGTGACTCTCATGGAGGCAGTCAAGCCCCAAAAGATTTGAATAAAGAAAATGGGATATGAGGTAGATGCATTAATTCTGGATGCATATGAAAAAAATCTACTTAATGCAGACATAGATGAAGCAAAAAAACCTTGTAGAATAGCACATCAAAAGACTTTTGAGGTTGAAACCGAGTTCAACCGGAAGAAGAGGGAAAAACAAGAAGGTAAGGCAAGCAAGTTTGTACAGGAAGTTTCTAAGGACATTAAGGCATTCATTGATGTTGTCCCAGAGAAAGGGAGAAAGAGGAAGGATCTGGTAGTTCACATTGAACCTGTGAATGCTGATTCTGAGACTGATGATGAGACACCATTAGCATTCAAAACGGTTGTGAGGAAGAAACTGAAAGAACCTAAAATGGAAGCAAAGAAACAACCGGTTAGGAAGGTTACCATAAAATTACCGGAACATAAGAAGGCACCCAAGGCTACACCATCAACTGCATCCGGTACTACCAGAAGGAGGAAGAAGAGTGACACTGATTTAGCACCAGAGATTGGTAATGTAACAATTATTCTGCCTAAGATTTATGCTAAAATTGTAGATGAAATAACTAAGGATGGGATGTTGAAAAATGTCAAGTCTTATTATGATACATTTAACGTTGACAACTAGAGAGAGGTAGAGGAAGCAATTCTTCTATATTTAGACATCTATAAGTAAGCATTAATTGGAATAGAAAATCAAATATCGACAGAGATAACAACATATTAAATGCTAGAAGGTTATCTGCAATGCAAGAAGACAAACACATTAAGATGCAAGAACTTTTAGCTATATGTGTTTCTATAACTCCAGACGAGATGGAGAAGACAATTGAGGCTACAGATAGGAAAGTTTTCAACAATAGACATAAAATAACTAGCCTGATGTTAGGAAGGATGAATGAGATAATAAAGGAAACACATAAGGGTTGGATAAATTTTTTAGGAGAGCATAGAGGATTCTTCACTTCATCAGAGACAAAGACTGATATTGTAGATACACCGATTGAAGAGAAAGGTAAAGGAATTATGGGTACTGCACCCCCCATTTTGAAGAATATCAAAATAGTGGAAATTGAGCCATCGGTTAACACAAATGCATAGACAAATATAGAGACACCGGTTAATGCAGAGAACCTTGTACAAGATACTAACATTGAGGACACTTGTCCTCTGGATACTAATGTACAAGTTGAGGATACTGTTCCTAGAGAGGAATCAACAGTTGCACAAACTGCACCAAGTGACGAAGCCACTGATGCAAGTGAGGAGGTAATAAAGGATAAATCACCAAAGAAAACATGCGAATCCGGTAGGGAACCAGTTGTTGGCACATAATTATTGATAATTGACACTTCTCTAGTGGAAAAGAAAAACATCACAAAGATGAGTCCCACATAACTGATGATGATGACTGCTCAGAAACTGATGAAGGAGGGAACCACAGACAAAGGGATTATAGATCAATCCATAAATGTTTTGCACAGATTGGTCCCAAAATGTAAGATTGAGAATGAAGCGAGCCCTTCCGGCAAGCTTAAGCTAATAACATAACATATCTCTAAAGATTTTCAATCATTACAGTAGATCTCTAACCGCCCAGCACTTGAAAAATTCACTTTGGCTAAGAGAGTCGCTTTTGATCAGATCATTGACAGAGAGAAGAAAAAGATTGAGGAGAAGTTAATTTTGATAGAAAATTCTTTGAAACAAGGTACTAATATATATAGGGTATGCTGCAATACAGAGATTCTTACAACAAAAGTGGATGAAAAGATAAAAGAGGTACAAGACAAAATTGCTAGTATTGCTAACTTGTTTGATGGACTAATTTCACTGACCACATCCATTGATGGACAAATTTTGACTTTGGAGAATCAAATTTCTGCTTTTAAAAAAGAAAGAGATAAGATCATTCAGAGAGCCAGAAATCTCAGAGGTTTGGTGATTCCAAGATTGGATTCACTTGGTGTACATAAGAGGGAATGCATGGATATGCTTGGTAAGCCCACACCAACAGAGGTTAATGAGAAAGAATCACTTGCATATTCACTAAGTGGACTTGTATCTATCTCTGATACATTCAAAACTAGCTGGGATACTTATGTGGAATTATTGGAGAAAGCTTACCCGAAAATATTGAAATTGGTCAAGCTCCGGTAAGACATTTTTGGAGGTATTCAATGTACAACTATCATTATTTGACATTCTTTTTACAATTCTTTGGGCATTGATGTCAAAGGGGGAGTAGTATACATGTGAAAAATAATGAAGGGTTGCATACATTAGAGGGAGTTACAGAGTTTTTGGAATTTTGGAGTATTGGAGCATTTTGCATATTTAGCTAAGGGGGAGGAGGGCAGGATGAAACCGATAGTTGAAACCATGACCATTTTTCACATGAGTGTTGCCATCAATGCCAAAGGGGGAGATTGCTAGCAATTGACACTCTACTGGTTAGGTTTCATTATGTTGTCATTGATGGCAACATGTTTTTGGGTTCCGGCTTCATATGGTGTATGGACAGGCACTTCACAGACTCTACATCGACACCGACACTGACACCGGCAGGATAGAAGATTTCTTTGGTCACCAACAATGCAGGCCGACATGGTATGGTTAAGGATATTGGTATTGGAGGCTGACACATCTTGGATCCAGCATCGACAACTTGGTTTAATGCTTATTCATTTATGTTATATGACCGACATGTAATATGATATTATATATATATATCCTTGTAAGCCGACATAAGGCATAAATTTGTATAGGGTATATAGGGGAGATTGATTAGATCACTTTTGATATGAATGAATGGATGGATGGATAAGGTTATGGATGTAATGTAATGCAAAATATATCAGAGAGACTATGTATGTGAGGAATTCATTGTAAGGGTTATTCTGGTACTGAGGTTTAGGGTTTTAACCAGAACTATATTTTGGCATAAGAGATGTTATACTAAGTTGTTCACTATTCTCCGGATTGTTGTCTAGATTGTTATGTAGTCAGTGAGACTCCTTTTGTGATGAGAAATATGCTCTAGGTTGTAAGCCTTCCTGCAAGTGCAGGCCTGTCATATATTGTAATATCTCTTCATATGGCCAGTGAATTGATATTGTCGATCACAAATCCCACCATGGTTTTTCCTCATTGAGGTTTTCCATGTATAAATATATGTGTTATGGTTCTCACTTATGTGTTTAGCTTATTGGTTACATTACTTATTTCAATTCTGTTTATACCGGTATACCAGTTGGTGTATGAATGTTTTGTGAAGGCTAAAATCTTCTATTCTGGTTAACACTGATTCACCCCCTTCTAAGTGTTATTCGTTTCCAACACATTGAATGCACAGTGTCAGTCTATGGTTGCTTCTTCTTGCTTCTCCCTCCATACCTGCTTGGTCACATTCTTCTTCCCATTTTCAGTCTTGGGAGCAGGTCTTACCTTCTTTTGCTGATGGGTCCTTCCATTTCTGGATTCTGCATCATAACCGGAAGTAGTGCTATAGTAGCACACAACATCCATCCCAAATTCATGATTGGGGAACCTTCTGACATACCGGTTTGACCATCTTCTTCTGGTCATGTTGTTGTGATTGGCAACCGAAACCAGTGGACCTCTTGATCTTGCAGGGACATTTCTCCTTTGGTTCCATGCAGGTCCCTGACTTTCATATGCTCTGTATCCATCTCTATGTTGAGTATAGCTTCTATACTAGCTTCCATATGACTACAAGTACTTCTTCCTGCATTCAAACTCTCTATGCCCAAGACCATTGCATTTATAACAAGCATAGTTTACATTTCTTGCAACAACAAATGGACTTATCTTATTATGCATAGGAGCATATCTATGCATGTTTCTACATCTTGACATATTATGGTCATATGTATTATTTTTTGGACAGATAACATTCCTATTTCTAAACCTTTTTATGCATTCATCTGCCGTGTGACCATAATCTTTGCAAGAGAAGCAGTAACCGGTAAAGGATGGCATATGACTTACAAATTTGTTCTGCTATATATGGGGAGATCTTACCGGTTTGGTAACTCCATGTCTTCTTCTTCAGGGATGGACCCTGGGATGTTCACCTTCTACAGTTCTTCCATCTGGTCCCTTCTTCCAGACTTGCCTTGACTTGTGGGCAGTAGCATTTCCTTGTCCTCTACCGGTAGGAGGTCTTCTTTGTTGTCTTCTCATGTTCTTTCTTCTGATGAAGTTGTCTTCTCCCATCTTCCCTTTTCCTTTGGGATCTGCATTGTTCCTCCTTCTTGCAACATAGGTATTCATCCCTGTTTGCATGTCTTCACTGGTTGTGGTTAGATCAACCTTCTTTCAAGGAGGATTTCTAACTATGAAGATATGTCCCTTGTTCTCTCCATTTGAGGAGACAAACAAAATGTCATTGTGGGGGACATTCTTGCTATGGGAGCATTCACCGACACCACTACCTAATCCTTTAGTGTCCTTGGCATGCTTTTACTTTTTCAACATTTTGTCCAAGGCATCACTGCTGCCATCAAACCAGATTCTTACTTTGAGCTCATCTTGACATTTCTCAAGGTCATTTTGGAGAATCTTCATTTCTCCAAACAACTGCTGATATTCTTTATCTTTTACTTCTAGCTTAGATGCTAGATATTTACACCGTCACTCCTTGGTGTCTTCTTCTTGAGTCTTCAACTCTGAGATACTTTTCTCGGATTATTCAAGGCATTTGATAAACTAGTTCTTCTCCACAATAGCATCATTCTTGAATAACTTGTATTCATTTCTTACTCTATTAAGTTATTCAAGTGCATTTACAAGTTCTCCTTCAAGATCAACTTTTTCTTCCTCTTCTTCTTCACCTTCACTATCATTGCTAACCACATCTTGCTGGTAGGAGTGATCTGCATGATCATTCTCTGATGTGTGCCTCTCATCTTCTGATTCTTGATCCATGAAGAGGTGGGTTCCTTCATCATCATTGTTGTGGATGCTAGCAGATCTACCTTCATCATTTGCAGATACATGAGATGCATTTCTCATCTTTTCTTTACAAACCGGTTCTGCAGTGGTAGGCTAATTTCCATACAACTTCTTCAATCTATCCCATAAGCTTTTTGTCGATCTGCATCTATCCACCTATGAGGAGATATCATTTGATAACCCACAAAGTATAGCCTTCATTGCTGCATCATTACACTAGTTTCTTCTTTCTATATCTAAGTCAGTGGGAGGACTGACTTTATTGGGGCATCCATTTACAATAGACATCCACACATCAAACCCTAGAGAGGATAGGTAGACTTCCATTCTACAACTCCAAATTAAATAGCTTGAACCATAAAAAATTGGAGTAGGGACTGACACTAAACAGACCATTGTGTCCTTAAGCCAGAATCTACCCAAGCTAGAGAAAGCTTATCAATCAAGAACCTAGGGCTCTGATACCAATTGTTAGACATAATGTACTACTGAGAGGGGGGTGAATTAGTGGTTCTCAAACTTTTCCCTTTAACTATCCTATATGAGTATACCAGTTAATAGATCTAACTGTATGCAGACTTACTGGTTAGATGGGAGACTAACACAAATGCACTCACACATAAAGGGGACATCACATAACACCGGCATATACGAGGAAAACCCAAGATGGGAAAAACCTCGGTGAAAAATGTTGCTGGAGTCTACTATTCCAATCCAGCCTCATAATGAATCTCTAATTACAATGTTTAGGGCACCAACCCAAGGAGCACCAACCCTTGATTTAGGGCACTAACCCAAGGAGCTACAACCCCTGCACTGAGCTCAAACTCAATGATTACAAAATCGTATTTTGATACCAAAGTAATCTTCTTGTTACAAAAGAACTTTGTAACTCTCAAGTATTTCACTCCACCGATTCTCCTCTCTATAGATCTCTGTCGGCTCTTTGTTCACCTTTTCTCAGAAGCAACCTTATCTGATGTTGCAACCCACTCTCTATTGTACCTCGCTCTCTTCTACACCCTTGCCAGTCCAACCTCTTCTCCTTCTCTGTCGGTTCCGCTCTTTACCAGTTCTGCACTCTGTCGGTTCTCTCTTCTCTCTGCTACACTGCTGCTCTCCATCGATACTATCTTCTGTTGGTTCTCTGCTTGCCTTCTCAGCAATCTTCTGCAACTCTCCTTTGTCGGTATGGTCACCACCAATTTACTCACCTGTCAGACTCAATGGTTGACTATCGATTGCCTCACTGTTGTCGGTTGAACCCTTCAACCCAATTCTCTCTCACACTCAATCCCTCCTTTGATATTCATGAGCACTTAACTGATTTCTTCTCTCATTCAGAGGCAAACTTCATTGATTTTGGCTTACATATTTATAAATTGGTTTTCTCGCCAAAAGACAATTCAAATTTCAGGAGGTTAGGGTTACCTCATCGACCTCGAGGCAAACCAAATCCAATAAGATCTCATCAGATATGATCGCCTAGATTGATGAAATGCAATACATCTATCAACCCCACCATTATCATGCCTTCCAGAACACGCCTTCCTAATTCGGTAGACTGCATTTAACCTATCAGTGGATTTCTTGGTCGATCACCAATAATGGCTTCGCAGTTCCCTTCACCTACCTCGACCTGCTCAAATAGTCTATGTTGGATCTCTGTTGTCCGCTTGACCTCGAGCCACAAACCTCTGATGCACATCACGTGAGTCACGCAGTTAACATAAATGTCAACCTATCGCTAGCTACCTTGTTGCCTGATACTTCACTGACTTAATATGCCAACCTATGCATGCATGCCACTTCACCTCCATGTGGCCCCTTTGTCGGTATCGACCTTTGTTAGGTACACCGACCAACTCCATTACCGGGTTCATCTACTGACTTAGTAACCCTACCGATTAAACCCTTAACCGATCTATCATCAGCCTTTCACCTTTCTTCTCTTCCAGTGGAACACTCAATCAGTCAGCACTCTTGCTAACCTACCTTATGCACATCTTCATCAGATGAGTCTTTTGTATTTGCACCTTGTCCATATTATCGGTGGACATACTTACCCGTAAACCCCTTGATGACACCATGTCATCAACCTTGAACTGTATCCATCTGAGGCATCTGTATGCTAGTTGCTCACTCTATCTGTGGCTTCTCAGCCTTGCCTTCTTCATCATCAGATCGGACAATATCTCAACCGGTTTGTTAAAGTGACAAACCCATCACTCTTTATCTATCCTGATAACTCATCATTCCTTCTCTGTCGATCCTGTGCATATCCCTGATTTCATGCACTTGAGGAATCTTTGTGATTCATCGGTGGATCTGGTGTGACCCTTCAAACACCTGCCTTTAACTCTTCTATCTTATCTCACAGAACTATGATGTACACTTTGCATAATAGGAGATAAGCTCCACTTACTAGTGGTAGTGGATCCTTGTCATCTGCATCCTGTAATGCACTCATGTGGCTTCCCTGTTTGTGCACTATATCTTCAAACAAGAACATGTGATCCGGTGTGGGGCACACTCACTGTCAGTCTTCTCTTCAACTGGTGACTGCATCTTTATTTGGTGGGAGTCCTATTGTTCTGCATCCACACAGTGTACCGGTAGCCTGTACATCCTTCTCCTTCAATGTTGAGGTGATTTAGATAATATTCTGCCTCTTTATCACAAATAATCACTCAACATCTTGCTTATCCTGCTTGTACATTGGTCATAGTTTTTCTGGTTGACAACCACTCACTTGGTTGATTTACCTTCTCCATGTCAACACATCACTTACTAGTTGACATACTCTCCTTACCAGTGATAGACTGTACCGGTAACCTATTTATATCTTCAACACAAGTCAAACACTAACTTATTTACCGGTGACACCAATGGAATGACATTCTCTCCCTTACCTTACCGGTGTTTTGCAACACAAGGTGATATCAAAGACATCTCATCCTCTATGCATCCAGGACAACATTGCACATACATCTCTTATACCAGTAGCCATCCTATACTGGTTGACATCAATGACACCACAATGCCAATACCTAAATGCTAGTGCATTCCCCTTTTTTGTAATATTGTTTTTCTACCAGCCATAGTAAAATAATATTGCGGTTTCAAATCCCATATTGGGTTTCCACATAAAAATCTTGGTGTTATGATTTTATGGTTGATTATCTCATGTTTTTGCATTTTACTTTCTTGCTTATGCTTCTAGTGGTGTCAAAATAAGTCAAAAAATTTGTTTGCCACTAGATCACTAATTCACCCCCCCTCTCATTGATCCTTGATTCCATCAGAGAGCCTCTAAGAGGCCATCCCTTAATGTCAATGTCACATTCTCTTCTAATTCGCTTTCATTACTACACCTTGAATACATTGATTCCTTCTCTAGATATATTTTTCTACTGATGATTCCTTGGCTGAGTTTTTTAGGAGTTTATGATGGTCTTCCTCGATATCATCATAATCATCGATTTCCCTATTGTTTAAATGCTAAATATTACTCTGGGAAAGACACAAAATTAAGTAATAATAACGATAAGATGATACGTGAATTTTTAAAACCAATGGATGTTCCCCAACAAAGTAACCTTCTTGTGATTGATACCATTGATGTTCAAATGGATCCTTGTAATGAAGAAAAGATCATAAAAATCACGAAGTGCTTAAGCGATGAGGAACAAAATGAATATTCTACTTTATTACATGAATTTCATGAGATCTTTACTTGGATTTATTCTGATATGCCTGACATTGATCCTAAAATTGTCACTCATAACATTTTATTGATTCCTGATGCTAAACCCGTGAAGCAAAAGATTAGGAAAATGAATCCCAAAATAACTTTGTTTGTTAAAGTTAAAATTGAAACACTTCTAAAAGCTGGCTTTATTCACTCTATTGATTATTCCCCTTGGATTTTGAATATTGTCTTCATTGCTAAACTTGATAATAAGATTAGAATGTGTACTAATTTGTGAGATCTTAATCAAGATTCTTTTAAGGATGATTTTTTGCTTCCGAACATTGCTATGATAGTAGACTCCATTGTTTTGATTAATTAAAAATAGGTTTTTGAAAGGAACCTGGAACCTTGTTACAAAGCAGGAGAAAGATAAAGCATGAAAAAGCCATGAAACAACAATGTCTGGTCACCCATACATAGAACGGATCCCAATAAAAACAAAAAGGGAGCACAAGACAAAGAGATCAGTACTAGACATCCCAAGGATAGCACAAAGACAACACCAAGACAACATGAGGACAACTAAAAGTTTCTCATGAGTTCTTCCGCATGAACCACCATCTGCTTCATATTGATCGCAAAATTTTTCATCTCTTTCAGCTTTTTTTCCTTGATATCAATAGTAGACTCCATTGTTGGTCATTCTTTGTTGTCCTTTATGGATCGTTTCTCTGGATACAATCAAATACTTATTAATCTTCAAGATAAATTCAAATTTACTTTCACCACTCCTTGGGGTGCGTTTTGTTGGGTTATAATGCCTTTTGGGTTGAAAAACGCTAGCGCTACCTATCAACGTGCAATGACTCTCATCTTTAATATTTGCATTCATAAGATCTTAGAAGATTGCGTTGATGGCATCTTTGCTAAGTCTATTTCTTGCCGAGACCATATTAGGATCCTTCATCAAATTTTCAAAAGAATTCGAAAATACAACATGCACTTGAACCCCCAAAAATGTATTTTTGGTGTGGATAGTGGAAAAATATTAGGGTTCATAGTGTCACATGATGGTATTGAGGTGGATACAAAGAAAATAGATGCCATAGTTAGCATGCCACCTTCTCGAAATATCTATTAATTGCAAAGCTTACAAGGAAAGATTCAAGCCATTCATAGGTTTGTTTCACAACTTGCGGATTAAACTTTCCCTTTTACTCAATTGCTTAAGAAAGATACTACCTTTCGATGGAATGTATATTGTCAACAAGCATTTGAAGATATAAAAACTTATACATCATAATGATGGTGATTAATGTCTGGTTTATTATATAAGCCACACTTTACTTGATTATAAGGTCCGATATACTGCGATAGAAAGGAAATGTCTTGCTCTTGTTTTTGCAAATCAAAAGTTGAGACATTATCTTTTGAATGTTGAGACTCATGTTATCATAAAATTGGATCCTTTAAAACATCTATTGTCTAAAACTGATCTCTTAGGACATTTAGCAAAATGGGCTATGATGTTAACTAAATTTGATTTTAAGTTTGTTTCTCAAAAAGAAATCAAAGGACAAGATTTAAATGGCCATTTAGCCGACGATTCTCCTCCTCTCACCTTACCTAATTAGGATTCCTCTCCTAATGATTTTTTTCTTCCCATTGACATTGATAAGACTTGGGAATTATACTTTGATGGGCCTAAGTGTCAAACTGGTTCAAGAGCTGGTATCATTTTAATGTGCCACCTTTGCGGAAACCAATCCCTTTATCTTATCATCTTAATTTCCTTTGTACTAATAATATCATTGAGTATGAAGCTCTTATTACCGGTCTAAAAGTGGCTTTATCTCTTAATTTTCAACACTTTTGTATATATGGTGATTCATAGTTGATTATAAGATAAGTTACAAGAACTTATCAAGATAAACATGACAAAATATCACAATATCATGACTTAGCCTTATCATTGTTAGATAATTTCACCTCTTACACCATGGAACATATTCCTTAAAAAGGCAATCTACATGTGGATTCAATGGCAAGTGCAACTTCTCTCATGTCCCTTGAAGATCCTATGATAGATTTATAGTGGTAAAAAATTAGGGTTTCTACCATAGAAGGAAGAAACCACTAATTTTGCGACTTAGGGAAAGATAGGAATTAGATAGATTTAAACCTAAGAGGTTTGAATGCTAATCTAATTCTAGGGGGGTTGTTAGATGATCCTCTTCTTTCCCTTAATTTGAATTGAATTATTGAATTTGCTGAAATTAGGGTAAATGTGTTGGAAATTGATGTAGAAATTCATAAACTGTAAGCTACAGTCTTTGGATTGAGCCATAAACTTAGATCTAAGGATTGTAAGAGGATTTGGATCTGTTCCTAGAAGGAGCTCCTGATTTGTTAGGACCAATGTGATAGTCACTCTACTCCTCTGAACTTTTTGCACTCCAATGGGAGATTAATTTGTCTCTGCAAATAAAGCTAATCCTAAAGATCACAGCTCTATACACCAAAGAAGGGAAATAGGTTGGGAATAGGAGTTTGCCTTAGGTCAAACCTTGATTTTGAAATTAACCATGAAATATAAATGAAATCTGATTGAATTGTAGTAATGTCCAAAATGTTCTCCTTTTGAGGGAGATGTTGAATAATGACTGAAAACACAAATGATATACCTCCTTGTGAAGCTTTATTTGTCTCCTCATGAAATTAGGGTTTCATGAAGTCTTCAATAACATAGAACATGAATGTCGATTCCAATGCTTGAATCTTGACTTTATCTCCACTCTAATGCTTGAAGGAAGACTGATTGTTTGCTTGCTTGAACTTGAATGCTTGATTTCTTGATGTCAAAATGAATTTCATGTGTGTGGATGATCAAATGAGAGGGGTAGACCTCTTTTTATACTTTCCTGTCAAAAAACAAATTAATTTTTTTGACATGAATTGACACAAAGTTGGAATTCCCGCTCAAACTTTATGACCGTTAAGAGGCCCAAAATTGGGTTCTAATAGGGAGGAATAGGGCACCACACCCTGGTCCTATGCATTCAGGCACCAAAATCAAGGGGCATGATGATGTGCAAAGTGAAAATGGTGATAAATATGCATAACAAGAACATAATCAGGTCCTATTCAGGCCTCAAAACATTAAAGCTAAGGTGAGGGCTCAAATGGGGACAAAATTGTAAGGGAGTACAATTTAGGACACTACATTTGGCCCCCACTTTAGTGGGAGTATGAGATTAAGTATACTCTTGGTAAAATAAAAAGGATCACATCAAAAGTATTTTATCCAGATACTACTTGGAGGCAAGACACACCAAGCCCCCAGTGGAGTTTAGGTATCTTACAACTTCAAGATCAAGATAAAAAGGACATTATAAGAAAGAGATAAAAAGAGAACCATGACTACTAGTCTAGTAAGGTTCACTTACCATGAGTCATGAAAAGAAAAAATACCAAAATTACAAAGAAAAAGGCTAAGTTTACTAAGTAACTTGAGTATCAAGATGCACACAGAGAGAAATATTGAGCGAAGTGTATTCCCCCATGTTAATGCAATAGCGTGCGCCTTATCAGGAGCAATTTATTTAAGATAGTATACATTCACCCAAAAGAGAAACATGTTACCACAATGACATGCCCCCAAGGAGGATACATTAAAATATAATGATCATGAAACACAAAACACATAAGGCTTCTAGTTAACTCTAGGGTTAGTATGTTCTTATGATAAATAATGTATATTGTGTATATATTTGCATTGAATTGTCCTCACCCCCCAAAGAAAGTAAAATCACTATGGAAGAAGGGCGCATGTGTCGTTTGAGTCAATAGAGAAGAGACCAAAAGAGATCTCAACACTTTGCATCATCCTCAAGTAGATAACACTAAGGACAACAAATAAAAGAATTGAGAAATAAATAGAGGAATGTTATGAGGAAGGTTATGTGTGTGTGTGTGTGTGTGTGTGTGAGAGAGAGAGAGAGAGAGAGAGAGAGAGAGAGAGAGAGAGAGAGAGAATCGACAACACAAATGAAGCTAATCAAGCAAGTAATTTGATTCCCCATCTCACAGAACATTGTTTTGGGAAGGTGGACAATATACAAGAGGAGCAATTTGGATCACTGTGGATGGAGCTACAACAAATTCCAAACAAGTACCATGCTCTAATGATGAGTCACTTTGTCTATTATTAGGAGCTAGGATTAATGCTTGTGAAAATTGCTTAGATAAATCGTTATCAACATCGCCATATTCACATCACTTCAATCAACATTTGTAACAACCTCCTTGTTCTACCCTATTACTTACCATGTTTTTAACTCAATAGTAAAAAGAAAATACATTGCCAAAATACCAATAATAAATTATCTCTTTTCCTTTTCAATTCAAATAACATAATTAAAATAAATATGTTTCCATTTTCATTTACTATGAAAATATATACAATATCATATTTATGAACATATTATTGCATTTACAATATTCTTTACATACTTCCAATTGCTTTAGGAATAAATGAATACAAAATTAAGCTTCTCTGAGCTTATAGAGGACATAAGTAAAACATAGTGATCCAGATTTCCTTGTTGGCATACATCCTCAAATATTAGCTACCATCTGCAAGAGGAAGAGCATCACTCAAGCACTTTTCCACCCAACCAAGACTTAATAGTCCCCCGTCCCTCTTCTGTTAGAATCAACCCGACCCTTTGACGAAGAGTTTGGTTTGGTAATATCAAAATATAAAATCCTTATGAGCATAGTGCTATGTCCTAAATAACTAGTGCTATCATACATAAGTTACATTCTACTAGTATGACGTTCCCTACCTAGTATGTAACTTGGATCACAGTGAACTAACAATGTAGACAGAGGTGACCTACACTAGTTTGGCCAAAGAATTCAACACTCTATACTTTGAGTGAGAGTCATATGTCTACCCACTTCATTTCTGTATTTGGATAATTGACCATTAACTATCCCATATTTATCATATGAGTTAATAAGAGGGAAAAATTTAAAGTTTTTCCTATCCCTGGATAATCTAACCCTAGATCACCGACTCATTCTTTTATATATTCAACTTAACATTATAGCATAATTCTAACTTATAATTCCCATACTTGAATATAATCATAAGACTTCTAATTCCATCACACAAGAAAACAAGTACTTTTAATAACACAAATACTTTCTTTGTTCAATCAAGTCTATGCAATAACATATAAATGTAGCGTCCTAAAATTGCGACACTTGCAATTTCGACTGCATTTGGGTCTTCACGATGGCGACGCAACACGCAACCTGAATGGAGACCCCGAAACCTGATTATGACACCAAAAACTGCATTTTCTTGCACCCTGGCCTGAACCTCCTTTGCACCCTGCTGTCCCGGGAGGTGGGACCAGAGCGCCCAGTGCCCTGGTCCTTCAGGACCAGGGCGCCCAGCGCCCTGGTCCCCCAGGACCATGGCACCCAGCGCCCTGGTCCCTGGGTCCTATTTTGGGCCCGGTCTCTTTTGGACTTCGGGTCTTTATGTTTGCAAATTGGAAAATTATCTTTCCTGGTTGGCCTAAGGTCGAGAAAATCAGTCTATCAGCCCTAATTGACAAGTATATAAACTACATTTTCCTCTCTCATTTAGATAGATACATACATGATGGAAAAAACGTGGAAACTATACTCAAGCATTCAAGCATTCCTTCAAGCAATTGATCATTCTAAGTCTCCATTCAAGGCTAAGTGTTGCATTCAAGACAAGGATTCAACCATTGAAGAGGAGATCACATACTACATGCTACATACAACATACAACAATACAACAAACAACAACATCTATACCTTCGCACATAAGGATACAAACATCCTTACAACAAGGTATTAGTACTTGTTTTACATTACATTTACAACATTTCTCATTTCTTGGTTAATTCCAAAACCGGGGTTTGACCTGAAGGCAAACCCCTAATCCCTAACCCCCCAATCGTCTTCACTTTTCTGTGTGTAGGTTGCAGGTACGCGGCTGAAATTGAAGATCTGGAATCCTTGTGCAGAGACGAACAGATCCCCATTCGTTTCGCGGATTTTTCGAAGGACCGTGTGCACACCGGGCGCCATCGTCCCGACAACTTTTGCTCAAATTTGCAGGACAATGCCGTATCGACATTTTACTGCTAATTCCAGGTCCGCAGCTTCATCCTATATCCCTATCTCAGTTTATAAGCGAATCTTTGTCACTTTCTATGCATTCCTAGCTTAATTCTTCTATCAACATTCTTTACAAAAGAGGGTAGCCTTGCTTTCTTAACCCTTGAAACACATTTAGCATCCAATCTTGCCTTGTGTGGGATTGGATCTTGTGGGTTTCAACCCCTCTTTTGAATGTAAAGTCCCTCCTAAGTGAAAACCATCAACCCTAGAGTGACTCTCCCTTTTCTCTCCTTGGAGTTGGAAGAGGGGGAGCAACTAGGGTTCGATCGCGATTTTCCGCTTTACATTTTGGTGAACCCGACGTGAACATCCTTTCTGATTATTCATAGTTAGATCTGAAAATTGGATTCCTTGATTACATTTCCATGTTTGATCTTTTGCAAAATTTTAGAGGTTAATTGCATAAAAACCCTAAATTTTCTTTTTAAGTAATTAAACTTGTGAAATGTTTAATTGTTAAATGCTTGTTTCAGATCTGCCCTTCTATTACAAATTATCAATTCATATTTGTGCTTTAATTTTGAAAATTAAGTGGTTAAGTGTCAAAACCCTAATTTTTGAAACCCTCTTGATCCAACCTTTGACTGATAATTTCACTGATCAAAACATCTCCAAATCAGCTGTAACTTTGGATTCCGCAATAAAATCACAATATCTTTCATCCCTGAAAATTTGGAAAAAAGTTGCGAGGACCGTGTGCACTCCGAGCGCCATCGTCCCCGACATTTTTTCCGAAATTTCGGGAGCGAGATCTTACTGTATTTTTCTGCTAAAATCCAGAATTTTGGCTGATTTTATCAATTTTAACACTTTCAAAATTACAGTCAAAGTTGGTCTAGCGATTGCTTGGATTGAGGCTTCTAATCATTCAAAAATTGTTGAAATTGAAATTTGTGTCAAAATTGTGTTTCTTACAGTCCTAAATCTGAAAAGTGTGTTATCATTCATTCAAAATTTCAGTGATTTATCCAAATTTTTGCAAATTGTGACTTTTGAAATTAAGTGCTTAATTACAACAACTTTGATTTTCGCTTTCAGAATTGAATTTGGCGTGAAATTGAGTCAATGTTCAAATTTCAAAACTTGCATTGCTTTTGGTATTCCCTCTAAAATCATAAAATTCAAAATTTCAGTTTCCCTCTCTTTTTCAAAATTCAAATTTTGCATTTTTCGACAATCTTGATAGGGTTCAATTTTGAGATTGCAACTTTAATTTGGCCTATCTACAGATCGTAAAATCACTCAATTTTTTCAGGTTAGCTATAAAATCATCATAACTTTCATCCCTGCAAATTTCAAAAAAAGTTGCGAGGATCGTATGCACCCCGAGCGCCACGGTCCCGGACATTTTTTCCGAAATTTCGGGAGATTGTCCTGATTGTATTTAACAGCTTAAATCTGGAAGATTGGGTAGTTTTACTGAAATTTGCTACCTCTAAAAATTCAAAATCTTCTCTCTTTCTTTAGTGCATGAGTTTTACAACAATAAGCCCTACTTACACTATTCCCGTTAGACGAAGCCTTAGAATTAAGTCCTTCCAAGGTTTAATTACTGAGGAGATGGAACCTAATTTGAATGGCCTTTTTAACGAGGACATGGGTAATTCCTCTAATCCTCTTAATGATGAAGAAGCTCTCCATGAGGTTTCTGTAGAACAACTTTCAAAATTGGATAACCAATTTGATGATTTTCGACAATGGATGTCTCAAGAATACCCTGATAGTCAAGCTCTTCCTTTAATTGAGGGTCTAAAACGTATGCTTCAAAGTGATAAGAATGGAATTGATATTTTGCGTGGTATTGCACACATTGTGGATTCAAATGTGATGCCTATGAAAAGTTGTGCCGAAACCTTAGGTTATACACAACCTCCTACTCAAGACAATCATTCTATTCCTTTGACGACTCCTATTGCTGGTATACCTACTTTTACATCAAATATAATGACTACTTCAATACAAGACATTCCCCCTGTGATCACTAGTCATGGGGGCAATCCCTCTTCTTTGATCAATCCTCTTCCTTCAATTAATCCAACTTCTTCATTCATTCCTTCAATGAGTGTGCCTATTATATCACCACAAATGAACATGATGCAAGGGGGCAATTCATTTAACCATTCCATTCCTCCTTGTAGTGTTCCTCCTGTCCAATCATCTCCTATGACTAACTATCATAGTGTCCCACCACCTTACTCTCTACCTTCTTTCAATAACATAACACCTCCATCACAATCTAACACGTCTAATATGAACTCTTCGACTGAAGCGACCATTAACAATCTTGCACAAACTGTCTCTTCTTTACAGCAACAAATTGCCTCTATGAATCAATCTAAGTTTAGTGTGCCCACATTTGATGTTGCGAGCCCACTTTCTCTTGATATTGTTTGAGCTATTCCCCCTAAACATGTTGAAATTCCGCATTTGGAGCTTTATAATGGTAAGGGTGATCCTCTAACACATGTTAAGACCTTTCAAACAATATGTACTGATTTTGCTTATGACCAAAGGTTGCTTGCAAAACTGTTTACTAGAACATTAAGAGACAAAGCCCTACAATGGTATTGCTCGCTGCCTTCCTATTCTGTTACTTCTTTCGAACAACTTGCAAATTCTTTCATTCAACAATTTCAAAACAATATAAGTCCTAAAGTTACTTTGATTGATTTAATGCATTGTAAACAAGGTGTTAAAGAAAAAGTGACTGATTTCATTGGTAGATATAAGCATTTGTATGCTCAAATTTCTTTTCCAGTGCCTGACAATGATATTCAAAGAATCTTTATTTCTAATTTACAAAAAGACATTAGAGAAAAACTCCTATTTTCTGAGTTTACTTCTTTCCAACAGTTGTGCGCAACTCTTCACAATTATCAACTGACTGTGAGTCAAATGGAACAATCACATCCTATGGCTCCGAGTGATAAGGGTGATAGTAGTCAACAACCATTTGGGAAGTTTAAACTGAACATAGAGTCCATTAAATTCAATGAAAACATCATCAACAACAATGTGAATGCAGCATCAGGTGTGTCTCCTATTTCTAAGTTTTTCAAGAGAGAAAGAAAGTTTACTCCTTTGAATGAATCATTGCATAGTATTATGAATAAGTTATTGGAACAAAATGTGCTTACTCTTCCTCCTATAAGGCAAATTGATCCTGCAAAGATTACTTCACCTTATTTTGATAACAAATCTTTTTGTCAATTTCATCGTCAACCTGGGCATGATACTGAAAAATGTTTTGCTTTAAAGGGGAAAATTCAAGATTTGATTGATAATAATACTATCTTTGTTTCTGGAGTGAATGATAGAGGCAATACATCTGTAGCCCCTCCTAACCAAAATCTTCAGATTTTCACTGATCCATTACCTTCTCATACCTCTGATGCGATTGATACTACTGATTCCTCTGTCTCACCTGATGATCTCGTGTCTATGACTCCGAATGTGATTAATTTTGTGGAGCAACAGAAAATCCCTAAAGAACCTTCCATCACATTTGATTCCAGTGAAACTATCAGAGCACCTGATGGTCCTTTATATATAGTTGCAAAAGTCAAGAATACACCTTGTCATGGAGTGCTTATTGACCCTTCTTGTATGGTTAATGTCATTACTGAAGAATTTCTTTTTACTTTGCAATTGATTCAAGTGATCTATGATGAAACAGATGTGATTGTGAAATTATTTGATGCATTTTCTTCTCCTGCAATTGGTTCTATTACATTACCTATTGAGGTCCGTAACAAATCCCTTGATGTGAACTTTGCTATTATTCCATCTTCCGAACAATTTCATGTGAAGCTTGGCTATCCTTGGCTATCTTCCATGAAAGCTATTGCTTCTCCTATTCACAAGTGTTTGAAATTTCCCCATAATGGTGAAGTTGTTACTGTCAATCATAGTCTCTTTAAACCAGCTGAAAGAACTTCTAGTGTTCCTATTGATTATTTTTGGCCTAAACATTTCCAATCTCTTCCTCCGCGAAGTGATCATCTTTTCAAATCTTATCAAAAGTGGAAAACAGATATGATCCTATCTCTAAGTGAACCTAGAACACCCAAACTTGACATTCCTATCATTCTTGAGAAGGAAGTTCTTCCTTTGAAAGATAAAACTAATATCTTTCCTCAAGAAGATTCCCAACCCATTCCTATGGATGTGACTATGTCTATGCCGAATAAACTTCCTAAAAGTAGACCTATCCCTCCTCATCATGATGGACTTGGTCTCCTTCCTAAACCAAATATTCCTCCTTTATATGGAGCAGTTCCTCCTCCTTCCTCTTATGGAGAGAAGAGACCTTCCTCTTCTCCTATTATCCAGCCTAAGAGACCACAACCTAAACACCCAAGTGATAAGGATGAGAACATTCCTCCTCCTCAATCTTCTCCACTTCCTACTAAGACTAGACGAAATCGTTTTGCACGTGAACGCCGACGAAAGCGTCGTCTTAGAGCTCAGGCAGCTGCTTCTCAAACTTCGCAATCCCCAAAAACACCTTCAACAAGCATTATTCCATTTTCTCCTCAGTCGACGATTGAGCCGAAATCTCCTAAACATAAGATGCATGATGGCCTTGATCCTGTGTGAGTTAAAGATCCTATTTTTATAAATCTTGATGATGATATAGATGAAAATGTTATTCATGATGCAAATGTTACTTCTCTTGCTTCTGATAGTGAATATGAACTTGTTGATATTGATAACCATTTATCTAACGAATTTTCTAAAGCACTTATCCTAGCTCCTAGACAAGAACAACGTGGCTCGGAACATGAACATGGCCGTTGTTTGGATCTTGTGATAGCTCCATCTGCTGTGTTGGATGTTCCTCCTCTAGCGTGTTCCCTACCTTCCCGAAACATTGATTAGCAAGATCGGGGGGTAGATGACGTGCTAGACTAGTTTCATTAGCATAGCAGATTCTCTCCCCCTCTCTTTTGTTACTTCCTCTATGTGTTATTCTCATTCTTCTATTTGTTGTCCTTAGTGTTGTCTACTTGAGGACGATGCAAAGCATTGAGATCTCTTGATCTCTCTCATGTTGACTCAAAAGACACATGTGTTCCCTTCTTCTAGGTGACCTTCCTTGATTGGGGAATGAAGAACAATTATGCATACATACATATGATATACATGAATTATCATATAGCATACTGATCCCGAGGAAAGCGAAGTCACCTTGTGCTTTGTGTTTTGTGTCTATTATCCTTGGGCTTATCTCACACTTGGGGGCTAAATCCTTCTGATAACGTGCTCCTTTCCCTTCTCATTCTTATATGTATCAGTACCTTAAAGCAATCACCCCCGGTGAGGTGTGTGCGATCGCTTTAACGTAGGGGGGCATACATCCCGTTCATATCTTTTCAAGATACTTGAAAACTTCTTGGCAAATTTAGCCTTGCCTTGAAAATTTTTGATATCTTTCCTGCATGACTCATATTGAGGGAACCTTACTACTGATAGTCATGGTTCTCCCTCGTGATCTTCCCTTTTACTTTGTCAATCGAAGTCGTAAGATCCTTAGTCCACTGGGGGCTTGGTGTATCTTGCCTCCTTGACGTGGTGAAAGTTTTTCAATGTTGTTTCCTTGTACTTTACCGGAAGTATGAGCGTACGCTTATACTCCCGCTAAAGTGGGGGCTAAATGTAGCATCCTAAAATTGTGACACTTGCAATTTTGACTGCATTTGGGTCTTCATGATGGCGACGCAACACGCAACCTGAATGGAGACCCTGAAACTTGATTATGACACCAAAAACTGCATTTTCTTGCACCCTGGCCTGAACCTCCTTTGCACCCTGCTGTCCCGGGAGGTGGGACCAGAGCGCCCAGCGCCTTGGTCCCCCAGGACCATGGCGCCCAACGCCCTGGTCCCTGGGTCCTATTTTGGGCCCGGTCTCTTTTGGACTTCGGGTCTTTATGTTTGCAAATTGGAAAATTATCTTTCCTGGTCGGCCTAAGGTCAGGAAAATCAGTCTATTAGCCCTAATTGACAAGTATATAAACTACATTTTCCTCTCTCATTTGGATAGATACATACATGATGGAAAAAACGTGGAAACTATACTCAAGCATTCAAGCATTCCTTCAAGCAATTGATCATTCTAAGTCTCCATTCAAGGCTAAGTGTTGCATTCAAGACAAGGATTCAACCATTGAAGAGGAGATCACATACTACATGCTACATACAACATACAACAATACAACAAACAATGACATCTATACCTTCGCACATAAGGATACAAACATCCTTACAACAAGGTATTAGTACTTGTTTTACATTACATTTACAGCATTTCTCATTTCTTGGTTAATTCCAAAACCGGGGTTTGACCTGAAGGCAAACCCCTAATCCCTAACCCCCCAATCGTCTTCACTTTTCTGTGTGTAGGTTGCAGGTACGCGGCTGAAATTGAAGATCTGGAATCCTTGTGCAGAGACGAACAGATCCCCCTTCGTTTCGCGGATTTTTCGAAGGACCGTGTGCACGCCGGGCGCCATCGTCCTGACAACTTTTGCTCAAATTTGCAGGACAGTACCGTATCAACATTTTACTGCTAATTCCAGGTCCGCAGCTTCATCCTATATCCCTATCTCAGTTTATAAGCGAATCTTTGTCACTTTCTATGCATTCCTAGCTTAATTCTTCTATCAACATTCTTTACAAAAGAGGGTAGCCTTGCTTTCTTAACCCTTGAAACACATTTAGCATCCAATCTTGCCTTGTGTGGGATTGGATCTTGTGGGTTTCAACCCCTCTTTTGAATGTAAAGTCCCTCCTAAGTGAAAACCATCAACCCTAGAGTGACTCTCCCTTCTCTCTCCTTGGAGTTGGAAGAGGGGGAGCAACTAGGGTTCGATCGCGATTTTCCGCTCTACAATAAATAAGAAGAAGAATTCTCATGCCAGTAATAAAGCTTATAACACAAACCAAATCCTTCCTCCAAAGATGCTAGCTCCTCCACTATTCCTCTATCCTAGGATTTTTGATCCTTCTACAAAATATCTATGCTATTCTCTCTTAGAATAACACTACTCTCAACAATAAAAATGTGAGTACTAAGTATAATGACGAAATGAGACTAATGAAATGGAATGCAATGGAAATGAATGAATGAACGAATGAAATGGATACCATCCTCCAAGAATGTTCATCTATTTATACCAAAAACATGAAAAACCTAAGGCTACAATCAAGCTCTCTAAGTTGCCACAATTCTCATGCTTTTGACACCACTACGACTATGCATCTAATTACCATCCCTATGATCAACACATAATAGTCCACCAAAATGATACTATGAATCACCCTCTTACTAAGTCAAAATACGATGACTAATTACTTACCAAAACAAATGGAATTCTATCTCTATT
Source organism: Cryptomeria japonica (assembly GCF_030272615.1). Classification (NCBI taxonomy): domain Eukaryota; kingdom Viridiplantae; phylum Streptophyta; class Pinopsida; order Cupressales; family Cupressaceae; genus Cryptomeria; species Cryptomeria japonica. The sequence goes on along the minus strand of NC_081411.1, from coordinate 435,662,674 downwards.
TCCTTATTAAATAACAACTTCCTCCTATTTATTAAATTCCCATCAGCCAAGTCTTATCACTGTGAAATGGGTCGATGTGTTCAAAATAAGGCATCAACCTTATTAACTTATCCCCTTGCAAAGTGGAATGGGGGGGTCGATGTTTGTTAAGGGCTTTACACAACACATGGAAAATGCT